>NW_022681473.1:59943316-61143316 GCF_009764315.1 Trachypithecus francoisi | reverse complement strand
GAAAGGTTAGGTGATTATATAGGGCTATATGGAATATATTTGATGTATTAGAAATAGATTCTATACACACATACACACACACACACACACACATATACACACATACAGGAAAGACATTTTGGCTACTGGAAAGATTAGAAAATATATTGAAAATATATATATGAAAGATGTGTTGATATATATTGTAAAGGGTAGAGATTACATTATAATCTCTAGATCAATGATTTTCTGTCATGGGCAATTTTGTCCCCAAGAGGAAATATGGTAATTTTTGGAGACTCTTTTGGGTGTTGCTGGCATCTAGCAGGGATAGGACAGAGGCTGCTAAACATCCTACAGTGCACAGGACAACCCTTGCAGTCAAGTTTTATCTGATGCAAAATGATAATAGTGGCAAAGTTGAGAAACCATGTTCTATATCAATTCCTAAAAATACATATAAATAAATAATGTGTAAAGATATAACTAAAAGCTAATGGATAAAATTCAAGGCTAACATTATTCAAATCCCAAAGTAGGCACTACATATGTTAATTAGTTAGATTTTTGTCATTTCACAATGTGTGTGTATTTCAAAACATCATACTACACGTGATAAATACATACAATTTTACTTCACATAATTATCTTTTTTTTTGCGGTAAGAACATTTACCATCCACTCTTTTAGCATTTTTCAAGAATGCAATATACCATCATTATCTAAAGTCACCATACTGTACAATAGATCTCTTGAACTTATCCCTATCTAACTGTAATTTTGTATCCTTTGGTCAACATTGCCCCAACATCTCCCCACAACCCTCCTGTCCCCTGGTAAACATTATTCTACTTGATATTTTTATGAGATCAACCTTTTTAGATTCTACATATGAGATCATTCAATATTTGTCTTTAAGTAAATAAACAAATAATCACCAATAAAAAGTAAACCATAAGAGGGGGAAATGAAGCAAAAGGAAAACACATTTCATAAAGACACTAAGTAAACACATGCATGGAAAAGGAATGATGCTGAAATAATCTTACCTTTAGTAAGTGCTTAAATTTGCTAGAAACAGTGTTAAACACTTTATAATCATTAACTTATGGCATAGGTACTATCATATCTGTATTACAGTTGCTAAAGTAGATTAGATAAATTGTATATACCTTCCACTTACAATCTAGTAAATGGAATAATTGAGATTCTGATTCCTGGTTTTGCTGATGCTAGAATCCAATAAATTTATATCAAATAATTATATGATAGGAATAAGTAAAAAAGAGAGACCCAGAATTTTCAGCTTATTTTAGTCAGGAATAATTGCACAACATATTCTTTGATCTGTTTGGTCCTCAAATACCATAGATGATTGGGTTCAGCATAGGAGGTACCAACAAGTACATGTTGGCCAGAAAAATGTGTGTATGGAGTGGTATATGCTTACTAAAAGGGTGAGGAAGGAGAAAAGAGCAGGGATGTAGAAGGTGAGGATGACACAAACATGGGACCCACAAGTGCTGAGTGTCTTCAATCTGGCATCTTTAGAAGGGAGACTGAATACAGTGCAGAGTATCTGTATATAGGATAGAAAGATACACGTCACATCAGTCCCAACAATTAAAATAATAACTGTCAAACTATAAAGACTATTGATGGAAATGTCTGCACAAGCCAGTTTCATGACAGCCATGTGCTCACAGTATGTATATGGGACAATATTGGTTCAACAATATGGCCACCTTCTTACCAGGAAGGGATGAGGTGTCATTAGCGCTAACCCACGTAGAAGTGTCACCATGCCAACTTGAGTCACTGCAGAATTTGTTAGAATTGATGAATGTCTCAGAGGATTGCAGATTGTCACATATCTGTCCCATGCCATGGCCACAAGAAGCCCTGACTCAACCCCAGAGAAAGCATGGATGAAAAACATCTGAGTGAGGCAGGCATGACAGTTGATCTCATGATAATTAAACCGGAAGACACTCAACGTCTTGGGAAGAGGAGAAGTTGACAAGATGAGGTCTGCGATGGCCAACATGGAAAGAAAATCGAACGTTGGCTCATGGAGAATCGTCTCAGTTTGGATGATGAAAAGGATGACTAAGATTCCTGTGAAAGCAATAACATACATTGAGCAGAAAGGGATGGATATCCAAAAGTGAAAATCTTCTAAACCAGAAATGCCCATCAGAATGAAGGCACGCGGATGAGTGAATGGAGTAGAGTTAAAGATAAGCACGGTGATGCTGGCTACAGGAAACATACTCTTGGCATTTTCTCACAATTGTCCTTGGGGTAGTAACATGCACATACATGCTGCTTGACCTGCAACAGAATTACTCCGTATAAAAACACAACCAGGAAAGCTTATTCATATTTTAAACCTCCCCTTGGTGAGTTCTTGCTTGCCTTCTTGCTCATTAGGTTTTACATTCCTTTTTGTTAGCTATTAATCTCATTAAGGAGTAGTTGGAATAGAGATGATCTGCTCTGCTTTGGGCTCAGAATCTCCAGAGTATTCTACCTGGCATTAAGTGTTCTCATTCTGCTTATAATTGCCAGGATGAACAAAAGTATTGAGAAGCAGCATATGTTCCTCACATCCTAACAAGACAACGGAGAAAATCTACAATATTGTCCGTATTGAAAGACATCCATTCAAATTAATTATGACTTGGAGATTTTAAGCATCAGAAAAAATCAAAATAGAATCTTATCACTAAATTGCATAACAGTTCTGGGCAACAACAAAGCCGTTGATACTTACACACTTCAAAATAAATATACTTCCTGAATTTTCTAATATAACTGGGGGTGGAAAACAACACACAAACACACACACTCACACACTCAAACACACACACACACACTGGAAAACACACTTTGTTTTCCCTAAAAGTAGAAATCATTAAGTACTTATTTTTATCTTATTTATATTGAGATGCTATGGGCACTTTGGGAAAGAAAGACTGGTAAGCAAAAAATCAATCAATCAATCATTCAATCAATTAATCAATCATGAAGATTTGAAAACAGTAAAATTTCTACTTTTTTGTGCTGTAATATGTACCAGAAAATGCTAAGAATTATCAAATGCCCAACTGCTGATTCATAAATTTTGATAAGGTCACCATTATTACTCTTAGTCTACAAAAAAAGAAACTTAACACATAGGCTAAATTTTCATCCAAAAATACACAATCATCATATGTCAGAGGTAGAAAATAAATTCTGGCTTTACTTCAGAAATCCGCTTTTGTTCCACTACATTATGCCTTGAAAATAAGCAAAAATTTATGTTAAAAGTTTCATAACTCCTATCATTGATTCTAATAAGGGTACTCAGAAGCAACAAGGATGTATGTTCCTGTTTATTTTTGTTTTACACATCAGATTTTACAAATTAAATAGCATGGCTTGTAGCAAATCCATAAAATAATCCTAAGCATTTTCAATTCCAACATCTCTATTGATGCTAATATGCTCATTGGGAAGCGACTTGTGATTAATGTGTTTTATTAATAAATTATTCTTAAGCCCAGAAGCATATATCTGCACATATTTCCTTTAAACTTGGCACCAGTGAATGGAGAGACTACAAATTCTAAAGAATGACTGAGGGAAGACTTAAGTATATGCTGACTTAACTTTACAAATGGCTTGTTCCATATGATGGGACTACATTGATTTACCAGTCAATAATAAAGCAGTCCAGAGAAGTCTCAAACAATTTACATTCGGAGGAAACAGATTGACAGCCTCTGTGCTCTCAGTCTATTTCCAGCATAGTTCAGTCTCAGGAATAAAGAGTAATGATTAATTTTTTTTTTATTATACTTTAAGTTCTAGGGTACATGTGCATGACGTTTATATCATGTATAACTCCCCAAAGCAATCCCTTCCTCCTCCCCCCACCCCATGATAGGCCCCAGTGTGTGATGTTCCCCTTCCCGAGTCCAAGTGATCTCATTGTTCAGTTCCCACCTATGAGTGAGAACATGCGGTGTTTGGTTTTCTGTTCTTGTGATAGTTTGCTAAGAATGATGGTTTCCAGCTGCATCCATGTCCCTACAAAGGACGCAAACTCATGCTTTTTGATGGCTGCATAGTATTCCATGGTGTATATGTGCCACATTTTCTTAATCCAGTCTGTCACAGATGGACATTTGGGTTGATTCCAAGTCTTTGCTATTGTGAATAGTGCCGCAATAAACATACGTGTGCATGTGTCTTTGTAGTAGAGTAATTTATAATCCTTTGGGTATATACCCAGTAGTGGGATGGCTGGGTCATATGGTACATCTAGTTCTAGATCCTTGAGGAATCGCCATACTGTTTTCCATAATGGTTGAACTAGTTTACAATCCCACCAACAGTGTAAAAGTGTTCCTATTTCTCCACATCCTCTCCAACACCTGTTGTTCCCTGACTTCTTAATGATTGCCATTCTAACTGGTGTGAGATGGTATCTCATTGTGGTTTTGATTTGCATTTCTCTGATAGCGAGTGATGATGAGCATTTTTTCATATGTCTGTTGGCTGTATGAATGTCTTCTTTTGAGAAATGTCTGTTCATATCCTTTCCCCACTTTTTGATGGGGTTGTTTGTTTTTTTCTTATATATTTGTTTGAGTTCTTTGTAGATTCTGGATATTAGCCCTTTGTCAGATGAGTAGGTTGCAAAAATTTTCTCCCCTTCTGTAGGTTGTCTGTTCACTCTGATGGTAGTTTCTTTAGCTGTGCAGAAGCTCTTTAGTTTAATGAGATCCCATTTGTCAATTTTTGCTTTTGCTGCCGTTGCTTTTGGTGTTTTAGACATGAAGTCCTTGCCCATGCCTATGTCCTGAATGGTACTACCTAGATTTTCTTCTAGGGTTTTTATGGTATTAGGTCTAACATTTAAGTCTCTAATCCATCTTGAATTAATTTTTGTATAAGGGGTAAGGAAAGGATCCAGTTTCAGCTTTCTACTTACGGCTAGCCAATTTTCCCAGCACCATTTATTAAATAGGGAATCCTTTCTCCATTTCTTGTTTCTCTCAGGTTTTTCAAAGATCAGATGACTGTAGATGTGTGGTATTATTTCTGAGGACTCTGTTCTGTTCCATTGGTCTATATCTCTGTTGTGGTACCAGTACCATGCTGTTTTGGTTACTGTAGCCTTGTAGTATAGTTTGAAGTCAGGTAGCGTGACGCCTCCAGCTTTGTCTTTTGACTTAGGATTGTCTTGGCAATGCGGGCTCTTTTTTGGTTCCATATGAACTTTAAAGCCGTTTTTTCCAATTCTGTGAAGAAAGTCATTGGTAGCTTGATGGGAATGGCATTGAATCTATAAATAACCTTGGGCAGTATGGCCATTTTCACAATATTGACTCTTCCTATCCATGAGCATGGAATGTTCTTCCATTTGTTTGTGTCCTCTTTCATTTCACTGAGCAGTGGTTTGTAGTTCTCCTTGAAGAGGTCCTTTACATCCCTTGTAAGCTGGATTCCTAGGTATTTTATTCTCTTTGAAGCAATTGTGAATGGAAGTTCATTCATGATTTGGCTCTCTGTTTGTCTGTTACTGGTGTATAAGAATGCTTGTGATTTTTGCACATTAATTTTGTATCCTGAGACTTTGCTGAGTTGCTTATCAGCTTAAGGAGATTTTGGGCTGAGACAATGGGGTTTTCTAATATACCATCATGTCATCTGCAAACAGGGACAATTTGACTTCTTCTTTTCCTAACTGGATACCCTTGATTTCTTTCTCTTGCCTGATTGCCTAGCCAGAACTTCCAACACTATGTTGAATAGGAGTGGTGAGAGAGGTCATCCCTGTCTTGTGCCAGTTTTCAAAGGAATTTTCCCAGTTTTTGCCCATTCAGTATGATATTGGCTGTGGGTTTGTCATAAATAGCTCTTATTATTTTGAGATACGTTCCATCAATACCAAATTTATTGAGCATTTTTAGCATAAAGGGCTGTTGAATTTTGTCAAAAGCCTTTTCTGCATCTATTGAGATAATCATGTGGTTCTTGTCTTTGGTTCTGTTTATATGCTGGATTACGTTTATTGATTTGCGAATGTTGAACCAGCCTTGCATCACAGGGATGAAGCCCACTTGATCATGGCGGATAAGCTTTTTGATGTGCTGCTGAATCTGGTTTGGCAGTATTTTATTGAGGATTTTTGCATCAATGTTCATCAGGGATATTGGTCTAAAATTCTCTTTTTTTCTTGTGTCTCTGCCAGGCTTTGGTATCAGGATGATGTTGGCCTCATAAAATGAGTTAGGGAGAATTCCCTCTTTTTCTATTGATTGGAATAGTTTCGAAGGAATGGTACCAGCTCCTCCTTGTACCTCTGGTAGAATTCAGCTGTGAATCCATCTGGTCCTGGACTTTTTTTCGTGGGGAGGCTATTAATTTTTGCCTCGATTTCAGAGCCTGCTATTGGTCTATTCAGGGATTCAACTTCTTCCTGGTTTAGTCTTGGAAGAGTGTAAGTGTCCAGGAAATTATCCATTTCTTCTAGATTATCTAGTTGATTTGCATAGAGGCATTTATAGTATTCTCTGATGGTGGTTGTATTTCTGTGGGGTCAGTGGTGATATCCCCTTTATCATTTTTTATTGCGTCTATTTGATTCCTCTCTCTTTTCTTCTTTATTAGTCTAGCTAGCGGTCTGTCAATTTTGTTGATCTTTTCAAAAAACCAACTCCTGGATTCATTGATTTTTTGGAGGGTTTTTTGTGACTCTATCTCCTTCAGTTCTGCTCTGACCTTAGTTATTTCTTGCCTTCTGCTAGCTTTTGAATGTGTTTGCTCTTGCCTCTCTAGTTCTTTTAATTGTGATGTTAGAGTGTCCATTTTAGATCTTTCCAGCTTTCTCTTGTGGGCATTTAGTGCTATAAATTTCCCTCTACACACTGCTTTAAATGTGTCCCAGAGATTCTGGTATGTTGTATCTTTTCTCATTGGTTTCAAAGAACATCTTTATTTCTGCTTTCATTTCATTATGTACCCAGTAGTCATTCAGGAGCAGGTTGTTCAGTTTCCATGTAGTTGAGCAGTTTTGATTGAGTTTCTTAGTCCTGAGTTCTAGTTTGATTGCACTGTGATCTGAGAGACAGTTTGTTATAATTTCTGTTCTTGTACATTTGCTGAGGAGTGTTTTACTTCCAATTATGGGGTCAATTTTGGAATAAGTGCGATGTGGTGCTGAGAAGAATGTATATTCTGTTGATTTGGGGTGGAGAGTTCTATAGATGTCTATTAGGTCCACTTGGTGCAGAGATGAATTCAATTCCTGGATATCCTTGTTAACTTTCTGTCTCGTTGATCTGTCTAATGTTGACAGTGGAGTTTTGAAGTCTCCCATTATTATTGTATGGGAGTCTAAGTCTCTTTGTAGGTCTCTAAGGACTTGCTTTATGAATCTGGGTGCTCCTGTATTGGATGCATCTATATTTAGGAGAGTTAGCACTTCCTGTTGGATTGATCCCTTTACCATTATGTAATGGCCTTCTTTGTCTCTTTTGATCTTTGATGGTTTAAAGTCTGTTTTATATCAGAGACTAGGATTGCAACCCCTGCTTTTTTTTGTTCTCCATTTGCTTGGTAGATCTTCCTCCATCCCTTTATTTTGAGCCTATGTATGTCTCTGCATGTGAGATGGGTCTCCTGAATACAGCAGACTGATGGGTCTTGACTCTTTATCCAGTTTGCCAGTCTGTGTCTTTTAATTGGAGCATTTAGTCCATTTACATTTAAGGTTAATATTGTTATGTGTGAACTTGATCCTGTCATTATGATATTAACTGGTTATTTTGCTCATTAGTTGATGCAGTTTCTTCCTAGTCTCGATGGTCTTTACATTTTGGCATGTTTTTGCAATGGCTGGTACCGGTTGTTCCTTTCCATGTTTAGGGCTTCCTTCAGGGTCTCTTGTAAGGCAGGCCTGGTGGTGACAAAATCTCTAAGCATTTGCTTCTCTGTAAAGGATTTTATTTCTCCTTCACTGATGAAGCTTAGTTTGGCTGGATATGAAATTCTGGGTTGAAAATTCCTTTCTTTAAGAACGTTGAATATTGGCCCCCACTCTCTTCTGGCTTGTAGAGTTTCTGCCTATAGGTCTGCTGTTATTCTGATGGGCTTCCCTTTGTGTGTAACCCGACCTTCTCTCTGGCTGCCCTTAGATTTTTTCCTTCATTTCAACTTTGGTGAATCTGGCAATTATGTGTCTTGGAGTTGCTCTTCTGGAGGAGTATCTTTGTGGTGTTCTCTGTATTTCCTGAATTTGAATGTTGGCCTGCCCTACTAGGTTGGGGAAGTTCTCCTGGATGATAATCTGAAGAGTGTTTTCCAACTTGGTTCCATTTTCCCCCTCACTTTCAGGCACCCCAATCAGACGTAGATTTGGTCTTTTTACATAATCCCATACTTCTTGCAGGCTTTGTTCATTTCTTTTTCTTCTTTTTTCTTTTGGTTTCTCTTCTCACTTCATTTCATTCATTTGATCCTCAATCGCTGATACTCTTTCTTCCAGTTGATCGAGTCGGTTACTGAAGCTTGTGCATTTGTCACGTATTTCTCGTGTCATGGTTTTCATCTCTGTCATTTCGTTTATGATCTTCTCTGCATTAATTAGTCTAGCTGTCAATTCTTCCACTTTTTTTTCAAGATTTTTAGTTTCTTTGCACTGGGTACGTAATTCCTCCTTTAGCTCTGAGAAGTTTGATGGACTGAAGCCTTCTTCTCTCATCTCCTCAAAGTCATTCTCTGACCAGCTTTGATCCGTTGCTGGCAATGGGCTGCGCTCCTTTGCAGGGGGAGATGAGCTCTTATTTTTTGAATTTCCAGCTTTTCTGCCCTGCTTCTTCCCCATCTTTTTGTTTTTATCTGTCTCTGGTCTTTGATGATGGTGATGTACTGATGGGGTTTTGGTATAGGTGTCCTTCCTGTTTGATAGTTTTCCATCTGACAGTCAGAAGGACTGTCTGTTGGTCTGTTGGAGATTGCTTGAGGTCCACTCCAGACCCTGTTTGCCTGGGTATCAGCAGCAGAGGTTTCCAAAGATAGAATATTGCTGAACAGCGAGTGTACCTGTCTGATTCTTTCTTTGAAAGTTTCCTCTCAGGAGTGACTCCACCCTGTGAGGTGTGTGGTGTCAGAGTGCCCCTAGTGGGGGATGTCTCCCAGCTAGGCTACTCAGGGGTCAGGGACCCACCTGAGCAGGCAGTCTGTCCCTTCTCAGATCTCAACCTCCATGTTAGGAGATCCACGGCTCTCCCCAAAGCTGTCAGACAGAGTCGTTCGCGTCTGCACCGCCCCCGCTCTTTCCCCTAATGGACTGCAGCTGTGCACTGTCTGCAGAGGTAGAGTCTACAGAGACAGGCAGGCTTCCTTGAGCTGCTGTGAGCTCCACCCAGTTCGAGCTTCCCAGCGGCTTTGTTTACCTACTTAAGCCTCAGCAATGGCGGGCGCCCCTCCCCCAGCCTCGCTGCTGCCTTGCGGATAGATCGCCGCAGACTGCTGTGTTAGTAGTGAGGGAGGCTCCGTGGGCGTGGGACCCTCCCCGCCAGGTGTGGGATATATTCTCCTGGTGTGCCTGTTTCCTTAAAGTGCAGTATTGCGGTGGGAGTTACCCAATTTTCCAGGTGTTGTGTGTCTCAGTTCCCCTGGCTAGGAAAATGGATTTCCTTCCCCCTTGCGCTTCCAGGTGAGGCGCTGCCTCGCCCTGCTTCAGCTCTCACTGGTCAGGCTGCAGCAGCTGACCAGCACCGATTGTCCGGCACTCCCTAGTGAGATGACCCCAGTACCTCAGTGGAAAATGCAGAAATCACCGGTCTTCTGTGTCGCTCACGCTGGGAATTGGAGACTGGAGCTGTTCCTATTCGGCCATCTTGCTCCGCCCCCCTGATTAATATTTATTCCTCACTTATAGAATGCTCCTTCTCACTCCCCTTATCATTGCCTCTCTGACTTATTAGGCTTGAGCAAACATAGATGAGTTGTCTGTCCCCCTCATTCAACTGTGCTGTGCTGAATCAAAGTTGAGAACTCAAATATTTGAATCATTCCTTGCCTGTAAATCTCATTGCATGTTTTATAGCCCCACTTGGGGGAAATCCCAGGGGCTTGAACTCTACAACACAGATTACTTCATTTCGTGGGAAGTCTAAGTGATTCCTGAGGGAATACACATTTTTTTCATCACATGCTGTCAGTTGGTAATAAAATTTTACTGCGCCAGAGTGAAGGAACTCTTGTTTTTAAGGAGTTAACTTTCCAAAGTTTCAGGCCTTTAACCATCATATTAGTTTAGGTAAATTAAGGGTGTGGTCATATAGGGGATTTAGTTGAGAAGGAAATACAGAAATAAAGTAAAACATTGTATAACTGCATCCTTATGATACTGTTAGACTTAATGTTCATGATAAGGATATTGCATATATACACATACAAACACACATATACCTCTCAATGAAAAAATAAACATAGTATAGACTTATGAAGTCCTGTACAAGGCAATTCAATTTATTCACATCACAGCACACTCTTTCCCTCCTTTTCTCCTTCTCTCTTTTTCTCTCTGTCTCTCTCTCTCTCTATAAATATGTATATACACACAATATATTTTGTATAATATTCTTATATATGCATTCATATATATACACATATATGTACATGCGTTCATGCATATGTACACATGTAAGTATAAAGTATATGCATACACTTGGAAAAATTCCTAAATCTATAATGAGCATGGTGATATTTATATATTATATTCCAACCAAAATACAAATGGGTACCTTCATATTTGTGTATGTGATTATACCAATTTGATATTCAGTAAACATTTGTTAAATGTATACTATGTACTTGATATTATGCTAGATACTTTGAAAACAACATTGAAAAAGATAAACACTCCCTCACCTCAAGGTTATTCTCTAGTGAGGGGATTCAGATTATAAATATTCAGATCATTAATATTTTAAGTAATGTGCTACAGAGTAATTACGGAGGATAAACCTTTTACATGAATATTTGGAGTGACTGCTTTAAGTTGGTTGGTCAAGGAAAGCCCTTATGAAAATGTGACTATTGATTAAGACTTAAATGATAAGTGCAAGAAGAAATGACGTGAAAATAAATAGTAAAAAGGGTGCAAAGCATAAGGAAGGGTATTTTAAAGTGTCTTCAATTATAATAAACTTAACAGATTGAAGGGACAGAAATAACTGCTGACTGACTTCAGTCTCTTACATAAGAATAATAAGCAGATTTTACATATAAAATTTTATTCAGAGATCTTTACAGAGTAGTTTAAGATATTTCAAATAAATGGGAAAGCTAAAAGATTATTTTAAGAAATGGAAGTAATTTGAAAGACACTTCAGGTAAATGATAGAATTTACAGAAGTTATTTTTCACTGGAAGATATTTTGCCTGAAGCACCAAAGCTGTTAACGTTTGGTAAACCCATTAGCACTCTAAAACATATATAAGTCTAAGCTTCCATATGCTTCAAATGAGACATGGTGGTATCAGAAGCTAATAATCCCTTCATTGCTCAGGATGGATATGCGAAGTCTGATGGCTGAAGCTTATGAGCATGAGCATAATGCTTCCTACCAATGACAAACTGCATCTGATGACATTGTCCACGATTTGACTGACCATATTATTTATTACTGAAACAAGAAACCTTTGAGAGTAACAAGGATTTTTTTTAACTAAGCTATGATGTCCTATACCATGTGGACATTTACTCTAGCAGTGTCAAGGGCTATTAAAAGTCAAGAGGTTTTTCTGGTTCAAGTCTGCTAAAACCATAGCATAGCCCAAAACAACTGTACAGAATGTTTGAAGGCAAGAAGATTAGATGAAGCCTTTGGCAAGCAGCACTTGAGTTAGAATATATACATACATACATGCATACACACACATGCATAACATATATAGTCGTGCTATAAATAATGATGTATTGGTCAGTGACAGATGGCATATATGATGGTGGTCCCAGAAGATTATGACAGAGCTGAAAAATTAATATGGCCTATGATATTATAGGCCTTGTGACATCATAGCACAACATATTACTCATGTAGGATTAATAGGCTATACCATCTAGGTTTGTGTAAGTACATTCTGTGATATTTGCACAAGGATGAAATCATCTAAAAATAATTTTTTCAGAAAGTAAACCTGTCATTAGGCCTCACATGCCTGTATATTTGTGTGTATCTATGCATATATTTTATATAAGATATGTACATATAAAACTTATATAATATATATAAAATATATAATATTTAAGGATTTATTTTAATAAACAAAAAGAATGTCTATAAATCTATATATTTATGTTTTTATATATGGCATTTTAGATCATTTTATAATTTTAATATATAAATAAACTTTTAGCTATTCGAAATTTGCATACATCTTAATTGAAAATTTATTAGAGATGGTATATAAACATTTAAATTTTAAAATCTTATTTAAAATATGCTACATTTATAGAAATAATCACCATTTTCTCATTATTTCTAAAGTTTATAAGTATTTGACATTTAGTTTTTATCTGATAAATTTATTATCATAATTACATATAAGAAATACAAATTCAATTTTAAGTAATGTGTATATATATGTAAATATTTACATCTTCCAAATCCCTATAATGTACCATACAGCTTTATTTATGTCATAAAAAATATAGTAAAAATATCTGGTAACTATAAATAATAAGCATCATTGAAAATTTGGGAATCTTCATTATAAACCCAGTAGAATGCTAAAAGATTTACACGTATCATCTCATTTAATTCCCATAGGTTTTTGAGTTTGTTAGTATTATGGTCTCTTCTTTACAGATGAAGAAACTAAAATGTACAGATATTGCATAATATACTCAAAGTTACACAGCCATACAAATTTGGACCCAATATTTGAACTGATACCAGTTGTCTCTTGAGCCATTGGTCTTAATCTTATGCTGCATTCTGTAACAATAAATATACATTTCTCACATTTTTTCTATGGAATATAGAGCTCATATTTGACAAATACTTTGAAGGGAATTTATAAAATAGGAGAGAATAATTTTGGCTTTGCTTTTCTCTATAGCAGGGAGGTGGAAAATATTATCCTCAAGGCACATTGTAGGGGAGGATGCTTTTCTAAGAGAAATAAAAATTTAGCATGACTGGAAAATTGAGATACAGGTTCTTACTTTACAGCTGATAGTTTGTTGAGCTAGGTACTCAAAATCCCACACTGCTTTGACTAATGATCTCTCATCTCATTTCATTATTCATAATTTATTCTGCATTTGTGAAATATGCAAAAGCACATAGATTAAAGATTTTCATACTGAGACCATTTAATTTCTGTTTCTTTTAAATCTACTGGGAACATTATCCTTAAGAAAATATCAGTGGGTCAAACAGAGAAAGGGTGTAAATGACAAGAGGAATAAAGAATTTTTAAAAAGCACTCATTTTTAAAAGTCTTATCATTGAATTGGATGTGAGATGTAGATGTTAATTTTGTTTTAAATATCTTAAGATATTAATAGTAATATACCTTGAGAATGTTAGTGATAAATTCATTCTCATAAGATGTAATAATTAAAATGTATACTACACATGGTCCAGAAATTCTATGCATACTATAGTTTGTATGACATTGTGGACATATATGTAAATATTTTGAAAGACAAAGAGAACAAAGGATTCCTGAGATTGATCCATAAGTTTAGTCAAATATTAATTTACAGAAAAGATTTAACATAATAAAATGTTAACATAAAAAAGTCAATAGAAAGAAACAAATAATCATAGCTTGTCAAAAATTCAAGTATTGAAATGATAAAAACTATGAAATATCTATGTTGGGAAAACTAATAGAGATAAAACAATATGTTGACAGAATCAGTCAGATGCAAAAAGTTATAAAAAAGGCACCGTAAGATTAATCAGAAATAACTTCTAGTAATTAAGAATACTTATATGACAATTTAAACATATAATAGATGTGTTAAAAAGTTGATTAAAATTAGAGAAAACAATAAATTAGACTGGGAAACAGAGATGAAGAAAATCCTACATTGTAGTACAGAAAGATAAAAGATGGAAAATATGGGAAGAGTCTGAAGACATGATATACTTGAGAAAAATGTCCAAAAATCAGTGCATTTTCAGAGCTTATAGAGCAGATCTTAACATGTTACAGAAACACCAAGGGTTTGGTCTAGGTCCTGCTGCTGGCTGCACTAAAAGCCAGTCACCCAGACAAGTATTGCCAAGGAAGAAGGCTTTAATCGGGTGCTGCAACAGATTAGATGGGGAGCTCAATCTCAAATCCATCTCCCTGACTAAAACTAGGGGTTTGTTTGGTAGGGAAGAAATGTAATAAGGTGGAAAAAAAAAAAAACAAGGAGGGGCAAGGGAGCAATCAAGAGGTCTGGAAGCTGGTGCAGTGATTTGGTGAGTTTCAGTTCTTTGACAGTATTTTGAGACATTTAAAGGAATTCAGATAAAACAAATATAAGTTTCAAGCTTTAAGACCAGTAGGTCAATTTCTCTGTTTATCAAAAAGAACAGTCTATGGGACTATTGGGTCAATTTCTGTCCCTCTTAACTATTCAATAATTCCTGAGTCATGGGGAATCTGGTCTTGGATCTTTCTGGCTGCTTCATGCTGAGGAGGGGTTTAGTAGGCAGCACCATACCATGGGTAACCATGTGGGCACCCAGGAATCTAATATAGAGTTAATCTCATATGGAGTTTTTAAAAAAATATTTCTCTCTCCCATCCCCCACTTTCACCAAAGACGGATCACAGCAGGACCAACCCACCTGCAAAATAAGCTTCAGTCCCTTGTAGTTGGCCTGATTACCCACACAAAGTGCAGCAAGAATCATTGTCCACATAGGCGCTCCTAAATTGGCTTTGCTGGAACCTCTCACAAGGCCATTTCAGTCAAAGCCCTGAGAAAATAACCAGTTGTTCCAACTGTGTCCCATTATAAGAGAAAACATATTGTTATTAACTATATGCAAACAAAATACATTTCCATGATTTAAGGATATTAACAATAGTTTACAAAGTCTGGGGAAATTAGGCAGAGATAGAAATATGCCTCAAATTCTGTTTATGAAAGTATACTCAACATACTTACAGTATACTTAAAGGCTATAAATAGCTCCAAAGGAAAAAAAAAATTTCAGATTCAGAAAATCTAAACAGAAAGAATCAGCAATATCTCAAACAACAAAAACAAAGAAACAGGAAAACAATTTCCGTCCTCCATTAGTTTAGTCCATGCAATCAACTCTTGCTCTGCTTCATAGTTTCATATTGAGTTAGCAATCTCTTGAAAACATCAGCCTTTCAATTACTGCCCTGAAAGTTTTCTTTCTAATCCAATAGCAACATTTCCACTTACCAGAAACCTGCATTCAAGAGGCATTTTCATGAACTCCCTGAAAGAAGCTGGACTTCAGCTGATTATAAGTCACTTCTTGAGAAGGATCAAAGTAAAAAAAATTGGATGACAAACATATTAAGATAGCCATAGTTAAAGACATAATTGACCGAGAAATTTGGTTATGTCTGTGGCATACAACAATAATTATATCTATTACTGACAACATGTATTAAGACATTAGAATTTTAGGAATCTCATACAATCCTGGAACACATATTAACACCACATTTATATAAATATAACCCAAAGGAAGCTAAACACTACCTCAGATTTGGCAATCCTTTCTACATCATTTTAACATATCTAATAAGTCTAGAAAGCTTAATATGTCTCTCTTTGACTTCAGGAAGCCTAATCTCCAAAAAGGTTAGTTTGAGGTCAAAAAGATTGAATTCAGAACTTGAAATTTTTCTCTTGGAAAGCTTGCCAAATATCAATATTTTAAGACACTTGATATCACAAAATGGGATCATACATCACTATGAGATAATCATTCATTAAGCAAAAGTTAAAAACAAAAGTGTTTACCTTTTGATAGAAAGGAGACTCAGTTTCCCAAATAATAAGACCTAACAAAGACAGCATGAGCCCAACTAAATCTGTCTACCTCCAACTCCATTTTATCCCTGCAGTCTCCTCAGGGAGTAAACAAAAATCTTTTATCTCATTAATATTACACAAATGTCTTGTTCAAAATAGAACACCAAAGTTTCTCTCTGTATAGTGTATTATTAAAGCTAAGGCTAATAACACCTTAGAAATAAATCTATCTAATCTTAATCGGTTTTATCATAAGGTAAAGTTTCCACAAACTTTTAATAAGCATTTCCAATTTTCTATTAAAGAGCAACTCAAGGCTCAAGAAAACACTGTTATTCCAACACAAGGGCCTGGATTACTGGCCTTGCATTAGTGTACTTTTGATATTAAGATTTAACTTACAGAAAAACTCTGAACTAATCTTATGACTGAAAATTGGCCCTTACAATCTCACTTGCCTGCCTCTTCCACGACAGTTCCTGAACCTAGAAGGATTGGATAGTTTCAATTTCTCGCCTTGTGTCTTATGAAAGTACTTCATTTTGATTGTCACCTCTTCATGAGAATGAAGATGAGGCTCCAACTGGGGTCAATGTTCAAAATTTAGCAGGGTTGTTTCCTTCTTCAGACCCAAGAGTTAAAGCCTTGTAACTTAACGCAAGCATTAGTTAATAGGGTATTTATGTTACAGAAAATCCTAGCGTTCTCGCTAACATATTACAAGTTTAAACACTACAATTTAGCATCTAGGAGCTACTGCCTGCAGCACTTGAAATCACTGTATTTAAGAAGGTTGGTTACTCACTGCATATGTCTATTTGTTATCCTGAAGTTAAAGCGAGACATGTTAAGCTTTCTAGACTTATTAGATATGTTAAAATGATGCAGAAAGCATTCCCAAATCTGAGGTAGCGTTTAGCTTCCTTTGGGTTATATTTATATAAATATAAACAGAACTGTTTCCTAAAGCATAAAAAAAAGTGATAGGCCCTATGCTACACTTATCAAAGTAAGACAACTAACTTTTCTGTCCATCACTAAAAAATAGTAAATGCAAATATCAGTTTTGGGATTTAAATATGAGGACAAATACTCTCTCACTTAAATATTATACAACAAACCAAGGATAAAGTAAGAACAAGCACAGAACACTTTTTAAATGCTATTTAAAAAAACATTATCACACAGTACCAAGAGTGGTTTCTAGATACAGAATTGACAACAGATTAGGTAACTTTCACCACCAAAATCTTCAAGCCAGTGCAACTCTTGTACATATTTTGTTTTCAAGAACATACATGCAGGCCCCTCAGTGACATATGGCTTGTGATAAAAAATCACTAGAAAGTCTCACATTTTTTGAGAAAATTATTACTACTTAATCCAAGTGAATATCACTTAATGTTAATAATGGTAAACACAACTGAAGTAGTTTGAGAGCAATCCCGATCAATATAATTTCCTTAAGGACAAGGCTAATATTTCCTGAACATTAAAGCTTTGTACCCATATCATAGTTTTTCCTCATTAAAGGAAAAGGTCTGAAACCAACTCAAATTATTGACTGCATGGAATTACCTTGTAAATAAAGACCATTTAAACATTTTTACTCTCATCTACATTTTCAAATATTAAATAGTATACTGTTTATGCTCAGAACTTATTTAAAAAGTCTTTTATGTAATTATGTGCCTGGAAACTTACAGCTCTCATCATGCTCCAGATCAAGCAAAACCAACCAAATTCTACATGGATGGTGTTCTCCTTCAATTCCTGCAGCCCTAACAAATGTGGCCTAGGAATTCCAGATAAATAGAATAAATGATGACTTGTTAGAAAAGCACAGGAAACAAACTCACTATTCACAGAACCAAATAAAAGCCTTCCAAAATAAAAAACATAGAGGTTTTCATGTATATGCATACATAAGCAAAACTCAAAGGAGAAAAAACAGAAAACAAATGAACATTAGAAGCAAAAATAAAAAATCAGAAAACCAATCCCCAACTTTTTCTCCTACTCAATTAAACTTGGAGACTAAAGTATCATCCAGACCCTTAAAAAATCACATGATGAATATTTTATTTCTGATACACAATGAAGTGTCTTTAAGTTCACCAACATTACTATATATCTTGTGCAATTAAAAAATTTTCTGTAGGCACATGACCTGTAAGTACTTTAGTGCTAGGACTATCTATGCAGAAGAGCAAATAAAGTGTGAAACAAAGCAATGCAAACTTTTATGTGAGATTTGACTCCACACTAAATCTGGTTGTATTCTCAACACATTTAAAATAAAATACCAAACTGCCAATATATTCTTTACAATATTTTTTATTTTACCCATGAAGGTGTCAATTAGTCAAATTTCTCCACTTCTCTATCATATTTCAAAGAATATTTTATTATCTAACCTTTTTCAACTTTCTATTTTTTTCTGTATGTACAGAAGATAGACATACAGAGGAAAAAACTGCATATGACTTACACAGACCATCCACAACATGTCTATGCTTTGCATTCAGTCCCAGATTTTCTTCTTTTTCTTTAAATACGTGCTAATTTTATTCTAGGTTAAAAAAATACCATACCAGCTCCTTTCTCATATCAACTTATTATCTTTCCTTTATACCTTCCGTACCAAAAATACAACTTCATATTCATACTTTCTCCACTTCTCTCTCCCTTACTCACTGATTCCCTATTACCTTATTTCATAAATAACCTTTTAGAAGTCCATACTTTGAATTAAATTTTAGAAAACTTTTGAATTTGAAAAATTATCTTTTTCTGACTAATAACACATCTTTTGGCACATTTATATACAGCATTATACGTTAACTATAATTATTTTTCTTAACAACCTTAAATTTTTGTGAAATCATAGGAGGGAAGAAATCTTGAACTATCAGATATTACCATTTTATACATGAGTACAATTTCACAATTTTATTTTATTTTATTTATTTTATTTTTTTATTATACTTTAAGTTCTAGGGTACATGTGCATAACGTTTATATCATGTATAACTCCCCAATGCAATCCCTCCCTCCTCCCCACTCCCCCTGATAGGCCCCAGTGTGTGATGTTCCCCTTCCCGAGTCCAAGTGATCTCATTGTTCAGTACCCACCTATGAGTGAGAACATGCGGTGTTTGGTTTTCTGTTCTTGTGATAGTTTGCTAAGAATGATGGTTTCCAGCTGCATCCATGTCCCTACAAAGGACGCAAACTCATGCTTTTTGATGGCTGCATAGTATTCCATGGTGTATATGTGCCACATTTTCTTAATCCAGTCTGTCACAGATGGACATTTGGGTTGATTCCAAGTCTTTGCTATTGTGAATAGTGCCGCAATAAACATACGTGTGCATGTGTCTTTGTAGTAGAGTAATTTATAATCCTTTGAGTATATACCCAGTAGTGGGATGGCTGGGTCATATGGTACATGTAGTTCTAGATCCTTGAGGAGTCGCCATACTGTTTTCCATAATGGTTGAACTAGTTTACAATCCCACCAACAGTGTAAAAGTGTTCCTATTTCTCCACATCCTCTCCAACATCTATTGTTTCCTGACTTCTTAATGATTGCCATTCTAACTGGTGTGAGATGGTATCTCATTGTGGTTTTGATTTGCATTTCTCTGATGGCGAGTGATGACGAGCATTTTTTCATGTGTCTGTTGGCTGTATGGATGTCTTCTTTTGAGAAATGTCTGTTCATATCCTTTCCCCACTTTTTGATGGGGTTGTTTGTTTTTTTCTTGTATATTTGTTTGAGTTCTTTGTAGATTCTGGATATTAGCCCTTTGTCAGATGAGTAGGTTACAAAAATTTTCTCCCATTCTGTGGGTTGCCTGTTCACTCTGATGGTAGTTTCTTTAGCTGTGCAAAAGCTCTTTAGTTTAATGAGATCCCATTTGTCAATTTTGGCTTTTGCTGCCGTTGCTTTTGGTGTTTTAGACAGCATACAAAATTTTGTATGCTGAAGTTGCTTATCAGCTTAAGGAGATTTTGGGCTGAGACAATGGGGTTTTCTAAATATACAATCATGTCATCTGCAAACAGGGACAATTTGACTTCTTCTTTTCCTAACTGGATACCCTTGATTTCTTTCTCTTGCCTGATTGCCCTAGCCAGAACTTCCAACACTATGTTGAATAGGAGTGGTGAGAGAGGGCATCCCTGTCTTGTGCCAGTTTTCAAAGGGAATTTTTCCAGTTTTTGCCCATTCAGTATGATATTAGCTGTGGGTTTGTCATATATAGCTCTTATTATTTTGAGGTACGTTCCATCAATACCGAATTTATTGAGCGTTTTTAGCATAAAGGGCTGTTGAATTTTGTCAAAAGCCTTTTCTGCATCTATTGAGATAATCATGTGGTTCTTGTCTTTGGTTCTGTTTATATGCTGGATTACCTTTATTGATTTGCGAATGTTGAACCAGCCTTGCATCCCAGGGATGAAGCCCATTTATCATGGCGGATAAGCTTTTTGATGTGCTGCTGAATCCGGTTTGCCAGTATTTTATTGAGAATTTTTGCATCGATGTTCATCAGGGATATTGGTCTAAAATTCTCTTTTTTTCTTGTGTCTCTGCCAGGCTTTGGTATCAGGATGATGTTGGCCTCATCAAATGAGTTAGGGAGGATTCCCTCTTTTTCTATTGATTGGAATAGTTTCAGAAGGAATGGTACCAGCTCTCCTTGTACCTCTGGTAGAATTCAGCTGTGAATCCATCTGGTCCTGGACTTTTTTTCGTGGGTAGGCTATTAATTGTTGCCTCAATTTCAGAGCCTGCTATTGTCTATTCAGGGATTCAACTTCTTCCTGGTTCAGTCTTGGGAAAGTGTAAGTGTCCAGGAAATTATCCATTTCTTCTAGATTTTCTAGTTGATTTGCGTAGAGGCATTTATAGTATTCTCTGATGGTTGTTGTATTTCTGTGGGGTCGGTGGTGATATCCCCTTTATCATTTTTTATTGCGTCTATTTGATTCCTCTCTCTTTTCTTCTTTATTAGTCTTGCTAGCGGTCTGTCAATTTTGTTGATCTTTTCAAAAAACCAACTCCTGGATTCATTGATTTTTTGGAGGGTTTTTTGTGTCTCAATCTCCTTCAGTTCTGCTCTGATCTTAGTTATTTCTTGCCTTCTGCTAGCTTTTGAATGTGTTTGCTCTTGCCTCTCTAGTTCTTTTAATTGTGATGTTAGAGTGTCCATTTTAGATCTTTCCTGCTTTCTCTTGTGGGCATTTAGTGCTATAAATTTCCTCTACACACTGCTTTAAATGTGTCCCAGAGATTCTGGTATGTTGTATCTTTGTTCTCATTGGTTTCAAAGAACATCTTTATTTCTGCTTTCATTTCGTTATGTACCCAGTAGTCATTCAGGAGCAGGTTGTTCAGTTTCCATGTAGTTGAGCGGTTTTGATTAAGTTTCTTAGTCCTGAGTTCTAGTTTGATTGCACTGTGGTCTGAGAGACAGTTTGTTATAATTTCTGTTCTTTTACATTTGCTGAGGAGTGCTTTACTTCCAATTATGTGGTCATTTTGGAATAAGTGCGATGTGGTGCTGAGAAGAATGTATATTCTGTTGATTTGGGGTGGAGAGTTCTATAGATGTCTATTAGGTCCGCTTGGTGCAGAGATGAGTTCAATTCCTGGATATCCTTGTTAACTTTCTGTCTTGTTGTTCTGTCTAATGTTGACAGTGGAGTGTTGAAATCTCCCATTGTTATTGTATGGGAGTCTAAGTCTCTTTGTAGGTCTCTAAGGACTTGCTTTATGAATCTGGATGCTCCTGTATTGGATGCATATATATTTAGGAGAGTTAGCTCTTCCTGTTGAATTGATCCCTTTACCATTATGTAATGGCCTTCTTTGTCTCTTTTGATCTTTGATGGTTTAAAGTCTGTTTTATCAGAGACTAGGATTGCAACCCCTGCTTTTTTTTGTTCTCCATTTGCTTGATAGATCTTCCTCCATCCCTTTATTTTGAGCCTATGTATGTCTCTGCATGTGAGATGGGTCTCCTGAATACAGCAGACTGATGGGTCTTGACTGTTTATCCAGTTTGCCAGTCTGTGTCTTTTAATTGGAGCATTTAGTCCATTGACATTTAAGGTTAATATTGTTATGTGTGAACTTGATCCTGTCATTATGATATTAACTGGTTATTTTGCTCATTAGTTGATGCAGTTTCTTCCTAGCCTTGATGGTCTTTACATTTTGGCATGTTTTTGCAATGGCTGGTACCAGTTGTTCCTTTCCATGTTTAGGGCTTCCTTCAGGGTCTCTTGTAAGGCAGGCCTGGTAGTGACAAAATCTCTAAGCATTTGCTTCTCTGTAAAGGATTTTATTTCTCCTTCACTGATGAAACTTAGTTTGGCTGGATATGAAATTCTGGGTTGAAAATTCTTTTCTTTAAGAATGTTGAATATTGGCCCCCACTCTCTTCTGGCTTGTAGAGTTTCTGCCGAGAGATCTGCTGTTAGTGTGATGGGCTTCCCTTTGTGGGTAACCCGACCTTTCTCTCTGGCTGCCCTTAAGATTTTTTCCTTCATTTCACCTTTGGTGAATCTGGCAATTATGTGTCTTGGAGTTGCTCTTCTGGAGGAGTATCTTTGTGGCGTTCTCTGTATTTCCTGAATTTGAATGTTGGCCTGCCCTACTAGGTTGGGGAAGTTCTCCTGGATGATATCCTGAAGAGTGTTTTCCAACTTGGTTCCATTTTCCCCCTCACTTTCAGGCACCCCAATCAGACGTAGATTTGGTCTTTTTACATAATCCCATACTTCTTGCAGGCTTTGTTCATTTCTTTTTCTTCTTTTTTCTTTTGGTTTCTCTTCTCGCTTCATTTCATTCATTTGATCCTCAATCGCTGATACTCTTTCTTCCAGTTGATCGAGTCGGTTACTGAAGCTTGTGCATTTGTCACGTATTTCTCGTGTCATGGTTTTCATCTCTGTCATTTCGTTTATGATCTTCTCTGCATTAATTAATCTAGCTGTCAATTCTTCCACTCTTTTTTCAAGATTTTTAGTTTCTTTGTGCTGGGTACGTAATTCCTCCTTTAGCTCTGAGAAGTTTGATGGGCTGAAGCCTTCTTCTCTCATCTCGTCAAAGTCATTCTCTGACCAGCTTTGATCCGTTGCTGGCGATGGGCTGCGCTCCTTTGCAGGGGGAGATGCGCTCTTATTTTTTGAATTTCCAGCTTTTCTGCCCTGCTTCTTCCCCATCTTTGTGGTTTTATCTGTCTCTGGTCTTTGATGATGGTGACGTACTGATGGGGTTTTGGTGTAGGTGTCCTTCCTGTTTGATAGTTTTCCATCTGACAGTCAGAAGGACTGTCTGTTGGTCTGTTGGAGATTGCTTGAGGTCCACTCCAGACCCTGTTTGCCTGGGTATCAGCAGCAGAGGTTGCGAAGATAGAATATTGCTGAACAGCGAGTGTACCTGTCTGATTCTTCCTTTGGAAGTTTCCTCTCAGGGATGACTCCACCCTGTGAGGTGTGGGGTGTCAGACTGCCCCTTAGTGGGGGATGTCTCCCAGCTAGGCTACTCAGGGGTCAGGGACCCACCTGAGCAGGCAGTCTGTCCCTTCTGGGATCTCAACCTCCGCGATGGGAGATCCACGGCTCTCCCCAAAACTGTCAGACAGAGTCGTTCGCCTCTGCACCCGCCCCCGCTGCTTTCCCTATTGGACCTCAGCTGTGGGCTGTCCCCAGAGGTGGAGTCTACAGAGACAGGCAGGTTTCCTTGTGCTGCTGTGAGCTCCACCCAGTTCGAGCTTCCCAGCGGCTTTGTTTACCTACTTAAGCCTCAGCAATGGCGGGCGCCCCTCCCCCAGCCTCGCTGCTGCCTTGTGGATAGATCGCGCAGGCTGCTGTGTTAGCAGTGAGGGAGGCTCCGTGGGCGTGGGACCCTCCCGGCCAGGTGTGGGATATATTCTCCTGGTGTGCCTGTTTCCTTAAAGCGCAGTATTGGGGTGGGAGTTACCGGATTTTCCAGGTGTTCTGTGTCTCAGTTCCCCTGGCTAGGAAAATGGATTTCCTTCCCCCTTGCGCTTCCAGGTGAGGCGATGCCTGGCCCTGCTTCAGCTCACGCTGGTCAGGCTGCAGCAGCTGATCAGCACCGATTGTCCGGCACTCCCTAGAGAGATGACCCCAGTACCTCAGTTGAAAATGCAGAAATCAGGGATTCAACTTCTTCCTGGTTTAGTCTTGGGAGAGTGTAAGTGTCCAGGAAATTATCCATTTCTTCTAGATTTTCTAGTTGATTTGCGTAGAGGTGTTTATAGTATTCTCTGATGGTAGTTTGTATTTCTGTGGGGTCGGTGGTGATATCCCCTTTATCATTTTTTATTGCGTCTATTTGATTCCTCTCTCTTTTCTTCTTTACCACAACAGAGATATAGACCAGTGGAACAGAACAGAGTCCTCAGAAATAATACCACACATCTACAGCCATCTGATCTTTGACAAACCTGAGAGAAACACGAAATGGGGAAAGGATTCCCTATTCAATAAATGGTGCTGGGAAAATTGGCTAGCCATAAGTAGAAAGCTGAAACTGGATCCTTTCCTTACCCCTTATACGAAAATTAATTCAAGATGGATTAGAGACTTAAATGTTAGACCTAATACCATAAAAACCCTAGAAGAAAATCTAGGTAGTACCATTCAGGACATAGGCATGGCAAGGACTTCATGTCTAAAACACCAAAAGCAACGGCAGCAAAAGCAAAAATTGACACATGGGATCTAATTAAACTAAAGAGCTTTTGCACAGCCAAAGAAACTACCATCAGAGTGAACAGGCAACCTACAGAATGGGAAAAAATTTTTGTAACCTACTCATCTGACAAAGGGCTAATATCCAGAATCTACCAAGAACTCAAACAAATACACAAGAAAAAAGCAAACAACCCCATCAAAAAGTGGGGAAAGGATATGAACAGACATTTCTCAAAAGAAGACATCCATACAGCCAACAGACACATGAAAAAATGCTCATCATCACTGGCCATCAGAGAAATGCAAATCAAAACCACAATGAGATACCATCTCACACCAGTTAGAATGGCAATCATTAAGAAGTCAGGAAACAACAGGTGTTGGAGAGGATGTGGAGAAATAGGAACACTTTTACACTGTTGGTGGGATTGTAAACTAGTTCAACCATTATGGAAAACAGTATGGCGATTCCTCAAGGATCTAGAACTAGATGTACCATATGACCCAGCCATCCCACTACTGGGTATATACCCAAAGGATTATAAATTACTCTACTACAAAGACACATGCACACGTTTGTTTATTGCGGCACTATTCACAATAGCAAAGACTTGGAATCAACCCAAATGTCCATCTGTGACAGACTGGATTAAGAAAATGTGGCACATATACACCATGGAATACTATGCAGCCATCAAAAAGGATGAGTTTGCGTCCTTTGTAGGGACATGGATGCAGCTGGAAACCATCATTCTTAGCAAACTGTCACAAGAAGAGAAAACCAAACACCGCATGTTCTCACTCATAGGTGGGAACTGAACAATGAGATCACTTGGACTCGGGAAGGGGAACATCACACACTGGGGCCTATCATGGGGAGGGGGGAGGAGGGAGGGATTGCATTGGGGAGTTATACATGATATAAACGTCATGCACATGTACCCTAGAACTTAAAGTATAATAAAAAAAAAAATAAAAAAAAAAAAAAAGAAAATGCAGAAATCACCGGTCTTCTGTGTCACTCGCGCTGGGAGTTCGAGACTGGAGCTGTTCCTATTCGGCCATCTTGCTCCGCCCCCAATTTCACAATTTTAGAAACATATTTCCCCATATCATAACCCTTTCATAATTGGAAATGACCTAGATATACCATATACATCAAAAATAATTTTAAGGTTTTAAGTTACACAAAAAACTACCTATAACTTTTATCTCATTTACATGTACACAATTATTTTACTTTTAACAGTTTTTCTAGATTACTTTTCAAAGCTAAGATATTAGGCACCATCATTTAAAATTAGTTATTTCCTTGTTAACCATTTAATAGCCAGTGCAAATTAGGTGCTCACCTAAGTAAGAGCCTCAAAGTTAAATACATAGGTATTTTTCCAACAACTCAGAAGATTCAGCTGTTTTCATTAAACCAGCAAATTAAATCAGTCTTCCTCATCAAAAAAATTCACACAAAGATTATTTCGTTTGGACTGGTTTATAGTTTTATAACCTTCTTTGCCAAATCCTGACACCTCAAGATGCAAATAAAATCCAGAAAAAAAGTATGCTGACAATTCTAGAGACATTTCTGTTTTTTTAATTATGATTGTTTTATCTTTCATTGTAATTTTTACTGTAACTTATTAATAGCCAAGTGTCTCTATGTTTCCTTTGAGGATTATTGTTTCCTTTTTTTTTTTTAATTTTTAGTTTGTATTAATACATAAGAGTTGGACACATTGATGGAGGGCATGTGGTATTTGATACAAGCATACAATGTGTAATGATTAAATCAAGAAAACTGAGATATTCATCACCTTAAACATTTATCATTTCCTTGTGTTAGCAACATTCCAATTCTGTCTAGCTTGATTAGTAGATGGGTATATTCATATATATATGTATGTGTATACACATACACACACATATATAAATAAAACATGCAAACACTGTGTAGAGAATGAGACAAATCATGTGAGAATCAAATTCCACATTCTGGAATATAGAGTGTTACGCAGAATAAAATATTTATTATTTTTTTACATTTAAGTTTACAGTCCAGTCTAGCAAGAGAATATTTCTCATATGTGCTTTGACGTATTCTTTTAGATACAGAACCAAATTTACTGGTAACATGAATTTGAAAATCTAGCTTTACTACAATACATTGAAATATCACCTTTGTCACATACAACATTATTATGTGTATTGAGACTTTTTAAGGGTTTGATGCTTTGTTTCAGGCCAGGTGCAATGGCTCATGCCTATTACCCTAGCACTTTGGGAGACTGAGAAGGGAGAATTACTTGAGGCCAGGAGTTCTAGAACAGCCTGAGAACATAGTGAGACCTCACTTCTACAAAAAATAAAAACAATACCTAGGTATGGTGGCACATGCCCATAGTCTTAGTTACTCAGGAGACTGAGACAGGAGAATCATTAAACAGCAAGAATTCAAGGTTACAGTGAGCTGTGAATGCACCACTGCTCTCCAGCCTCCCAACAGAGCCAGATTCTGTCTCAAAAATAAAAATAAATTTCTTACATAACTCAATTTGTCCAGTCTTATTTATTTACATGCTATCTTGATTCCATGATTTTGTGGTATGTTTTTGTGCCTGAAAATACATCAGTTTTGGGGTGAAGTGGAATAGCACGCCTTGCTGCAGCACTACTGAATTATGAATGTGCATTGTAAGACAGATCGGCAGATGATTTATAAGCACGTCTATGCTGAGTGTACATCATTCTCAGAGGCATAGTCTTCTATATGAAAATAAATCACAAAAGTAAAAGATTATTTATGATAAATAAGACTACTGCAGAGAAAGAGTACAGAAGCCCTCCTAAGCAGCTGCCTGCCCAGTTTTGGCTGGAGGTGAGTTTGACTCTCTCTGGCCCCGCCACAGTGGGCCCCAACTGTGTTCCTGATTACCTCAAAAGAACTGCCTTTGAAATTTGACATGTATATCCAGATAGATGAGTATCATTTTGTCGGCCCAGACAGTAGGGGTTCCTCTCAATTTGGGAAATTTTTAAAAGAATTTCCATCTGTAGGCTGAACAAGCCCAACTGAGAGAGGAAAGCAACCTGACTGTTGCAGTATAGACACCCTCGGGGGCCCTTGGGGGAGCTTGTTTGTAATTCTGTGTAGTGTCCGGGCAAGTGAGTGTTCTTTTCTGGGTACCAGAGAGCAGGATCAGCTCCTCTCAATTTGGGAAACGACTGAGGGAACTCCATTTGCAGGCTGATCAAGCCCAACTAGTGAAGAGAGGAAGCACCTCCACTATTTCGGTTTGGAAACTTGGGGCTGGTTTGTTGCTGCTGCAGTTGGGTTGTGTTCTGGAGATTGTTTGTGTGCGTTTGGTATAGTTATGGGAAATTAGAATTTGGTAAACTAACATTCTCTTGCAATACTGTTTGGCTTCACTATTTTTTGGAATTCTGGAGTTAGCTGTTGAATGGGACAGTGGGATGGAGTTTCACGTGTCCAGGCTTTTGTGCTGTGTTCTAAGCAGGGTTAGGCCTGGTTAGTATGTGATATGCTCTTGTGGTGCTGTTTGGCCCCAGTGTTCTTGGGAGTCTGGGGAGGTTTGGCCTTTAAAAATCACACTGCCATGAGAACTGCTTTACTCAAAATTTTGGTTTACAGCCTTCACTGGATTACCGACGGGGCAAACAATGTCCAGTCATGTAAACTAGTGAGTTTATATTGCTATCTCATAGCTAGGGTTCTAAGGTAAAAGCTATTGTATCTTCATTTGTGTGTGTGTATACATGTCTAGATGTGTTTATTTGTATGTACATTTCTTATTACATGCTGTGCCTATCAAATTGGCTTACAAATAAAAGGGCACTCATAAATTAAGTCTAAGCAATTTCAAGTTCATGTGACTTAGGTATATCTTTAATAAACAAGCTGGCTTTAAAATTTTAAAAATGAAGTTGGAGAAGGGCAAACATCTTGCAGAGGAATTGGTAGCTAGAAGAGTAAACACTACAATACACAAAGAATTGTGAGTCACTGAGGAGAAAACAAGTCAAACTCTTAAACAGGAAATTTGGTAAAAGTATCTAAAAGCAACTCAAAAATGAGGAATTCTAAATGGACTACACAAAACAAAAATAATATTTCATGTTACTACTTTTCAAGAAATTGCAAAAAAAAAAGATGTTATATCTTATATGTAATGGAGAAAAACTCTAAAGAAGACAGTAAGAAACATTGGTTGGGATACACTTCTCTCTGATACTGTTTTTGGAAAACATTCTTATTTAACATTTTAAAAGAGCACTCTGCTTTGGTAGTACCTTTAAAAAATCAATATACATGAACTTTTGAAGAGAATGACCTTACAATTCAGAATTTGTCCACATAAATAAAAGCAAAAAATAATGCAATATAGTGGTTAATATAGCAACATTTAATGGTGTGAACTAAAATAGAAATCAAATCCCTGAAAAAATTTATTCTAGACACAATCATACAACCTTCACAAAAGTTAACTTCAAATTGCATCACAGACCTGAGTATAAAATACAAACTACAAAATACTTAAAATATAATGTAGGACAAAATTTAGATGACCTTGATTTGGTGATTACTTTAAATACAACATCAAAAGCATGATCCATGAAATAAATAATTGATACATCAGATTTTATTAAAAATAAACCTTTTATTCTCAAAAGGCATTGTCAAGAGAATAAGATGACTACCCAAAAACTGGTAGAAAATATTTGCAAAAGATACATCTAATAAAGGACTGTTACCCAACATATACAAATAACTCTTAAAACTCAACAATAAGAAAATGAACAACCAGCTGGGTGTAATCCCAGCACTTTGGGAGGCTGAGGCAGTAGGATCCTTTGACCCCAGGAATTTGAGACCAGCCTGGGCAACATGGTGAAACCCTGTCTCTACTAAAATTACAAAAATAGCCAAGCATGGTGGCACACACTTGTAATCCTTTTTGTTGTTGTTGTTTGTTTATTTTTTTTTATTATTATACTTTAAGTTCTAGGGTACATGTGCATAACGTGCAGGTTTGTTACATATGTATACTTGTGTCATGTTGGTGTGCTGTACCCATCAACTCGTCAGCACCCATCAATTCATCACTTATATCAGGTATAACTCCCAATGCAATCCCTCCCCTCTCCCCCTTCCCCATGATAGGCCCCCGTGTGTGATGTTTCCCTTCCCGAGTCCAAGTGATCTCATTGTTCAGTTCCCACCTATGAGTGAGAATATGTGGTGTTTGGTTTTCTCTTCTTGTGATAGTTTACTAAGAATGATGGTTTCCAGCTGCATCCATGTCCCTACAAAGGACTCAAACTCATCCTTTTTTATGGCTGCATAGTATTCCATGGTGTATATGTGCCACATTTTCTTAATCCAGTCTGTCAGTGATGGACATTTGGGTTGATTCAAGTCTTTGCTATTGTGAATAGTGCCGCAATAAACATACGTGTGCATGTGTCTTTGTAGTAGAGTAATTTATAATCCTTTGGGTATATACCCAGTAGTGGGATGGCTGGGTCATATGGTACATCTAGTTCTAGATCCTTGAGGAGTCGCCATACTGTTTTCCATAATGGTTGAACTAGTTTACAATCCCACCAACAGTGTAAAAGTGTTCCTATTTCTCCACATCCTCTCCAGCACCTGTTGTTTCCTGACTTTTTAATGATTGCCATTCTAACTGGTGTGAGATGGTATCACATTGTGGTTTTGATTTGCATTTCTCTGATGGTGAGTGATGATGAGCATTTTTTCATGTGTCTATTGGCTGTATGAATGTCTTCTTTTGAGAAATGTCTGTTCATATCCTTTGCCCACTTTTTGATGGGGTTGTTTTTTTCTTGTATATTTGTTTGAGTTCTTTGTAGATTCTGGATATTAGCCCTTTGTCAGATGAGTAGATTGCAAAAATTTTCTCCCATTCTGTAGGTTGTCTGTTCACTCTGATGGTAGTTTCTTTTGCTGTGCAGAAGCTCTTTAGTTTAATTAGATCCCATTTGTCAATTTTGGCTTTTGCTGCCGTTGCTTTTGGTGTTTTAGACATGAAGTCCTTGCCCATGCCTATGTCCTGAATGGTACTACCTAGATTTTCATCTAGGGTTTTTATGGTATTAGGTCTAACATTTAAGTCTCTAATCCATCTTGAATTAATTTTCGTATAAGGAGTAAGGAAAGGATCCAGTTTCAGCTTTCTACTTATGGCTAGCCAATTTTCCCAGCACCATTTATTAAACAGGGAATCCTTTCCCCATTTCTTGTTTCTCTCAGGTTTGTCAAAGATCAGATGGCTGTAGATGTGTGGTATTATTCCTGAGGACTCTGTTTTGTTCCATTGGTCGATATCTCTGTTTTGGTACCAGTACCATGCTGTTTTGGTTACTGTAGCCTTGTAATCCTAACTACTCAAGAGGTTGATGCAGAAGAATCACTTGAACCCAAAAGGCAAAGGTTGTAGTAAGCCAAGACTGCACCACTGAACTCCAGTTTGGGTGCCCAGAGTAAAACAAACAAAAAAAAAGAAAAGAAAAGAAAAGAGAAATCTAATTTAAAAATGGGCAAAACATCAGAGCAAGCAGCTTACCGGAGAAAATAGGCAGATGTCAAATTATCGTAAGAAAAGATGTTCAGGCCGGGCGCGGTGGCTCAAGCCTGTAATCCCAGCACTTTGGGAGGCCGTGACGGGCGGATCACGAGGTCAGGAGATCGAGACCATCCTGGCTAATACGGTGAAACCCCGTCTCTACTAAAAATACAAAAAAAAAAAAAAACTAGCCGGGCGAGGTGGCGGGCGCCTGTAGTCCCAGCTACTCAGGAGGCTGAGGCAGGAGAATGGCGTAAACCTGGGAGACGGAGCTTGCAGTGAGCTGAGATCCGGCCACTGCACTCCAGTCCGGGCGACAGAGCGAGACTCCGCCTCAAAAAAAAAAAAAAAAAAAAAAAAGAAAAGATGTTCAACACTATAACTGACTAGGGGATTACAAATTAAAATTGCAAGATACTAGGACTTATCTTTTAGAATGGCAAAACTCCAAAACATTGACCACTCCAAATGCTAGTGAGCATGTGGGGCACAGGAACTCTCATTCCTTGCTGGTAAGAATGCAAATTAGTACTGCTACTCTGGAAAACAGTTTGTCAGTATCTTGCAAAACTAAATGTTCTTGTATTATGCAATCCAGCAATTGAACTTGCTATACTCAACTGAATTAAACACTTATGCCCACACAATATCTTGCATACAAATGTTTACACAACTTTATTCTTAATTTGCAAACTTAGAAGCAACCAAATATCTTTCCATAGGTGAATGGACAAACTTTGGTTCATCCATACAATAGAATATTATTGATCACTAAAAAAAAGAAGTTACCAAACTATGAAAAGATGTGGAGGAAACTTAAATGCATCTTGCTAAATGACAGAAGCAATGACACCAAGTATATGACATTCTGAAACAGGCAAAATTATAGAGACAATAAAAAGTGGTTTCCAAAGGCTATAGAGGAAGGAGGTATAAACAGAAAGAAGGAGCACCGAAAATGTTTAGGGCAATGAAAATATATTATATGATAGTATAACGGTGGATACATACCATTGTACATTTGTCAAAATCCTTAGAATGCACAACATCAAGACTGAACCATCATATAAACTACAGACTTTGATGGTAACCATGTGCCAATGTAGGAACATTGATTGTAACAAATATACCACCCTGATGTGGGATGTTGGTAGTGGGAGGACTTTATGTGAGGTCAGGGAGTGTACGGGACATTTCTTTACTTTCTGTTCAGTTTTGCTGTCAACCTAAAACTATAGTAAAAATTTGTTAAAATTAAAAAAGAAACACAATAAATATTAAAAAATAAATTTAATTCTTAGAAGTACAGAAGGAGTGAAATAAGTTCCAGTACACCCATACCATGGAATATTTTGTGGCAATCAAAAAGGATTATATACTGATACAAGAGTTTTCCATAAGTTATTCATAGTTATATAGTTTGAGTAAGTGCATAATATGTAATCCTTTTTAAAATATATGTTTAATTTAAGCAAACTGTAAAACCTCCTACACTCTCTTTTTCTAATATTTTCTTTCAAGTACAAAGTAATAGAATGGTGAAAGGTATGAAAGGATAGACAAGCTGGTCATAGAGGCTAACTTGAGAGAGGCATTTAAGAATATATAAGGGATGGAGGATACTAAAAACTATTTAAATGCCTAATGTAATTTAAAAAATAATAAATATAGACTGTTCACATTTATTGAGTTATGTAATTCATATATAAAATAATTCATAGTTTTATGAAAGTAAGACTCACAAAATGCTTATTGCATTTATTTTCTGTCAGTACAGTGGTGTAACTGCCCGATGGGTTCATTTTGCCTGCTGCTCAGATAGAGCTGATTTATCAAGACAAAGGAACCAAAATAGACAAAGGTTAATTCATGCAGAGCCAGCTAGAGTATGGATAATTTGGTGGGTAAAGGCCCAGGTAGTGGGGAGTGCCTATTGGTTGGGATAGAAATGAAATCATAGGGAGTCAACACTGTCTTCTGATGCTGAGTTGATCCCTGGGCGGAGCCCAGAAGACCAGATGACCCAGTTTGTCAATCTGGATAGTGCCAGCTGATTCGACTGTATGGTTTGAAAAATATCTCAAACACCAATCTTAGGTTTTACAATAGTGATGTTATCTCTAGGAGTAATTAAGGAGGTTTAGAATCTTGTGTACTCTCGCTGCATGAATCCTAAACCAAAATTTCTAATTTTGTGACTAATTTGTTAGTTCTACAAAGGCAATCTGTTCCCTGGGCAAGAAGGGGATATGCTCCAGGAAAGGGCTGTTATCATCTTTGTTTCCAAGTTAAACTGTAAACTAAATTTCCTCTAAAGTTAGTTTGGCCTACACCCAGAAATGAACAAGGACAGCTTGGAGATTAGAAGCAAGGAGTTGGTTAGGCCAGATCTCTTTCGCTGTCGTATTTTGCAAAGATAGTTTTAGTAGATTTACAAGTTAATTTTTTTTTCCTTCTTCATTTGACCTTTTCAGTGTTCAAATTTTTTTTTTTTTTTTTTTTTTTTTTTAGCATAAAACAACACAATTTATTATCTTTCAGTTCTGAGGTCAGAAGTCCAGTATGGGTCTCATGAATTAAAATTTAGATATTGGATGGCTGCATTTCTTCCTGGAAGCTCTAGGGAAGAATCCATTTTTTATTTATTCTGGTCGTTGGCAGAATTCAGTTTCTTGTCGTTTTAGAACCAAGGTCTCTATTTTCTTTTTTCTTTCTTTCTTTCTTTTTTTTTTTTTTTTGAGGTAGAGTCTCTCTCTGTTGCCCAGGCTGGAGCACAATGGCTCAATCAAAGCTCACTGCAGCCTTGAACTCCTAGGCTCAAGCAATCTCCCACGTCAGCCTTCCAAGTAGCTAGGACTACAGGTGCACATCACCATGCCTGGCCAATTTTTAGTTTTGTAAAGATAAGGTCTCACTATGTGCCCGGCTGACCTTGAAATCCTTGGACTCAAGTGATCCTTCCCACCTTTGCACTCGTAAAGTACTGAGATAAAACAGGTATTGAACCACCATGTCTGCCGGTCCTGGTTTCTGCTAGCTGTAGCTGAAGACCGGCTGCAAGCTCGTAGAGGTATCATATTCCTTGACTCAGGCTCTCTTTTTCTATATTCAAAGGACAAACAAATTGTTAGGGTTGCATGGTGGGAGGGAGTCCTTCTTATGTCTATCTTTCTCATATCCTCTTCTGTCTTTTTTTTTTTTTTTTTCCAGGTAAACCTTTCTTTTTTTTTTTTTTTTTTTTTTTTTTTTTTTTTTTTTATTATACTTTAAGTTCTAGGGTACATGTGCATGACGTTTATATCATGTATAACTCCCCAATGCAATCCCTCCCTCCTCCCCCCCCCATGATAGGCCCCAGTGTGTGATGTTCCCCTTCCCGAGTCCAAGTGATCTCATTGTTCAGTTCCCACCTATGAGTGAGAACATGCGGTTTGGTTTTCTCTTCTTGTGATAGTTTGCTAAGAATGATGGTTTCCAGCTGCATCCATGTCCCTACAAAGGACGCAAACTCATCCTTTTTGATGGCTGCATAGTATTCCATGGTGTATATGTGCCACATTTTCTTAATCCAGTCTGTCACAGATGGACATTTGGTTGATTCCAAGTCTTTGCTATTGTGAATAGTGCCGCAATAAACATACGTGTGCATGTGTCTTTGTAGTAGAGTAATTTATAATCCTTTGGGTATATACCCAGTAGTGGGATGGCTGGGTCATATGGTACATCTAGTTCTAGATCCTTGAGGAATCGCCATACTGTTTTCCATAATGGTTGAACTAGTTTACAATCCCACCAACAGTGTAAAAGTGTTCCTATTTCTCCACATCCTCTCCAACACCTGTTGTTTCCTGACTTCTTAATGATTGCCATTCTAACTGGTGTGAGATGGTATCTCATGGTTTTGATTTGCATTTCTCTGATGGCGAGTGATGATGAGCATTTTTTCATGTGTCTGTTGGCTGTATGGATGTCTTCTTTTGAGAAATGTCTGTTCATATCCTTTGCCCACTTTTTGATGGGGTGTTTGTTTTTTCTTGTATATTTGTTTGAGTTCTTTGTAGATTCTGGATATTAGCCCTTTGTCAGATGAGTAGGTTGCAAAAATTTTTCCCATTCTGTAGGTTGCCTGTTCACTCTGATGGTAGTTTCTTTAGCTGTGCAAAAGCTCTTTAGTTTAATTAGATCCCATGTGTCAATTTTTGCTTTTGCTGCCGTTGCTTTTGGTGTTTTAGACATGAAGTCCTTGCCCATGCCTATGTCCTGAATGGTACTACCTAGATTTTCTTCTAGGGTTTTATGGTATTAGGTCTAACATTTAAGTCTCTAATCCATCTTGAATTAATTTTCGTATAAGGGGTAAGGAAAGGATCCAGTTTCAGCTTTCTACTTATGGCTAGCCAATTTTCCCAGCACATTTATTAAATAGGGAATCCTTTCCCCATTTCTTGTTTCTCTCAGGTTGTCAAAGATCAGATGGCTGTAGATGTGTGGTATTATTTCTGAGGACTCTGTTCTGTTCCATTGGTCTATATCTCTGTTGTGGTACCAGTACCATGCTGTTTTGGTTACTGTAGCCTTGTAGTATAGTTTGAAGTCAGGTAGCGTGACGCCTCCAGCTTTGTCCTTTTGACTTAGGATTGTCTTGGCAATGCGGGCTCTTTTTTGTTCCATATGAACTTTAAAGCCGTTTTTCCAATTCTGTGAAGAAAGTCATTGGTAGCTTGATGGGGATGGCATTGAATCTATAAATCACCTTGGGCAGTATGGCCATTTTCACGATATTGATTCTTCCTATCCATGAGCATGGTATGTTCTTCCATTTGTTTGTGTCCTCTTTGATTTCACTGAGCAGTGGTTTGTAGTTCTCCTTGAAGAGGTCCTTTACATCCCTTGTAAGCTGGATTCCTAGGTATTTTATTCTCTTTGAAGCAATTGTGAATGGAAGTTCATTCCTGATTTGGCTCTCTGCTTGTCTGTTACTGGTGTATAAGAATGCTTGTGATTTTTGCACATTAATTTTGTATCCTGAGACTTTGCTGAAGTTGCTTATCAGCTTAAGGAGATTTTGGCTGAGACGATGGGTTTTCTAAATATACAATCATGTCATCTGCAAACAGGGACAATTTGACTTCTTCTTTTCCTAACTGGATACCCTTGATTTCTTTCTCTTGCCTGATTGCCCTAGCCAGAACTTCCAACACTATGTTGAATAGGAGTGGTGAGAGAGGGCATCCCTGTCTTGTGCCAGTTTTCAAAGGGAATTTTTCCAGTTTTTGCCCATTCAGTATGATATTAGCTGTGGTTTGTCATAAATAGCTCTTATTATTTTGAGGTACGTTCCATCAATACCGAATTTATTGAGCGTTTTTAGCATAAAGGGCTGTTGAATTGTCAAAAGCCTTTTCTGCATCTATTGAGATAATCATGTGGTTCTTGTCTTTGGTTCTGTTTATATGCTGGATTACGTTTATTGATTTGCGAATGTTGAACCAGCCTTGCATCCCAGGGATGAAGCCCACTTGATCATGGTGGATAAGCTTTTTGATGTGCTGCTGAATCCGGTTTGCCAGTATTTTATTGAGGATTTTTGCATCGATGTTCATCAGGGATATTGGTCTAAAATTCTCTTTTTTTGTTGTGTCTCTGCCAGGCTTTGGTATCAGGATGATGTTGGCCTCATAAAAAGAGTTAGGGAGGATTCCTCTTTTTCTATTGATTGGAATAGTTTCAGAAGGAATGGTACCAGCTCCTCCTTGTACCTCTGGTAGAATTCAGCTGTGAATCCATCTGGTCCTGGACTTTTTTTGGTGGGTAGGCTATTAATTGTTGCCTCAATTTCAGAGCCTGCTATTGGTCTATTCAGGGATTCAACTTCTTCCTGGTTTAGTCTTGGGAGAGTGTAAGTGTCCAGGAAATTATCCATTTCTTCTAGATTTTCTAGTTGATTTGCGTAGAGGCATTTATAGTATTCTCTGATGGTTGTTTGTATTTCTGTGGGGTCGGTGGTGATATCCCCTTTATCATTTTTTATTGCGTCTATTTGATTTTCTCTCTTTTCTTCTTTATTAGTCTTGCTAGCGGTCTGTCAATTTTGTGATCTTTTCAAAAAACCAACTCCTGGATTCATTGATTTTTTGGAGGGTTTTTTGTGTCTCTATCTCCTTCAGTTCTGCTCTGATCTTAGTTATTTCTTGCCTTCTGCTAGCTTTTGAATGTGTTTGCTCTTGCCTCTCTAGTTCTTTTAATTGTGATGTTAGAGTGTCAATTTTAGATCTCTCCTGCTTTCTCTTGTGGGCATTTAGTGCTATAAATTTCCCTCTACACACTGCTTTAAATGTGTCCCAGAGATTCTGGTATGTTGTATCTTTGTTCTCATTGGTTTCAAAGAACATCTTTATTTCTGCTTTCATTTCGTTATGTACCCAGTAGTCATTCAGGAGCAGGTTGTTCAGTTTCCATGTAGTTGAGCGGTTTTGATTGAGTTTCTTAGTCCTGAGTTCTAGTTTGATTGCACTGTGGTCTGAGAGACAGTTTGTTATAATTTCTGTTCTTGTACATTTGCTGAGGAGTGCTTTACTTCCAATTATGTGGTCAATTTTGGAATAAGTGCGATGTGGTGCTGAGAAGAATGTATATTCTGTTGATTTGGGGTGGAGAGTTCTATAGATGTCTATTAGGTCCGCTTGGTGCAGAGATGAGTTCAATTCCTGGATATCCTTGTTAACTTTCTGTCTCGTTGATCTGTCTAATGTTGACAGTGGAGTGTTGAAGTCTCCCATTATTATTGTATGGGAGTCTAAGTCTCTTTGTAGGTCTCTAAGGACTTGCTTTATGAATCTGGGTGCTCCTGTATTGGGTGCATAGATATTTAGGAGAGTTAGCTCTTCCTGTTGAATTGATCCCTTTACCATTATGTAATGGCCTTCTTTGTCTCTTTTGATCTTTGATGGTTTAAAGTCTGTTTTATCAGAGACTAGGATTGCAAACCCTGCTTTTTTTTGTTCTCCATTTGCTTGGTAGATCTTCTCCATCCCTTTATTTTGAGCCTATGTATGTCTCTGCATGTGAGATGGGTCTCCTGAATACAGCAGACTGATGGGTCTTGACTCTTGATCCAGTTTGCCAGTCTGTGTCTTTTAATTGGAGCATTTAGTCCATTGACATTTAAGGTTAATATTGTTATGTGTGAACTTGATCCTGTCATTATGATATTAACTGGTTATTTTGCTCGTTAGTTGATGCAGTTTCTTCCTAGCTCGATGGTCTTTACATTTTGGCATGTTTTTGCAATGGCTGGTACCGGTTGTTCCTTTCCATGTTTAGGGCTTCCTTCAGGGTCTCTTGTAAGGCAGGCCTGGTGGTGACAAAATCTCTAAGCATTTGCTTATCTGTAAAGGATTTTATTTCTCCTTCACTGATGAAGCTTAGTTTGGCTGGATATGAAATTCTGGGTTGAAAATTCTTTTCTTTAAGAACGTTGAATATTGGCCCCCACTCTCTTCTGGCTTGTAGAGTTTCTGCCGAGAGGTCTGCTGTTAGTCTGATGGGCTTCCTTTGTGGGTAACCCGACCTTTCTCTCTGGCTGCCCTTAAGATTTTTTCCTTCATTTCAACTTTGGTGAATCTGGCAATATGTGTCTTGGAGTTGCTCTTCTGGAGGAGTATCTTTGTGGCGTTCTCTGTATTTCCTGAATTTGAATGTTGGCCTGCCCTACTAGGTTGGGGAAGTTCTCCTGGATGATATCCTGAAGAGTGTTTTCCAACTTGGTTCCATTTTCCCCCTCACTTTCAGGCACCCCAATCAGACGTAGATTTGGTCTTTTTACATAATCCCATACTTCTTGCAGGCTTTGTTCATTTCTTTTTCTCTTTTCTTTGGTTTCTCTTCTCGCTTCATTTCATTCATTTGATCCTCAATCGCTGATACTCTTTCTTCAGTTGATCGAGTCGGTTACTGAAGCTTGTGCATTTGTCACGTATTTTCGTGTCATGGTTTTCATCTCTGTCATTTCGTTTATGATCTTCTCTGCATTAATTAGTCTAGCTGTCAATTCTTCCACTTTTTTTCAAGATTTTTAGTTTCTTTGCGCTGGGTACGTAATTCCTCCTTTAGCTCTGAGAGGTTTGATGGACTGAAGCCTTTCTCTCATCTCGTCAAAGTCATTCTCTGACCAGCTTTGATCCGTTGCTGGCGATGGGCTGCGCTCCTTTGCAGGGGGAGATGCGCTCTTATTTTTTGAATTTCCAGCTTTTCTGCCCTGCTTCTTCCCCATCTTTGTGGTTTTATCTGTCTCTGGACTTTGATGATGGTGACGTACTGATGGGGTTTTGGTATAGGTGTCCTTCCTGTTTGATAGTTTTCCGTCTGACAGTCAGAAGGACTGTCTGTTGGTCTGTTGGAGATTGCTTGAGGTCCACTCCAGACCCTGTTTGCCTGGGTATCAGCAGCAGAGGTTGCCGAAGATAGAATATTGCTGAACAGCGAGTGTACCTGTCTGATTCTTTCTTTGGAAGTTTCCTCTCAGGGGTGAGCCACCTGTGAGGTGTGGGGTATCAGACTGCCCCTAGTGGGGGATGTCTCCCAGCTAGGCTACTCAGGGGTCAGGGACCCACCTGAGCAGGCAGTCTGTCCGTTCTCAGATCTCAACCTCCGCGTTAGGAGATCCACGGCTCTCCCAAAGCTGTCAGACAGAGTCATTCGCGTCTGCAAGGGCCCGCTCTTTCCCCTAATGGACTGCAGCTGTGCGCTGTCCGCAGAGGTAGAGTCTACAGAGACAGGCAGGCTTCCTTGAGCTGCTGTGAGCTCCACCCAGTTCGAGCTTCCCAGCGGCTTTGTTTACCTACTTAAGCCTCAGCAATGGCGGGCGCCCCTCCCCCAGCCTCGCTGCTGCCTTGCGTATAGATCGCTGCAGACGGCTGTGTTAGCAGTGAGGGAGGCCGTGGGCGTGGGACCCTCCCGGCCAGGTATGGGATATATTCTCCTGGTGTGTGCCTGTTTCCTTAAAGCGCAGTATTGGGGTGGGAGTTACCCGATTTTCCAGGTGTTGTGTGTCTCAGTTCCCTGGCTAGGAAAAGGGATTTCCTTCCCCTTGCGCTTCCAGGTGAGGCGATGCCTCGCCCTGCTTCAGCTCACGCTGGTCAGGCTGCAGCAGCTGACCGCACCGATTGTCCGGCACTCCCTAGAGAGATGACCCCAGTACCTCAGTTGAAAATGCAGAAATCACCGTCTTCTGTGCGCTCGCGCTGGGAGTTGGAGACTGGAGCTGTTCCTATTCGGCCATCTTGCTCCGCCCCCCCTCAAATTTTTAAAACAAATATTTCTATGGCACAATCACAATAAAATAGTCATTGTGGAGGGATTAAGATGATCCATATCCTATTAAGCAACATAACATGTTCTGCATTCCTTATTAAAATTATGTTGATAGTTACAGAGAAGAATAACACTCTTATTTAACAGAAAAGCTGTGCTTAGATTTTCAGGTGACAACTATACTTTTCTTTTTCTGCTCTTTTTCCTTTTTAAGTTTTTTTCTAATTAAAATATTTCAAATATATATCATTCTCAAGGCAAAACATCTAAATTCCTGCTGTGGCACATAGTGAATTATACAAAACTCATACAGTTGTACCACAATCTTCATTTTCTTTAAAATAAACAAAAACAAAGTCTATACAATAAGCTAAACCTCAATCTTGGTCCCAGTTTCTTTCAAATGGAAGAATATCTAAGATTTTCAGATACACACTTTGCCCTTAATTACTTTTCTATTTTTAGTTACTAGAATAGTAACTGTTTACAAGCAAGAGAAAAAAATTGCCTCTCTATAAACTTGTATTGACATTTGTGTATCAGTCGCTCCCGGCCAACATGTCTGTGTCTACCAAGAAATAGCAGAACGAGTGAACATCTGTTTTAAAAAAGGAATTACTATGTGGTCGATGTGTTTTGAACCCAAATTTAGGTGCTGGGCAAACACAAATGAAGAAATCACCTTGTAATGAAAAAAGCAATACCTCTCACAAAATATTGCATGTCTTCCATTTGCGAGGACCAACTCTATCCCACATATTAACTATGTATTTGTTACTAGCACAGGTTGTTATGTAGATGAAACCTCACAGGTAGAAGCCCCCAGGGAGATGAGAAGACAAATGTTTCTTTTCAGAACTTTAAAGGTATCAGACTCTCCGTTAACCAAAAAGGGAAGGGCCAGGCGCATTAATGCAGATTCTCTATAGATCTACAGATACAAATGTTCCCCACAAAAGACAGCTTTGCAGGGCCACTTTAGAATATGTTAAATAAATATATTTTGGACTAAAATATTTTTATTTCCTTCATAGCTATTATGTTGGTTTTCAAAAATGTGTATATGATTCAGGAAAATATAGTAGAGATTAAAACATTTAGCTATGAAACAGGGAAATTAGATTCAATTATGTTCAGAATTATTAAGGTGCATCATCTCACTTAAGACACAAATTCACAATCGTGAATTTCCAGTTATTCTTATACCATAGATAAACCTGAACCAAAACCTTACACCTTATCTAACATAAAAGTTTTAGCAGAAATTTTTGGAGAAAATATTCATTACCCAAATTTATGCAATACATTTCTTAGATATAACACAAAAATTATTCATAAAAGAAAATAAGATGAATTAGATGTTATCAAACCCAAAATTATTTAAATATAAAGTTAGTTATATCTTAACAAGTTGTAAAGTCTACACAGAAAATTAGGTTTAGAAACACAAATAATGATTTAGAATTTTGGTCTAAAATATTTCAACCTTCTGTGCATCTTCCATACTCATTACTGCTCACTGAAGTCAGTATGCTTAACATGATTTAACAGTCTATATGAAGCAGAACGTTCACTGAAAAGTTAAAGTTTAAGGGAATGCTGATTTATTCTAAATGTTCTCTGTAAACCCTTATCTTTGTTGATGACCCAGGAGAATCAAATATCCTTGCAAAATCAAAAACCTTTTATTGTTAAGAACTTAAAGAACCTCTCCCTGATCGTTTTAGTTTTAACACCATAAATAATAGGATTTATCATGGGCAGAATAAGAAGGTATATATTGGCTACAAAAATGTGGATCTGTGGAGCAATGTGGTGGCCAAACCTACGGGTAAGAAAAGAGAAAAAGGCTGGTGTGTAAAACACCAAGATGACACATACATAGGAGACACAGGTACTTAAGGTCTTGTGGCGGGCAGCTTTGGATGGGAGGTTGAAGACAGTTAGAAGAATAAGAGTATAAGAACAGATGATCAATATGAAGTCCAGTCCTCCTGTCAGGAATGCTATGATTAGGCTGTAAGCTCTACGAATCTTGGTTTCAGTACAAACTAGCTTTATCAGGGCCATAAACTCATAGTCGGTATGTGAGATGACATTCATTCTGCAGTAGGAAAGCCACCTCAGGAAGAAGGGATGTGGACTGAGTAGTACAGCTCCTCTGAAAACCATAACCAAACCTAAGTTTCCAATCATTGTAGGTGTTAGGATAGTAGAATGTCTCATTGGGTGACAAATGACCACATACCGGTCAAAAGCCATGGCCAAGATAAATGCAGATTCCATGGTAGACAGAGAATGGATAAGATACATTTGAGTGAGGCAGGCTTCAAAGTAGATCTCTCTGTCATTGAACCAGAAGAGGCTCAGTATTTTAGGAAGAGTAGTAGAAGTAAGCATCAAATCAGCCACAGAGAGCATACATAGAAAAAGGTACATAGGTTCATGCAGTTTTGGGTCTGTCTTGACAATTAACAAAAGAGCAATATTTCCCATCAGTGACAATATGTAGACCAGGCAGAAAGGGACAGAGATCCATTTATGGGCAGCCTCCAACCCTGGAATGCCAAGCAGTAGGAAGATGATAGGTAGAAGATTGGTCCTGTTGAAAGCTAGCATTATGTAAGCAATGGATAGTTCATGTTTCTGTTGAAATTAAAAATCACAAATATTATAGATACATGAATACCAACCTTATTATTATTATTATGGACTGGGAAAGATGTGTACATTCAACAACATAGAATTGGCTATGGAATAATGTTCTCAGTAGTACCACCTTTCAATGAATCAGATGCATGTGAGTGTGCTTTTTTGGGTAAGAATAATTGACAGAAAAGTATTCTATGTGAGTATATATTACATATATATTTGTGATTTTTTTTCAGAAAGTATTGTTCAGCTGGCTAGATACATTGTAGTAGTATTACAGAGATAGCAATTGATATATTGACAAATATAGAGATATAATTTTCTACCATCTGAGACAGTCAAAAAAGAAAAAGAACAACTACCTTGCCATTTGTATTTTTAACTTTTCTTGTCTATTATCAGTGATAGTGCTTAGAGAAAGGAGGAACAGGAGATTTAGGAAATACTGAAAAGCAGCTAAGGTAATTAGCTGATATTTCAGAAGGAAGAGGTGTAAACAAAGCAGGTGCTATATTGGAAGGCAAATCATTGAGTTAATAAAGAAAATATCTTATTCTTCATAAAATCATACAAACTCAATAGTAAGAAATTATCATTTTACAAAGGATAATCCGATTTAGAAGATGTCTAAGTCTTGGAACCACAGTATTCATGCTACTATATACTTATGTTATTTTATAAATGATCAATCAGATTGAGAATGTACATAATGTATTCCTCAAAATCACACAATGCATGTGACTTGATTTTTGTTTCCAAAGTGAACTTTTGTAAAAAAATCATTGGCTCACAGATATCAGTTTTCAGAATGATTGGCTTAGAAAATATAAACAATTACTTTGGAAAAGTTCTAACAATACTAAATTTTAAATTGGTAAATCATTATTTTTAGTTAATAATGTTGTATTACATATTGGTAATTGGCCAAAAGAGTAGATTTTAAGTACATTAAAAAAAATAAAATTGACCCGGCATGGTGTCTCAAGCCTGTAATCCCAGCACTTTGGGAGAGTGAGGCAAGTGAGTAATCTGAAGTCAGGAGTTCAAGACCAACCTGGCCAACATGGTTAATCCTTGTCTCTACTAAAAACACAAAAATTAGCCAGAGATGCTGGTGCACATCTGTAATCCCCGCTACTTGGGGTCTGAGGCAGGAGAATCGCCTGAACCCAGGAGATGGAGGCTGTAGTGAGCCAAGATCATACCAGTGTCTCCATAAAATAAATTAAATTAAATCAACTATAGGAGATAATGAATATGTTAATTTGGTTGACTATAGTGATCATTTGTTGTGTATATGTTTATCAATATAAGTATATCAAAACATCATGTTGTACACCCTAAATGTATACAATAAAATAAATTGCTATTTTGCTTGAAATATCAATATATTAATATAAAGAACCTATGGAATTTGAGGAATCCTTTTTGTATGAGTGAAAGTAATCATGTTAAGAAAAATAAAGTTTTGACCAAGGTATATCAGGACTAAATCCAATGGCGAGATAAATCTCAGCTTGAATATTGAGTTAGTCTTCTTCTATGTCACTTTCTGTAAAGTCAAAAAGTACCTTTCAGACAGCCACGAGGCTGAGAATTCACTCCTTAGGATTTAGTTTGCAACCTCCATCCTAGGCTTCAACATTCCTTTTTCATGGAAGCAGTGACTTCTCCCCCAAACTAGCCATCTCTTTACTTCCTATAACCTGTTTATCTTACCTCTGTAAGTAGATGGTCTCGCTTCACAGCCAGAGATTCAGCTGAATGATGGCTATAAGGACAATAGGTGTCCTAATACTTCTAATCCTGGGGGACAAGAGGCCTGCAAGGAACATATTCTCCCTCTCTCTCTCTCTCTCTCTCTCTCTCTCTATATATATATATATATATATATACACACACACACACACACACATATACACACACACACACATATATATCCTCTCATTAGAATGCTGTTTAGTTCTATCTTTCCCAGTCTTTCCAGGCAAAATATGGTCTCTTAAAGGGATTCAATCTGGTTGTTCTTTACCACCTGAACTCTGATCATAGAAACCAATAAGAGATGGTCTCTAGACGCCAGGCCTCTTGAGATACTTTATTTCTTGTACTTCTTAGACTTAAGTACATGCAGATGTTGTAAACTAAATGCTTCTTTAGAACATATGTGATGAGACATGAAGGGACTAGAGGACATCATGGAGAGACTGGCCTGTTAATTAACAAGGGTGATCACATTAATATCCTCATATGTCTCCAGATATCCTGAAGTAACTTACCTAAACTGTATTTAGCTCCAAAAAACAAAGCTACAGGAAATTTCCTACCGGCTTCCTGTTCCCGAATCCCCCTGAACTTTACTTGCTTGATCAAGGACACGATATGCATTATCATGTATAGGTGCATCATTATTTTTATTTTGGTTAAGATGGTATGTAAATACTGTATTTGCTTTCCTACAGATATGTTCCTCAATTTTTTTCTTCTCTAATATTTCAGGAAGGATAGATTTTGGAGGCTATATTTTCCAGGATAACAGATCATCTATCTTCTGCAGAGTTTGTTCAATAGGGACACTGACAAACAAATATTAGAGAAGATGAAAGAGATGTCAGGGTATTTTTCCCAATGTTTTATATTCTTCAACTGCATTTAGCCCATGGTTCTAAATCCTGCCAGAGGGGACTGCTATGTTTTCAGTTTCCACTGAGAGATTCACACCTCTGAATAATGTATGACTACACTATTGCTGCCTTTCTATTTCACTGACCTAGAGTCACATTAGAATCATTTCTTCCTAATTTCTGGGAGTCTTCACGGTCAAATATTTGACTTTTCAGCAATTCTGTAATTTGTGTAAATAGTTGTCTGCAATAAGGATGCCAAACACTAAATATTCAAGTGCTTTTGGTTATCTCATTAGACTCTGACTAATATACTATAGAGTTAGAGGTTTCAGTAATTGGTTGAGGTTTCAGTAATCTGTTTATTTAAGACATTGAACATTGGCATAGCATTGCCCTCATAGTTATCTGATTTTAACGATTATGAAAGAAACAATTAAAAACCACTAATAACCTCAAGATAATAAAGGCCATATGTGAAATACTCACGGCAAACACCACAGTCAATCACAAAATATTAAAAAGCTTATTCTTTAAGATCAGGAACAAGGCAAAAACACCTGCTTTCACCACTCATGTTAAACATAGTACTAGAAGTCCTAGCCAGAGCAATTACACAAGAAAAAGAAAGAATAGGCATCCAAGTTGGAAAAGAAGAACTAAAATTATATTTGTTCACAATGACATTACCTTAGTAGTAGAAATTCACAAAGATTCTATGTACACATAGAAAGAAGAAAAACAAAATCAACAAGCAAAAGTCAGTTGCATTTCTGTGTGCTAATCATGAACAATCTGAAAAAGTAAAGTCAGAGAATAATGTCATTTACAAACATATCAAAAAAATAAGAATAAATTGAAGCAAAGTAGTGAAAAACTTGTAAACTGACTATAAAATATTGCTGAGGCTGGGTGTGGTGGCTCATGTCTGTAATCTTAGCATTTTGGGAGGCCAAGGTGGGTGGATCACCTGATGTCAGGACTTTGAGACCAGCCTGGCCAACATGACCAAAACCCATCTCTACTAAAAATAGTATTTATACACACACACACACACACACACACACACACACATACACACACACATTTTGTTTATCCATTCATCTGATGGACATTTGGGTTGTTTCTACCTTTTGGCTGTGTGTGTCTATATATATACACACACACACATATATATGTATGTGAGACTATATATAAATATATATATGCATGCATTTTAATATGATTGAAACTTAAAAGGAAGGAAATTCTAACACATGCTACAATGTGGATGAACCTTAAAGACTTTCTAAGTGAAATAAGCCAATCACAAAAGGACACATGTTGTATGGTTCCACTTATATGAGGTACCTAGAATGGTCACATTTAAAGACAGTATGTGAAATGGTAGATGCCAGGGGATGACAGGAGGGAAGAATGAGGACTTAATGTTTAATGAATATAGAATTTCAGTTGGGAAAGATCCAAAAATGTTCAGGAGATGTATGGTGGTTATTGTGGTGATGGATGCACAACAATGTGAAAGTACTTAATGTCACTGAACTGTATACTTCAAATGGTTATAATGATAACTGTTATATGTATTTTACTACAATTTTACACACTTAACAGTGAAATGTCCTTTAGGTACCTTTAGTCTTAATGCTAGAAACATGAGTGATGATTATGTAGATATTTTTTCTTTATTATTAGCATATAAATATATATTTAAAAAAAGAAACATCAGGGAAGGCTTTCTTCAGTTGACACTGAGCTGCATCATAAAATATAAGTAATGGTAGGAAGTGTATGACAATGATATATGGGCAGTAAAAGGTATTTGAGGAAGAAAGGAAAGCATATGCAATAGTATGTAAGTATATACCAAACATAATATAGTCTGTTTTATTTACAATTTAGTATGTAGATTTCTAATTTGACACCATCTGTTTAGTGCCCATGATGAAACAAGAAAGCTGGAGGCCCTAAATAATCAGAGAAATCTGAAATGGCTGTGCACTCAAACAAGACGAGTGATTTTGTTTCAGTGTTTCCCAGGTATCAAAGGATTCTAAATAACTTAATTATGAATCTTTATGCAAATGTTTTCTAAGGAAAAGTTAAGAGAAAAATACTAAATAATGATGATAGAATAAATGAGAGTTATGAACATTAATCTAAATCCATCTAATCCAATTTAAATTTATTGAACACACATTACAAATGAATGAATAATTGTGTCAATGAAAGAGATGAAAGTAGTCACTACATTCTTATCACGCTTCTATTGCATTTCCATAGCATTATCTAATTTTCTACAAGGCTTTAATAATGTAAACAATTTATGGCATGAAATTAAGCAAAATATTCCACAGAAAAAGGAAAAATAATATTGAAGTATGGCCATATTTGCTAAAACAAAATAGAATCAAACATATTCATTATATAAACATCAAAAGATACAAATTTTACACAGTTGCAAATATATTAAATAAGATATAATGGGTATTTCCTAAAGTTCTTGAAGCAAGTCAAGAGTGGTGAACTTCGGAAATCATGATCATTGAAGGAAGAATAAAATAACCTTTTTTTTTATTGAGTGTTTTCTCTGTGCCATTTCAAGTTACACATCTCATGTAATTCTCACACAACCATATAAAGCAGGTTCTATTATCACTTATTTTGATATATTAGGAAACTGCAGCAAAAATGAAATAAATGGAAATAAAGATAACCAGGGAAGAATACTGGACTAAGACCCAGGCAGTCTAACTCCAAAGCCTGGACCATTAACCAATAAACTATTAAACTACTCAGAAAAAGTATGGAATCTAAATGCTACAAAATATAATATGTGTTCAGTTTAGACATTTATCAGGAAGATATATGTTTAATTAAAGGAAACAAAACCTAAGCCTTCTAATCAAGGAATGTTGTTCATCAGTGAAACTATGAGACTGAAGACTGGGGAGGTGAGGTGGGAATGAAAATATAAAAAAAAAAAAAAAAAAAGGAGGATCCAACAGATACATAGGGGAAGGTTAATCTCTTCTTCAGTATTTACTAAATAAAAACTCTGAAACAACTTGTTTAATTACAATTTTTGGAACTTATAGTAATCTGGTAAATAACAGAACTTTCAGATAATGAATACTATTCCTTTTATGAGAGTAACAATAGTTAGTTATTTTCCCTACATCATCTCTTGCATTTAGATTTATTCTTCAACCATCTCTCTTGGTGATCCAAATAAAATCAAGCAGCTTTGACCCTTAGCAGTTTAAGAACATGCTCCCGTATTTTCTTGGTCCTTACTCCGTACACAATGGGATTGAGAAAAGGGGGAATCAAAAGGTACATATTTGCAATGAAAATATGAACATGTGCTGGCACGTTTTTCCCAAAACGATGAGTGAAAATTGAAAACCCAGCTGTGGAATAGAAAACAAGGATGACACAGACATGGGAGCCACACGTGCCCAAAGCCTTGAAGCTAGCTTCTCGAGATGGCAGGCGGAATACAGAGCGCAGGATGAAGACATAGGATACAGCAATGAGAATGACATCACATGAACCAATGATAGAAGCCATACTGAGGCTATAGCTTTTGGTAGCACCTATGTCCATACATGCCAGCTTCACCACAGCCATAAACTCACAGTAGGTGTGGGCAATGATTCGAGTTCTGCAGTAGGGCAGCTGTTTCAGCAGGATGGGATGTGGAGAAAAGAAAGCTACTCCCCGACACACGACAATGATACCCATTATAGTTATGCGACTGTGTGTGAGAATGGTGGCGTGGCGCAGTGGGTCACAGATAGCCACATAGCGGTCAATGGCCATGGCGAGGAAGAAGCCAGATTCCATGGCAGTAAAGCTGTGTATGAAGAACATTTGGGCCAGGCAAGCATCAAAGGCAATGTCATGAACTCTGAGCCAGAACAGACAGAGCATGCGGGGCAGTGTGGATGTGGAGAGGACAAGGTCAGTGACTGAGAGCATGCAAAGAAACAGGAACATAGGCTGATGGAGGCTTCTCTCTGCCCTCACCACGGCCAGGATGGTCACATTCCCCACCAAGGCCACCATGTACATGGAGCAGAAGGGAATCCCAATCCAGGCATGAAGATGCTCTAGTCCTGGGATGCCCATCAGCAAGAAGGTGACAGGAGATGGACAAGAAGTGTTGAGAAGAGGCATATTTTTATTTTCTTTTGCTTTCTTTATGCATTCTTCTGAAAATAAGGTTACTATGATAATATGATCACAATCATATGCTGATAAATGGGGTGATTTTCTTCAGAAGAATCTTTAATTATCTGTTGTTGTAAGCAATCCAAATTCATAATCTGGAGTGTTTAAATTCACTAGGACCAGAATAATAAAATGATTACTGACAATGTACCAAATTGTTGTACATTTTATTGCTGTACAAACTCTTGTAATACTGAAAGATAACTCTTATAAAATGTCATATTATCATAGGGACCTATAAGTCACGTTGTCTATTCATTTCCACTAAAAGATTCCATCTATAGAGTCATACTTGTACTTCATCCCACGAATATTTCCTGCGCAGTTTTTCCATAAGAAACAATGTTCTAGAAACTGGGGATAAATACATGGATATATCAAGGAGGTAACACTCTACAAGGAGAAGGAAGACACCATAAGATGATACATAGTGACTAGTGTGTATGGTTATTAGATTGGGTAGTGACAGTTGTCACATTTAAGTTGGAACTTTATGATGGAGCTTTAACTATTCAGAGTCTGGGATATTATATATTCTGGTAATAAAAATATTAAGAAAAAATGTTATGAAGAAGGAACAAACAGGAAGGACAAGGAGGCCAAGGCTTCTAAAACTTAGGAAGCAAGAAAGAAAATCATGGGAGAAAAGGATTATTTATCCCTTTTATCAGCATCTTCATGTCTTCACTGTTTCCTCTGCCCATTGTAGAAAAATGTCAGTTACATTAACAGTTATATGAAAATATAAAAAATTCTCTGCTTCATTTCCTTTTACCAGGACTTTCTGAAAAATACCTGTTTTTGTATCAATTAACTGGTTGCCAAATTACAGATGTTATAGGTAACAATCCCATAGCTTGTCATGTTTTCCATCTATATTTTATTGTAAGCTCTCCATATCATTTATTTCATAGCATTTTCTTAGATTTTCCTCTATGTTCCCCTAATCTTAGTTACCTGAAAGCTCTAAATATAACATATTTACTGTTTTACCAAAAATGTTGAATCCGGTGTCAAATATGATACATGCTTACTAAATATTGAAGACCTGTATTTAGTACCACCCATAAATTGGAGCTCATAGAGTGTACTTCAGATATCCAAATGTGAAAGATGCAAACTGTTACTCCTAAGGCATAAGAGGTGCCCTTCCATGGTACATGGGTTTGAATTTATAAGTCAATCTCAATGGGATGCTTTCATATCAGTTATAACCAGACATTATTTTGAATGAAATAGGGTTTTTGAAATGCTGCTTCTTTGAGCTCTCCTTCAGTATTTCTCTCATGTAAGTGAATTCTCCATAAACACAAGAGATCAAGCAGAAGCCTTGTAAGATTTTAGTGAGTTATAAATTACCTTTGCTTTAGGTAGAAGATTTCATAATCCATAATTTAATTGACTTAGAGAATTGAGATAAATAGTTTCTGCCTTCCCCATATGAATATGATATTGCAGTTGTTAGTGTGCGTTCTAAGATAGGATTAATATACTCTACGTATTTGCTCTTTAATTTGCCACCCTGAGTTAGTAGTTAATTTGACAAATAAAATATCATGGTTTTTTTTTAAATTTCTCATCACTTATTCATTTCTCTCATGCACCCTTTAAGTAGGGCATAGAATATATCATTTTGGACTAGACAGATAGATAGATAGACAGATGGATTTCAAGAAAAGGTATTTCTTAACATTAACCACACTCACTACCTTCCCAACTTCCCATTCTCCTTTATTCTGACTTAGAACATTTCACTATGGAGGTGGATCCTTCTTGTGTACTTTAATGTGTTGATTTAGAAGCTCAAATTATAACACATGCAAAGTAATTTGTTTACTGGATTGGTAAATTGACCTAATGATATCAGAGTTACCAGTTACTTACTAAAGAGGCTTTCTTATACACCTTCTCATAGTTCCAGTAAATAGTCCAGTCTCCGTGGCAGAGAAACCCTGGGATAAAATGGTTAAGCACAAGTCAGGGAGTATGAGGGTTTCAGTAGAGAAAGACTGTAAGTCACCACAAATACTTCAGTTTTAGACAAACTCTATTATTTTTGGTCTTTCCCATCACCTGTCAAGGCAGTGACCTTGGGTAGTATTGCCATTAGCCTCAAGAAGAACCTGCTTTCACTATGTAGCAAACAAATTCTTATAAGTATAATATGCACTCTTACGAATTTCAACACCATTACCTCAAAATATACTTTCCAGAATCAGTAAATGATCCCAAATAGGAGAAAAAATGAGTTATGTGGAAATACTTGCAAGAGACCAAATCAAGTTTAGTGAGTCACATAAAGCCTTCTTGAATAAATGGTACTCAGACTGGGATGTGGAGAATATAAAACAATGGCATATTGGATTTAAACAAAAGTAAAAATAAGGATAGATGTATAATTATATGCAATTATATAGATATAATAGAGATCTATCTATATATCTATACAAACACACATAATAAGAACAAAAGCATAAAGTTTCATGAAAAACAAATTATGAAATAACAAATTAAAATCTAATATAGTTGAGATTCAAAGTATACAAAGATATTTATGTGGGTAAGATTATATGGGCAAGCAAGAGTCCCCACACATCAATGAGTAAACACTTAACTAACAGTAAATTTTATAATGTAGTCTCTAGAGCAGTGACTGTCACTTACTAAGTGCTCAGTAAGTATACACTGGATATATAAATTCAATACAGACATTGCAAGAGTAGAGTTGAAAAGCACACACACTCACAGATATACACACTGGTTTACAAAACAACTGTTAGCCCAAGTACTCATGACATAATCCCTCTAATATTGTCTCCCTAAAAATGCCAACCTGTATTTGAGTCCAGTAGTCACAGACAGCCATGTTTTTGTTATTTCAATAGATCCACAAAATATGAAATATGCTCAAATTGAGAAAGAACTCTCATTTCTATTAAATCCTTTAAAAAAGATGTATATTTCCTAGAATCTAGCTGTTTCTTCATTTTATCCATGGAGGATAAAGAAATATGTATTCCCTCAGTCCAAAAATTAATATAGAAGTTATTTTTTGAGGGAGTCTCATGTCTTTTAAATTTTTCTATAGATATTCAAGCTATTCTCTTTCTTTCCATTCCTCTCTCATTTCAAAAAAACCTTAACTAGTTCATATATAAACTTATTCAGAGTCAAGAAGCAACCTAAACACATTGTCTCCACATGTAGCAGTTTCAGCATGGTCATCTCAAGGGATAAGTGAGAATAACATTTGATACAACAGGTCCCTATGGAATCATTGGCAGAGGAGGGAATTTTTTTTTTTTTTTTTTTTGGTGGTGATAATGATTGAAAATAGACATAATTTCAGAAATAAATTATCTTTGCAGTCTCACAGGTTTATGCCTGCAGATGTAGCCATACCTCAGTAGTTTGAAATATTATATCAACCACTTACCAGGACCGGTCCTGAATGAAAGTAAAATGACCCAGAACACATTTTTTCCCTTTAATTCACTAATCTAATTTCAATACCAATTCAAGCCAGAAATCATACACGTGAGAAACTCTCCCTTAAAAATAAAAGAGAAGTTAAGATATCCCCAGATAAAAAAATCTGAGGTAATTTATTGTCACCATACCTGGTGTATGGGAAATATAAAAGTGAGTATTTTATATAGAAATGAAAGAGGCTAGAGACTGACAGAAACCCATATAAAAATATAAAGTTTTTCAGTAAGGCTAAAACACATGGACAAATAAAAAATTAGTATCATCATTATTTTTGTCCATAACTTTACTTTGTATTCTTTTACAGAAATAAAAAAAGCATACAAATAATTATGAATCCATATTAATGGATACACAATATATAAAATGTGATAACAAAAACATAGCAGAAAAAGAACATGGTATGTTTGTATAGGAGGTGAAGCACTAAAGGAGTAGAGCTTTAGTAAGTGAGTTGAAGTTAAGTTGGTATCAGTTTAAAACATGTTGTTACAATTGCATTTCCCGTTTAGGAAAAAAAATATGCAGCTTACTGCCAGCACAGTATTCTCAGGAAAAATGGGAAATTGGTTAAGATGTTATATGTTGGCAAACCCACAGCCAATATCCTATTGAATGGGCAAAAGTTGGAAGCATTCCCCTTGAAACCACCATGAGACAAGGGATGCTCTCACTTACCACTCCTATTCAACATGGTATTGGAAGTTCTGGCCAGGGCAATCAAGTAAGAGAAAGAAATAAAGTGTATTCATATAGGAAGATGAGAAGTCAAATTATCTTTCTTTGCAGATGACATGATCCTATTTCTAGACAACCCCATCATCTCAGCCCCAAAGCTTCTTAAGCTGATATTCCACTCCAGTAATTTTCAGGATACAAAATCAATGTGCAAAACTCACTAGCATTCCTATATACTAACAACAAGCAAGTAGAGAGCCAAATCATGAATGAACTCCCACTTACAACCGATACAAAGAGAATAAAATACCTATGAATACCACTAACAAGGGAAGAGAAGTACCTCTTCGAGGAGAACTACAAACAACTGCTCAAGGAAATCAGAGAGGACACAAACAAATGGAAAAACATTCCAAGTTCATCGATAGGGAGAATCAATATTGTGAAAATGGCTATAATTGCCCAAAGTAATTTATACATTCAATGCTATTTCCATTAAACTACCATTGACATTCTTCATATAATTAGAACAAAAACTATTTTAAAATTCATATGAAACAAAAAAGAGCCCATATAGCAAGACAATCCTAATAAAAAAGAACAAAGATGAAGGTATCACATTCACCAACTTCAAACTAAACTGCAAGGCTACAGTAATCAAAACAGCATGGTACTGGTACAAAAAAAAAAAAAAAAGACAGACCAATGGAACAGAATAGACAACACAGAAATAAGACCTCACATCTTAAACCATCTGATTTTCAACAAATCTGACAAAAACAAGCAATGGGGAAAGGATTGCCTACTTAATAAATGCTGCTGGGGAAACTGGCTAGCCATATGCAGAAAATTGGAACTGGACCCTTTCCTTACACCTTATACAAAAATTAAGTCAAGATGAATTAAAGACTTAAATGTAAAACCCCCAAACTATAAAAACCCTAAAAGAAAATCTAGGCTATCCATTCAGGACATAGGCACAGGCAAAGATTTCGTGATGAAAACATCGAAAGCAATTGCAGCAAAAGCAAAAATTAAATTAGTTTAGTTAAATTAAATTAGTTAAATTAAATTTAATTAGTTCTAATTATACTAAAGAGCTTCTGCACAGAAAAGAAGCTATCAGCAGAGTGAACAGACAACCTACAGAATGGGAGAAAGGTTTTGCGATCTATCCATCTGACAAAGGTCTAATATCCATAGTCTACAAGGAACTTAAACAAATTTGCAACAACAAAATTATGAAGTAGGCAAAAGAGATGAACAGACGCTTCTCAAAAGAAGACATTCACGTGGCCAAGAAACATATGAAAAAAAGCTCAACACCACTGATCATTAGAGAAATGCAAATCAAAATCACAGTGAGATACCATCTCATGCCAGTCAGACAGCAATTATTAAAAAGTCAAGAAACAGCTGGGCATGGTAGCTCACTCCTGTAATCCCAGCACTTTGGGAGGCTGAGAGGGGCAGATCACCTTAGTGCAGAAGTTCGTGACCAGCCTGGTCAACATAGTGAAACCCCGTCTCTACTAAAAACACAAAAATTAGATGGGCATGGTGGCATGCACCTGCAGTCCCAGCTACTCAGGAGGCTAAGACAGGTGAATCACCAAAAGAGAGTAGTACTGTCATACCAATATTAGACAAAATAGAATTAAAGGCAAAAACTGTTACAAGAGACAAAAACATTGTAATACTAAAAGTCCAATTAATCAAGAAGATAAAAATTTAGAAATATATGTACCAGAGCTGTGAGCTCCTAAATACACGAAGTAAACATTAACAAGAAATTAAACACCATAAATAGAAAGACATCCCATGTTGAAGGATTTAAAGACTTAATATTGTTAAGATGTTGATACTATCCAAAGCAATCTACAGACCCAATTCAATCTTTGTTAAGTTTTCAATGATAATTTTTTCAGAAACAGAAAAAACTACTCTAAAATTCACATGGATACTAAAGGGACTCCCAATAACCAAAATGTTGTTTTGCTCACCCATATTCATAGCAGCATCACTCATTGTAGGCAGCAAGCCACCTAGGTGCTGAGGCAAGAGACAGAGGGCACAAACTGTTCCAGTATAATAAAATATATAAAACAACAAGATTTATACTAGATCTAGATCATAGACATGATTATATATGAATATCATTAATCATTAGTTTGTAGCAATTACTCTTTATTCCAATATTATAATAATCCTCGCTCTATAATCATAACCTAGGAAAAACTAGGCCATACAGAGATAGGAGCTGAGGGGACATAGCGAGAGTGCAAGCCTTCTGTTATGCCCAGGCAGGGCCACCAGAGGGCTCCTTGGTCTAGCGGTAATGCCAGAGTCTGGGAAGATGCCCGTCGCCAGGCAGACCGTGGTCTTTCAGTAGCGTCAGTGTCAAGGAAAAACACCCGCTAATTAGCAGACCTGGAAAGGGAGTCTCCCTTTCCCCGGGGGAGTTTAGAGAAGGCTCTACTCCTCCACCTCTTGGGGAGGGCGTAACATCAGTCAGGCCCCCTGTGATGCTGTGCTTCAGTGGTCACGCTCTAGTCCGCCTTCATGTTCCATCCTGTACACCTGGCTCTGCCTTTTAGATAACAGTAGCAAAATTAGTGAAAGTACTAAAAGTCTCTGATATGCAGAAATAATGGCGTAAGCTGTCTCTGTCTCTCCCTCTCTCTCCTTCTGCCTCGGCTGCCAGACAGGGAAGGGCCCCTTGTCCAGTGGATATGTGACCCACATGGCCTTACCTATCATTGGCGGTGGCTCACACTCCTTACCCTGCCCCTTTGTCTTGTATCCAATAAATATCAGCGCAGCCTGGCATTCGGGGCCACTACCGGTCTCTGCATCTTGGTGGTAGTGGCCCTCGGGTCCAGCTGTCCTTTCTCTTATCTTTTTGCCTTGTGTCTTTATTTCTACAATCTCTCGTCTCCGCACACGGGGAGAAAAACCCATCGGCCCCGTGGAGCTGGACCCTACAATTCATAATCTCCAAAAGGTGGAAACAACACAATACCTATAAACAAATGCATGGATAAATAAAATGTGGTATATACATACAATGGAATATTGATTCAACCTTAAAAATGATGACATTCTTACACATGCTACAACCTGGATGAAACTTGAACATTATGCTTAGTGAAATAAGACAGTCATAAAATGTACAAATATCATGTGATTCTACTCACATGCCTGACTCATTTCAGATGACCCCTATGTTAGAGAGGATTTTAGAAAGGACTCTTCAATGAAAGATGTTTTCTGAGTGCAGTTCTGACAACAGAGAATAAACGTGACATTATAAAGCTTCTGTTTGCACCTGAAATGCACTGTTGTGTATCATGACTTCATCCTGGCTTATAGCTCCCTGAACCATGTAGAGGAGGTTTCTGTTTAAAATAACATCACCTCAGATGCAGATAATGGTTATGGTCAAAGCAATGCATACCTTCACTTGTAGACAGAATTTTTAAGATCTTTAAGTGAACTATATGTGAAGTATATAAATAGAAGACAAAATTCTCTAGAGATAAGAGGAAATAAGAGGGGAGTTCTATGCATCCTTTGATCGAAGTAAATATGTGTCTCATCTCTTTCTTAAATGATTTCAACCACTTTTAAATGTATTTTCTCACTACGTTTTCATCTTCAAATTCTTACATCAGTTTTCAGACTGACTTTTCTATTGTACAGTTGCAAATATGACTTCACTGACCCTCTGTTAATGGTCAACAATCTGTCAAAGGTGTCTCTTGTATAATAAATAATGTTTAACACACACACACAAACACACACAGATTCCTATACATAATTTTACTTAAGTGGGTATAGATAGATCTGTATGCTACAGTTCAGGACTCCTTCCTTTGTTAATGCAATCCCTCTGTTTGAAATACATTATTACAGTTTTTGCTTAATCCACTCCAACTTCTGTTTTAAAACGAAAATTAAATAAAATTAAGAAAAAACAAATTAATCTTTGATGAAAATCAGTAAAGTATCAAGATACCTAGAGTGAGGAAGTTAGTTGCAGAATGGCTAGAATGGGGCATGAGGGATCTTTCTGGGTACTGGAAGTTTTTAATAACTTAATTTGTATGTTGGTTATGCAATAGTATACACATGTCAAATTTCATCAAACTGAATGCTTATGACCCATTATTCCTTTGATGGACATTTGGATTGTTTTCATTGTAGTGCTATTGTGCAGAAATTGGTATAAAAATAGTATACAAATCTTATTGTGAACTTGCATGTTTGTTTCTCTTGAGTAAACACCAAATAGTACAATTGCTGGGCCATAAAGTAGATATGTGTTTCCTTGTATGGAAACCTGCGGTAGAGAGCAAAAACCATAAAACCATATTAATATGATATGTGAGCAAAAACAGAAATATAACCTGTTATCAAATGGGAAAGTCTCAGGAATATTTTTATGCAAAAGAGAGATTATGTTATTTTAATGATAATTTAACATTTATATATGCCTATAGGAAAAATGTGGGGGAGTTAGTGAAATGTACCAGTGTCCATTTAAGTGTAGAAGATTAATGAGACTTGACCCTTTGGGACTCAGTGAAATTGACAAAAAATAAAAGGATAAGAGAGAGAAGGAGAAAGAGAAAAAGAAGTGGTAGAAAAGGAAAGGAAAAAAAAGAAGAAGAAAAGCTGGAGGTCATCCCCAGTGGGAGCTAAACATTGAGTACTCATGGACGTAAAGATGGGAACAATAGATACCGGAGATAAATAGAAGGGGAGGGGGAGAGGGAGCCAAGGGATGAAAAACTAAATTTGGGGTACTATGCTCACTATATGTGAGGTGAAAGCATTTGTTTTCCAAACCTCAGCATCATGTATTATGCAAAACTGCAAATGTAACCCCTGAATCTAAGATAAAAATTGGAATTATAAACAAGCAAACAAGCAAGTCAACAGGAAAATTAAAAGAGAGGTAGAAGAGGAAGGAAAAAACTTCTAAGGAAACTGAGAGTAAGAAAAAAATGACAACTGATAGTCCAAAAAATATTTTATTCTTTCCTCTACAACTCAATGAATTTTGTATGCATAATGAGGTTGGGCAAGTGATTTTGAAGCTGGATAGCTACTGACCATGTAAGAATGCTGGAACACTGAACATAAACCAATCAGCAATGTTCTCACATGAGACTGGAAAGTGAGTGCCAGGCAGTTAAACCACATTCTAACAGACCAAAAAAATCTATACTTTGTTCATTATAATCTAAAATACTGTTACCTAGGAGTCTTCTAGAGGAAGGCAGTTTGTCAGCTTCATAATTACAATCAGTGGATTATTGACTTTACATACCAGGTGAAATGCTAAAAACTCTGAAGTTAGAAAAACAACCTACAGTTGTTTTTCCCTACAATATCCCCAGATACTTTGAAGGAAAAACACATTATGGATATATTCTATAAAACTTGTTATCTGAAGACTTGGAGCAGATCAGTGAAACTGTATACACATTGTCACTGAAGTTAGTCTCAATTTCTATCAAGAAAGGAGAAAAAAATGAAATATCTGATGTCTCAATCAACAGAAAAAACTTGGAAATCTTGTCCCTGAAAAAGGGGTATTTAAATTTACTATTCAATATTGGGCAAGGCAATGGAGTAAAGTGTATCACGTAACTGTAGTAGTAATAGTATTACTATACTATTTATAAGCAGAATAGCTCCTACTCTTCCACTGCAGTTAAAGGACTTGCCAGATGATAGAACAGAAAAGATAATTAATCTTCATTTCTACTTCTTAGGAAATCTCCATCTCTCATATTCACTTGATTGCATTCCTAATGAGCCCATAATCAACTTACTCTGAATGTGAGCAAAACCAGATATTTCCTGGTTCTGTTTCCTGAGAGATTCTTTTCTTCTAAAAATCAGAAAACTTTATGACCTTGTATTCCAGGTCTGAGACCAACTTGCTCCTGGTAAGGAAGCCTGGGACTCAGAAGGATAATGATACTCTAGGGACACCAGAAGGATAATGATGCTCTATGGTTAGTCCAGGCCTTCAGGAAAACCCAGTGACTCTTCCATTAATATCTATATGTGCTGAAAATTTTGGTAGAAACAAGTGATAAAACCAACTTAATCACGTAATAGACCAGTCTTCAACTCTACGCAGGTAAGTTTCTCCCTGTGCAAAGTGGGATCCGCTGAGAGTGGATATGGCTGTGATGGCAGTTCATCTAGGAAAAATTGATAGAATAGTGGCTTTAAATCTTACTTAACTCAATGAGTCCTTTGTCCATGTTTCTTCTGTGTTTATAATTTTTCATTAAAAAATGAAGGAATAGATTAATATAATTTACACTTAAAATATTTTCATAAGTAATTAGGTAATATCTTCATGTGTTTCTGTTCTCCAAATAATTAATTACATAAGCAAGTTTGTGACCAAGTGTTTTAGAGTCTAGTCAATTGAATGTCAATTAATTCTAATATTTCCTAATTTAGGAAAATTAAAAAGAATAATTAATAGCAATCTACCATTGGGTGTAAGTGAGACAGACATTTGAGCAATGTAGAAAGTAAGGGATGGAGAGGAGAATCATACAGTTTCTAAATATTTCATATCTTATTGATTTGCCCAGCACCTCAAACTTCTCTCTGTCAGGGCAAAGGACTTCCCAGCCTCCATTTTCCTTCTTGTCTCTGTCAGAGATCATCTATTCTTTTCTTTGGCTTCCACTCAGTGGGCAAGAATAAGACACCCATTATATGAAAACAGTTAGATTATTTTAAAAAGTTAAGAGTCATCAAGCTCTTAATCAAGCTCAGACCCTGTTGTCTCTTATAGAAAGTGGGTTTGAGGTAATTTACATGTATATATTTCCCCCATTAAATTACTACATACTCAGAAGCCTATAAAGGAGGAGTGCTGTAAATATTTACTTTTTTCTTAATCATATTACCTTTTTTTTAACCGCACCAAAAAAAATCTGCAAACATTTTTAGAATGTCACCTTTTTACTTCAAATCAGATCTTTTGATGACTGCTTGGAAGAATGGCTAATCTTATACCCAAGGTGATGGAGGAAAGCTCTTTGACTCTAGATCTTTTCTTGTCTTCTAGCTTTCTTTGTTTCTATCATCAAGAAGACTTTACTTCTTTTTGTTTTTATCTGTTCTGAATATTTTACTTTCTGTTTCTGCCTTGCCAAAATATCAGGCTCTACAGAAAAAAAATAAAATAAAATAAAACTGGGCATAATGGCTCACACCTGTAATCTCAGCAATTTAAAAGGCCGAGGCAGGCAGACTGCTTGAGCCCAGGAGTTTGAGAGCAGGCTAAGTAATTATAAGCTACCATTTATTGAATATTTAAATTGTTCCCTACTAATTTTTTGTACTTTTAGTAGAGATGGGGTTTTGCCATGTTGGGCGGGCTGCTCTCGAACTCCTGACCTTAGATGATCTGCCCGCCTCGGCCTCTGAAAGTGCTGAGATTACAGGCGTGAGACGCTGTGCCTGGCCCACAATGTTTATTGCTTTAATCCTTATTTGTAGCTGTTCTACCCACAGTCCACTCACTAGTATTGCTGCAGGATCTCAAGCAAAGATATTTTAGTGTTTTTTCCATTCTGTTATATAAGAATTAATACACCACAAATTATTTTTGTACTCCCAAACATGTACTTTCTGTGAAAATAAAGCAGCTGCTCATCTAACATTTTTAAAGAAATTGCTATCCAGAGAGAAAACGAAACAGAAATTTTTACCATTATTCATAAAAGGCTTCCTTTTTTTAGGATGTATGGATGTTAACAGATGGAGAAAATCTCTTTATGTGAGGAACTGGGGTCTGCGTTTAGGTATGGACAGTTTGAAGCAAACTGAGAAGTGGTTCACAAATTAGAGAGTGATGAATAAAACTACGACTAAAGGGGGAAAAGATTGCATTTAATGGAATCCCCCCCAAAAGGATCATGAGTCAAGATCTGGAAAGACTGTAGAACTAGGGAAGTATTAAGATGTGGGCATTATATCCAACAGATCTTCAGAATTCAAACCACAGCTCATTACTCATAATATTACATAAAGTTATTTAAAAGAGAAAGTAGGGAGTCAGTTATACAAAGTAGGGTATGAAGTCTTACCCAGAGCCCAAGGAGTCTAGTGATCCATAGATCTTTAACCTCTGGGAAAATGAACACACACACACACACACACACACACACACATAGGCGCACACACACTCTCAGTCATGCTAATCCAACTAGCCAGGTTCTGCTTTTGAATACATGCTGTCTTTTTCAACTTGTTCATTTTTCATTGATTTTGATATCTTCGTATTCTTCTTTAAAAAAAATTCTTGGCCTTGGTTAAAAAACAAACTAATTAAAAAAAAATCCTCTATATTCTACATTTCTCCTTCCACTCTACAAATCTGCCGAAAACATAAAACGTAACTGGTCCTTAATTTACTTAGGAAAAATAAACTTTCCTTAACTGTCTCTGGAAATGAACAATCCTCTTCAATTCTTCTCTAAAGGCCACACTTGGTGCTCTGAAAAATGGTGGATTATTCAAGATTTTGATGAAGGAATGATTTAAACTGAAACTCTCCTTTAACAAACCCCATTCGAGAACAGATGAAAATGACACAGGAAGAAATAACTCATTTTCCGAGACCGGGAGAAGTGTGGCTAATACTGAACACTCTCATAAGATTATGTACTAGTGTACACAGAACATCAGAAATGAGATTTCTTTCAGGAGAATTTCTAAGTCTGGTGAAATTGTCTGGCCTCTAGAAGTAGATAAAGAAGGAACACCTAATAGTGGTGTGCAGGCAAACTAGTGTATAAGGCATGGAAGATGCAAAAGATCAATGCTCTGTGTCATAGCTTCCATTTCCACAAGAGCTAAGTCCGAAATCCTGAAACATCACCATTTTAACCTACCACATAGTTGTAGTACAACTTTTTCATGATTGCTTGCTTGTGCTACCTTGACATGTGTTGTAGAACCTCAGGATAATCTAGCTGAACTGCCATTCATGGCACTGACTTATTTGCTCAACACACACTGTGGTTGCATGAGAGGGAGGCTGAGAAATTTTCACTTTCCATTCAAATACTCTTCTACAGGTATCCGAATCAGTGGTGAAAAGACAGAATACCAACCTCAATGGCATCCATCAACATGTCATATTTGAACCCCAGAACTGTAACTTTGACATACCTGGACTAGAGAATGTGCAGTTTTGGATTGGCTTTCGTTTTTTCCATGTGACCAGTGGCTGTGTTGGGAAACATCATTTTACTGATTATCATCCCTACAGAATGTAATTTGCATCAGCCCATGTACATCTTCCTGGCTGTGCTGGCAGCAACTGACATAGGACTGTGTGCAGCCATTGCTCCCAAGATGTTGGCCATCTTTTGGTTCAAGTCTTGCTCCATGGCCTTTGATGCCTGCCTAGCTCAGCTGTTTTTCATCTATGCCATGAAGTGCATGGAGTCTGGTATTCTGTTGGCCATGGCCTTTGACCGCTACCTTGCCATCTGTGATCCTTTGAGACACACATGCATCCTCACACCTTCCGTCTTGGTTTGCATGATAGTGGCAGTGGCAATCCGAGCTACAGTGCTGCTTGGTCTGTTACCCATTCTTATCAAAAGACTGCATATTTTCCATTACATTCTTATTGCCCACTCTTACTGTGAACACATGGCTGTCGTCAAGCTGTCTACAGAAGACATCCAAGTCAATAAAGCATGTGGTCTTTTTGTGGCCTTTACCATTCTGGGATTTGACATGATTTTTATCCTTGTGTCCTATGTTCTGATTTTCCAAGTTGTTTTTCGTCTACAGCAAAAGGAGGCACAGCTCAAAGCATTTAACACATGCACAGCTCAAATTTTTGTTTTCCTTGAATTTTATATTCTTGCCTTTTTCTCCTTCTTCAGTCACCATTTTGAACATGTGGCCCCCTCCACCCATTTTCTGTTGTCTACCATTTACCTCCTTGTGCCACCTGCACTCAACCCTATTGTCTATGGTGTAAAAAACAAGATAATCCAAAAGTGTGTGGCACAAATTTCTCTTCTGAATTATGGATCCCAGCAGTGATCTATCAAATGTTTATGACCATGTAGAGAAAGCTTTACTTTCCTAGAGATGGAGAGAGTTTGGACCCCGTGTGCTCACGGCTGGAGGCTCACATTATCATGCTGGATATCAATTTATTTTTATAACTACATCTAGGTCGACATAAAAAGTGTTCAATTGAAGACTGATATTAGCTCTGTACCAAATTAGTGTTTGGCTTCTAATTTAATCTATCATGTCTTTCCATTCGTATTATTTGCATTGAATTTGCAGCCTCTATAATCTACATTTCCTCTTCCACATCAAATCTAGATTCTACAAATCTACCCAAAACAGAAAATGTAACTGGTCCTTAATTTACTTAGGAACAGAACTTAACTGTCTCTGGAAATGAATAGTCCTTTCCAATTCTTCTGTAAAGGCCACATTTGGTGCTCTGAAAAATGACGGATTATTCAAGATTTTGATGAAGGAATGATTTGAATTAAAGCTCTCCTCTAACAAACCCCATTTGAGAACAAATGAAAATGACCCAGGGATAAATAACTCATTTTCCGGGACCAGGAGAAGTGTGTCTAGTACTGAATATTCTCATAGGATTATTTACTGATGCACACAGGACATTAGAGATGAGACTTCTTTCAGAAGAATTTCTAAGTCTGGTGAAATTGTCTGGCCTCTAGAAGTAGATAAGGAACATCTAATGGTGTGCAGGCAGACTGGTGAATAGGTCATGGAAGATACAAAAGATCAATGCTGTGTGTCATAGCTTCCATTTACACCAGAACTAAGCCAGAAATCCTGAAACATCACCATTTGTACCTATAATATAGTGGCAATACAACTTTTTCATGATTGCTTGTTTGTGTTGTCTTGACATGTGTTGTAGAACCTCAGGATAATCTAGTTGAACTGCCATTCAGAAGACTGTTACCTGTGTGACTTTATTTCCCCATGTTCATAATTAGAATCACCTTTTAGGAAGAGCTGGAGAAAGGCAGTTACTCTTCTGTTCCTCCATTCTCTCAATAATCAGAGCCCCTCATTTATTACTGCCTACACTGATTCATTTCCCATGTGTTCGAATAGTTGTGTTCTTTTCCTCCAGATTGTCACAATTTTACGCATGTTTTTAATAAAATGTTTAATACCATACCAACTCCATATTTTGTCTGGAATCTCAGTGCCTCACCTTTATAGTCATGGTAAATGTAAAGAAGAACAAAATTGGGGGATGTAGACTATTAGATATAAAGACTTATCATATAGTGTCACAGGATATTTCTTATGATTCCAAAGACCTCTCTGAATTGTATGTTTTTGTGTTTCATTTGTTAGGAAGGCAAAAGATTGAAGTGGATCAAAATTCTGAGAGCGTCTCCTTAACAGACATTTTACTTTCCTTTCCAATTTTAAGTTCTACTTTCTGTGAGCATTTGAACTAGAAGTTGCTAGGCAGCAGGGAGCACACTAAATTTTCCAACTTAACTTTATCAACTCTGAAGTGAACGAAAACTATTACAAGTTATGAAATGTTGTTGTGATGATTTTTTTCTAACCATATTTCACTGAGAAGGCACTCTGTATATTCATAATATGATATTTTTATTAATGCTTAGCTGTACACACGAACTACAGTATAATTCTTTGTCTTCCCATGATCAATCAATCCAGACTTCTTTACTCCTAGTAAGCCTCATTTCATACCTCATTTTACACACCTCATTTCATAGTTCCAGCCTTTATGCCATTATATTGTGAATTTCCCTTTGTGGCTGCTTATCAAGGATTATCCAGTGGCATAACAAATAACAACTTGATGAATAAATACCAAAAGCTACATGCCTATAACTATTTTAATGGTTTTCAAATTTCCTGTAGAACCATCTATTCCAAAACAGCTACAGAAAGTTATTACTGGGCATCATAAATCATCTAATGTTGAATTTTTTTGTGCTATATGATTAAAATTATTGGTGAGTTTCTAAGCACAACATGCATTTAAATTCTGAAAAGTGATCCATTTGTTTATAATATCTTTCAATTTTACATATATGTAGAGTATCTATTATACATATGTATACACACAGGGAAACACATAGGGAGTATATATACTATGTATAATACACACACACACACGCACACACACATATACATAAAGAGATTTTTTATAGAAATTGGTTCACTCAATTATGGAGGCTGAGAGGTCTCATGATCTGCTGTCTGCAAGGTGGCAAACCAGGAATGCTAGTGATGTATAATTCAGACTGAGTCTGAAAGCCTGAGAATCAGGGGGCCAATGATAAGTCCAAGCCTGAGTCCAAAAGCCCAAAAATCAGGAGTGTCAGTGTCTAAGGGTAAGAAGAAATGGATCTCTCACCTCAAGCAAAGACTGAATTTAGCATTTCTCCAACTTTTTGTTCCATTAAGGTCCTCGACAGATGAGATAATGTCTACTCACATTGGTGAAGGTGATCTTCTTTACTTAGGTTCTTGATTCAAATGCTAATCTCTTCCAGAGACACACTCACAGACACACTAAGATAAAGTTTTACCAGCTAACTGAGCATTTCTCAGCACGGTCAACTGACACATAAAGTTAGACATCACAAGTACCATTGGAAGTATAGGCTAAAGCTACAGACAATATGCACAAAGTATACTGAACATTTCATCTAAAAAAAGTTAACATCCCAAATGTCAATTTAGAGAGGTAACATCATATAGTGGCAGTCATAATTACTGTATAAAATGTAGAGTGGAGTGATAGTTCAAACACAAGGAATTTGCAAGTTCATAGTGTTTTATTCATTTCAAAAACCAAGTAGCAGTAACTGAACTGAATTCATCTGTTAATACATTTTAGCATTATTATGTAAATATTTCAAAGCATCCGTTACAGATCCACATACATAAAGACTACCATCTTGTCCCACAATATAATTGATCTGTGTATCCTGAATCCAATAAAAAAAGAGAAACCACACTTTGGACAAGTAACGTTTAATTTAAACAATTATTAACTTTAACAGGGGATTGAAATAATGAAAGGCTAGTCACTAAGAAGTGAAGAGAACCCTAAAGGATATAGGATATTGGATATAAGAAGTAGTCAGTACCCACAGGGTTGAAATAGAGTACCCAAGAATGAAACTCTCCTTCCTTGGTCTGAAATCCACACCTCATTAGAAAAAATATAGATATGGTCATTGAGAAACAGAAAAAATGGCTGTGATGCTTTTCTAGTGGAATTTTCCAGGAATCTGCCCTCTAGGCTGCCAGGAAAAGCCATACATAGGTTTCCAAGAAAGCTGCTGGTCACTGGGCCTTATGTGCTTTGTGAGCTGCAGACGTAGGACACTGAAGAAGTTGCAAGAGCAGCAGGAACCTGCTGGAAACTGAAGGCACCCAAACTGCTAGTCTGGGCAATGATCATGTAAGATCCAGGAAGCAAAGCCTTCTCCTCCTGCAATGTTTCACCATTTCCACCTATTGAGAAAGTTTAGCGTTGTATCACATGGTTATAAAAACAACAACAAAACTTAAAAAGCTGAGGTCCATTTTTGCAGAGAAGGCAAAAGGAGTGAATTTAGAATTGGGAGACAATCAATCATTAACCAGTGTAGTCTGTATGGCAAATAATAGAGTTATTTGTACACGCATCTGAAATACAACATGTAAACGGGGTCATGCCAGGCATTTATCTTCAGTGCGGGTAGTACTTGCAGCGGCCTGCACCCTACATAGATCGCAAAGAAAACTATTCTCTTTGTTTCCTTAAGAGACATCTGTCATTTTAAAAAAATCACACAGGGCAAGATGAGCAAACAGTTTATATTTTATTTCAATATTATTACTAGCAATAGGAGAGAAAATACAGACTAAATCTGAATACACAGCTCCACTTAAAAAAGGGTAGGAGAGTTCTTAAGAGTTGGTATTGGGGAATTTTAGGCCATCTGTGTTTACTAATTGCCTTAACCCACAAAAAAGTAAGCTTTCTCTCATCTTCATTACAATAATTAGTTTTTCTTTTCTCTTCTCTTCTTTCTTTCTTTCTTTCTTTCTTTCTTTCTTTCTTTCTTTCTTTCTTTCCTCTTTCTTTCTTTCTTTCTTTCTTTCTTTCTTTCTTTCTTTCTTTCTTTCTTTCCTTTCTTTCTCTCTCTCTCTCTTTCTTTCTTCTTTCTTTTTTCTTTCTTCTTTTTTTGACAGAATCTTATTCTATACCCCAAGCTGGAGTGCAGTGGCATGATCATTGCTCACTGAAATCTCCACCTACCTCTGAGACTCAAGGAATTCTCCTGCCTCAGCCTCCTGAGTAGCTGGGACTACAGGCGTGGGTCACCACAGCCAGCTAATTATTTGTATTGTAGTAGAGACAGGGTTTCACCATGTTGCCCAGGGTGGTCTCAAACTCCTGAGTTCAGGCAATGCACCTGCCTCAGCCTCCCAAAGTGCTGGAATTACAGGCATAAGACAGCCGCGCCTCGCCAGGAAGTAGTTTTAGTAGTTTTACAACATAGAGCAAAGTGCTCACCAAATACAGGCTCCTACGTTACTTGGCACACAGCCTGGAAGATAGGGGCATTATCTTCCTTGATGATTTGATTTCAAAGAGATGGCCCCCAGGTCCTTGGGAAAGACAGTCCTGGATTATAAAATCTAAGAGGTTTTCAAAATATTTATTTATTTATTTATTCACTTATTTATTTTTGAAACGGAGTCTCACCCTGTCGCCCGGGATGGAGTATTGCAATCTCCGCCTCCTGGGTTCAAGCAATTCTCCTGCCTCAACCTCCCGAGTAGCTGGGACTATAGGCAAGTGCCACCATGCCCAGCTAATATTTTGTTTTTAGTAGAGACAAGGTTTCACCATGTTGCCCAGGCTGGTCGTGAACTCCTGAACTCAGGCAATCCACCTGCCTTGGCCTCCTGAAGTGCTTGGATTATAGGCGTGAGCCACCGGGCCCAGAAAATATTTACATCTTAAAGTGGCTGAGAAAGCATATACAATTATACATTTTCTAAGGTAATACTCCAAGGAAAGGGAGATCAGGGAAAGCCTATGTAAGGTTTAGTCAAGCTGAGGAGAGCTTTAAATCCTCCTTGGTTACATCTTACATGTAAAGAAGTGAGAATTAAATAGTACACGTGGATTCTGCATGCTCTGTAACCCTCAAGAAACAAAATGTATCTTGGCAGATCTCAAGAGCATAGGCTTAGGGCTCCACAAGGAGGGTACAGGTGAATTAGTGGATACCAAACTAGTGAGGCCAAAAGACACTATTACCACATGGTAAACATAATTCCTTCATAGAATTTGTAGTCCAGGTGTAATTTACCAATCAGATTTTATATTACAATAAGTAATAATGCCTGGTAATACAGTTATGGGGTTATGGATCCATCTGTATAAGTCTTCAGGGGACTAGATCTATAAAGCTATTCTTTTATAGATTTTTCCCTTGGAAAGAGGAAAAGGTTTGGGTACTTTTTATTTCTGTTATTTCCACTTGTAAACGTTGATTAACACCTTAAATTAAAAAACATAGTAAAAAGCAGTGTTCTTGATCATACGCATTTGTGTCTAGCAGGTCATTAATGTCTTCTTCACAACCTGATGAATCATCTTATTATCTAGCCAATTAATTTGTCTGGGCCCTGAGTACCTTTTGATGTCAGGTATCACAAGCAAGTTTACAATGACTATCATTTACAAAAGGAATAGTGCATTAAACCATAAAACAACATAACTTTTACCACTTTTATAAAAACGATAAATGCACTGACATCATTATTCAAATGGGGTTTTATCAAGTCTTAGGACACAATCATACTCCAGTCAAAAAATAATAAAATATAGTTCATATTCTTCTGGCTTGAACTTTTAAAACATCAAGTAAAAGTCTCTCATTTTAATCATTTTGTGTGACTACATCCCCAATGATTCTCTGCTAGATGATAGCATGATAGCAGAGCATGTTGTTTAGATTTTAATATAGAGTGTAGTTATGCAGGAGTCAGGGCCAAAGGGAATTTTGTGCAGGTTCATGGACGATGCTGTATTGTTTCTGCTTATGCCACTGACATTGTTCTTGTCACCCCTAGAACATCATGTAGGTTGAACTCACACTATCACTATTGCAGCTGTGATTGAAGTCTAGATGGCCTAAAGAAATTTCAAGCACTCAGGTGGGCACACAGAAATTCCCAGGTGATTCTACGTTAGCTGGTGCTTTGGCGGAATGAAAAATCTTATCAACTCCAGACTCTGGAACCATTGATAAATATATATGGTCTGCAGGACTGACTGCTCAGCTTCCTCTCCTGCAGTTATCCTAGCCTGGTTGGCTGGTATTTAGCAGTTTGATTTACCTGTCTCATGGAGGGGACTCTCAGGCATGTCCCAGTATGAACGAGACTCAAAGCCTGTTGGTCTATAGGCTTGCAGGCACACTCTCCTACCTCCACACAAATATCCTGTCTTGGTTTGAACTCTGACCACCATATACCCCAGTGGCATTTTCATTCACATCAGGCTAGATATACCTGAGTTTATTGACAGGATCATTTCATGGTCCATAGGTAGAGATGGTAAGTCTATCAGCAACATTTCCTTCATTTGATTTTTTTCTTTTTTTCTGGGCTTTTATCCTTATGTGAGTAATTATTAAGTCATAGTGAGGGTGATTATGCCTGAAGCACCTTTCCCATTTAATCAGCTAGGTCAATTGTTTCATTGTATATCTGAAGTTATTTTATTCCATGGTGCACAGTATCATTCTGTGACCGTGAGGCAATATTCCTGACTCACGGACAATAAAGCTGTCATTACTACTGCACCCAGATAGTTACTTCAAGTAAATGGTTAGGTTATTTCTTTCACTTATACTATTAAATAAAACTTTTATTTTATAATAAAATAAAAAGTGAGTGAGTGCTTTACTCTTTCAGTCATCTTAGATTTTTTTTTTTTTTAACCTCGAACCTGTTCATCTAATCCTCTACTAAGCCATTAACATGGCTAGAGCAATTCATTATTCTGCTAAATGTTCCAAGTGTGGTAGATTATTATTTCACTTACAAGTATCTTTGTGAAATAAAAATTTTCAGACAACAAAGAGTATAAGCATATAGAAAAGAGTAAGATTGCCCAGAATTCAGGAAGAGTGACTTTCAAAATACAAGCAAATGTTTCTTTCATATCCTGTCTGTACATAATATCTTCCCTGAACTTCTCAAACTTCAGGAAGCTGCACAGAGTATGCCCATAAAAGCTCTAGGTAAGTTGTATCAATTAGCAATAGCAAGTACATTATTACAATATTTTTCATTTTTTATGAAGCTTTTATCTAAGCAGGCATTCTGTATTCTCAGTATAGAATATTTGTATTATATGTAGCTACACACCTACACTATAATATAACTTCAGGTCATCAGATGACTAATCAAAATGTTTCTACTGCTAGATATAGTGAGTTACCTCAGTCTTACGTTTGCAATTATGGTTATCATTATGCTATAGATTTTTCTTTTCTTTGAGACAGATCTCACTCCGTCACCCAGGCTGGAATTCGGTGGCAACATCACGGCTCATCAATGCATTGATTCCTCAGGCTCAGGTTATCCTCCCACCTCAGCCTCCCTACTCAAGTAGCTGGAACCACAGGTACACACCACCATACTTGGCTAATTTTTGTATTTTTTGTAGAGATGAAGTTTCACCATGTTGCCCAGGTTGGTCTTGAACTCCTGGGCCCAAGCGATCCTCCTGCTTTGGCCTCCCAAAGTGCTGGGATTGCAGGCATGTGCCACCACGCCTGGCCTACTATAGACTTAAAGCAGAGATAAAAATAGCTGACTAATGCAAAGTGTATAATCTATAAAATAGATCATGTATGAACAATTATCTGAATAGGACAAAGTTATAACACAATGCAGTAAAGAACATTTTTTTTTCTTTTGAACATGCAATGTTGAGTAAATATTTATATGAAGCAAAATGAACCACGATTCTAATCTCAAACCCCTGAAAATAAAAGTCAAGTCTAGATTTAGTTTATATTTACACGTAAAAGGTAAAATGATAAAGCTATAAGTGAAAATGTGGAGGATTTATTTATGACTTTGGAATAAGCAAATGAATCATGAATCAAATACAAAAACATAAATGTTGGGAAAAAGTTTAAAAAATTGGACTGTATAAAAATAAGAATTTTTGCTTATCTAAAAACGCTATTCAGTGAAAAGGAAATAATGTACACTGTACATATAATTTAGGTAGAATATATAGATACATTAAATTGTATTAAATCTATAGGTCAATTCATAGATAATACACATTGTGTGTGTGTGTGTGTGTGTGTGTGTGTGTGTGTAGTGTCTTAAATCCATGTGCTTGGTAAATATTTCCATGTATTTAGGTCCTTTTTTAGTGTGTGGTATTTTTGAACAGACAGATTCTACACATAGATTGTAGGTTATTATCTAAGATGTTACTTTTTTAGCTATTGGAAATATACTTTAAAATCTGATTTGCATTTTATTGATAATATATTAAAATATAATTTATTTTGTACATTGACCTTTTATTCTGGTAACTTGATGAACTCAGTCAGTTTCAGGAGAATGTTTGTAGATGCCTTGATATTTTCCATGTAGGCAATCATATTATCTGCAAATAGAGATGACTAGTTCTCCCATTCCAATCTGAATGGGCTTTATTCATTTTTCTATCCTCGTTTCATATGTTAGGTTTTCAATTATGACATAGTATTGGAGTGGTAAGAATAAACATCCTTATGCTGTTCTTAATCGTAGAGAACAAACATTGTCTTTTACCATTACATATAATGTTAACTGTAAGTGTTCCTATATGCCCTTTACATTTTGAAGTGCCTATTTAACTCCTATTTTTCTTATGATTAAATGTGTATTTTTAAATTTTTTATCAAGACTGCCATTGATTTGTTTCATTTTTTTGCATCTATTGATATGATTATGTAAGTGCTTCCTTTGTTAATTTTCTTAATATGCTGGATTTCACTGATGGAATTTCAATTCAATAAACCTTGTACTCCTAGAATAAATCGTACTGTTTTGATGCTAATTGTATAACAAGTTTTGAATATTTAACTTCCTTGTAGACAAAAAATATTACCCACATAGGTTGTTAACTATAAACATGGGTGAACTTAATAAGGTGATGAAGAGTAAATTTAATAGAGAAAAAAGAAACAATGTAATGTTAGAATGAAAAGACTGGTAATGGGAAACGAGGAAAAGAGGAAATCAAAGACAGACTCTTTCAAAACCTTTGCTGTGGTGAAAAGAGTGAGATAGTTCTCTAGATTTCTTTTGGTTTCAATAGATGACATTTTTCAAGACTGAGCATACTTATCTGTTTAGGGAAGGGACAGATAGACAGGGATACTTGAAGCTACACAACAGAAGAAAAATGATGGATCCCTAATCGTGAAGTAATTGATAAAGAGAGAAGAAGAAAAAAATGCTTAACAATGGCTGTGTACCACAAAGGGACAAAAATGAAGAAGGCCAGATATTTGCAGAATAGATTTTAAAAGATGAGTAGAAAGGAAAACAGATGTGATCAATTTTGAAGCCTATTTGTGGAGAAATTGCTTAGACATAGATCTAGAAGGGGAAAAAAAAACCAATAAAAAGTAAGGAAGAAAAAGCTATCTCTTAATTATAGTGAATATTGAGTGTGTAAGGTATATATTGTTCTGGGACACACAGTCATCAGTTTCTTACACAGTCCTACGAGTTTAAACCTAGAACTAACAAATGAAACATTACCTGATGGTTGAGGTTAAGGAATTGGTTCATCCTTAGTTACAACCTTAAGTGTAATTCATTACAGATTATGTAACATCATATTTCAACTGACACACCAGGTCCTGCATCTAAGAGTAAAGAAGAAAACGCTAAGTAAATAAAAACGATATTGCACACAATTAATGGGATTCAATGGCAAAGAAATATATCACAATAAATTTGGGGTTATAAAACTAACATTATATTTGAAGTATTACCCGAAATTCTCTGAAACTCATCACCTAGAGATCTTGAGTAGAATACTCTGATAGTAGAGTTGCATAAATGGTCACTTCAAAGTTTCATAAATATTGCCAAAGAGAGGGTGCAAAGTGGTGTCAAAAATGGAACAAAGTAGAGAATGATGCATTCTCAAATTGGACTAAATCGCATTAATAAATGTGATTTTAAAAACCTTGCAAAGTGCTATGATGGTTTCAAATAATTTTAGTGGCAATAATAGTGGTATTAATAGTAATAGTAGTAGTTGTAAGCTATATGAGTTGCAGCTGTAGTATCATTATATTTGCAAACACAAAAGGTACTATTTTGTTTCCTTACATTATAAACCTTGCCATAGGCCAGAAAGTTGACCAAATGACTGTCTTCTGCATTTCCAGTTTGCAAATTCTCCATTTCTCAGATATTTTTCCCACACTTCAAATGATCCTATGATTTGATATTTCCTGGTTCCTACTCCTTGGAAACAGCTTCTTGCTATGTGCTTTTAAGCAATAGATACCTTTCTGACACAAAGTAAGGTTGAGTTTCAGAAAGGTAATGACCTCTCTAGGGGCAAAGTCAGCATCATCATCCTGGGATCAGCTCAGACTTTAGGAAAATTCAGGAAGATAAACAGTTAAGGGCAGATGATGAAAGACACGTAGTTATTCATTCATATCTTTCCAAATCCAAAATCCGGCAGGAAAGAGCTGTTTAATCCATTGTCTTTACGTTTCAACTAGCTCTCTATTTATCTGGGTGAGTTTGTTCTCCTTGCTTTGGGATCTGTTTATTGCTAAGAGTTTCTCATTGTAGCAAATTTTAAGAGGAAGTAGGAGGATTATTGAGTCAGATTAACTTTATTCTGTACCTCTCAGCAACAAACCTTTCTTTGGTATGGCCGTCTTCTTTCTCTTCTCCCCTGCCACAGGCAGTGTCTTGTATTGTTTTATAAACAATATGAGAGGTGAACTAGATTCATGTCATTTAAAGATGGAAGAGATGCAAAGGTAATTTAGTACCATATTATTAATTGCATGTGGAGGAAATGTAATGGACACACTCCAGTTAATTACTAGCAACAACAGGGTATGAATAAGGTTTCCAGGATCCCATTCCAAATTTTTTTTTATGATGATTTTTATTTCTAGATAGTAAAAAGAGAAATACAGCTATTTAAAAGGGAATCTTGGGTTTTGATAAGATTGTGGATAACACTTTACTCACAAATGCTTGCATTCTCACGTCACCATCAAGGATTGCCATTTCTGTGTGTATACTTCCTGAGCTATTGCTTATTTTCTTTTTTTTAATTATACTTTAAGTTCTAGGGTACATGTGCATAACGTTTATATCATGTATAACTCCCCAATGCAATCCCTCCCTCCTCCCCCCACCACATGATAGGCCCCAGTGTGTGATGTTCCCCTTCCCGAGTCCAAGTGATCTCATTGTTCAGTTCCCACCTATGAGTGAGAACATGCGGTGTATGGTTTTCTGTTCTTGTGATAGTTTGCTAAGAATGATGGTTTCCAGCTGCATCCATGTCCCTAGAAAGGACGCAAACTGACCCTTTTTGATGGCTGCATAGTATTCCATGGTGTATATGTGCCACATTCTCTTAATCCATTCTGTCACAGATGGACATTTGGGTTGATTCCAAGTCTTTGCTATTGTGAATAGTGCCGCAATAAACATACGTGTGCATGTGTCTTTGTAGTAGAGTAATTTATAATCCTTTGGGTATGTACACAGTAGTGGGATGGCTGGGTCATATGGTACATCTAGTTCTAGATCCTTGAGGAATTGCCATACTGTTTTCCATAATGGTTGAACTAGTTTACAATCCCACCAACAGTGTAAAAGTGTTGCTATTTCTCCACATCTTCTCCAACACCTGTTGTTTCCTGACTTCTTAATGACTGCCATTCTAACTGGTGTGAGATGGTATCTCATTGTGGTTTTGATTTGCATTTCTCTGATGGACAGTGATGATGAGCATTTTTTCATGTGTCTGTTGGCTGTATGGATGTCTTCTTTTGAGAAATGTCTGTTCATATCCTTTCCCCACATTTTGATGGGGTTGTTTGTTTTTTTCTTGTATATTTGTTTGAGTTCTTTGTAGATTCTGGATATTAGCCCTTTGTCAGATGAGTAGGTTGCAAAAATTTTCTCCCCTTCTGTAGGTTGCCTGTTCACTCTGATGGTAGTTTCTTTAGCTGTGCAAAAGCTCTTTAGTTTAATTAGATCCCATTTGTCAATTTTGGCTTTTGCTGCCGTTGCATTTGGTGTTTTAGACAAGAAGTCCTTGCCCATGCCGATGTCCTGAATGGTACTACCTAGATTTTCTTCTAGGGTTTTTATGGTATTAGGTCTAACATTTAAGTCCCTAATCCATCTTGAATTAATTTTCGTATAAGGGGTAAGGAAAGGATCCAGTTTCAGCTTTCTACTTATGGCTAGCCAGTTTTCCCAGCATCATTTATTAAATAGGGAATCCTTTCCCCATTTCTTGTTTTTGTCATGTTTGTCAAAGATCAGATGGCTGTAGATGTGTGGTATTATTTCTGAGGACTCTGTTCTGTTCCATTGGTCTATATCTCTGTTGTGGTACCAGTACCATGCTGTTTTGGTTACTGTAGCCTTGTAGTATAGTTTGAAGTCAGGTAGCGTGACGCCTCCAGCTTTGTCCTTTTGACTTAGGATTGTCTTGGCAATGCGGGCTCTTTTTGGTTCCATATGAACTTTAAAGCCGTTTTTTCCAATTCTGTGAAGAAAGTCATTGGTAGCTTGATGGGGATGGCATTGAATCTATAAATCACCTTGGGCAGTATGGCCATTTTCACGATATTGATTCTTCCTATCCATGAGCATGGTATGTTCTTCCATTTGTTTGTGTCCTCTTTGATTTCACTGAGCAGTGGTTTGTAGTTCTCCTTGAAGAGGTCCTTTACATCCCTTGTAAGCTGGATTCCTAGGTATTTGATTCTCTTTGAAGCAATTGTGAATGGAAGTTGATTGCTGATTTGGCTCTCTGCTTGTCTGTTACTGGTGTATAAGAATGTTTGTGATTTTTGCACATTAATTTTGTATCCAGAGACTTTGCTGAAGTTGCTTATCAGCTTAAGGAGATTTTGGGCTGAGACAATGGGGTTTTCTAAATATACCATCATGTCATCTGCAAACAGGGACAATTTGACTTCTTCTTTTCCTAACTGGATACCCTTGATTTCTTTCTCTTGCCTGATTGCCCTAGCCAGAATTTCCAACACTATGTTGAATAGGAGTGGTGAGAGAGGGCATCCCTGTCTTGTGCCAGTTTTCAAAGGGAATTTTTCCAGTTTTTGCCCATTCAGTATGATATTAGCTGTGGGTTTGTCATATATAGCTCTTATTATTTTGAGGTACGTTCCATCAATACCGAATTTATTGAGCGTTTTTAGCATGAAGGGCTGTTGAATTTTGTCAAAAGGCTTTTCTGCATCTATTGAGATAATCATGTGGTTCTTGTCTTTGGTTCTGTTTATATGCTGGATTACGTTTATTGATTTGCGAATGTTGAGCCAGCCTTGCATCCCAGGGATGAAGCCCACTTGATCATGGTGGATAAGCTTTTGGATATGCTGCTGAATCCGGTTGCCAGTATTTTATTGAGAATTTTTGCATCAATGTTCATCAGGGATATTGGTCTAAAATTTTCTTTTTTTGTTGTGTCTCTGCCAGGCTTTGGTGTCAGGATGATGTTGGCCTCATAAAATGAGGTAGGGAGGATTCCCTCTTTTTCTATTGATTGGAATAGTTTCAGAAGGAATGGTACCAGCTCCTCCTTGTACCTCTGGTAGAATTCAGCTGTGAATCCATCTGGTCCTGGACTTTTTTTGTGGGTAGGCTATTAATTGTTGCCTCAATTTCAGAGCCTGCTATTGGTCTATTCAGGGATTCAACTTCTTCCTGGTTTAGTCTTGGAAGAGTGTAAGTGTCCAGGAAATTATCCATATCTTCTAGATTTTCTAGTTGATTTGCGTAGAGGCATTTATAGTATTCTCTGATGGTTGTTTGCATTTCTGTGGGGTCGGTGGTGATATCCCCTTTATCATTTTTTATTGCATCTATTTGATTCCTCTCTCTTTTCTTCTTTATTAGTCTTGCTAGTGGTCTGTCAATTTTGTTGATCTTTTCAAAAAACCAACTCCTGGATTCATTGAATTTTGGAGGTTTTTTTGTGTCTCTATCTCCTTCAGTTCTGCTCTGATCTTAGTTATTTCTTGCCTTCTGCTAGCTTTTGAATGTGTTTGCTCTTGCCTCTCTAGTTCTTTTAATTGTGATGTTAGAGTGTCCATTTTAGATCTTTCCTGCTTTCTCTTGTGGGCATTTAGTGCTATAAATTTCCCTCTACACACTGCTTTAATGTGTCCCAGAGATTCTGGTATGTTGTATCTTTGTTCTCATTGGTTTCAAAGAACATCTTTATTTCTGCTTTCATTTCGTTATGTACCCAGTAGTCATTCAGGAGCAGATTGTTCAGTTTCCATGTTGTTGAGTGGTTTTGATTGAGTTTCTTAGTCCTGAGTTCTAGTTTGATTGCACTGTGGTCTGAGAGACAGTTTGTTATAATTTCTGTTCTTTGACATTTGCTGAGGAGTGCTTTACTTCCAATTATGTGGTCAATTTTGGAATAAGTGCGATGTGGTGCTGAGAAGAATGTATATTCTGTTGATTTGGGGTGGAGAGTTCTATAGATGTCTATTAGGTCCGCTTGGTGCAGAGATGAGTTCAATTCCTGGATATCCTTGTTAACTTTCTGTCTCGTTGATCTGTCTAATGTTGACAGTGGAGTGTTGAAGTCTCCCATGATTATTTTATGGGAGTCTCAGTCTCTTTGTAGGTCTCTAAGGACTTGCTTTATGCATCTGGGTGCTCCTGTATTGGGTGCATCTATATTTAGGAGAGTTAGCTCTTACTGTTGAATTGATCCCTTTACCATTATGTAATGGCCTTCTTTGTCTCTTTTGATCTTTGATGGTTTAAAGTCTGTTTTATCAGAGACTGGTATTGCAACCCCTGCTTTTTTTTGTTCTCCATTTGCTTGTTAGATCTTCCTCCATCCCTTTATTTTGAGCCTATGTATGTCTCTGCATGTGAGATAGGTCTCCTGAATACAGGAGACTGATGGGTCTTGACTCTTTATCCAGTTTGCCAGTCTGTGTCTTTTAATTGGAGCATTTAGTCCATTTACATTTAAGGTTAATATTGTTATGTGTGAACTTGATCCTGCCATTAGGATATTAACTGGTTATTTTGCTCGTTAGTTGATGCAGTTTCTTCCTATCCTCTATGGTCTTTACATTTTGGCATGTTTTTGCAATGGCTGGTACCGGTTGTTCCTTTCCATGTTTAGGGCTTCCTTCAGGGTATCCTGTAAGGCAGGCCTGGTGGTGACAAAATCTCTAAGCATTTGCTTCTCTGTAAAGGATTTTATTTCTCCTTCACTGATGAAACTTAGTTTGGCTGGATATGAAATTCTGGGTTGAAAATTCTTTTCTTTAAGAACGTTGAATATTGGCCCCCACTCTCTTCTGGCTTGTAGAGTTTCTGCCGAGAGATCTGCTGGTAGTCTGATGGGCTTCCCTTTGTGGGTAATCCGACCTTTCTCTCTGGCTGCCCTTACGATTTTTTCCTTCATTTCAACTTTGGTGAATCTGGCAATTATGTGTCTTGGAGTTGCTCTTCTGGAGGAGTATCTTTGTGGCATTCTCTGTATTTCCTGAATTTGAATGTTGGCCTGCCCTACTAGGTTGGGGAAATTCTCCTGGATGATATCTTGAAGAGTGTTTTCCAACTTGGTTCCATTTTCCCCCTCACTTTCAGGCACCCCAATCAGATGTAGATTTGGTCTTTTTGCATAATCCCATACTTCTTGCAGGCTTTGTTCATTTCTTTTTCTTCTTGTTTCTTTTGGTTTCTCTTCTCACTTCATTTCATTCATTTGATCCTCAATCCCTGATACTCTTTCTTCCAGTTGATCGAGTCGGTTACTGAAGCTTGTGCATTTGTCACGTATTTCTCGTGTCATGGTTTTCATCTCTGTCATTTCGTTTATGATCTTCTCTGCATTAATTAGTCTAGCTGTCAATTCTTCCACTCTTTTTTCAAGATTTTTAGTTTCTTTGCGCTGGGTACATAATTCCTCCTTTAGCTCTGAGAGTTTTGATGGACTGAAGCCTTCTTCTCTCATCTCGTCAAAGTCATTCTCTGACCAGCTTTGATCCATTGCTGGCGATGGGCTGTGCTCCTTTGCAGGGGGAGATGCGCTCTTATTTTTTGAATTTCCAGCTTTTCTGCCCTGCTTCTTCCCCATCTTTGTGGTTTTATCTGTCTCTGGTCTTTGATGATGATGACTTAGTGATGGGGTTTTGGTATAGGTGTCCTTCCTGTTTGATAGTTTTCCATCTGACAGTCAGAAGGACTGTCTGTTGGTCTGTTGGAGATTGCTTGAGGTCCACTCCCGACCCTGTTTGCCTGGGTATCAGCAGCAGAGGTTGCTGAAGATAGAATATTGCTGAACAGCGAGTGTACCTGTCTGATTCTTCCTTTGGAAGTTTCCTCTCAGGGGTGACTCCACCCTGTGAGGTGTGGGGTGTCAGACTGCCCCTAGTCGGGGATGTCTCCCAGCTAGGCTACTCAGGGGTCAGGGACCCACCTGAGCAGGCAGTCTGTCCGTTCTCAGATCTCAACCTCCGCGTTAGGAGATCCACGGCTCTCCCCAAAGCTGTCAGACAGAGTCGCTCTCATCTGCACCGGCCCCCGCTGCTTCCCCTATTGGACTGCAGCTGTGCACTGTCCACAGAGGTAGAGTCTACAGAGACAGGCAGGCTTCCTTGAGCTGCTGTGAGCTCCACCCAGTTCGAGCTTCCCAGGGGCTTTGTTTACCTACTTAAGCCTCAGCAATGGCGGGCGCCCCTCCCCCAGCCTCGCTGCTGCCTTGCGGATCGATTGCCTCAGACTGCTGTGTTAGCAGTGAGGAAGGCTCCGCGGGCGTGGGACCCTCCCTGTCAGGTGTGGGATATATTCTCCTGGTGTGCCTGTTTCCTTAAAGCGCAGTATTTGGGTGGGAATTACCCGATTTTCCAGGTGTTGTGTGTCTCAGTTCCCCTGGCCAGGAAAACGAATTTCCTTCCCCCTTGCACTTCCAGGTGAGGCGATGCCTCGCCCTGCTTCAGCTGACGCTGGTCAGGCTGCAGTAGCTGACCAGCACCGATTGTCCGGCACTCCCTAGAGAGATGAACCCAGTACCTCAGTTGAAAATGCAGAAATCACCGGTCTTCTGTGTCGCTCGCACTGGGAGTTGGAGACTGGAGCTGTTCCTATTTGGCCATCTTGCTCCTCCCCTCCCAAATTTTATATACAAAATAGTTACATACACATTGATTGGTTTATTAAAAATTTTTATTAAAAAGATAACTTGTGGTTTGAAAAGTATGCATGGAGGGATGGGTCTGTGTGTCTCTGTCTGTGTAGTTTGAGCAGAGGAGTTTCAAAATGTCAAGAGAACTTCAAAGATAGGAGCAACCTATTGTTTTGGTAGCTTTGTTGTCTGGTCCTACTGCCACATTGATCACAGCTCATGCTCCATCTCCTGAAATCCAAATTTCTCTGTATCAGAGACATTAACACCTTGTGTTTTTGCCTCTTGTCTTATACTTCACTCCACCTCCATTTAAGAAATCCTCTTATTTCTTTCTCCGTCTCTTTCCTTCCAAGCCCAGGAATGAACATTTTCTGATCTGATTATTATAGAAATCTAAATTGCACAAAATGCATACCTTTGCTGTTACAGAAGAAATTTTTAACATAAACTCTTTAAAAAAGATGGTGTGCTTGTACGTACTTTTCCCATCTACTTAAAAAAAGGTGTGCATGTACATACCTTTCCCATCTGCTTAGTAAAAACTTAAAGGAGGATATGATTGTTCCTCAGATGAAATGACCAAATTAGTTTAAATTAGTAGAGTGTATTGACTCCATCGAGGTCTGTACATGATTTGGGACATCAGTATTCTATTGTGACAGTGATCATTTGTTCCACTTACATGAATACACAGTCTAACAGATCTAACTAAGAAAAGCCATTAAGCTTTAGGAAATTCATCTTCTAGTAGCACTTTCTTACTTTTATCAACTCTTTATTCAAAAAAATGTTCTCATTTCTCTATCTGGTTTTACATTCCCTCAAGAAGCCAGTAGTATGTCTTCCTCCTGAGAGAAGTTTATCGCAGGCTCTGACAAGCACTAGCTACCAGACATTGAATAGTTACTCTTTTCCATGAAATTTGTGCTGACAATTTCATATATAATCTTATTTAGTTCTCCTAATAATTTAGTGGGATAAGTAATATTATCCCCCACGATTTATAGTAAGATAAATAGTAGAACCTGCATTAGATGATATTTTATATTTCTAAATTTGTATTGCATCATTTTACATACTATACTACATAGAATAAAATTAATTTGATGAATGCATTATCATATATTACAGTGAACGTGGAGCTAATGTTTACTCTATCCTTACATCACCAGGCAATGTAAACATAATTATCTAGGATGTATTATCTTTGTAGCTCCTGTAGGCTCTGCCTTTAACAACTTTTTCCACTTCAAAAACACATATTTATGTCTATCTGCAATCACTTTTAGGCAATCTACTACTCTTCACCTGACATCATTTTATATGGGCATCAACGGAAATTTCTTTTTATAAACTTCTAATTGTTTTAATGTGTATCTATTTATTTCCTTGGACATGGCCTACTGATATGTGTGGCTACAGAAGATTGTATAACAAGGTTTCCTTCTCTTCATTAACTATTAAGACATTATATATATATATATATTTTTTTTTTTTTATTATTATACTTTAAGTTCTAGGGTACAGGTGCATAACGTGCAGGTTTGTTACATTTGTATACTTGTGCCATGTTGGTGTGCTGCACCAATCAACTCGTCAGCACCCATCAATTCATCATTTATATCAGGTATAACTCCCAATGCAATCCCTCCCCCTAACCCACTCCCCATGATAGGCCCCCGTGTGTGATGTTCCCCTTCTCGAGTCCAAGTGATCTTATTGTTCAGTTCCCACCTATGAGTGAGAACATGCGGTGTTTGGTTTTCTGTTCTTGTGATAGTTTGCTAAGAATGAGAGTCTCCAGCTGCATCCATCTCCCTACAAAGGATGCAAACTCATCCTTTTTTATGGCTGCATAGTATTCCATGGTGTATATGTGCCACATTTTCTTAATCCAGTCTGTCACAGATGGACATTTGGGTTGATTCCAAGTCTTTGCTATTGTGAATAGTGCCGCAATAAATATACGTGTTCATGTGTCTTTATAGCAGCATGATTTATAATCCTTTGGGTATATACCCAGTAGTGGGATGGCTGGGTCATATGGTACATGTAGTTCTAGATCCTTGAGGAATTGCCATACTGTTTTCCATAATGGTTGAACTAGTTTACAATCCCACCAACAGTGTAAAAGTGTACCTATTTCTCCACATCCTCTCCAACACCTGTTGTTTCCTGACTTTTTAATGATTGCCATTCTAACTGGTGTGAGATGGTATCTCATTGTGGTTTTGATTTGCATTTCTCTGATGGACAGTGATGATGAGCATTTTTTGATGTGTCTGTTGGCTGTATGAATGTCTTCTTTTGAGAAATGTCTGTTCACATCCTTTCCCCACTTTTTGATGGGGTTGTTTGTTTTTTTCTTGTAAATTTGATTGAGTTCTTTGTAGATTCTGGATATTAGCCCTTTGTCAGATGAGTAGATTGCAAAAATTTTCTGTAGGTTGCCTGTTCACTCTGATGGTAGTTTCTTTTGCTGTGCAGAAGCTCTTTAGTTTAATGAGATCCCATTTGTCAATTTTGGCTTTCGCTGTCGTTGCTTTTGGTGTTTTAGACATGAAGTTCTTGCCCATGCCTATGTCCTGAATGGTACTACCTAGGTTTTCTTCTAGGGTTTTTATGGTGTTAGGTCTAACATTTAAGTCTCTAATCCATCTTGAATTAATTTTCATATAAGGGGTAAGGAAAGGATCCAGTTTCAGCTTTCTACTTATGGCTAGCCAATTTTCCCAGCACCATTTATTACATAGGGAATCCTTTCCCCATTTCGTGTTTCTCTCAGGTTTGTCAAAGATCAGATGGCTGTAGATGTGTGGTATTATTTCTGAGGACTCTGTTCTGTTCCATTGGTCTATATCTCTGTTGTGGTACCAGTACCATGCTGTTTTGGTTACTGTAGCCTTGTAGTATAGTTTGAAGTCAGGTAGCGTGATGCCTCCAGCTTTATTCTTTTGACTTAGGATTGTCTTGGCAATGCGGGCTCTTTTTTGGTTCCATATGAACTTTAAAGCCGTTTTTTCCAATTCTGTGAAGAAACTCATTGGTAGCTTGATGCGGATGGCATTGAATCTATAAATAACCTTGGGCAGTATGGCCATTTTCATGATATTGATTTTTCCTATCCATGAGTATGGTATGTTCTTCCATTTGTTTGTGTCCTCTTTGATTTCACTGAGCAGTGGTTTGTAGTTCTCCTTGAAGAGGTCCTTTACATCCCTTGTAAGCTGGATTCCTAGGTATTTTATTCTCTTTGAAGCAATTGTGAATGGAAGTTCATTCATGATTTGGCTCTCTGTTTGTCTGTTACTGATGTATAAGAATGCTTGTGATTTTTGCACATTGATTTTGTATCCTGAGACTTTGCTGAAGTTTCTTATCAGCTTAAGGAGATTTTGGACTGAGACAATGGGGTTTTCTAAATATACGATCATGTCATCTGCAAACAGGGACAATTTGACTTCTTCTTTTCCTAACTGAACACCCTTGATTTCTTTCTCTTGCCTGATTGCCCTAGCCAGAACTTCCAACACGATGTTGAATGGAATGGTGAGAGAGGGCATCCCTGTCTTGTGCCGGTTTTCAAAGGGAATTTTTCCAGTTTTTGCCCATTCAGTATGATATTGGCTGTGGGTTTGTCATAAATAACTCTTATTATTTTGAGGTACATTCCATCCATACTGAATTTATTGAGCGTTTTTAGCGTGAAGGGCTGTTGAATTTTGTCAAAAGCCTTTTCTACATCTATTGAGATAATCATGGGGTTTTTGTCTTTGGTTCTGTTTATATGCTGAATTACGTTTATTGATTTCTGTATGTTGAACCAGCCTTGCATCCCAGGGATGAAGCTCACTTGATCATGGTGGATAAGCTTTTTGATGTGCTCCTGGATCCGGTTTGCCAGTATTTTATTGAGGATTTTTGCATCGATGTTCATCAGGGATATTGGTCTAAAATTCTCTTTTTTTGTTGTGTCTCTGCCAGGCTTTGGTATCAGGATGATGCTGGCCTCATAGAATGATTTAGGGAGAATTCCTTCTTTTTCTATTGATTGGAATAGTTTCAGAAGGAATGGTACCAGGTCTTCCTTGTACCTGTGTTAGAATTCAGCTGTGAATCCATCTTGTCCTGGACTTTTTTCTTTGGTAGCCTATTAATTATTGTCTCAATTTAAGAGCCTGCTATTGGTCTATTGAGGGATTCAGCTTCTTCCTGGTTTAGTCTTGGGAGAGTGTAAGTGTCCAGGAAATTATCCATTTCTTCTAGATTTTCTAGTTGATTTGCATAGAGTTGTTTGTAGTATTCTCTGATGGTAGTTTGTATTTCTGTGAGGTTGGCAGTGATATCCCCTTTATCATTTTTTATTGCATCTATTTGATTCTTCTCTCTTTTCTTCTTTATTAGTCTAGCTAGCGGTCTGTCAATTTTGTTGATCTTTTCAAAAAACCAACTCCTGGATTCAGTGATTTTATGAAGGGTTTTTAGTGTCTCTATCCCCTTCAGATCCACTCTGATCTTAGTTATTTCTTGCCTTCTGCTAGCTTTTGAATGTGTTTGCTCTTGCTTCTCCAGTTCTTTTAATTGTGATGTTAGAGTGTCCATTTTAGATCTTTCCAGCTTTCTCTTGTGGGCATTTAGTGTTATAAATTTCCCTCTACACACTGCCTTAAATATGTCCCAGAGATTCTGGTATGTTGTATCTTTGTTCTCATTGCTTTCAAAGAACATCTTTATTTCTGCCTTCATTTCGTTATACACCCAGTAGTCATTCAGGAGCAGGTTATTCATTTGCCACGTAGTTGAGCAGTTTTGATTGATTTTCTTAGTCCAGGGTTCTAGTTTGATTGAACTGTGGTCTGAGAGACACTTTGTTATAATTGCTATAATATCCAGTTTGCCTGTCTGTGTCTTTTAATTGGAGCATTTAGTCCATTTACATTTAAGGTTAATATTGTTATGTGTGAACTTGATCCTGTCATTATGATATTAACTGGTTATTTTGCTCGTTAGTTCATGCAGTTTCTTCCTAGCCTTGATGGTCTTTACATTTTGGCATGTTTTTGCAATGGCTGGTACCAGTTGTTCCTTCCCATGTTTAGTGCTTCCTTCAGGGTCTGTTGTAAGGCAGTCCTAGTGGTGACAAAATCTCTAAGCATTTGCTTATCTGTAAAGGATTTTATTTCTCCTTCACTGATGAAACTTAGTTTGGCTGGATATGAAATTCTGGGTTGAAAATTCTTTTCTTTGAGAATGTTGAATATTGGCCCCCACTCTCTTCTGACTTGTAGAGGTTCTGCCGAGAGATCTGCTGGTACTCTGATGGGCTTCCCTTTGTGGGTAACCCGACCTTTCTCTCTGGCTGCCCTTAAGATTTTTTCCTTCATTTCAACTTTGGTGAATCTGGCAATTATGTGTCTTGGAGTTGCTCTTCTGGAGGAGTATCTTTGTGGCGTTCTCTGTATTTCCTGAATTTGAATGTTGGCCTGCCCTACTAGGTTGGGGAAGTTCTCCTGGATGATATCCTGAACAGTGCTTTCCAACTTGGTTCAATTTTCTCCCTTACTTTCAGGCACCCCAATCAGAATTAGATTTGGTCTTTTTACATAATCCCATACTTCTTGCAGGCTTTGTTCCTTTCTTTTCCTCCTTTTTTTTCAAACTTCTCTTCTCGCTTCATTTCATTCAGTTGATCCTCAATCGCTGATACTCTTTCTTCCAGTTGATCGAGATGGTTACTGAAGCTTGTGCATTTGTCACATGTTTCTCATATGATGGTTTTCATCTCTGTTAGTTCATTTATGACCATCTCTGCATTAATTATTCTGGTTATCAATTCTTCCACTCTTTTTTCAAGATTTTTAGTTTCTTTACGCTGGGTAGGTAATTCCTCCTTTAGCTCTGAGGAGTGTGATGGACTGAAGCCTTCTTCTCTCATCTCGGCAAAGTCATTCTCTGTACAGTTTTGATCCGTTGCTGGTGATGCACTGCTTTCCTTTGGAGGGGGAGATGTGCTCTTATGTTTTGAATTTCCAGCTTTTCTGCCCTACTTTTTCCCCATCTTTGTGGTTTTATCTGTCTCTGGTCTTTGATGATGGTGATGTACTGATGGGGTTTTGGTGTGGGTGTCCTTCCTGTTTGTTAGTTTTCCTTCTAACAGTCAGGACCCTCAGCTGTAGATCTGTTGGAGTTTACTTGACGTCCACTCCAGACCCTGTTTGCCTGTGTGTCAGCAGCAGAGGCTGCAGAAGATAGAATACTGCTCAACAGCGAGTGTACCTGTCTGATTCTTACTTTGGAAGCTTCCTCTCAGGGGTGTACTCCACCGTGTTAGGTGTGGGGTATCGGTCTGCCCCTAGTGCAGGATGTCTCCCAGTTAGGCTACTCAGGAGTCAGGGACCCACTTGAGCAGGCAGTCTGTCCCTTCTCAGATCTCAACCTCTGTGTTGGGAGATCCACTGCTCTCTTCAAAGCTGTCAGACAGAGTCGTTTGCATCTGCAGAGGTTTCTGCTGCTTTTTTTTTGTTGTTTTTGTTGTTGTTGTTTAGCTGTGCCCTGTCCCCAGAGGTGGAGTCCAAAGAGACTGGCAGGCTTCCTTAAGCTGCTGTGAGCTCCATCCAGTTCGATCTTCCTAGGGCTTTGTTTACCTACTTAAGCCTCAGTAATGGCGGGTGCCCCTCCCCAGTCTCGCTGCTGCCTTGCAATTAGATCGCTGACTGCTGTGCTAGCAATGAGGAAGGCTCCGTTGACATGGGACCCTCCCGGCCAGGTGTGGGATATAATCTCCTGGTGTGCCCGTTTGCTTAAAGCGCAGTATTGGAGTGGGTGTTACCCGTTTTCCCAGGTGTTGTGTGTCTCAGTTCCCCTGGGTAGGAAAAGGGATTCCCTTCCCCCTTGCACTTCCCAGGTGAGGTTATGCCTCGCCCTGCCTCAGCCCTCGCTGGTCCGGCTGCAACAGCTGACCAGCACGATTGCCTGGCACTCCCTAGTGAGATAAACCCAGTACCTCAGTTGAAAATGCAGAAATCACCTGTCTTTTGTGTCGCTGGTGCTGGGACCTGGAGACTGGAGCTGTTCCTATTCAGCCATCTTGCTCTGCCCCTCGGTCACTTCTTTTGAAAAGTGTTTGTTCGAGCTATTTACCAATTGTTTAATGAGGTTGCTTGTTTTTTGCTTGTTGATTTGTTTAACTTCCTTATAAATTATGGATATTAGATACTTGTTGGATGCATATTTTGCACACATTTCCTCCCATTCTGTAGGTTGTCTGTTTTCTCTGTGGATAGTTTCTTTTGCTGTACAGAGGCTCTTTGGTTTAATCAGATTCCACTTGTAATTTTTTGTTTTTGTTCCAATTGGTTTTTGAGACTTCATCATAAAATCATGCAAAGACTCATGTCCAGAATGGTATTTCCTAAAATGTTTTCTAGGACTTTTATAGTTCTAGGTTTTAAATTTAAGCCTTTTGTCCATCTGGAGTTGATTTTTGTATATGGTGAAATGTAGGAGTTAAGTTTTCATCTTCTGCATATGGCTAGACAGTTATCCCAACAGCATTTATTGAATAGAGAGTCCTTTCGCCATTGCTTGTTATTGTTGGTTTGTTGAAGTTCACATGGTTGTAGGTGTGCAGTTTTATTTCTTGGTTGTCTAACCTGTTCCATTGGTCTATGGGTCTAGTTTTCTATCAGTATCATGCTGTTCTAATCACTGTAGCTTTGAAGCATTGTTTGAGCTGGGTAATGTAACGTCTCCAGCTTTGTTTGTTTTGCTTAGGATTGCTTTGGCTTATTAGGTTTTTTTTTTTTTTGGACTAAATTAATTGTAAACTTTTTTATTGAATTTTGTGAAAAATGTCTGGGTTTGAGAAAAATAACATTGAACCTGTTAATAACTTTGGGCAGTATGGTCATTTTAAAATATTAATTATTTCTATCCATGTGCATGGTATGTTTTCCATTTCTTTGTGTTTTCTCTGATCTTCTTTAACCATGTTATAACCATGTAATTATCATTGTGGAGATCTTTCATCTCTTTTATTGGCTGTATTGCTACATATTTTATTGTTTTTCTGGCTATTGTGAATGCAATTGTGTTCTTGGTTTGGATCTCGGATGGGATGTTATTAGTGTATAGAAATGCTCCTGGTTTTTTTACATTGATTTTGTATCCTGAAACTTTGCTGATGTTATTTATCAGATCTAGGAGCCTTTGAGCAGAAACTATGGGATTTTTCTAGGCATAAAATCATAATGTCTGCTAACAGAGAGAGTTTGAATTAGCATCTTTCTATTGGGATCCCTATTATTTTTTTAATTTTGCTTGATTTTTCTGGCTAAGACGTCCAGTATTATGTTGAATAGGAGTGGTAAGATTGGGCCTCCTTGTCTTACTCTGGTGCTCAAGGAAAATGTTTACACCTTTTGCCTGTTCAGTCAGCTGTTGACTGTGTGTTCACCATAGATGGCTCTTATTTTTATTTTTTATTTTTTGAGGTAAGTGTTTTTGATGCCTAGTTTGTTGAGGGTTTTTACATGAAGCAATACTGAATTTTATCAAAAATCTTTTCTGCAACTATTGAGATGACCATGTGGTGTTGGTTTTTAGTTCCGTTTGTGTTGAATCATACTTACTGATTTACATATGTTGAACCAATCTTGAATCCCAGAAATAAAGCCTACTTGTTTGGGATAGATTAATTTCTGATGTGCTGCTGGATTTGGTTCGCTAGCATTTTGTTGAGTATTTTTGTATATATGTTCACCAGGGATATAGACCTGAAGTTTCATGTGTGTGTGTGTGTGTGTGTGTGTGTGTGTTTGTCTGACAGGTATTTGTATCAAAATGATGCTGACATCATAGAATGAGTTAGGAAAGAGCCTCTTTTCCTCCATTTTTTGGAATAGTGTCATTAAACTTGTTACCAGCTCTTCTTTATAAATCTGGTGGAATTCAGTTGTGAATCCATCTGGTCCTGAGCTTTTTCTGGTTGGTAGTTTTTTTTTTTTTTTTAATTACTGATTCAATTTCAGAACTCATTATTGCTCTGCTCAGGGTTTCAGTTGTTTTAAAGTGCAATCTTGGGAGTTTGTTTGTCCAGGAATTTATCTGTATCTTCTAGATTTTCTAGTTTGTGCACATAGAAGTGTCATAATAGTCTCTGAGGGTGGAGCTCACAGCAGCTCAGGGAAGCTTGCCTGTCTCTGTAGACTCCACCTCTGGGGATAGGGCACAGCTAAACAACAACAAGAACAACAACAACAAAAAGCAGCAGAAACCTCTGCAGACACAAACGACTCTGTCTGACAGCTTTGAAGAGAGCAGTGGATCTCCCAACACAGAGGTTGAGATCTGAGAAGGGACAGACTGCCTGCTCAAGTGGGTCCCTGACCCCTGAGTAGCCTAACTGGGAGACATCCCCCACGAGGGGCAGTCTGACACCCCACACCTCACACGGTGGAGTACACCCAAGAAGGAAACTTCCGAGGCAAGAACCAGACAGGTACACTCGCTGTTCAGCAATGTTCTATCTTCTGCAGCCTCTGCTGCTGATACTCAGGCAAACAGGGTCTGGAGTGGACCTCAAGCAATCTCCAACAGAACTACAGCTGAGGGTCCTGACTGTTAGATGGAAAACTATCAAACAGGAAGGACACCTACAACAAAACCCCATCAGTACGTCAGCATCATCAAAGATCAGAGGCAGATAAAAAAACAAAGATGGGGGAAGAAGCAGGGCAGAAAAGCTGGAAATTAAAAAGAAAAGAGTGCATCTCCCCCTGTGAAGAAGTGCAGCTCATTGCCAGCAATGGATCAAAGCTGGACGGAGAATGATTTTGAAGAGATGAGAGAAGAAGGCTTCAGTCCATCAAACTTCTCAGAGCTAAAGGAGGAATTATGTACCCAGCGCAAAGAAACTAAAAATCTTGAAAAAAGAGTGGAAGAATTGACAGCTAGAAAAATTAACGCAGAGAAGGTAATAAATGAAATGACAGAGATGAAAACCATGACACGAGCAATATGTGACAAATGCACAAGCTTCAGTAACCAATTCGATCAACTGGAAGAAAGAGTATTAGCGATTGAGGATCAAACGAATGAAAAAAAGCAAGAAGAGAAATCTAAAAAAAAAAAAAAGAAGAAAAAGAAATGAACAAAGCCTGCAAGAAGTATGGGATTATGTATAAACACCAAATCTATGTCTGATTGGAGTGCCTGAAAGTAAGGGGGAAAATTGAACCAAGTTGGAAAGCACTGTTCAGGATATCATCCAGGAGAACTTCCCCAACCTAGTAGGGCAGGCCAACATTCAAATTCAGGAAATACAGAGAACGCCACAAAGATACTCCTCCAGAAGAGCAACTCCAAGACACATAATTGCCAGATTCACCAAAGTTGAAATGAAGGAAAAAATCTTAAGGGCAGCCAGAGAGAAAGGTCGGGTTACCCACAAAGGGAAGCCCATCAGAGTACCAGCAGATCTCTCGGCAGAACCTCTACAAGCCAGAAGAGAGTGGGGGCCAATATTCAACATTCTTAAAGAAAAGAATTTTCAACCCAGAATTTCATATCCAGCCAAACTAAGTTTCATCAGTGAAGGAGAAATAAAATCCTTTACAGATAAGCAAATGCTTAGAGATTTTGTCACCACTAGGACTGCCTTACAACAGACCCTGAAGGAAGCACTAAACATGGGAAGGAATAACTGGTACCAGCCACTGCAAAAACATGCCAAATATAAAGACCATCGAGACTAGGAAGAAACTGCATCAACTAATGAGCAAAATAACCAGTTAATATCATAATAGTAGGATCAAGTTCACACATAACAATATTAACCTTAAATGTAAATGGACTAAATGGTCCAATTAAAAGACACGGACTGGCGAACCGGAAAAAGAGTCAGGACCCATCAGTGTGCTGTATTCAGGAGACCCATCTCACATGCAGAGACATACATAGGCTCAAAATAAAGGGATGGAGGAAGATCTAACAAGCAAATGGAGAACAAAAAAAAGCAGGGGTTGCAATCCTAGTCTCTGATAAAACAGACTTTAAACCATCAAAGATCAAAAGAGACAAAGAAGGCCATTACATAATAGTAAAGGGATCAGTTCAACAGGAAGAGCTAACTATCCTAAATATATATGCACCCAATACAGGAGCACCCAGATTCATAAAGCAAGTCCTTAGAGACTTACAAAGAGATTTAGACTCCCATACAATAATAATGAGAGACTTCAACATCCCACTGTCAACATTAGACAGATCAATGAGACAGAAAGTTAACAAGGATATCCAGGAATTGAACTCATCTCTGTAGCAAGCAGACCTAATAGACATCTACAGACCTCTCCATCCCAAATCAACACAATATACATTCTTCTCAGCACCACATCACACTTATTCCAAAATAGGCCACATAATTGGAAGTAAAGCACTCCTCAGCAAATGTCAAAGAACAGAAATTATAACAAAGTGTCTCTCAGACCACAGTTCAATCAAACTAGAACCCTGGACTAAGAAAATCAATCAAAACTGCTCAACTACGTGGCAAATGAATAACCTGCTCCTGAATGACTACTGGGTGTATAACGAAATGAAGGCAGAAATAAAGATGTTCTTTGAAAGCAATGAGAACAAAGATACAACATACCAGAATCTCTGGGACATATTTAAGGCAGTGTGTAGAGGGAAATTTATAACACTAAATGCCCACAAGAGAAAGCTGGAAAGATCTAAAATGGACACTCTAACATCACAATTAAAAGAACTGGAGAAGCAAGAGCAAACACATTCAAAAGCTAGCAGAAGGCAAGAAATAACTAAGATCAGAGCGGAACTGAAGGAGATAGAGACCAAAAAATCCTCCAAAAAATCACTGAATCCAGGAGTTGGTTTTTTGAAAAGATCAACAAAATTGATAGACCACTAGCAAGACTAATAAAGAAGAAAAGAGAGAAGAATCAAATAGACGCAATAAAAAATGATAAAGGGGATATCACCACCAACCCCACAGAAATACAAACTACCATCAGAGAACACTATAAAGGCCTCTACGCAAATCAACTAGAAAATCTAGAAGAAATGGATAATTTCCTGGACACTTACACTCTCCCAAGACTAAACCAGGAAGAAGCTGAATTCCTGAATAGACCAATAGCAGGCTCTGAAATTGAGACAACAATTAATAGCCTACCAACCAGAAAAAGTCCAGAACCAGATGGATTCACAGCTGAATTCTACCAGAGATACAAAGAGGAGCTGGTATCATTCCTTCTGAAACTACTCCAATCAATAGAAAAAGAGGAAATCCTCCCTACCTCATTTTATGAGGCCAACATCATCCTGATACCAAAGCCTGGCAGAGACACAACAAAAAAAGAGAATTTTAGACCAATATCCCTGATGAACATCGATGCAAAAATCCTCAATAAAATACTAGCAAACCAGATTCAGCAGCACATCCAAAAGCTTATCCACCATGATCAAGTGGGCTTCATCCCTGGGATGCAAGGCTGGTTCAGCATACACAAATCAATAAACGTAAAACAGCATATAAACAGAACCAAAGACAAAAACCCCATGATTATCTCAATAGATACAGAAAAGGCCTTTGACAAAATTCAACAGCCCTGCATGCTAAAAACGCTCAATAAATTCGGTATTGATGGAACGTATCTCAAAATAATAAGAGCTATTTATGACAAAACCACAGCCAATATCATACTGAATGGGCAAAAACTGGAAAAATTCCCTTTGAAAACTGGCACAAGACAGGGATGCCCTCTCTCACCATTCCTGTTCAACATAGGTTTGGAAGTTCTGGCTAGGAAAATCAGGCAAGAGAAAGAAATCAAGGGTATCCAGTTAGGAAGAGAAGAAGTCAAATTGTCCCTGTTTGCAGATGACATGATCGTATATTTAGAAAACCCCATCATCTCAGCCCAAAATCTCCTTAAGCTGATAAGCAACTTCAGCAAAGTCTCAGGATACAAAAATAATGTGCAAAAATCACAACCATTCTTATACACCAGTAACAGACAAGCAGAGAGCCAAATAATGAATGAACTTCCATTCACAATTGCTTCAAAGAGAATAAAATACCTAGGAATCCAACTTACAAGGGATGTAAAGGATCTCTTCAAGAAGAACTAGAAACCACTGCTCAGTGAAATAAAGGAGACACAAACAAATGGAAGAACATACCATGCTCATGGATAGGAAGAATCAATATCATGAAAATGGCCATACTGCCCAAGGTTATTTATAGATTGAATGCCATCCGCAACAAGCTACCAATGAGTTTCTTCACAGAATTGGAAAAAACTGCTTCAAAGTTCATATGGAACCAAAAAAGAGCCCGCATTGCCAAGACAATCCTAAGTCAAAAGGACAAAGCTGGAGGCATCAAGCTACCTGACTTCAAACTGTACTACAAGGCTACAGTAACCAAAACAGCATGGTACTGGTACCAAAACAGAGATATAGACCAATGGAACAGAACAGAGTCCTCAGAAATAGTACCACACATCTACAGCCATCTGATCTTTGACAAATCTGAGAGAAACAAGAAATGGGGAAAGGATTCCCTGTTTAATAAATGATGTTGGGAAAATTGGCTAGCCATAAGTAGAAAGCTGAAACTGGATCCTTTCCTTACTCCTTATATGAAAATTAATTCAAGATGGATTAGAGACTTAAATGTTAGACCTAATACCATAAAAACCCTAGAAGAAAACCTAGGTAGCACCATTCAGGACAGAGACATGGGAAAGGACTTCATGTCTAAAACACCAAAAGCAATGGCAGCAGAAGCCAAAATTGACAAATGGGATCTCATTAAACTAAAGAGCTTCTGCACAGCAAAAGAAACTACCATCAGAGTGAACAGGCAACCTACAGAAGGGGAGAAAATTTTTGCAATCTGCTCATCTGACAAAGGGCTAATATCCAGAACCTACAAAGAACTCAAAACAAATTTACAAGAAAAAAACAAACAATTCCATCAAAAAGTGGGCAAAGAATATGAACAGACATTTCTCAAAAGAAGACATTCATATAGCCAACAGACACATGAAAAAATGCTCATCATCACTCGCCATCAGAGAAATGCAAATCAAAACCACAATGAGATACCATCTCACACCAGTTAGAATGGCAATCATTAAAAAGTCAGGAAACAACAGGTACTGGAGAACATGTGGAGAAATAGGAACACTTTTACACTGTTGGTGGGATTGTAAACTAGTTCAACCATTATGGAAAACAGTATGGCGATTCCTCAAGGATCTAGAACTAGATGTACCATATGACACAGCCATCCCATTACTGGGTATATACCCAAAGGATTATAAATTATTCTACTACAAAGACACATGCACACGTATGTTTATTTTGGCACTATTCACAATAGCAAAGACTTGGAATCAACCCAAATGTCCATCTGTGACAGACTGGATTAAGAAAATGTGGCACATATACACCATGGAATACTATGCAGCCATAAAAAAGGATGAGTTTGTGTCCTTTGTAGGGACATGGATGCAGCTGGAAGCCATCATTCTTAGCAAACTATCACAAGAAGAGAAAACCAAACACCGCATATTCTCACTCATAGGTGGGAACTGAACAATGAGATCACTCGGACTCGGGAAGGGGAACATCACACACTGGGGCCTATCATGGGGAGGGGGGAGGGGGGAGGGATTGCATTGGGAGTTATACCTGATGTAAATGACGAGTTGATGGGTGCTGACGAGTTGATGGGTGCAGCACACCAACATGGCACAAGTATAAATATGTAACAAACCTGCACGTTATGCACATGTACCCTAGAACTTAAAGTATAATAATAATAATAAATAAGTAAGTAAGTAAATAAATAAATAAATAAATAAATAAAATTAGTTGCAAAAAGTAACCAGAATGTTATTGGTGATTTATTAGTCAAAAAAAAAAAAAAAAAAAAAAAAAACCCACTGTTCAAAAAAAAAAAAAAAAATAGTCTCTGAAGGTTTTTGTGTGTGTGTGTGAGGTTGTTGGTAATGTACACTTTGTCATTTCTAATTGTGTTTGGATACTGTCTCTTTTTTCTTTGTTAGTCTAACTAGCACTCTATCAATCTTACTTATTCTTTCAAATAACAAATTTTGGTTTGTTGATCTTTGGTATTTTTTCTCATATCTGTTTTATTCACTTCAGTTCTGATTCTGAATATTTATATTCTTTTGCTAGCTTTGGGCTTGATTTGCTCTTGTTTTTCCAGTTCTTCAAGGTTATGAGGTTTAGTTTGGCTGAATATGAAATTCTTTTTTGGGATTTCTTTAAAAATGCTAAATATACATCCTTAATCTCTTCTGACTTAGTGGTTTCTGCTGAAAGGTTTACTGTTAGCCTAATGGGATTGTCTTTTAGGTGGCCTGCCCCTTCTCTTGAGCTGCCTCAAGTATTTTTTCTTTTGTGTTGACCTTATGGAATCCAATGACTATGTGTCTTGTATAATGTCTCACAGGAGTTCTCTACATTTCCTTAATTTGCATGGCAGTTCTCTCTCTAGCAGAATTGAGGAAATTTTCATGGACAAATATATTTTCCAAGTTGCTTACTCTTTTTCCCTCTCCTTCAAGGATGCCAATACGTTATAGATTTGGTTTATATACATAATCCCTATTTATTGGAAGTTTTGTTTATTTTTCAAATTCTTTTTTCTTTATTTTTGACTGGCTGAGTTAATTTGAATAATTCATCTTTGAATTATTCTTTTCTCAGCTTCTCTATTCTGTCGTTAATACTTCCAGCTGTTTTATGAAATTCTTGTAGTGAGTTTTTCAGCTCTATTGGATGTTTGGTTTTTAAAATGACTATTTCCTTTTTTTATTAATCTCTTGAATCATTTTACTGGATCCCTTGGATTCCTCAAAATGGTTTTCAACTTTCTCCTGAATCTTTATTATCTTCATTATAATCCAGATTCTGAATTCTATTTCATTTTAGCCATTTCATTCTGGTTATGAAACATTGCTGGGAAGGTACTGTGGTCATTTAGAAGTAAGAAGACACTCTGGCTTTTAGAATTGCCAGAGTTCTTATACTGGTTCTTTCTCATCTTTGTGGGCTGATGTTTTCTTAACTGTGGTATAATTTGAGAATAGTTAGTTGGCTTCATTTCCAGATGTTTTTAGAGGGCTGAGGCTTTGTGTATTGTCTTTATTTGTGGCCGAATTCTTGTTTTTGGTTTCAAAGTGAGGCATGTTATCAAAGTATTTTTGGTGTTCAAGTTTAGGCTGAAATCCAGTAGATAGCGCTTCAGCATAATGGCTGTAGGTAGGCTTTTGTGATCACTGTATTTCACTGCTTTTGCAAATGTAGGCGTAGTGTGTCTAGTTCTCTGAGACTGTGGGCTTCTCTCCCACTGGAGTGCTGGCCACAGATCTTGGCTTTGTACTTTGGGGCTGTGCACCACAGCCTGGGAGCAAGCTCAAGCTTTTTGTCCCTTGCCCTGTTTCGGGGCAGCAGGATTGGAGACCTTGGCAGTGGCAATGACTTGAGCTTTCCACTTGTCTCATGGGCTTTCTCCCCAGAAAAACTGGTGGAAACAATCAGCCTAGGATAGGGCAGTTGCCTGGTGAAGAGCAGGGAGAATGGAGGTCTTTCAGGGAATACAGTTTGGCCTATTCTCCATAGGGTGGCTGCAGTGTGCTAAAGGTGTGAGTAAAACACTCAGTCTCTTTGTTCTTTTCCTAGCCTGGTGGCAGCAAGAGAAGATACTGCTGCAGTGGAAGTGATGGGGGGCAGTCAGTTGCTTCTGGAAGCTCCACTCCAGAGAAACACAGAACCACTGCCAATGGAAATGTTCAGTTGGGGGTAGGGCAGCTGTGCTGAGGGCCTGAGCCGGAGGCACTACCTGGAGAAAAGCAGTGGGTTAGGGACTCACAGAGAAGAGAGACTGGGCTACTCTCTACATGGCATTTGCAGGGTGCTGGAGGTGCCATCAAAGTGATCAGGCTCTTTATTTTTTCCTCCAACATGAGGGCAGCAAGGTAGTACCACTGCAATGCAAATGGGAGAGAACCTGTATTTTGTCTTTGGGATTTCCTCTAAGAGAAATTCAAAGCCACAACCGACTGAAGTGCTCTGATTGGGGCAAGGAAGCTATGCTGGGAGCCCAGGCCAGTGGGCTTTGCCTGGCACCATGTAGTGGAATTGATGCCTGGAGTCCACTCCTCAGCACTGTGGATGCAACCCCTATCCTGGGGGCATGCAAAAGAGCCTAGCCTCCCTTTTGGTGGAACTATGGTAGCTGATGCTGTGGTGCTGAGGAGTCCAAGGCCCTTGGTGCTCTAAGTGGGTCTGAGCAGCAGCTCTGCACAGACTACATACAGCTCTGCAGGTCAGTCTGGAGGCCCTGTGGAAAGGGGGTCAAGGAGAATCTCCTGTTCTCAGAGCTGCAAAAGTCCATGGCAGAAGTATGAGTCCATGGGGTCTCTTGTTCACTCATCATTTCCTCATGGTGCTGAGCCTGCCTTGGCTCCACACCAATCCTGGTGAGTGTCTGTCCTGTCTCCCAGGTCTCTGCTCTCCATGGGTTGTGTGACTTTCTTGATGAAACCCAACATGTCCTCCTGAATGATGCAGTTGAAAAGCTAGTGTTTTACTGGCTATTCCATCTCTTCTCTGTGAAAGCAGAAAACACTCGCTGCTTCTAGTCAGCTATCTAAATTCCAAACTTCCCAATTTAAAATATTTCACAAACACCACCACATAATCCTGGGTAAATCTGGAAGCATAGGCACATCACTCACTTCTTCAAGCCTTTGTAGTCATAGGTGAGCTTCTGGTTGGGCTTCAACTTCATCCTGGAGGCAAGCTCTTGCTGCTGCTGCTGCCTGGGCTGCCCTGCTGGGGAGTGGGGACAGGGACAAGTCAGGATACAGGGGCTCCGGCCATGCTGGTAAAGTGCAGTGGACTATCTGTCTCTTTATACCTTTTATAAGATTAAACTCAGCTTCCAAACAAGGCAGCCTACTTCCTTGAACTTTTGTAGTTCATAATTAGGCATAATAAAGGTATTTAGTTTCCACAAATATAGTGTGGGTATTATAAGGGATTATAATGTCTAACTCATAGATATAAACCTAAGATACACAAGACCACAAGTATAGCACTTAGGATATTTCCAAAGCTATAGTTTGGTTATTGCTTTACACTTATCACTTTATGACATTATCTTATATATTTATTTATTTTATACCTGATAAAAACATTGACATAATCAGTGCAAGTAATTTGCCTATTTTGATCACTATTGAGTCTCCATGGCCTTAAATTATACCTGGAACATGGCCTGTACTAACACATCATTGTTTCATGAATGAAATTACAGCTATTGAAATGTGAAGAATGGTAAATTGATGTAAAAAAGTGAAGACAACTTTGTGGCAAAGAAGGGCATGGTCAAAAGGTCAAGTATAAGAGGATGTAATCACAAAAAGTATTTTTTTAAAGTTACAATTATACTACTACTACTTCTATGATTACAGCTGCTATTGGTATCACCACTACCATCATCATCATCAAGAACAATTATTGTACACTCTATCTGTTCCACCATTCTATGGCAAACAAGGTGCTAACATTTAGATTTAAAACTTTTTAATTTTGACTAAAATTTGAATTTTTGTAATACAGTTTACACTATTTGTAAAAACACAGAAATTTGGGACATAATTTTTTAAATAAAATATATAGTAGATATTTAACTATTAACTATATGACTATATTAGAAAAATCCATTCAGGATTATAGCTTATTGTTTATCCATTTATTTATTTTTTATTTTTTTCTAACTTTATTTATTTTTATGTTTATTTTTATGATACTTTAAGTTCTGGGATACATGTGCAGAACGTGCAGGTTTGTTACATAGGTATACACTTGCCATGGTGGTTTGCTGCACCCATCAACCCGTTATCTACATTAGGCATTTCTGCTAATGCTATCCCTCCCCCAGCCCCTCAACTCCCAACAGGCCCCCGTGTGTGATGTTCCCCTCCCTGTGTCCTTATGTTGTCTTTGTTCAACCCCCACTTATGAGTGGTAGTTATTCTTAAAAATATTATTACAAATATTATTACCTTGTTCTTAAAAATAACTAGAGCCATAGGAATGACTAAATTTTGAGAACAAGTTATTGTTGTATTTGACACTAAGGGTGTGCTATTGTGGGAATGGTGGAGTAAGGACCTCCCAAAAGCTGCTTATCTGTAAAAGCAATGAGAACACTGACAAAATTAGACAAACTCAACTTTATCTGAACAATGGAGCTTCAGAAATGGATTGAAATAATCCAAGGAATGTTTATTCAAGAAAAACAGCTGAATCTTGGTAATAACAGTGAGCTTGGTAATGTTATGTGTATTCTCATCTCTCTTTCTATCCAGCTTTAAATTTGTATTGAAAAACCTGTGGCCCCACAATCATGGTGAAAACCAGTAGCTTAGCATTAACTGGAGGAAGCAAAATGGATTTGAACTCTCTGAAAACATCAGTCTTCCAAACTGCTATTATTTTATCTGTCTGGCAGTTTCCTGGAAACTCCACTTACATAACTTTTCTTTCTTTGACCTGACACAGAACTTGTACAACGTGAATGGCCTTATTCTCAGGGGCGTTTGTCAACATCGGTGGCAATGTTATTATACTGCAACTGCTTGATGTAGAGATAAGTAATTTGGGCAAACAAGAAGCAAACAAAAAACATAAAAGGAAAAGCTGAAATAGTAGACACATATAGAGAACTTCACAAAGATCAAACATTAATATATTCCTCAGAATCTAGAAAACCACATGTATACACAGGGCCATGAGTTTTCTCAGGAAAGAACTTATAAGACCTTGATTTCTCACATCTGGTTGACCTTAAGGTTCTGTACAAGAAGGAAGTGAAGACTAAGACAAAGTTATAAATAGCATTTGAGAGTATTATTGGCATTTTCTACCATACAACACAATCATTTGACAAAAGCTGGAAGATTTATTGACTGAAGGCATTTAGGAACATTTCTGTCCTGTCATTAGCTAATCACTAAGCTATGCAACCAGACTTTAGTTATCACATAAAACTAATGAAGGGGTGGCCTGCCCCTCCACACGTGTGAGTGTTTCTCATTAGGTGGAACCAGAGACTTGAGAAAAGAAATGAGACACAGAGACAAAGTATGCAGAAAGAAAAAGTGGGCCCGGGGACCGGCGCTCAGCATACAGAGGACCCAAGCCAGCAGGGGTCTCTGAGTTCCCTCAGTATTTATTGATCATTATCTTTACCATCTTAGAAAAAGGGCAGTAGCAGGACAATAGGATCATCATTTTAGGGAGGTCAGCAGTAAGACTTATGAATAAAAATCTCTGTGACATGAATAAGTTTAAGGAAAAGTGCTGTGCCTTGATATGCATATGCAAACATCTCCATAAACCCTTTTTAGTGCATAAAGAGCAGCATTGCGCTAGCAAGTCCAATCTTCAGTCCTAAGGCGGTTTTGTCCTTTCTAAGTAAACAGGGCATACAATCGGGTTTTATACCCAGATGTTTCATTGCCCAGGGACGGGCAGGAGACAGACACTTTTCTCAAACTACCAAGAGGTCTTCTTTCCTCTTATACTAATCCTCCTCAGCACAGACCCTTCACGGGTGTCAGGCTGGGGGATAATCATGTCTTTCCCTTCCCAGGATGCCATATATCAGACTATCACATGGGGGAGAAACCTTGGACAATACCTAGCTTTCCTAGACAGAGGTCCCTGAGACCTTCAGCAGTGTACGTGTCCCTGGGTACTTGAGATTAAGAGAATGGTGATGACTTTTCACAAGCATACTGCCTTCAGGCATTTGTTTAACAAAGCACACCCTGCACAGCCCAAAATCCATTAAACTTTGAGTCACCACAGCACATGTCTCTTGCAAGGACAAGGTTGGGGGTAGGGTCACAGATTAACAACATCTCAAATACAGAACAAAATGGAGTCTCTTATGTCTACTTCTTTCTATATAGACACAGTAAGAGTCTGATCTCTCTTTCTTTTCCCCACAAACTAAGAATATAATTTTAGGCCAGGTATGGTGGCTCACGCCTATAATCCAAGCACTTTGGGAGGCTGAGGGCAGATCACAAGGTCAGGAGTTCAAGACCAGCTTGGCCAACATGGTGAAACCCCATCTCTATTACAAGTACAAAAAGTATCTGGTCATGGTCATGGGTGTCTGTAATCCCAGCTACCTGGGAGGCTGAGACAGGAGAATTGCTTGAACCTGAGAGAGGGAAGTTGCAGTGAGCTGAGATCGCACCACTGCACTCCAGCCTGGGTGACAGAGCAAGACTTTGCCTAAAAAAAAATAAAATAAAATAAAAAAGAAAGAAAAGAAAAGAAATAAAAAGTTAAAAAATATGATTTTAAAAATTAGTCTGGGAAATAAATTTAATACAAAAGCACAACTGCAACAAACACTGAGAAGGACAAGAATCTGAATTTTAATAATTCAAGGAATGTTTATCTGGGTGACCTTCTCTGTGGCACTGGAACACAGGGAAGACCTAAAGTTGACAGTGGAGTAGACACTGAGAAAAACTCTCTGAATAACAAGACTGCACCCTAATCACAAGTAAAACCTAGAGGAATGCGAAACCTGTTTACTGAGAAAATTCATAGCAATAACCAAAATAGTTCTTTAGCTATTAAATAAATTGAATCTGTATTGGGAAACCTTCCTTACTTTTCACCAGCTTTACTAAGGTTTAATTGAAAAATAAAATTTGTACTTATTTGCAGTATACAACATGATGTTTTGATGCATGTACACATTTTAAAATGATTAAATCAAGCTAATCAACATATATGTCACCTCATATTTATCTTTGTGTGGGGGGAGAAGAGTTGAGAATATTTGAGATGTACTCTCTTATCTCTTACCAATTTTCAATTTCGATTTACCAGACTTTTGGTAAATTTTTTCACTTTTAAAGGCTAAATACCAATTCTAAACAAATTATCCAAAATATGGAAACAGAATGAACGCATTCCAAATCATTCTACACACATGTGAAGTCATGTAATTAGAGGTAATTTCATAAGTAAGATAAATGGATAGAAAAGATATGAACACATATCTTTCCAACATCCTATTTCTGTTTTGAGCAAAAATAATTATTGATATTCCCATTCTTTTTAAAAATTTGATTATCTATGAATACTAGAGCTAGATTTAATTTCTTGGAGAACTTTTAGCACCTGTTCTGTAATTTGTTTGTTCTGACACCATAAATTACAAGGTTGAGAGCAGGTGGAATGACTAGATAGAAACTGACTATAAATATGTGGATGTAGGTGATATATTCAGGCCAAACTTATGAGTCATGAATAAGAAAATGCAAGGAAACAGAAAGTCCATGTGACACACACCAAAGTTGCAGGTCCTGAATGCCTTGAGTTATCCATCATAGGAACAGAGTTGAAACACAGCACAAAGGATTAAGGTAGACAATGACAATGGATATGTTGTCAAAGATCAAGATAAAGATGGCACATAAAACATAGATGATGTTGGCCTTGATGCTGGCACAAGATAGATGGGCAATGCCCATATGCTTACAAAACGTGTGTGGGATAATTTGGTGTCCGTCAAATGGTAGCCTTAGGATAAGTAGAACAAAGGATATGGCAAAAGATAAAGGTCTCAGTGGGATTACCCATGCTATGATAAACCCCACCTTGTTTGTCAGCATCAACATGTAGCGAAGAGGGTCACAGATGACCACATAGCTATTATAGGCCATGGCCATAATAACAGCAATTTCATGCCAGAAATCCATATTTTTCAGCCCAAGAATACCTCAGAGGAAGTGAAGTGAAATAGAGTGATTGATATTAAGCAAAGCCATCCTCCTAGCATCTCTTTACAGTGATATATGCCATAGACCAATTGTCTCTTATTCATTGAGTGAGTCTCATTCTGCTTATTGCACAGAGAAAACAAATAAATCAGCAAAACTTTTATCATATCTACTCATGCTAATACTTCACAGAGGCGTGGAAATATATATAATTTTATGATAAAATGTGGACCTATGATTTCAATATAGTTTTTCAGATCCATTGAATTTTGAATTAAATTCAGTATTTTAATTCAGCAAACTTTGGTTAATTAATATGTATATGCCAGGTTCTGTGCTAAGACTGATTGATTTAGAGAAGATTCTTTTTTCTTTATTTTATTTTATTTATTTTTTTTTATTATACTTTAAGTTCTAGGGTACATGTGCATAACGTGCAGGTTTGTTACATATGTATATTTATACCATGTTGGTGTGCTGCACCCATCAACTCATCAGCACCCATCAATTCATCATTTATATCAGGTATAACTCCCCAGTGCAATCCCTCCCTCCTCCCCCCTCCCCATGATAGGCCCCAGTGTGTGATGTTCCCCTTCCCGAGTCCAAGTGATCTCATTGTTCAGTTCCCACCTATGAGTGAGAATATGCGGTGTTTGGTTTTCTGTTCTTGTGATAGTTTGCTAAGAATGATGGTTTCCAGCTGCATCCATGTCCCTACAAAGGACACAAACTCATCCTTTTTTATGGCTGCATAGTATTCCATGGTGTATATGTGCCACATTTTCTTAATCCAGTCTGTCACAGATGGACATTTGGGTTGATTCCAAGTCTTTGCTATTGTGAATAGTGCCAAAATAAACATACGTGTGCATGTGTCTTTGTAGTAGAATAATTTATAATCCTTTGAGTATATACCCAGTAGTGGGATGGCTGGGTCATATGGTATATGTAGTTCTAGATCCTTGAGGAATCACCATACTGTTTTCAATAATGGTTGAACTAGTTTACAATCCCACTAACAGTGTAAAAGTGTTCCTATTTCTCCACATCCTCTCCAACACCTGTTGTTTCCTGACTTCTTAATGACTGCCAATCTAACTGGTGTGAGATGGTATCTCATTATGGTTTTGATTTGCATTTCTCTGATGGCGAGTGATGATGAGCATTTTTTCATGTGTCTGTTGGCTGTATGAATGTCTTCTTTTGAGAAATGTCTGTTCATATCCTTTCCCCACTTTTTGATGGGGTTGTTTGTTTTTTTCTTGTATATTTGTTTGAGTTCTTTGTAGATTCTGGATATTAGCCCTTTGTCAGATGAGTAGATTGCAAAAATTTTCTCCCCTTCTGTAGGTTGCCTGTTCACTCTGATGGTAGTTTCTTTTGCTGTGCAGAAGCTCTTTAGTTTAATTAGATCCCATTTGTCAATTTTGGCTTTTGCTCCCGTTGCTTTTGGTGTTTTAGACATGAAGTCCTTGCCCATGCCTATGTCCTGAATGGTACTACCTAGATTTTCTTCTAGAGTTTTTATGGTGTTAGGTCTAACATTTAAGTCTCTAATCCATCTTGAATTAATTTTCGTATAAAGGGTAAGGAAAGGATCCAGTTTCAGCTTTCTACTTATGGCTAGCCAATTTTCCCAGCACCATTTATTAAATAGGGAATCCTTTCCCCATTTCTTGTTTCTCTCAGGTTTGTCAAAGATCAGATGGCTGTAGATGTGTGGTATTATTTCTGAGGACTCTGTTCTGTTCCATTGGTCTATATCTCTGTTGTGGTACCAGTACCATGCTGTTTTGGTTACTGTAGCCTTGTAGTATAGTTTGAAGTCAGGTAGCGTGACGCCTCCAGCTTTGTCCTTTTGACTTAGGATTGTCTTGGCAATGCGGGCTCTTTTTTGGTTCCATATGAACTTTAAAGCAGTTTTTTCCAATTCTGTGAAGAAACTCATTGGTAGCTTGATGGGAATGGCATTGAATCTATAAATAACCTTGGGCAGTATGGCCATTTTCATGATATTGATTCTTCCTATCCATTAGCATGGTATGTTCTTCCATTTGTTTGTGTCCTCTTTGATTTCACTGAGCAGTGGTTTGTAGTTTTCCTTGAAGAGGTCCTTTACATCCCTTGTAAGTTGGATTCCTAGGTATTTTATTCTCTTTGAAGCAATTGTGAATGGAAGTTCATTCCTGATTTGGCTCTCTGCTTGTCTGTTACTGGTGTATAAGAATGGTTGTGATTTTTGCACATTAATTTTGTATCCAGAGACTTTGCTGAAGTTGCTTATCAGCTTAAGGAGTTTTTGGGCTGAGACGATGGGGTTTTCTAAATATACCATCATGTCATCTGCAAACAGGGACAATTTGACTTCTTCTTTTCCTAACTGGATACCCTTGATTTCTTTCTCTTGCCTGATTGCCCTAGCCAGAACTTCCAACACGATGTTGAATAGGAGTGGTGAGAGAGGGCATCCCTGTCTTGTGCCAGTTTTCAAAGGGAATTTTTCCAGTTTTTGCCCATTCAGTGTGATAGGGGCTGTGGGTTTGTCATAAATAGCTCTTATTATTTTGAAGTACATTCCATCAATACCGAATGTATTGAGCATTTTTAGAATGAAGGGCTGTTGAATTTTGTCAAAGGCCTTTTCTGCATCTATGGAGATATTCATGTGGTTCTTGTCTTTGGTTCTGTTTATATGCGGGATTACGTTTATTGATTTGCGAATGTTGAACCAGCCTTGCATCCCAGGGATGAAGCCCACTTGATCATGGTGGATAAGCTTTTCGATGTGCTGCTGAATCTGGTTTGCCAGTATTTTATTGAGAATTTTTGCATCGATGTTCATCAGGGATATTGGTCTAAAATTCTCTTTTTTTGTTGTGTCTCTGCCAGGCTTTGGTATCAGGATGATGCTGGCCTCATAAAATGAGTTAGGGAGGATTCCCTCTTTTTCAATTGATTGGAATAGTTTCAGAAGGAATGGTGCCAGCCCCTCCTTGTACCTCTGGTAGATGTCAGCTGTGAATCCATCTGGTCCCGGACTTTTTTTGGTGCGTAGGCTATTAATTGTTGCCTCAATTTCAGAGCCTGCTATTGGTCTATTCAGGGAATCAACTTCCTCCTGAGTTAGTCTTGGGAGTGTGTAAGTGTCCAGGAAATTATCCATTTCTTCTAGATATTCTAGTTTATTTGCGTAGAGGTGTTTATAGTATTCACTGATGGTAGTTTGTATTTCTGTGGGGTCGGTGGTGATATCCCCTTTATCATTTTTTATTGCGTCTATTTGATTCCTCTCTCTTTTCTTCTTTATTACTCTTGCTAGCGGTCTCTCAATTTTGATGATCTTTTCAAAAAACCAACTCCTGGATTCATTGATTTTTTGGAGGGTTTTTTGTGTCTCTATCTCCTTCAGTTCTGCTCTGATCTTAGTTATTTCTTGCCTTCTGCTAGCTTTTGAATGTGTTTGCTCTTGCCTCTCTAGTTCTTTTAATTGTGATGTTAGAGTGTCCATTTTAGATCTTTCCTGCTTTCTCTTGTGGGCGTTTAGTGCTATAAATTTCCCTCGACACACTGCTTTAAATGTGTCCCAGAGATTCTGGTATGTTGTATCTTTGTTCTCATTGGTTTCAAAGAACATCTTTATTTCTGCCTTCATTTTGTTATGTACCCAGTAGTCATTCAGGAGCAGGTTGTTCAGTTTCCATGTAGTTGAGCGGTTTTGATTGAGTTTCTTAGTCCTGAGTTCTAGTTTGATTGCATTGTGGTCTGAGAGACAGTTTGTTATAATTTCTGTTCTTTGACATTTGCTGAGGAGTGCTTTACTTCCAATTATGTGGTCAATTTTGGAATAAGTGCGATGTGGTGCTGAGAAGAATGTATATTCTGTTGATTTGGGGTGGAGAGTTCTATAGATGTCTATTAGGTCCGCTTGGTGCAGAGATGAGTTCAATTCCTGGATATCCTTGTTAACTTTCTGTCTCGTTGATCTGTCTAATGTTGACAGTGGAGTGTTGAAGTCTCCCAGGATTATTGTATGAGGGTCTAAGTCTCTTTGTAAGTCTCTAAGGACTTGCTTTATGCATCTGCGTGCTCCTGTATTGGGTGCATATATATTTAGGATAGTTAGCCCTCCTGTTGAACTGATCCCTTTACCATTATGTAATGGCCTTCTTTGTCTCTTTTGATCTTTGATGGTTTAAAGTCTGTTTTATCAGAGACTAGGATTGCAACCCCTGCTTTTTTTTGTTCTCCATTTGCTTAGTAGATCTTCCTCCATCCCTTTATTTTGAGCCTATGTATGTCTCTGCATGTGAGATGGGTCTCCTGAATACAGCAGACTGATGGGTCTTGACTCTTTTTCCAGTTTGCCAGTCTGTGTCTTTTAATTGGAGCATTTAGTCCATTTACATTTAAAGTTAATATTGTTATGTGTGAACTTGATCCTGTCATTATGATATTAAGTGGTTATTTTGGATGATATTGTTCATTCACCTCCTTTCCATTTGTTGTTATCAGAAATATGTACATAATCCTCATTCCAAGTTCTAGGCTTTCCACTCTTACCAAAGGAGACTTTCACTGTTTTGACGGTTTCACTGTCAGTGTTAACTTGGAAGCTTTCTGCTTTTTGTTTCCCTTTAGTCAGTGTTCACTTCATCTTTGCAGGAATATCTCAATCTTCCAATGTAATTGATAGATGCTGTAAGTTAGAGGACTGTGAATTAAATGAAGCAACAAAATGCAGCTGGTTATGTTCCTTCTCCACCCTAACACTTTCTGGGTCCCAAGAAGCAAGGGACTACAGAGATTCTCACCCCTCTTCACTCTTTTCTCTGTCCAAGAAAAACCTTTGTTTTAGGATCTACCTCCTTTGGTTTTCTTCTAGACCTATCCTTTTGCTGAAATACAAGAGAAAAATGAAAAGACAGAAGATTTTCAGGTGAGAGAGGAATTTGAAAGATAAATCAGGAGTATTACTCAGGGAAGCCAGTCAAAAATGTTCCAAGTCTGAGAGAGAGGGGCTGATCATGAATTATATTCACCACTCTAAACTTTTAGTGTGTGATCAAGGACCATGAAAGTACAGACTTGAGGCTAGTTCCTGCATACAGTTAAAATGTTTCAGTGGAAGATGCAGAAGCTTTAGAAACAGTGTCTTGGATCCTAATTATAACTTTTCTTTGGTTTGCTGTCATTTCTAAACCTCATATTACTCAGTTAATCATGGCCTCTGTTGATCTAAATAGATATGCTATGGTTCAAATATAATAATAAATATATAGTTTTCAGAGGTCTAAGCATACTCTTAGATATTAGGGTATGATTGTGACTAATGAATAAAGTTTAGGACTTGGATAATAGAATCTGTTTTTCTTTAGCCATGTACAGACTTCCATTAAAAGCCAAGTAACTCTCAGGAAATAATTACCAAGTTTTGAGGCGTAAGTGATAGGTTGGTAAATCACAGGTCTTCAGTGCAGACCAAAGGGGTTATGTGGAAGTGAAACAGAAAGAGAGTGTAGCAGAAAATAATATATAAGAAAAATAATGATATTGTTAAGAGACCAAAGGAACTGATTATATTTTTAATTTTTTTTTAACATTGCTGTGGAATTAGGGACTGCATATAATGGTCACTTTATGGTTGTATCTTCAGTCATTGACAAAGTTAGTCACATGCCTGTGGCAGCCACCTAGATAAGACAGTCTCTATTCTGTGACATCTGCATTTCTATGAGCAGAACCCCAAAGCTGAAATGTATTAAAGCTATTATTAGAGTTACACAGCCTTGGACAAAGCATCTAAGTCTTAGCCTAGTTATCTATAACTTGCCTCTCTATTGATTTTCATAGAGATATTTTATGACACACATATAATTAAAAGATAAACAATTAAAGTTGAAAATAAACTGTGGTAAGCATTGCCATACATTATTTCATTTAATTATCTGTACAATATTGTGAGGATAGGGCTTATTCTGTTTGCAATTGAAATACGAAAACTTAAGGTGCAAAGGAACAGGAACCAGAAGAGCAAGAGAATGGCACAAGAGCGTTGTAATTTTAACAGGCCACTGGATCACAGTCTAGGGGTGAGATAACTCATTAAATATTCTGGAGATGATGGAGCTGTGATTGCTGATATTTTATTTTCATCTGTCAGAAATGGTTCAAGCCCATGTCAAAATACAGCAGTTTTAGAAAAACAGTTGTGAGTTCCAGTGACAACAAAAGGGAAGCTCCAGGATTAACAAGGTTTATATGGCTCACAAATCAATTATATCCATGTAACAAATGTAACAACTCGCTAAATAAAATGCTGGACTTGTTGCAGTGTGGGTACATAAAAATGAATCTTGATGGATAATATGAAAGAGAACCTAAATCCTAAATACCCAAGGCTGAGTAACGACGTAAGTACTACTTGCCTTTGTATGCTTTTGAATCTCTGATTCCCACTTGAGTGAGTTTCAGGGCTGATTTATCTACCTCTTTAATTGGTAAACACACTCACTTTATATATAATCCTTTGAGGTATCCAGCTGTATCCTACAATGTATATCTAAAATGTTTCCAACAAATATCCTTGTCAGGGAGATGTAAATGGCTAATATAGAGCAATCGAGGTCTTGAAAAATCCTTCCTTAACATCACACTCAAAACTTGGTGTCAAATAAAGATGAATGTAAAATAAATAAACACAAATACACCTACCAAATACTGGTAGAAAGTACAAGATGTCAGGGAAGAATATCCTGTGAATAACTCAAAATCCAGAATCGATAGAATAGGAGATTAACAGATGACAGAATAATCCCAAACTGTCTTAAGGATTCAACACTAGAGTGTTAAAAGGGAGTAATGGTTCTGAATATTTTTAAAGTATTTGACAAAGTATTATTTTCCAAGCTATATATAGTTTCCCTGCAAAACAATAAGAATTAACAAAAAATATTGTATAGAAACATGAGTTGCTATCTTCTCTGTTATTGTGTGTTTTCTTCCTACTAGGAGTTCACGTTTTTATGGTATGAAAATGGTTACTTGGGATAGCTTTGTGGCAGGCTCTAATTCCAGCACTGGGCAGCCATTCTACCTCACGGGGATCCCTGGCTACAAGAATGTCCATCACTTTGTCTCCATTCCCATCTGTGTGCTCTACATAATTGGAATAGTGGGTAACTGCGCAATCCTTCACATCATCCACACTAACAAGAGTCTCCATGAGCCCATGTACTACTTCCTAGCCATGCTGTCTCTCACTGACATGGGCAAGTCCATCTCCACCCTGCCCACTGTACTGAAAATCTTCTGGTTTGATGCTAGGGAGATAGACTCAATGCTTGCTTAGTTCAGATGTATTTTATTCATACTTTTTCTCTGATGGACTCAGCTGTGCTCCTAGCCATGGCCTTTGACCGGTATGTTGCTATTTGTGATCCTTTGAGATATTCCCGAAAACTTACACCACAACGCAATATCTATATAGGGGTCTTTATTGTAATCAAATGCTCCATTGTTCTTCCTGTTCTTGTTGCCTGAATTCCCACATTTTCCTTTTGTCACTCTCATATTCTCTCCCATTCTTACTGTTTACATCAAGATGTTATACGGTTGGCCTGTGCTGATATCTCTTTCAACATACTGTATGGCTTGTTTGTTGCAGCATTTTATTGGGGTATAGATTCTCTAGGAATTTTTTTATCTTATGCTTTTATCCTCCACTCTGTGCTAGGCATTGCATCCCACCAAGGAAAGCTCAAAGCCCTGAATACATGTCCTTCCCACATTTGTGCTGTGCTCATTCTGTATGTGACAATGATAGGACTGTCCCTAGTACATCGCTTTGCCAAACACTTCTCTCTCATTATCCATATAACAATGGCCAATATTTACCTGTTAGTCCCACCAGTACTCAATCCATTTATTTATAGTATCAAGACAAACCAGATTTATCAAGCTTTTCTAAGGATATTGTCACTCAAAAGGGTTGGCCTTACTCACACTTAGAAGGCATATGATTTACTATTATTTGGATCTTTGCACCCGTTTTATTAAGCCTTAAGATCTCCCATTTAGAACTTCTTGGTCACACTTGGTGTATAAACATTCTCTGATATTTCTTAAACATTACATATTCCTTTAAGGAAAATATTGTACATGTGTTTATCATTACTTCTTGCCTCTAAAACATCTTATAATTCTCTCAACAGGAAATTTAATCAGAGGGTTTGAATTCATTCAAATAATTTGTGAAGCTACTTTTCCATTGAGGATGAAAGAATTGTCCAATTTTGAATGTTGAAATCAAGACTCAGGAAAGTTAACTAACTGTTCAAAGGTAACAAGAGATAATATGTAGGAGAGTTGCAACTGGTAACTAAGTAAATTTTCTTTCCATTGAGGCAATGTAGACTTCATTCTCCAGATTTTGAGCCAATTCATATTCAAATGGCTGTTTGAACTTAGAAATAGAGTAAATGAAAATAACTGCCTTTCTTTGTCTCCTTTGCTTCTATTGAAATGAATGTCAGAAAAAACTTGGAAATAAATGCATAGAATTTGTTTTCTTCAAAGGAGAAAACCAACAAGGCTAATCAAAACTTCACACCAAAGTGGCTGTATACTCATTATGAAGTGGGGTAATAAAAATGTATCAAAATCCCTTGGTTAGCATACAAGTGCAAAACTTCAAATAAAAGTACCATGAGAAAGACGCTCAAAAAATCGCTATTGACTGTTACTATCCAAAACTCTCTCTGTCTCACTCAATTTTTCCAGAAAATAAAAGGAAAAAACAAATAAATTTTTGACATTAGAGACTAAAGAACATATTCTAAAAGGAGACAGAAATGAGACTAATGTAATTAGAAAGAGGGTAAAGAAGAACCTAAATGAATGATTTTCATACAAATGACTCTAATCAGATTTGGTTAATAATAGGAAGCTAAAAACATAGCTAACATTTCATGTAATATTACAGGTAGAATAGCGGGAAAAGAATAAAAGGTATAGAAAGCAAAGAAGAAAAAAACCCATACAGATCCATGATTTAAAAAACTATTCAATAATTGAACTCATCACAGGAAACAAGAGTAAAATACACAACAAACTTTGCAATGGCAATACATTTAAAGGAGCGAAAGCTCTGTGAATATATACTTTAAAGACAAAATAACTGGGCAGATTTTAGAGCAAAGAGAGTGAATTCTAGGGAATATCAAAAAGAATCAACACATTGAAATAATTGGCTTCACATAACAAATATTACAATAAATAAAATATTTATGTAAAATGAATAGAGGGGAAGAGTTCAAGAAAGTAGAACAATGGGAAAGATAATTGCTATGTAATACATACCTTGGAAACTCATAATCTGAATAATGAGTATCTTTATCATAAAGAACAGAATAAACAAAATAGAAATGATAAGAAACATTTTTCTAGGATAAAAAATGATTCTCACTGAGGCATTTGTTAGTGAAGTCATTAAATACCATAGATAAAGAAATAATGTTATAAATAGGAACATTTTTAAGTCAACTAAAAGAAAATCTATTAAGTCAGAGAAAGTCTCAGAATATTGTAGTTTGCCATTAAAAGAAAGTTTAATACTGTGTGTAAAGATTTCTTTAATAAAACCATGTGACCTAAATATTTTATATTCTGTATCCATAAGTTTTTGTATATTAAAGTATATAATGTATGGACTATGTCTAGGAAGAATGGACATGTTGGAGGAGTAAACAAAAGCTAAAGCAAAAGTGTACTTCAGTTGATAATTGTTAAACCATGGTGATAGGCACATGCAAATGTGTTCTAACATTCTATGTTTATACATGTTAACATTTTTCAAAATACATGCTTTAAAAATAACTAATTAAAAATTAACATTTAAACAATATATTGACTCCTATATGGATCCTAAATATTATTGAGCAGATCTTGTGACATTAAAAATCTTTGAAAAACTACTTTTGTCATGTCTAACTTATGACCACAAGTTCCACTTTCCTATTTTCTTCTGAATATCAAGTCTATTATCTTCCCTAAGAAGCCTGTCTCTCCCTCCAGGAATAAAATGCACATTTTGGAGTTCAGTTTTTGTTTTTCATGAATATACAAAGAAATCTTGCAGTTTTCACGTGTAAAGGAACTCTGAGGTGGTGGTAATTTAGCCTACAGCTGATAAACCCTCCTTCTCCTCTTTCATGGAGCTAAGATTTACATGTGACAAAGGCATTATTTTTAAAATTCTGATTACACGGTCTTATTTTCCAGTGCAGGTGTAGTTGCTTTTTTGTTTCCTTCCATTGTATACCTGAGAAACACATACACTATATGGCAAAGAAGTATGGTTGTACTAACTAATGATAATCCCTTATGTTTGGCATTCTTGATCATATCAAATATAAATGATGTCAAAGTGATGTAAGTTATTATTAAAGTAATTAAACTTCAAAGAGTATTTTGAGGACATTCAGTGCCGGAGAGGGCAGTATGGATAAATTATTATTCTGGTAGTTTCACAAAGGGAAATATCAAGATGGGGATGTGTGGTTTTTCCTAGTGATAAGGTATAAACAGCCTCTCATTTATACGGACTAACAGTGCATGATAAGATTCTTTATTAACTAACTAAATTTCCATCATGATAGCTATTACTTCTATTGACATAATCAATTCCTAAAACAGCCAGTTATTTATTGAAAGTATTTAGTACAACGGTGCCTGAAGATCAGTAAGGTTGGACAACTATCTCTTTCCTTTGTTTCCTGTCTTCCTTTGCTTCATTTCTTTCATCCTTCCTTCCTTTTTTTATTTTTTATTTCTTTCTGTTTTTGTACTAAACAGGACTGACATTACAATTTGAACTTTCACTACTGATAAGGGATTTTTAAAAAATTATTTGGTAGTCTGCTTGTAAACACTTTTGAATGGATCAATCAAACAATAGGCATTTACGAGCCGATATCATTGATGAACATATAGAATTTTGTTGATTGAGTGAATGTTTGTATTTTTAGTCAGATTAAATGTATTTAATCTGTTTCATCATGAAGAACTCCACGGCATGGTGAAAAAAGCCACATTAGAGAATCAGGAAATTTGAAATAACATTGGCTTTATTGCTTGTGATATGATTTTGACGAAGGCAAAGTCAAATAACTGTCTCATTTTTATCCAATACTTTTATATGGATTAGAACTTAAGTTACTTCCAGGTCTTAGATTATAGACTCTATTCTCCACAATTGAAGTCCTTAATAAGTCCCTCTCTTTGGCTTATCACATCTAACATTCTTTACTGTCCCATCATATTTCAGATGCGAACTAGTATCTCATCTCATACTGCATTACATCATTTGTTCCAGACATTGAGGCAATAAATATTTGAGAATCTTAGAGCATGGTTTTCCCTTTATGCCTAAACTGAAACATCGTGCTGCAATCTGGAACTGGTGATGAAGGAGAAGATCTTGGGAAGGGCCTTAAACTGAAATGTTGGCATAGACAGGGTTACAGTCGCTGTCCTGTATTACCCTGGGGCTTCATCTCTCTTAGGAATAGAGAAAGACTTATTAGCTCTTGCTTCTTGCTCTGAGAATTAGAGCAGTCATTCACAGCAAGAGGAGCTATTCTACCAAGTATGTGAGACCTAGGGAAAATAAAAGTGGTAGGTAACAGAGAAACGCAGAAGGGAGCTTGAGAGTCAGAAAGGGAGGGCAGAAATCCAAAGTGCAAGAAGGAGGACACAGGGACTGCTTCCGGAAGGGGAAGTTATCGGTTCAGGACAGAACATAATTTAAACCAACTATTTTATTATTCATCCTCATGTTCCTGGCACTCTAGTCTGACTCAGACATTTCAGATAGACAGAGCTTCCCTAAGATGCCCTTGACTTTTAGGGTAGGTGGTTTCTGTCCATGGACATGCTATTTTCACAGGGTGAAGGCTATTTTCAGACATAACAGAGAAGGAATTTTAGAATATGATTTGTATTTCACCTGATAAATTCCAGGGTTTCTTCAAATCCCAAGTACCAGTGATTTTTAACATGACTTGAAATATGGCTCAGTGATCTCAACCCTACTTTATAAGTCCTTTTAGACTTACAGGTTTACAAATTAACTCCACAAACTCCCTAATTCTTCTCTAGGACATGATGGAATAGATCACATGGCCATGTGGGTGAGTTTGAAATGATAGGGTCAGAAGCAATAGGATTTAAACTGTCAAAATGAAGCAGCACTACAATATAAGAGGTTATAGAACAATAAGAGGGCCAGATACCAGTAAATATGTAAAATATAGTAAAAATATATTTCGTGGTAACTGCAGAATACAAACATGGCTGGTCAGATTTGTAGCTCCCTGAAGTCTCAAGGATCTCTCATTCCTTTTCTCGGTGAAACTTCTAATTACTGTACTTTTAAAAAAGTCACTGAATGGACAAAATGTGCATGATGAAGTCCATCATAATCATCAGAGGAACTTCAACGTAGAAAATAAGGTTAAAAAGAAATTCTTATCCCTGGCTATGCTGAGTCTTCACTGGATGAAACGGAGATGAAACTAACATCATCCAACACCCACCACACAGACTTCTTAGATCACTTTTGGGATTCCCACATATTATATTTTTTTAGACGAGAGGGTACTTCAAAATCTCATTTTTTCTGCATTCCCACTATGTCTCAAATAATTATTATTATTGTGTTTTTTGTTACAGTCTTTGTCATCACTGTCATTGTTGTCATCATCATCATCATCATTATTTTATGGTCATTACATGTAAAGATCTGTTATAAGTATTTTACCCACAATATCTCCTTTACTTCTCAGCACAGTTATTTCACATTGTTACTATTTACCAAATTTTGCAACTTTGGTGCAGATTAGAAAAAAAAATTATCTACAGTCAAAAGGTGAGCAAGCATGGGAACCACAATATAACCTAGGTTGATGTGACTGCAGAGACAGAGAAATGGAGGGCGAACGAGGAGATGGTGTGGAGTTCTTTTTAAAGCCTCAAAAAAAAAGTCATTGAGAGAAAGCTAAGTATCTTTCAGATGGGCCTCCAGATCAGATGTCTTCCAGCTTTCAATTAGAGGCAAAGTTTACCCTTCTTGGCAATCAGAGACAGAGTTTGTAAGATCAGAGTTTGTAAAAAACGGTAAGAACTGACTAAGCAGTGAGGCAACAGATAATAATTTTCCAGTTCCGATCATGGATGAAAACTAGGAAAGGAATCAATGAAAAGAAAGCATAAGATCTGTAAATGCGGGCATTGAAGGTGATAATGAGTGCAAGTATAGACAGAAGGATGAGATAGACGAGCCCAAGATTAGAGAACCCTGATTTGAGGGAGACAGAGTAAAGAAAACATAAGGGCTGTAAGTATCAGTTTACACAGTATTTGGGTAGAATTTTATTATAATATAAGCAGTCAGAAAGAGAAAATCAATTTCAACTATTTACTTGTTTGATTTTTTGTTGACAAGTCTTTCATTTCTTAGAAAATTGCCATTATTAAACATCCCAGGCAAATATCTGCTATATTGAGACTTTATCTACATGTGACTAGAGGAGATTGAAGGGGATTTGAGTGTCCCCATGGGCCAAAGAAGACTTTGCAAGACATAAAAATGCATTTATATTTACTTACAATGGGGAGTAGTCTGTCTCATGGATTTTAAAATTTTGTATGAATATTTTGGTGAACCTAAATGATTCATAAATGAAGTACAAGTGGGATTTATTTCAGTATTTTTTTTTTTTACTACACAAATAAGGAAAAATATTTTTCTCATTTGTTCTTGGTACAAATCATTTAGGGCTAAGGTTAGAGCCAATAGGCTTATTCTGGCCATTATGTATTATAAAATCTTGTTTTTTTGCGTTGGATAGTGGGTTTCTTCTGTGCTATGTTTCCATAGACTCTATTTATAATTTTGCATTTTTTGTAAAAGTAATCAGTCTCTAAATGATTTATTAGTTTTGAAACATAATGGAAGACTCTGAATTTTGAAAATTTAGATGCACTGTCACTTCTAGTTTCCTTAAATTACATACTTTTTATTACAAGATTTGCTTTTTAAAATGTATAATTATTTCAGCTACATATCTCTTAACCTGTATTTAGCTCTTGCAGATGATGGGCCAAAATCAAATGATATCAGAGTTAATTGTCTGAAGAGACCAGACTTGTGACATCAATTGTATAGTTGGGATAGGTTAGTAAGAACAAGATTCATGCTGGCCAATAGTTACCTGAATTCTGAAATTCTAGCATTGTTAAGGAAACTATCAAGCTTAGGGAGATAACCAAATTTAATGTAAATCACCATAAAAATGATTATGTAAGACAAGTCAACCTGGCCAAGAAAATTCCTAAATAAAATTAGAAAATTGGAAAAATAAAAATGTAATCTAGAATTTGTGTGTGCTGTTCTGTTTAGGTAGTGTCTTTGGAAGAAGATGATCTGTGTTTAGAGATGATATTTAATGGCGTTGCATCTAGAATGTGGGAAAAAAGATCCTTGTGGCTATAAAGTGGATACTTAACCAAAAATACCTACCAGTGAAATGGAGGAGAACCAAATCAGAAATGTGAGGATGGGTTAAGGAGTGATGACTATAGGTAAACATTTAAGTTTTGTTTTCTTTTTTCTTTTTGTTTTTTCTGATGTAGATCCTGATCTTATTATTGGTTTCTCCATTGGAGGGTGATTGTGGAATTGGATTGTGGTTTAACAGTCAACTCCATGTCAACCTCAAATTCCAGCACTACCCTGTCCTCCACATTCTATCTGACAGGTATCCCTGGCTATGAAGAATTTCACCACTGGATTTCCATCCCATTCTGTCTTCTCTAGCTTGTTGGAATAATGGGCAACTGTACCATTCTGCATATTGTCTGGACAGACCCCAGGCTCCATGAGCCCATGTACTACTTTCTGGCCATGCTTTCTCTTATCGACATGGGAATATCCCTGCCCACAATGATAACACTTTTTCAGGGTGTTGTGGTCCATTTCCAAAGAGATTCAGTTCAATATCTGTGTGGTCCAAATGTTTTTCATTCACACTTTCTCCTTCACTGAATCATCTGTGCTCTTGGCCATGGCCCTGGAGTGGTATGTGGCTATCTGTCACCCTCTGCGATATGCAACCATTCTTACCCCAAAACTTATCACCAAGATAGGAATTGCAGCCATGCTCAGGAGTGCTATTGCAATAATTCCACTTCTAGCTTGTCTGTCTTTCTTTCCGTTCTGCCATTCCCACACCCTTTCTCATTCCTATTGTCTACATCAGGACCTGATCCACCTTGCCTGTGCTGACACCAGGTTTAATGTTGTATATGGGTTGGTTCTGATCACTGTCCTGTGGGGCATGGACTTGTTGGGTATTTTAGTATCTTATGTTTTTATCATTCTCTCAGTATTAAGAATTGCATCCCATGAGGGGAGGCTTAAGGCCCTCAACACATGTGCATCCCATATCTGTGCTGTACTCATTCTGTATGTGCCTATGATAGGCCTGTCTATTATCCATCGTTTGGCCAAACACTCCTCCCCACTTATCCATATCTTTATGGCTCATATCTACTTATTAGTTCCACCTGTGCTCAATCCAATCATTTATAGTGTGAAGACCAAGAAGATCCGCCAAGGAATTCTCCACTTGTTTTTCCTCAAAAATATTAGTTCTACTGTGAAGTAGGCATGTCCTCAAGACAATGATGGCATCAGTACTAAGAAAGTAAACTCACAGTAATTTGTCTGCTCTAGGTATGTTGGATGAGTTGTTGACCAAAGCCAACTTAAAGAACAGAAATTGAGTCACCAGAGAATCACAAAGGAGGTTCTAAAGGACAGGGTTAGTGACTAATGAGACTCTACAGCCTAATTTAATGTGTGCCTCATAAATCCTTTTTAACTACAAACATGTGACACAATAGTGTGTTGAAAATCATTTTTATTTATTCTCTCCAATTTCTAATTCCAAACTTTATTCAAGGTCACTAATCCATGAAGTTTTTCTTGACTGTAGCAAACATTATTATTTTTTTGCTTTTTGATATTGTATAATATTTGCCAGGAATCTTACACTACCTTTTTGTTATATGATTCCTGCATTAGTAATTCTACATAATCCATCTATTTAAAGATTATAAACTATTGTATTGATATAAGAGCATATTATGGCTGAAAGCAGAAGTTATTACCTATCATGGGGCATCAGCATCACTTTTTAAATGCTTATATACATGTTCAGCCCTGTTTGAGGAGGTTTAGCTTTCTCAGGAATAAAAAGGGACTTTTATGTAATTTTTTCTTTTACTGAATTTTTGGAAATAATTTTAATCTTATAGAAAGTTAAGACAGTAATTTTTGAAACCCTCCAGATATTATCATGTGAAACCAGTGATTGTAATCCATTGGTTTAAATGTATCTTAGTTTAGAGTACACTATTCATTTAAATATCAAAAATGTAGCTTACTGAGGTATAGCTACTTACAACTTTGTGGCAGCAGGAAACAGATAATATAGAACTCTTTAATTTTGATTTAGAACTCTTTTTGATAAACAAAACTATCTTTTCTTTTTTATTATCTCTGAAATTAGCACATGACTGTGTATAGAATTGTACAATAATACTTGCAAATTTGTATTAATTTTCTTAGTTCACATGTCTACACTTGTTTCAAGGAGAAAAAAATGGAGGTAAAAGACTTGAAAAATGCTTTATGGCTCTCAATATTTGTATAGGTCTCAATAACGGATAATATGCTTTCTTAACTTATTCTAACTACTATTGAGCAGAAATTGCAAGAATTAGCACTATGCTTGGTGTAAATGAGGCACTCTATAATTACTAAATGTGTAAATAATAAATGAATCAATCATTGAATAAGGAGCTACTAGCTTGTGTGTGTGTGTGTGTGTGTGTGTGTATATATATTTATATATACACACATGCCTGACATATATGACTCATGCCTGTAATCCCAGCACTTTGGGAGGCTGTTGCAGGTGGATCACATGAGCCCAGGAGTTGGGCTGCAAAGCGAAACCCCATCTCTACTAAAAATACAAAAATAATCCAGGCATGGTGGTGTGTACCTGTAGTCCCAGCTACTTGGAAGGCTGAGGTTGGAGAATTGCTGGAACCCGGGAGAGGGAGTTTGCAGTGAGTCAAGGTTGTGCCACTGCACTCCAACCTGGGCAAAGAGCCAGAGCCAGAACATTAAAAAAAAAAAAAGCAAGAAAGCAAGAGAAATAAAGAAATATTTAAATACTTCAATATTTTCGATTTTTGCCATCATAAAAGATGTGTAATGTGATTATATTGCTGTTTTAATTTGTAATTCCCTGATACTTATGTTGTTAAGGATCTGTGCATATTCTTCCTTGTTATTCGTATATCTTCTTTGGTCAAGTATCTGTTAAGATCTCTTTGTCTTTTATAAAACTATGTTTTTTTTCTTGAGTTTTAAGGATTTTTGGTTTATTTTTTGGTACAAGATTTTTTTTTTTTCAATCAGATAAGCCAGTCTATGGTTTATCTTTCATTCTCTTAACAGTATTTCTTCATAGACAGAAACTTTTAAATCTTAATGAAATCAATGTATCATCTTTTTAAATTTTCATATGTTATACTTTTGGTCCTATATCTATAAAGCCATTGCCAAACTCACAGTCACCTAGATTTTATAAGTCATTTTATAGTTTTGTGTTTTACATTTAGGTATATGATCCATTTTCAGTTAACTTTTCAAAATGTGTGAGATCTGTGTCCAGATTCATCTTTTTGCACGTGAATGTCTAGTTGTTCCAGTATCATTTGTTGAAAAGACTGTCTTTTCTTCACTGAATTGTATTTGTCCTTTGCTTGTTTTAGTCTTTAGAGCGATCAAATTGTAAAAATGTGATCTCAAAGACTTCAGATAAGAATGTATTTATAACTTAGGAAATTACCTTGTACCCACCCACAGCATCCAATCTGCCATTTATTTGCTTAGATCAGTATAGTTTAGGATCTATTACTTTAATTTATAGCTCTTCATCCAGACCTAAAATAGTAAGACTCAAGAGTACTCATGTTCACATGCAATCTCATATTGTATTTGTAGGAAAAATGCTAATGTGTTACCTTTAATGGGAAACCCCATGTTTGGGCTACCAAAATACATATCTTTGTTTCCAGAAAAAATATAATTTTCTTGAAGGAGGTGACTAGAAAACTTAATTGATAGTCATGATGCTCCTTATTTGTCCTGGAATCACATCCAAAGAAAGGGGTGGAAATGGTGGCATTAATGGTGGTGTTATTCTCTTATTTGCAATTTGTGTCATTAGGTTCCCATGACAGAATAAATTTTCTAATCTTATAAGAGAGGCTAGTTATAGAAATCTAGTTTTCTTGGCCCTGGAATTAATTTCTTAATACCTTGAAAATAATATCGTTCCTTAAGATCGTTAAAGGGTTCAGCTTTGTAATGAAACAGTAAACAACTAGATTGAGGCACCATATTACATAAAAGGAATTCCCCATGATGACATGAACTACAGGTGAGATCTACTTCCTAAAGTGGTGAATAAAGGCCACTTCTAATATGGGAATATAGACCAGCAGCACATCACATATGTGGTAAACACAGGTGTTGAGAGCCTTCACTCACTCTTCTTGGGAAACAATACCCAGAACTATAATCAAATAGGAAAGCTAGGTAAGAATAAAATTTACCTAACATATGATGAGTAATGACAATGACGCATAAAAGCCCATTAATATGTTGGTCATGGCAGAAAAACTTGATGCTAGCCTATTATAGACATAAGTACAGGAAAGTACATTGGTCTCACACAATTTTAGCTGTTTAATGAGGATAAAAGCTGGGATGAGGACAATGACAACCCATTACACAAACCCCAGAGAAAATTTCACAATGGGAGCACCGTTTAGAATAGCGTGTACCTAAGAGAATTGAATATGGCTATATAGCAGTCAAAAGCCATAGCAGCAGGCTTGAAAAAATCATGAAGAAATGTGGATAAAGCACATCCAGGCAAGACATGCATTGAAGTGTATTCATGAGCTTTGAACCAGAAAATCTCAAGCACTGTATGTAGGATGGTGGCACAGAGGCTTAGGTCATGGACTGCCAGCATGGAAATAAAGAAGCACTTGGGTTCATAAAGTGATTGTTCCACCCATATTCCTACCAATATGGCACTGTTGCCTATAATGGAAATTAAATATAAAACATAGAAGAAGATGGAGATCTGAAGATGACAATTTTCCAAGCCAGAGAAATCAGAAAGTAGTAAGTTGAAAATTACTGCTGTTGAAATCTCTTCATAGATGTGCTCAAGTACTAAGTGTTTATCCCCAAAATGGCAAATAATCGATGATTACACTGTCATCACTATCATTAACCACATTTGTTTTCTTTGAATTTGCTTTAATTGTTCTTAACCCCAAAAGAATATTATTATAGTTTATCTCGAGTCAAGCAATGTGAAAAGAAAACTAAATCAGTAAACACACTCTGGTAATATTTTCCAAAACGTATTTTATTGCCAATATTACCATATTCACCTCACAAAACCTTAGTGTGTGAATCTGAATAAACACCTGCTCCAAACTGAGAATGATTTCATGCCAAAGATGCCAAAAACAATTGTAAAAAAAACAAAAATGGTTAACAAGTGGTTAATAGAACTTCATAAAAATAATCCACAGCAGGGCTACTCCTAAGGTATAAAAGGCCTTAGAAAAATATGTTCTATTGGGGGAGGGCAGAGCAAGATGGCCGAATAGGAACAGCTCCAGTCTCCAGCTCCCAGTGCGAGTGACACAGAAAACAAGTGATTTCTACATTTTCAACTGAGGTACTGGGGTTATCTCACTAGGGAGTGCCAGACAATCGGTGCGGGTCAGCTGCTGCAGCTCAACCAGCCAGAGCTGAAGCAAGGTGAGGCATTGCCTCACCTGGGAAGCACAAGGGGGAAGTGAATCCCTTTTCCTAGCCAGGGGAACTGAGACACACAACACCTGGAAAATTGGATAACTCCCACCCCAATACTGTGCTGTACCAAGGGCCTTAGCAAACGGGCACACCAGGAGATTATATCCCACACCTGGCTGGGAGGGTCCCATGACTGCCCACGGAGCCTCCCTCATTGCTAGCACAGCAGCCTGTGATCTAACTGCAAGGCAGCAGCGAGGCTGGGGGAGGGGCGCCCGCCATTGCTGAGACTTAAGTAGGTAAACAAAGCCGCTGGGAAGATCGAACTGGGTGGAGCTCAAAGCAGCTCCAGGAGCCCTGCCTGTCTCTGTACACTCCACCTCTGGGGACAGGGCAGAGCTAATCAACAACAACAACAAAGCAGCAGAAACCTCTGCAGACTCAAACGACTCTGTCTGACAGCTTTGAAGAGAGCAGTGGATCTCCCAACATGGAGGTTGAGATCTGAGAAGGGACAGACTGCCTGCTCAGGTGGGTCCCTGACTCCTGAGTAGCCTAACTGGGAGACATCCCCCACGAGGGGAAGACTGACACCCCACACCTCACACGGTGGAGTACACCCCAGAAGGAAACTTCCAAAGCAAGAATCAGACAGGTACACTCGCTGTTCAGCAATATTCTATCTTCTGCAGGCTTTGCTGCTGATACCCAGGCAAACAGGGTCTGGAGTGGACCTCAAGTAACCTCTAACAGATCTACAGCTGAGGGTCCTGACTGTTAGAAGGAAAACTAACAAACAGGAAGGATACCCACACCAAAACCCCATCAGTACATCAGCATCATCAAAGACCAGAGGCAGATAAAACCACAAAGATGGGGAAAAAGCAGGGCAGAAAAGCTAGAAATTCAAAAAATAAGAGCGCATCTCCCCCTCCAAAGGAATGCAGCTCATCGCCAGCAATGGATCAAAGTTGGACGGAGAATGACTTTGACGAGATGAGAGAAGAAGGCGTCAGTCCATCAAAATTCTCAGAGCTAAAGGAGGAATTACATACCCAGCGCAAAGAAACTAAAAATCTTGAAAAAAGAGTGGAAGAATTGAAAACTAGAATAATTAATGCAGAGAAGGCCATAAACGAACTAACAGAGATGAAAACCATGACACGCAAAATACATGACAAATGCACAAGCTTCAGTAATTGACTCGATCAACTGGAGGAAAGAGAATCAGCGATTGAGGATCAAATGAATGAAATGAAGTGAGAAGAGAAACCAAAAGAAAAAAGAAGAAAAAGAAAGGAACAAAGCCTGCAAGAAGTATGGGATTATGTAAAAAGACCAAATCTATGTCTGATTGGGGTGCCTGAAAGTGAGGGGGAAAATGGAACCAAGTTGGAAAACACTCTTCAGGATATCATCCAGGAGAACTTCCCCAACCTAGTAGGGCAGGCTAACATTCAAATTCAGGAAATACAGAGAACGCCACGAAGACACTTCTTGAGAAGAGCAACTCCAAGACACATAATTGCCAGATTCACCAAAGTTGAAATGAAGGAAAAAGTCTTAAGAACAGCCAGAGAGAAAGGTCGGGTTACCCACAAAGGGAAGCCCATCATACTCACAGCAGATCTCTCGGTAGAAACTCTACAAGCCAGAAGAGAGTGGGGGCCAATATTCAACATTCTTAAAGAAAAGAATTTTCAACCCAGAATTTCATATCCAGCCAAATTAAGTATCATCAGTGAAGGAGAAATAAAATCCTTTACAGATAAGCAAACGCTTAGCGATTTTGTCACCACCAGGCCTGCCTTACAAGAGACCCTGAAGGAAGCACTAAACATGGGAAGGAACAACTGGTACCAGCCATTGCAAAAACACGCCAAAATGTAAAGACCATCAAGGCTAGGAAGAAACTGCATCAACCAACGAGCAAAATAACCAGTTAATATCATAATAGTAGGATCAAGTTCACACATAACAATGTTAAACTTAAATGCAAATGGACTAAATGGTCCAATTAAAAGACATGGACTGGCATTGGATAAAGAGTCAGGACCCATCAGTCTGCTGTACTCAGGAGACCCATCTCACATGCAGAGACATACATCGGCTCAAAATAAAGGGATGGAGGAAGATCTACTAAGCAAATGGAGAACGAAAAAAAGCAGGGGTTGCAATCCTAGTCTCTGATAAAACAGACATTAAACCATCAAAGATCAAAAGAGACAAAGAAGGCCATCACATAATGGTAAAGGGATCAATTCAACAGGAAGAGCTAACTATCCTAAATATATATGCACCCAATACAGGAGCACCCATATTCATAAAGCAAGTCCTTAGAGACTTACAAAGAGACTTAGACTCCCATACAATAATCATGGGAGACTTCAACACCCCACTGTCAACATTAGACAGATCAACGAGACAGAAAGTTAACAAGGATATCCAGGAATTGAACTCATCTCTGCAGCAAGCAGACCTAATAGACATCTATAGAACTCTCCACCCCAAATCAACAGAATAAACATTCTTTTCTGCATGACATCACATTTATTCCAAAATTGACCACATAATTGGAAGTAAAGCACTCCTCAGCAAATGTACAAGAACAGAAATTATAACAAACTGTCTCTCAGACCACAGTGCAATCAAACTAGAACTCAGGACTAAGAAACTCAATCAAAACTGCTCAACTACGTGGAAACTGAATAACCTGCTCCTGAATGACTACTGGGTACATAACGAAATGAAGGCAGAAATAAAGATGTTCTTTGAAACCAATGAGAACAAAGATACAACATACCAGAATCTCTGGGACACATTTAAAGCAGTGTGTAGAGGGAAATTTATAGCACTAAATGCCCACAAGAGAAAGCAGGAAAGATCTAAAATTGACACTCTAACATCACAATTAAAAGAACTGGAGAAGCAAGAGCAAACACATTCAAAAGCTAGCAGAAGTCAAGAAATAACTAAGATCAGAGCAGAACTGAAGGAGATAGAGACACAAAAAACCCTCCAAAAAATCAATGAATACAGGAGTTGGTTTTTTGAAAAGATCAACAAAATTGATAGACCGCTAGCAAAATGAATAAAGAAGAAAAAAGAGAAGAATCAAATAGACGCAATAAAAAATGATAAAGGGGATATCACCACCGACCCCACAGAAATACAAACTACCATCAGAGAATACTGTAAACACCCTATGCAAATCAACTAGAAAATCTAGAAGAAATGGATAATTTCCTGGACACTTACACTCTCCCAAGACTAAACCAGGAAGAAGCTGAATCCCTCAATAGACCAATAGTAGGCTCTGAAATTGAGGCAATAATTAATAGCCTACCAACCAAAAAAAGTCCCGGACCAGATGGATTCACAGCTGAATTCTACCAGAGGTACAAGGAGGAGCTGGTACCATTCCTTCTGAAACTGTTCCAATCAATAGAAAAAGAGGGAATCCTCTCTAACTCATTTTATGAGGCCAACATCATCTTGATACCAAAGCCTGGCAGAGACACAACAAAAAAGGAGAATTTTAGACCAATATCCCTGATCAACATTGATACAAAAATCCTCAATAAAATGCTGGTAAACCATATCCAGCAGCACATCAAAAAGCTTATCCACCATGGTCAAGTGGGCTTCATCCCTGGGATGCAAGACTGGTTCAACATACGCAAATCAATAAACGTAATCCAGCATATAAACAGAACCAAAGACAAGAACCACATGATTTTCTCAATAGATGCAGAAAAGGCCTTTGACAAAATTCAACAGCCCTTCATGCTAAAAACGCTCAATAAATTTGGTATTGATGGAACATATCTCAAAATAATAAGAGCTATTTATGACAAACCCATAACCAATATCATACTGAATGGGCAAAAACTGGAAACATTCCCTTTGAAACCTGGCACAAGACAGGGATGCCCTCTCTCAACACTCCTATTCAACATAGTCTTGGAAGTTCTGGCTAGGGCAATCAGGCAAGAGAAAGAAATAAAGGGTATTCAGTTAGGAAAAAAAGAAGTCAAATTGTCCCTGTTTGCAGATGACATGATTGTATATTTAGAAAACCCCATTGTCTCAGCCCAAAATCTCCTTAAGCTGATAAGAAACTTCAGCAAAGTCTCAGGACACAAAATCAATGTGCAAAAATCACAAGCATTCTTATACACCAGTAACAGACAAACAGAAAGTCAAATCATGAATGAACTTCCATTCACAATTACTTCAAAGAGAATTGTGGAATCCAACGTACAAGGGATGTAAAGGACCTCTTCAAGGAGAACTACAAACCACTGCTCAGTGAAATCAAAGAGGACACAAACAAATGGAAGAGCATACCATGCTCACGGATAGGAAGAATCAATATCGTGAAAATGGCCATACTGCCCAAAGTAATCTATAGATTCGATGCCATCCCCATCGAGCTACCAATGAGTTTCTTCACAGAATTGGAAAAAACTGCTTTAAAGTTCATATGGTACCAAAAAAGAACCTGCATTGCCAAGACAATCCTAAGTCAAAAGAACAAAGCTGGAGGCATCACGCTACCTGACTTCAAACTATACTACAAGGCTACACTAACCAAAACAGCATGGTACTGGTACCAAAACAGAGATATAGACCAATGGAATGGAACAGAATCCTCAGAAATAATACCACACATCTACAGCCATCTGATCTTTGATAAACCTGAGAAAAACAAGAAACAGGGAATGGATTCCCTATTTAATAAATGGTGCTGGGAAAATTGGCTAGCCATAAGTAGAAAGCTGAAACTGGATCCTTTCCTTACTCTTTATACGAAAATTAATTCAAGATGGATTAGAGACTTAAATGTTAGACCTAATACCATAAAAACCCTAGATGAAAACATAGGTAATACCATTCAGGACATAGGCATGGGCAAGGACTTCATGTCTAAAACACCAAGAGCAACGGCAACAAAAGCCAAAATTGACAAATGGGATCTAATTAAACTAAAGAGCTTCTGCACAGCAAAAGAAACTACCATCAGAGTGAACAGGCAACCTACAGAATGGGAGAAAATTTTTGCAATCTACTCATCTGACAGAGGGCTAATATCCAGAACCTACAAAGAACTCAAACATATTTACAAGAAAAAAACAAACAACCCCATCAAAAAATGGGCAAAGGGTATGAACAGACATTTCTCAAAAGAAGACTTTCATACAGCCAATAGACACATGAAAAAATGCTCATCATCACTGGCCATCAGAGAAATGCAAATCAAAACCACAATGAGATACCATCTCATACCAGTTAGAATGGCAATCATTAAAAAGTCAGGAAACAACAGGTGCTAGAGAGGATGTGGAGAAATAGGTACACTTTTACACTGTTGGTGGGATTGTAAACTAGTTCAACCATTATGGAAAACAGTATGGCAATTCCTCAAGGATCTAGAACTAGAAGTACTATATGACCCAGCCATCCCATCACTGGGTATATACCCAAAGGATTATAAATCATGCTGCTATAAAGACACATGCACACATATGTTTATTGCGGCACTATTCACAATAGCAAAGACTTGGAATCAACCCAAATGTCCATCAGTGACAGACTGGATTAAGAAAATGTGGCACATATACACCATGGAATACTATGCAGCCATAAAAAAGGATGAGTTTGTGTCCTTTGTAGGGACATGGATGCAGCTGGAAACCATCATTCTCAGCAAAGTATCGCAACAACAGAAAACCAAACACCGCATGTTCTCACTCATAGGTGGGAACTGAATAATGAGATCACTTGGACTCGGGAAGGGGAACATCACACACTGGGGCCTATCATGGGAGGGGGAGGAGGGAGGGATTGCATTGGGAGTTATACCTGATGTAAATGACGAGTTGATGGGTGCTGATGAGTTGATGGGTGCAGCACACCAACATGGCATAAGTATACATATGTAACAAACCTGCACGTTATGCCCATGTACCCTAGAACTTAAAATATAATAATAATTTTAAAAAAACAAAAAAAAGAAAAATATGTTCTATTTGTTCATTTTCAGGTAGTCTTGTAGTCAATGCATTTTTCTACAGTGTAAAATGTGCATGATTCATAAAATATTGTTAAGAAAGTCTATCAATTATTTCTTTCAGAACAGTGGAATTTTATTATAATATGCTAATGGTATTAGATAGAATTGGCCAGATTCACCATCTTCAAAATTCATATATAGGTCTTAGACATGAACAAAGTGTAGTGTTGGGGCCTTGGTTCATTCTTCTTTACTTTATATTTGTTTTGTATAATTTTTGACTCTTTTTTCTAATACCTTTAAGCTATATTCTCTTCTGACGGCCATTATTCAGAAGTACTAATAAATTAGGCTATAACCAGGTACTAGTTGTTGGATATCATCACTCAGCAGAGAAATTATAATGTCTATAATGTTTGTGTAATTCAAATAAAAGAGGCTAGGCGAGGTGGCTCATGTCTGTAATCCCATCACTTTGGGAGGCTGAGGCAGGTGGATCACCTGACGTTGGAAGTTCGAGACCAGCCTGACCAACATGGAGAAACCCTATCTACTAAAAATATAAAATGAGGTGGGCGTGGTGGTGCATGCCTGTAATCCCAGCTACTCAGGAGGCTGAAGCAGGAGAATCACTTGAACCTGCGAGGCAAAGGTTGCAGTGAGCTGAGATCGTGCCATTGCACTCCAGCCTGGGCAACAAGAGCAAACTCCATTTCAAAAAAACAAAAATAAATAAATAAAGAGAAAAATTAAGGAATATATATACTGCATATGTAAATGTCTATGTACTTGTCACCTATTTACACCACTGCCTTCAAATAGAGGCCCTTCTTTATCTTTCAATTCTGGATGTGTGCATATCTTTCAATAAGGTGTGTGCGTAAGTGCTGAAGTGTTGGATCTTGGCTATGTAGTGCAAGTATTAATTAAAGAATAATTCATAAATTTTCTTCTGTTTGCAGCGTATTTCACCCACAGACAATAATAAATTTCACTGAATGCTTTCTAACTTCAAATGAATGATTTTCTTATTATGTACAAGAGTAACTTCCTTCTTTACTTGATCACTCTATATTTTTATTGATAAAAAAGTATTATCTTGAGAAGAACATGGGATTTGGCAAGAGAGAAACTGCATTTAATTCCAACTTGGTTACTTGCTATTTGTGCAGAGGAACAAAGTGAAAACGTCCTGAGTTTTAATGTTCTCATATATCCAATGAAAAAATAATGTTTGGGATTTATGGGTTTAAAAAATTGATACATCAGAATATATAGTTTAATTTTAAGAAGTTTATGGCAGTAGAAATTCATATTAAAGGCTTTCTCTAATTATATAACTGTCTTTCTGTACTAGACTGTGAATAAATAGAAATAGTTTCTTCATATAACTGTAGTTGACTTAGATTTAACACACAACAAAGAGGCCTTAGACATGTTCGATAATAAATATTTTGCTGTTTTTGCCCTCCATGGAGTTTTTGCTATATTTCAAGTGGCAGCGGATTCCTAAGGAGCGTGTTTCCATCAACAGTAAAAAATAAACCCTTCTGCTCTGCCAATCACATTCTCACAGAAATTCATACACTTAATAAGTGAAACCCACAATGATATCGCATCTGTTTTTGATTTGCTTGTGTATATCAGAGCAGTCTTAGTGAGGGTTAGTGTCACTGATAGGGCTGTTAGTCTCCCAGGATTGTTTTACAAAGATGCTGTTTCCACAAGCTTATTTCAATCATTGGGTTTTTCTTGGTCTTACTCAAAGGATCCAAGGCTCAGAGGATTCCCCAGTCCTTCTGAGTCTTAGGTCTTCCGGAATAGAGAAAGCAACACAGCCAGCTTCTGGGCTAGTGCTGGGACCTAAACCAAGAAGACAGTCCATCTTGCAGAGCCCAATATATCTTCAGTTGCAGAGTAGAGGAGATAAAAAGTATCTGGTATTCCATATGGGACAGTAGGTGTTCCATGAGTCTCAGGTTTCAGATTAAGCACACTACAGGTTCTTCTGAGTAAAGAAACTGTGAGTTATTTCTTCCTATGTTTACCTATGCTGCAGCACTCGTGCAGAACAACGGCTTAAGAGGGTGCAAGACACAGAGTAAAGGTGTGTTCCAGGCTTGTGAAAGGATATTTGTTACCAAAGAGCATGTCTGACCACCTAACCAGACCATATTCTTTTGAGCTAATTAAGTGTTCTTTGAAGGGTGCCATATAACTTTTAAGGCAGCCAAACTCCATGCAGAAGAATTAGCCCAGAATGTGAAAAGATGGTTTATTTATTTTTTAATGGGAATCAACATAGGAAAGGGGCCTGGGGCTTGTTGCCTTAATGTAGCCATTCATAGATAACATTTCCTACAAGGTAAGAAAGATTGATTAGGTTCTTCCTCACAAATGCCGGTGTGGTTTGTATTTGCTTTCAGCTCGCTGGTTAAAGATTTCCTTGGAACAATTAAGGCAGGAAAGATTTACTTCACTTCATCCAAAACAGAAATGGAGCTAAAACACAAAGCTAGGTGTAGTGAGTGTGAAAGCCATTTTCTTAAGACAGCAAGAGATATAATTGCAGGAAGCTCTGAATGCAATTTTTATTATTGAGTTGTATTTTCTTTTGGCTTTCCTTTGGTTTTTTGTTGGTTTGTTCGAAAATGTGTCTATTTATTTGGAGCAGGATAGAGTTGGGGTTGTAAAGAAAATGGAAAAAAATGGAGTATGATATAAATCAAGGGACAAGGGTATAAGAGAGATGCAATTGTTTAATATAAGGAGAAAATGAAACTCAAAGGGAAGAATTCAGTGAAATTTCACTATTGGTACTTTACAAATCCGTAAGCCCTGTTGGACCGCATGTGTTGGACAAGGTTCTGATAATCTCTGAGAAGAGGATTATAAGTTTCTAAAATTAGTTGCTCACTGATTATGCATGACCTCTATTTCTGCAGGGTTTCTGAGTATAATCCCATAGCTGCAGTGGGATGTTGCTTTGAGTAAGATAAAAAGAGATTATTAGAGACAAAGTAGAAAAATGTGTGAATTGTAATAGAAGATGCAGCTGGAAACCATCACTCTCAGCAAACTATCGCAACAACAGAAAACCAAACACTGCATGCTCTCACTCATAGGTGGGAACTGAACAATGAGATCACTTGGACTTGGGAAGGGGAACATCACACACCAGGGCCTATCATGGGGAGGGGAGGGGGGGAGGGATTGCATTGGGAGTTATACCTGATGTAAATGACAAGTTGATGGGTGCTGATGAGTTGATGGGTGCAGCACACCAACATGGCACAAGTATACATATGTAACAAACCTGCATGCTATGTACATGTACCCTAGAACTTAAAGTATAATAATAAAATAAAATAAAATAAAAAGAAATTGTCGGAATGCCCCTTTGCAGCCTCCATGCATTTCCAGACATTTACTTAAGTCCAACTTGATGATAATGAAGTTCTGCTTTTAAGAACATTTCTGCATTTGAAAGACTGTTAGCATAAATAAGCAAGGTAATTTACGAGTGACAGTAGTTTTGAATGGTTTTTGACTAGAGAACTGTAAACACTCCATTGATGGTAATAAACAGTTTGAAATGATGAGGTATGTAATTTCACAGTAACGTTTTAGCAAAAAGACTTAAATGTAATTATTACAAATTAGCATAATGAAGCAATATAATTACATAGGTTGTTCATATAATGAAATTTAAAAATTGGACTTGTATAGAAAATTAAAGTGTTTGTTCCTTTTCCTGAAAAAAAAAAAAAAAAAAAGAAGATACTGAATTTCTCAAGATTCTTAGATGAGAATTGAATCCCTGAAGTTGAAAAGGAAGCCAAGAGTGTGGACTGTGAAGAGTAGGCCATCTGCTTATTTTAGGAACGGTTGGTTGAATTGATGTCTAAGCTAGTTTTTAAGATCAACTCATTTATATGTCTGTATAGGTGTTACTTTAATAGATTAATACACATTAATTTAAAAAGTAATATCCTTGGTACTTCTGAGGAGAAAGTTCATATAGAGTGGGCATGAAAAAAGATATGAGTGGGGAAACTCAGACCTGGAGATGGAGAGAAAAAAAAAAATGGAAGGATGAAGAGCAGAACCTTTTACCTGACTAAGATCAGATGAGGAGGGTAAAAATCCCCTCTACGCAAATCTACTCTTTCACTTAGTTCCTTGACACGGTATCTATCCTGGGGAATCCCTTGCCCGACAACTCAGCATTCTCTTTAGCTCTGGAATACTTGCCCTATCTGTTACTAGATTCACTCTCTTTCTGCTTGGCAATTTTTTTTAATCTTGGAAAATTGAACTTTTTTCATAAAAATCAATTGACCTTCTCATCATCATATGTAGCCTCTTCTCCTTCCAAGTATATTCAGCTTTATTGAAACCACCTTTCTATCTTCTCACTCCAAGAGCCCTCACTGTTGTTGGACAACTGCAGATTCATCCTGTGGTTCCGTAAGTAATTTTTTTTTTTTTCTCAATTGTATCTCTTCCAGTCATCTCTTTTGTTTTCACATGAGCTTTGGTTTAACTCTAATAAGCATTGTCTTTCATTTACTTATAAAGATCAGTATCAAATGTGATTCTTTTGAAAATCTACCCTATAAAGCAGTATTCTTTGTTTGACATTTTGGTTCAAGGGGAAAAGCAGAATGCTCACATAATAGTCTCATTGAATTGTCTTGTCATGATGAAAACTTAGTTTCAAAAATTGCCAGGTCACTTCATTGTTTCAAATTCTTCCTCATACCAAACTTATCTGACCTGAAGGGACTTAGTTATCTCTTTTGAATTCAAAAGAAGACTTCTCAGTACATTTTGATCATTCCAGTTACTATATTTCTGTAATTTTGTGCCAATTGCTGCTTTCAGTTGTTGTATAGTGCATTCATCATCTTGCAGTCTGTAATCAGACTTCTCCCTCCCTACTTCTCTGAAGTTTTACTAAACACTCATTAAGGTCTAATGGTTTTATTTCACATCTTATTTTCAACACAACTGGGACGTGTAATTCAATAATAATAACAGGAAGAATAGTAATAATAGCAAGAATAATAACACTGGAATAAAGACTCAGAACTGTTAAAGTTTAGTAGGAAGACAAGAGTATAAAGGTATCAAGGAAATCAAAGTAGAAGAAAGTTTGAAGAAGGAATTGCTCATGATTGGTAAATGAAGTAGTGCATTAGAGCAAATGACTTGATTCTGAATCACTGCTTGGTTAAATACTGTCTGTGTGACCTTGGGCAAATTGTTTAACCTACTCATGACAAAATTGTGTTACATGTAAAATGGAGAACATATCTGTAAACATTTTGTTAGTTTACTATGATAAGTAAATGATATATTGTAAAAATTAAATTCTGTAATATGGTTAACCCAGGACACAGCTCATGGTAAATGCTCAAAAATTCAATTTAATAATAATAATATGGAAAACAAATGTGCTTCAGATTAAAAAGTCCAGGTGGTTGAGTACTGCCATTGATATCGACTATACCATATGCTGGAGATACAGCTAATGAAGAGATTCAATGTCCATAACTGTTTTCTTTATTGATTCTTTTTTTTTTTCTCTTTGGTTTTTAATCTAACAGAATGATACAGTAGAAGTAAAAAAATACAGACTAGCTTTTTGGTTTTTTTTTTTCTTCTTTGAGTTCCAGATCCATGATTAAAATTTAGATTTTGTATGTGTTAATATAAAGTAGATATGAGGTAGTTCTACTCCAACCTGCATGAATAGAGAGTTCAGAGTGGTGAAAGGTCACATTGGGCTGGTGGCAGCACTGAGGCTACAACTCAGATACAGCCTAAATCCTAGTCCAGTTCTCTTTCCAGTGCACTATGCAAGTTTAAGACAACCTGCAAGATTTATTTCCTTAGTTGTTCCAGAGACATAGATTAATGTGCCATATTAATCATTACAAAGCAATTACATTTCCTATTCTATTGTTATATTAGTTAGTGATGTCATTATTTGTTTCCAGACAGCATGTCTCAAAATATTTTATTGTCTTTTATTAATCTTCAATTAAACAGAATTCATTATTTTATTCATTCATTTACTTATACACACTTCTTCTCAGTCCCATTTTCACTGTTAAGGATATATTCCTGGTTCTGTTCTGGTCTATTGCAATAACTTCCTGGAGCATGTCCAGCTAGCTGTCTTTCTCCTCTTCAATCAATATTCTTGCCTTTTAAACCATATTTACTCAACAAAAATCTATTATGCTAGATGCTATGAATATACCCATAGCCATCATGGAACTTAAAATTTATTAGATAAGAGTAATGCAAAATATGTAATTAGGAATTGTATTACTGTATAATTAGGAAATGGAGAATTAAAAATAAGCATATTGTCCATTACAAAGAGTTCTCTGAAAAGATAAAACTTAAATCTTGAGGCCGGGTGCAGTGGCTCACGTCTGTAATCCCAGCAGTTTGGGTGGCCGAGGTGGGCAGACCCCTTGAGGTCAGGAGTTCGAGACCAGCCTGGCCAACACGGTGAAACCCTGTCTCTACTAAAAATACAAAAATTAGCTGGATGTGGTGGCGTGCACCTGTAATCCCAGCTACTCAGGAGACTGAGGCAGGAAAATCAGTTGAACCCGGGAAGCAGAGGTTACAGTGAGCTGAGATAGTACCACTGCACTCCAGCCTGGGCGCTGGGCGACAGACAGAGACTTGGTCTCAAAAAAAAAAAAAAAAAAAACTTCATTATATTACATTCTTCTTGAAACTTTGGTAAATATCAGAAACTCAATAAGTATTTTTGAATAACTAATCAATTGTTAGTATGAAGAACTAAATCTAAAGTCTTTGGCCTTTAAATCTCTGAATTGATTCACCAATTACTTGTTCAATCATATTTCTCATGTCTCTAAGTCTTCAGTATTGTAGATGACTTGATATGTACAGTTATTTACCCACTTAATTTGAAATTTTACTTGTCTTGCTTATTTGTTTCAATGTCAGTCATCGAAAGCCTATAGTTTTTCTGATAAATAAATCTAATGACAACCTCTCCGTGAATCTTTTCCCATTCCCAGAATTAAAGGGAATGTCTACTGTGTGGGTTGCTGTACACATGTCATTGGATATCTCTCATCATTTCTATCCTGATCTGTTTTGCGACGTAGTTATTTGTGTCCATATTTTGGGGTCCTCACAAGTGTGTGAGATGAAGTATATTTATGGTTTATATTTGATTCCTTATGTAGCATAGTACTATGCAAAATGAACTTAAAGAAATGTCCATGAACTTAATTCTTTCATTCATTCACAATTCATTTCTTATGTTACTTTATTATCTTAATGCTGCCATTTTCCTTTCTTTTAGTGATATTATTCAAGTTTGAGTAGATGAGAAAATGAAGATGAAGGGAAGAAAAAGAATTTGCAAAAGCTTGAAGAAACAAATGGGACAAAAATTCAGGGTAGACTAGACGGAATGGAGGGAGGAATATATGGTGTGAAAGATGAACACCATCTCTTCAGTTAGAATAATGCTATATGGGCCGGGCGCGGTGGCTCAAGCCTGTAATCCCAGCACTGTGGGAGGCCGAGATGGGCGGATCACGAGGTCAGGAGATCGAGACCATCCTGGCTAACACAGTGAAACCCCGTCTCTACTAAAAAAAATACAAAAAAAAAAAAAACTAGCCGGGCGATGTGGCGGGTGCCTGTAGTCCCAGCTACTCGGGAGGCTGAGGCAGGAGAATGTCGTAAACCCAGGAGGCGGAGCTTGTAGTGAGCTGAGATCTGGCCACTGCACTCCAGCCTGGGCGACAGAGCGAGACTCCGTGTCAAAAAAAAAAAAAAAAAAAAGAATAATGCTATATCAGTGCCTGCTTTGCACATTACTTAAGAGAAACACATGAATATGTGTAATCATTTAAAGCAGGAACATGATTCCAATATATACACTATTATGTTAGTAAATCACCATGCAAAACAAGAACTACCTACACTTTATTTCTCTTCAAGTATATTACTGGAGGAAGAAAAAAGGCAACTCTTTTATGAAAGACTTCATATTAAATTATAGGGATAATAATTGTCATTGATTCAGTGGTATTGAACTCCTAAAGAAACTACAACAGTATTCTGAGCAATGTATTTCTGGAGCTTCAAGAATGATAATATGCTTAATCACCAGCAATAGTGAGTCAGACAAAGATAAATGCTATGATGTGCATGCAAGAACCTGCAAGAGACTTCATGTTTACTGCCAAGTCAATAACTATAAAGTATTGAACCTACTGCTTTTACCATATTAGAAATCTGTTAAAGTTTATAGTTATTATTGTTGTTACCATTAATAGTCCTACAAAACCATGATAACTTTTACGTCAGTGAAGTCTCTCTGACTTATTTATCATCCTTGAGTCAGGAGTAACCACCAATCCTTTCTTAAGGTAATTACTTTGCTGCAATGCCAAGGTTACATTTATTCTGATAAAATAACTCTAGTCCTTCATTTCTCTCTCTCTCTTTCTATCTCTCTCTCTCTCTCTTTCTCTCTCTCTCTCTTTCTTATATTCCAGGATGTCCAGTATTAGAGGACAATCTAAAAGATGACAGCATTTTCAAATCACATTAACCTAAGAGACATCTGGTACACTATGACTGGGATCCTAGGAATGGAAGATGCACACACATGGATTTCCATCCCAATCTGTTGTATGTGCATAGTGGCTATTGTGGGCAATGCCCTCTTGTTATTCCTGATCTTTACTGAGCACAGTCTTCATGAACCCATGTACCTTTTTCTCTCCATGTTGGCCCTAGTGGATGTCTTTCTCTCCACAGTCACTACAACAAAGATGCTAACAATCTTCTGGTTCAAAGCTGGGAGTATTTCTTTCAGTGGCTGTGTATCTCAGATGTTTTTCCTATACTTCGTCTTTGTGGCAGAGTCGGCCATATTGTTGGCCGTGGCATTTGACTGTTATGTGGTCATTTGTTACCCACTAAGATATACTGCCATTCTGACCACCTCAGTCATTGGAAAAATGGGTATTGCATCTGTGATTAGGAGTTTCTTCATCTGCTTCCTCTTGGTTTTTCTGGTTTGTCAGCTTACTTATTGTAGGAGGAACATTATTCGGTACTCATATTGTGAACATATGGGCATTGCCAGGCTGGCTTGTGACAGCATCAAAGTCAATATCTACTACTGAGTGATTGTGGCCTTGTTATCCACATGCCTGGATGTGGTGCTTATCATCATTTCCAATATTCTTACACTTTGTTCTGTGTTTGGAATTCCTTCCCAAGGCACCCGTCTCCAGGCTCTGGGTACTTGTGGCTCCCATGTGGTTGTCATCCTCTTTGCTCACCGATTTGTGGGCCACAGTATACCACTCCATATACATATCCTTCTTGCTAATCTTTATGTGGTGGTAACACCCACTCTCAATCCCATCATTTATGGAATTAAGACCAAACAAATTCAGGAGAGAGTTATTCAGGTCTTTTCCTTGAGCAAGATATTTTATTGATATAGAATAACAGCTTGGTTCTTTATTTTTAAAGTAACTCCACAACTGAAGAGACCCTAAAGGTATAGTCAACATTTTGTTTCATGCCAGCATTAGGAATGGCAATAACTGAACATTTTTGAATAAATGAGACAATATTAACATCTTATTATTTATGCTCCTCTTGTTCAGTACAGCATTAGATGAAAGTCATCTAATTTTTTTGGTAATATGCAGTTTTGTTACAATAGGGTTAAAGCATAATAGTTCCATAGATAATTTTAATTTTGTATGGATACAGAAAAAGATGAGCATTAAAGATATAGTCCACTCTCACACACTAGACAAATGAAAAACAAAAGTCCAAATTAACCTAACAGAATTTTAGCACACTTCACTATAATATTACATCCGTAGTTCATATAAAATAGTACTGACATATTTAAATTCATGACTTAGCAACTGAGTATTTGGACTCTGAGTTCAAGTTTGATTTTCAGATGTCCCATTTATTCAAGAATATTTACTCTTTCTGAGCTTCTCCATATTTATCTTTATAAGGAGCATAAAATATCATATACCTTGCAAATTGTCAAAAGGGCTAAATGAAATAATCTATATTAAACTCCTAAAACAAAGCCTAGGACAAAATGAAAATAAAATAATGTTGCTTATTGTCATTTTTAGCACTTGTATAATCAGTCTGCATACTCCAAACACTGGACCTGCAGGACAAAGAAAGGAAGTTGCTTTTCTTTCTTTCTTTCCTACATACAATATCATAAATTATGGCCCATAATGACTTTTGGTAATCTTGGGGTATGAAATCACCTTAATTACTCATCATGGAGATAGGAGAAAGATTTTACCAGAGGTATAGATTTCAAAATTGTTAGTACACATGTTAATTAAAACCATTTAAATGAACCAAAAATCTATACCTGTTCCTTAAATAAATGTAAAAGTAGCAGTTATCCTCTTGGTCATTATATGATATTGCTACGAATAGGATGTTATCACCATACAGGCAATAATTACTAATGTTACTGGCAACAGTAAATGACATTTATTGGGAAATGAAAACAAGAAATGAATGTCTGATAAGATAATAAAATAATTGTTAATAATTAAATAATAACGATTTTACATGTTCACTAATACAAGCATGCATGGAAACTTACAAATATGTGTATATATTTACTCACAGTATTGTTGACAATGAAAAGCTGAAATAGTATAAATGCCCAGGAGGAAGGTATTAAAATATTTGTTAAAAATACTACAGTGCAATTATTACAGAACAAGTTACCAGTAAGTGCTTACATGGAAAGAAACTTAAAAAATATTTTGAAGAGGAATTATAGGTTGCAGAATAATACATATGATGTGATCACAAATTTAGGGATGTACACTGACACTTACTTATATTTGGAACTCTACAAGCAACATATGTGTATAGAATTATGAAAGAAGCCAGGTGCAGTGATTTGTGCCTATAGTCCCAGTTGTGGAGGATGCTGAGACAGGATGATCACTTGGGCCTAGGAGTTCAAGGCTTCAGTTGAGCTGTGATCATGTCACTGCACATCAGCCTGGGCAACAAAGCAAGGCCTCATCTCCGGAAAAAAAAAATTAAGAAAGAATATTGGAATTCTGCTGGTATTGTGTAAATCTTAAAATACATTATTTAATTTATAATCAATGTAAGTATTTTAAAAAATTATATGTATCAATTCTTTTCAAGATGAGATATATAACATTAATTTTACTTTATATTACTTCACCTGTTATATAGATATTCTGATTGTTTTCTTTATATAATACATAATCTTATACTCAAATTATTATGTTACATAAATTTTCATTTAATGATTACCTAGGGAAATTCTATAGGCCATATATATGATTGCTTTCGTTGCCTTCTGAAATTATTTTAACTCTTTATTCCGATTTTTCTATTGTGAGATAGAGGACATTTTAGGTCATTTTTGTAGGAGGATTGCCAGATAATGCTGTTATGCTTGCTTGAGAATATTTATTATCAGTTTACTATTATTAAGCATGAGCAATGCAAACACATGTTTATAGAATTATTAATTCAAAATGTGTTTTTTTCAAAATTATAGACATAGATTATTTTAAAAACTTTACACAGGTATCCAAACGGCAGAATTTGTTAAAGTATTCCTGTTATAGCCTGGATACAAAGTCACATCAGCCTGCCAATCTTGAAATAGAGAATTTTTTGAAAGACAGAACTTCTGTGACTCCCACTGTTTATATATTTTGCTCTAACTTAATTTACTATTTGTTTTCTTCATAGACTTGGTCAAAATGTGTAATTATTTTATATATTTTACTTTTTAATATCTTCTTGCACCTTTTCTTTCACCCTCAAAATGTAAACTCTATGTAGTTGCCCTTTGGTATCTGTAAGGGATTGGTTCTAGAACCTCCTGAAGTTACAAAATTTGAGGATGGCATGGTACTTGCCCCAGCCTGATGGCACAGTATTTGCATATACCTTCTGCACATCTTTTCATATACTTTAAATCATCACTAGATTACTTTCAATACCTAATACAATGTAAATAATTGTTATACTGTATTGTTTGAGAATTAATGACAACAAAAAGCATCTATATGTATTCAACATAGACACAATATATTTTTTTCATATGTTTCATCTGAGGTTGGTTCAATCCATGGATGTAACATTCTTGGATATGGAGGGCTGACTATACATGCAAACAACATTTATTTTGTTCAGCATTATATCTCACTGTCTATGATGGGACGACCGTCCTGATGCAATAATTCAATCTGTTGGATAAATATACTTATTCTTATTTTATTTTTAACCTCAATGAAGATAAATTGTGAATGACCGAGTTGTCAAAATATCATCATAATAGTTTATATTATGAATAAATTGATTTCTTGGACAATTTCCTTCAAATCCATCAAGTGAAATGAACAAACCAAGGTGGGATACCATATTGAGCATGAAAATTTTGTGTATCTGAAGCACATTCATTGTGAGGCATAGTTTTAGTATATATTCCACAACACCAAGACCTATGTTCTTCATGGTAACTCTAAATTTGCTTGAAAAAAATTTATAATGTATAATATGATATTTAACAAATTTGGTAGAAACAATATACATTTTTTTGCTGTCAATGAGAAAAAGAAATATAAGTTTATCATGATTTTCAAATATTTATATCATCATGACTTAGTTTTATTCTCACTGTTGCCCTGGACTTGGTTCTCGATTTCAATGTTCTGTTTTAGGGCTATGTTAATATATATTCATATTGAGAAACATTGTTTTTTAATTGTTGCATGTTACACATATCTCCTTGAAATTTATAGGAATTAGAGTGTTAAATGGCTCTTTGAAAAGAGAAAAACTCACAATATTACAAACTTTTCAAGAAAAACACATATCACCCATTACATAATTAGGAAATATTATGATGAAACTTATTCCAATATATTTAATAAGTTAGATAAAATAGGAGAATTTTTTAGAATAGACAAACTACCAAAGTTTCTTTCAGAAGAAATAGATAATCTAAGCAGTCATTTATGTACTGGAGAAATTGTAATTGGAAATCTTCCAACAAGAAATTTGCCAGGCTCAGATGGATTTTTTTTTAGTTGAATACAACCAAGTATTTAGGAGAAAAAGAATACCAATTATACAGAGACTTTTCTTAGAAACTGATAAAGGAGAAAATTCTTCCCTAATCTTTTTATAAAGGCAATTTTATGTTGATACAAAATTGATACTATGTCATTACATTACAAGGTAAGAAAACTTCTGGTGATATCTTTCACAAACAAAAGGTTCTCTTTCCCAATTTATAACAATGTTTGTTCTTATCTATATTTGAGGCCAAAATAATTGTGACTGCTTTCCTGCTGCTGATCCCCATTTTGAAAAGTTCCCATATTTCAAACTCTAGAACAGGCATCCTTGTGGAGATAAGCACTTCTTGAGCTCTGATCATGCACTTATACTTTAGGTCAGAAATTTAATTTCTGGCCAGGTTGCCAATCACAAACATTCAGAACAAACACCATTTCACAGCCACAGCCCTTAAGGAGTTATGGATCAGCCTAAGTTATAGCTTTGAATGAATGCTGCAACATTGACCTACAGGACAGGAGAAGAGTTACAGGAACTTCCTTTTTTTTTTTTTTACCAGGAGCCTGTGTCAACAGATTCAGGATCTTCAGCAAATTGGTATCTTAATGCCAGACTCAGAATCTCATTGATCACTATTCTTGAAGACAGAATTAAATGATTAAAGCATAAATCATTGTCAAACAACATGTTTATTGGGCACAGTGTGAACTTTCTGCATGTTATCTCTAAATCTACAAAATCCAAGAGTAACACTTCAGTGATCCCCCAGGTTTGTAGAGGGGCTAAAGAAACCTGAGAAGAAGCCAATCCATAGATAAGGCAATAGATAGAAAAAGGGAAGTAGAGTACTTTAGTTAAAATGAAAGGTCCAGTTTGAAGACAATAATTCTCAAGAAGATTGATCCAAGGTCCAACTGCATACCTTTGAAATAATGAAATTGACATAGTAAAAGGCACAACGACCTTGCAGCCATAGATACAGGGAAGGCTGTGAGATCTGATGACTGAATGAAACAATTAGTCAGGTCTCAGACAAAGTGAGTTTAGCAGGTTTATCATTCCAAGAGGAAATATCAGCCCCAGAAAAGCCGTGAGGGATTTGGAAACACTGGAGGAGCTCCCTACAGGAGCAAGACCAGTCTATGTGTCATAGGTCTGTGCAAGGGTTCTTAGGACCTGGATAACTCGGCCTCTTCTTTCCTTTCTTAGGCATCTCAATACAACAGTCAATAAATTTTTCTAGGTATGTGGATATCATGTTACTTAAAATGAACTTTAGAACGTGTACCAAAAATGTCAGGAGGAAACTGGGGACATGTATTTCAGAAAAGGGACTATTGTTGAGGAGTCAGGAAAGAATAATTGTTACTGGAATTACAAGACAGAATCTTGCAGAGAATGTACAGGAGCATAGTGAAACTTAGAATGGAAAGAGATGGGACTTTAAATAATTTTATTGAGTGCCATTATTTTTAGTTTATTAATTAGGAAATTCATGATTTAGACATTAGTACACAATGAAGGTTCTTAACTAAGAGAGGGATCTGTGGAACCAGACTGCCAACAATCAAATCTCTGTCCCACTACTTCTAATTATGAAATCTTAGGAAAGTTATTTTATCTATTTGCTCATGTTTTTTAATTGAGGAAATATATATAAAGCACTTAAAATAGTGTGAACATAATACATGTTCAATAAATATTATTAATGATTTATAAATACAGTAATAACATTTAGTTTGCACATTTGCAGGGTCACATTGGGGTTGACAGCTGACTTAAATGTCATATGATGAATGTGATATAGTGGAAAAAAGCTTAACATATCAAAAACGCGTTAGCATTATTTTATAAGTAGAAGTTGCAACAATTGAGATGCTGCAAACAGTGAACATAGACACACACACATATACTCACAAATGTGTTATATACACACATATATATGTTATAACTATATGTGTGTATATATGACAAATATGTATATATAGACTTTTTTTAATGCAAAGACACTTTGCTTTTTGGATATTTTGATTTTTCTTTTCTTTCTCTAGAGCCCTACTGTCAAATTGATTCAGCTAGAGAGTATTAACTAGAAAAAGGTTAAGGAAAAAAGAAGTTTGGATGCAGAGATAAATTCCTTTCAGCCACAAAAAAGAAGCAGTGAAACCTCTTTCAGCGTGAAATAGGGAAGTGAGACACATGGGGAAGGAGATAAGTAAGATAAAATCTTCAACGTCCCTTCAGCTACACATACTCTGGTCCTCACTCAAAGTATTAGGTTATGAAAGAATAGGAACCCAAGGCGTTTTCAGAGGGAAGCTAAAAACAAGGAGACATTAATACTTGTATCCTATTTCCTGCTTGAACATCTGAGGAAGATTTTCATTCAGAGTGCCTCATGAAAACATGGGAAAGCCATGTCAGAGTAAAAGTGACCATGCAGCATATTGAGTCAGAGAACTTGAAATTCGAGTGCCCTCTCGTTTCCTTCTCTTCCATGAGGTGCGAATGCTCACTAGTGAAGCTGTCAAGGGAGTTACCTTGGCTAGGGACAAATGACTCTATAGTTAAAGAACATAAGACTGAATGTGAGAGAAAGAGAAGTAAGAAAAAAAGGTCAAGTTTCAGGACTTTTGGCATAAGAACCATGGCTATGAGTGGATCACTAAGTTGTTCCAAGAGAAAATGTTCAGTCAAAATTCAGCAAAATGTGCAGAAAGGATTAAGTTTTACACAGATCAAGGAGGTAAGATGAGATCTTTTAACATAAGTCAGCCAAATGCTTTAGCACTTAGATCAGAGGCTCACCCAGTTGGCTCACCCAATCATCAGAAGACATGTCAGCTTCCCCTCTCACGCAACTGATAAGATGTGGTAGGAATGACTGGGTAGACGCCTATGGGGGAAATAATTAATCTAGCAGAGAAAATCAGGTTCCAATGGATGGAAAGTTATTCAAATAAATTGTTGTGACCTAGCAAATATACTGATTAACTCAAAAGCATTAATGGACCTTTAAGTGGAAGGTTGATTCAGACAACTATTAGCAAAAATAGGGTCTACTGGAGCAAGATAACGCTACAAAAACAAGCAAACCGAACACTCACCGCTTCTCACTTTAGAGTATAAGGTACAACACCTACTACGTAGGAATTCAGTATATCGTAATTTTGACTAAGAAAAGAGAGGACTATTAAATAATTGTTTCACTTAGTAACTCACTTGGAGACATAAATGTATATCAATACATAATTTAAAATCATTTATATTTAACTTTTATTTTTAGTTCAGGGGTGGGGTATACGTGCAAGTTTGTTACATGGTAAACTTGTGTCATGGGGGTTTTTTGTATAGATTATTTTATCACCCAGGTATTAAGTGTTAAATATAGTACCCATTAGCTGTTTTTTCTGATCCTCCTACCTTCCACTCTCTGAAGGGCCCCAGTGAGTGAGTTTCCCTCTATGCATCCATGTGTTCTCATAATTTGACTCTCAAAAGTGAGAACATGCTGTATTTGGGTTTCTCTTCCTGTGTTAGTTTGCTGAGGATAATTGCCTCCAGCTTCATTCATGTCTCTGCAAAAACATTATCTCATTCTTTTTATAATTTTAAAGTATTCCATGGTGTATACATACATTTTCTTTATCCAGTGTATCATTGGTGGGTATTTAGATTTATTCCATGTATTTGCTGAATAGTGCTGCGATGAACATACACATGCATGTGTCTTTATAATAGAATGACATATTCTTCTGGGTAGATACCCAGTAATGGGATTGCTGGATTGAATGATATTTCTGTCTTTAGGTCTTTGAGAAATCTCACAGTGTCTTCCACAATGGCTGAACTAAATTACACTTCCACCAACAGTATATAAGCATTTCTTTTTCTCTACAACCTCATGAACACCACCAAAAATACATAACTAGGACAATGGAGAAATAGCTATAACATAAAATGAAACACTAGTAGCCCTGGTAAAAGTGCCAACTGTGAAAACAAATTGCCCTATCATTTTCTAGTTATTTAAAATCCCTTTATATCAATTCTCTTACATCCAAAATTTAATTATTAAAGTTAACCCTATAGAGTTTCTCAAGGATTAATAGTTAAAATCACTACCTAGTGCTTCCAAAGTGCCTGGCAGATAATAGGCATCTGATAAATGTAAACTATTATATTTATGAGACCATTATTATTATTACTGTTGTGGATTATTAATAGTAAAGATATAAACATTGAAATAAACTCTACCAGTTTTAGGGAAATGCTTTATAATTGTATGGTTGGCATGTTTATAACAGCTTTATTAAAAACCAAACTACAAAACAGTGAAATGCTAATCAATTGATGAATAAATAAACAGTTTTGTGTATATAATACAATGAAATAGTAGTCAACAATAAAAAATAAATTAACTATAAATACAGTCAACAAGAGTTAATCTCTCTCAAAGGCGTTATTACAAGTGGTAGCATCCAGACAGAAAATATGACAATTGTTACAATTTAATTCACGCACCCTTCTCAAACAACAACAACAACAACAAAACCTACATGACAGAAATCAGGTTGGTGCTGCCAGAAAGTTGGGGTTGTGGAAGGGAATTGACAAAAAACAAGTATAAAGGCATAAAGGCAATTTTGAGAGTTACAAAAATATCCTGTATCTTGATTGTGGTGGTGGTTACATAACTGTAAATATTTTTAAAAGGTCATCAAACTGTGAATATGCATATAATATGATTGAATTAATGTTTCTAAGTTTACCTCAATAAACCTGACTTAAAATATAATTGAATTATATACATTTTATTTTAGAAATAACATTTTGAAAAAATGTACAAATGCCAACAAGGGTCCAAATATGTACCATTTATCATTATTCATAATTTACTTTGGTGAATTTTTTCTACCTTTATTTATCATAAAAGTGTTTTATGATGGTTGTATAATCATATAAGAATTTTATACTAAAAAGAAGTGCAGAAGGGTGATAGAAAAGAAAGCTGTCATGGAATTTGAAATTAACTCAAAAATATTATTTAGCCTTTCTGAGCTTAAAAATGTCAATTTGTGTAATAGAAAATAATATCTTTCTCAAAGTCTTGATGGGGAGATTAAATTAGAAACATTTACATTACTTGGTGATAGTAAAAATCTAAGCTGTATTTTTGTTATCAGGGGCAGGAGATTTAGGTGAGATAAGACAAATAGAAAATACAGATTCAAGGTAAACATTTAAAAATGATTCAAAGAATTTTCAAATGGTAACTGCATTTGGCATTATTATTTGGATAAACAAACTAATCACAAACTCTATTTTTTTCTACTCTGACAATTACTTGTTGTTTGTATCTCCTATAAAATTATTGTTTATAGGAGAAAATTTGTTTGGTTGGTGGATAACCTAGCATCAAGATTACTCTTTTTGTTATTTGTTTCACTACCTTTTGATTGATCTAAATAGTCCAAATACTTCATGATGTTTACTCCACTTTATGGTTGCTTGGAAAAGCTAGAAGGAACTACAAACAAACAATAAATAAGAATGTTGCTTAGAGTAAAAAGTTAGCTAAGATCATGGTTGATCTCTCAATAATTACTTGAAGGATGTTACCAAAATTTACTTTTGCCATAATTGGTAGAACCAAAAATATCTGCAATCAACTGGCCATAATAAGGTATAGATTATAATAGCTCATCTGCCTCATCCATTAATATGATGCCTATTCCAGTCTATATGCATTTTCAGATTTATAAAATTGATCACAATACTACACGTCAATGTTACTAACATGAAGAGGAAGGTATTTGTAACACGTAAATTATAACTAACAGAAGTTATTAACTTTATGTTTAAATACTTACCGACTTTGACATTTTTACACCCCATTTGTTGGCTTGTAAATACATAAACTTTGATCTAAACTTAGGCTCTTTTCAAGCAGAACAATCTCTGGACTCTTCTTCGTATCTGTTGGATCTTGATACTATAAATAATAGGGTTCATCATGGGTGGGAAAAGGATATAGGTATTGCCCATGAGGACGTGAACCAGTGGTGAGAGGTGTTTCCCAAAGCGATGCACCATGGTCAGACCAATGATTGGGATGTAGAAAACCAAAACAGCCCAGATGTGAGACACACAGGTCTGCAAAGACTTGAGTCTCTCCTCCCAGGATGCAATGGCCAAGACTGTATGCAAAATCATAATATAGGAGATAAGTATGAGCACTGCATCTAACAACAGGTTGCTGATCACAAGGGCGAGACCATAGACATTGTTAAAGCGGATGTCCGAACAGGCCATTCTAATTAAGTCTTGATGCAGGCAGAAGGAGTGAGAAAGGATGTGAGGATGGCAATAATTTAAGAACTTCAGAAGGATGATGACTGGAGGTGTTAGCAAAGAACTCCTACATAAGATTGCCACCCCTATCTTCATGATTTTGTCATTAGTTAGGATGGAAGAATAGCGCAGTGGGTTGCAAATGGCGATGTAGCGGTCAAAAGCCATAGCGAGGAGGACAGAGGACTCCATGAAGGACAGACCATGTATGAAATAGGACTGGGCAATGCAGGAATCCAGGCTGATCTCTTGAATGAACCCCAACAGGATCCCCAGCACCGTGGGCACAGTAGAAAACCCCATGCACAGGTCAGTGAGGGCCAGCATGGCCAGAAAAGAGAACATAGGCTGGTGGAGGCTTGACTCAGTCCGGATCACATGGAGCACCATGCAGTTTCCCAGGAACACCAGAGCATAGATGGAGGAGAAAGGAGTGCAGAGCCAGGGATAGTGAACTTCTAGGCCAGGAAAACCAGTGAGAACAAATCTGGAACTATTGAAGTTTGAGTTAGAGATAGACATTAATCGAAGATTGAAAATACTTCCAGGAAAATGCAAATTACATAGGTTTGTAATCCCCTAATTTTTAGTAATGTTTGTCTGCCTTTAGGAAGAAAATAAAATACAGTTTCTCTAATTGTCATAAATTCAGCAAAATTGAGACCTTATGCCTTACCCTTTAGGGCAAAAACCTGGTTTTCTAGACATGGACAAAAACCTGGCCAAAAAAATTACTTGTCTAGACAGTCCAGTGCTGGTGACTAGGAATAACAGAAGACTGAGGAGTTTTATGAAGAAACAGTAATGTTACTGGTCACATGGGAGTTAGGTTTTAGGGTAGACTTCTGGGAGTCTGTTCATTCCTAAAGGAAGACAGTGTATGATCACAGGTGTATACCACTGCTATAGGTGGCATCATCCTTAAGAGAATATGAAATTAGGTCATTTATTCTTACGTGCTGCAGCTGTTTCTTTCATTTTCCTCAAAGGATAAGATGCCAAAAGGTATATACTGTTTAAAATAACCAAACTTTGTGAAACATAAAGTTTATTCAAGAGAAACTCTACAAACCAAGTGGAATTGGAACTTTTTTGCACATTCCACATTGTTTAGCTCCTCTGCAAATTATTTACCTATTTAAAATGGACTTTTTCTTCATTTTCATGCACTTGTTTATTCTTTGTAAGATTTCTTCCTTTCTAAATCTCACAATACTGTTATTTCTTACATCTGCATATGTAATATAATTGGCCTGCATTTTAAACAAAGTCCTAGACAAATATTTGTTATTATCTGGTTTATCTAGGACTATGTCAGCTCTTTATAGGTAGAATAAAGTCAGTTATACAAGCAAGCAGTATTTGATAATAACTAAATAGTCATAAAGTAGCCTTAGTCTAGATTGCTATAGATCTATGTCTACTATCCAATATTTTCAGCGTGTCCCATATGAAGTAGATAAAGCAGCATAATGTGAGTTTCTGTGGTTAAGAAAATCTATGAATAATTAGAGCTTGTAAGAATAATTCTAGGATATCAGATTATAAATGGAATTTTATAAAAGTCTACTAAAATGACTTATATCATTGGGTAATTAAAAACTATTTTTAAGAGGTAGTGATTTGACTTTTTAAAGAATGAAAATTTATGAATATAAAAAAACTAATTTATATGAGCACCTAAGCATTATTCTCAGTATACAAATGAGGAACTAAATAGTAGTTTTAGAAAGGGGGAGCTAATAAATCTAATATAGATAGATAGATAGATAGATAGATAGATAGATAGATTCTGAAATGAAATTACATTAAAGATATTCTAATATTTTGATAAGGATTCAGTCAAAACAAACAGCAATGACTAATGCAATGTGTTTACTAACAAGGTTAAGAGAAGCTAGTAGGTAAAGATAAAAAGGTTAAAAATAAAAAGATAAAGTTGCTAAAATGGTTGGAAAGTTCAAGTTACAAAAGAAAAGAAACATCACCATTTCTGTGAAGTCATTCCTAGCCTTCAATGACAGAGTGAATCATTTCCACCCAAGGTAATTTACTCCTGTTCCTAACATAGAATTAATTAAATACTTGTGGTGCAACTATTTTTCTTTCTCTCTATCTCTCTCTCTCTCCCTCTTTTTTTTTTTTTTTTTTGAGATGGGGTCTCACTCTGTTGCCCAGCTGGAGCATGGGGACAGGATCTCAGCTCACTGCTACCGCTGCCTCCTGGTCTCAAAGCAATCCTTCCACCTCAGCCTCCCGAGTAGCTGGGACTACAGGAGTGCTCCACCATGACTGGCTAATTTCTAATTTTTGTATTTTTTGTAGAGACAGGTTTTTCCATGTCACCCAGGCTGATCTCGAACTCCTGGACTCAAGCTATCTGCTCCCCTCGGCCTCCCAAAGTGCTGGGATTACCTGCATGAGTCACCAAGCCTGGCCATGGTGCAACTATTTTTCAATGTGTATGTCTTCATTATACCATGTGATTGAGAGATATTTTATGTTTATAAACATTTAAATATAGTACACCATGTGGTTGAGAGATGGTTCATGTTTATATACATTTAAATGCAGTCTCCGCTGTATGTAGCTGTTTAATATATGTTTACTGAACACAGACATAAATTGATTATAGTAAATTTTTTTTTTTTTTTTTTTTTTTTTTTTGAGATGGAGTCTTGCTCTGTCTCCCAGGCTGGAGTGCAGTGGTGCGGTCTCGGGTCACTGCAAGCTCCGCCTCCCGAGTTCACGCCATTCTCCTGCCACAGCCTCCCGAGTAGCTGGGACTACAGGCACCTGCCACCACGCCCAGCTACTTTTTGGGTTTCACCGTGTTAGCCAGGATGGTCTCGATCTCCTGACCTCATGATCTGCCCTCCTTGGCCTCCCAAAGTGCTGGGATTACAGGCGTTAGCCACCATGCCCGGCCAGTAAATTCCATAGTAATTTTGACCACATACAATTTCCATAGTGGATCATAGATGTTAATATAAATCACTAAGATAGAAAACATACGGGAAAAATGAGTGACTTCTGCATGGGTAGATTTCAGTCAGGTGTATTATTTTTCTGCAACTGCAAGATTACAATAGTATTTTTTCTTTAATCTCTCTGTGTGCTATGCTACATTGACTGTCGTTTGAAAGTTAAATAACTGGATCACATTTGCTGAGATTTTTGTCTTATGTTTTTACCAACTATCTTTGGGAGAAATATTTATCTGCAGTTTAATTTTATTTTAATGCATTTGCCTGACTTTGAAGCTGCCTGCGTAGAATGAATTGGAGTTTTCCATCCACTTCACTTTTCTGGAAGACTTAATGTAGACTTGGTATTACTTTCTCTTCCAACTTTTATACAGAATCACAAGTGAAGTCATCTATATGTGGAGTTTCCTGTGTGTGAGGGTTTGCAACTCAACATTTAATGGCTTTAATATATTTAGTTATAATGAGTTTATTTATTTATTTATTTATTTTTTAACTTTAAAGTCTGGGATACATATGCAGAACTTGAGGTTTGTTACCTAGGTATACGTGTGCCATGGTGGTTTGCTGCACCTATCAACCTGTCATCTAGGTTTTAAGCCCCGCATGAATTTGTCCTCATGCTCTTCTTCCCTTTGCCCCCAACCCCGCGGCAGGTCCTGGTGTGTGATGTTCCCATCCCTGTGTCCATGTGTTTTCATTGTTCAGCTCCCACTCATGAGTGAGGACATGCAGTGTTTGGTTTTCTGTTCCTGTGTTAGTTTGCTGAGAATGATAGTTTCCTACTTCATCCATGTCCCTGCAAAGGACATGAACTCATCATTTCTTATGGCTGCATAGTACTCCATGGTGTATATGTGCCATATTTTCTTTATTTAGTTTATAATTGATGGGCATTTGGGTTGGTTCCAAGTCTTTGCTATTGTAAATAGTGCTGCAAGGTGTTTGTGTCTTTCATGAAATGTGCCTATTTCTTCTACGTTTTCGAAAAATTTATCGGCAAAAGATTGCTCATGACATTCTATTATTTTCTTTTACATGTCAGTGCAATCTATAATAAGTCTTAGTTGTATTTTTAAAACAAAAACTTTGTTTAATTGATTCTTCTCTGTTTGCATTCTATTTAATTTATGTCTGCTTTGACATTTTATTCCTTCTGCTTACTGTGTGTCTAATTTGGTCATTTTATCCTTTATTTCTCTCTGATTCTATTTGATTTATTTCTATTGTTATGTCAAGTTGACTGAACTTCTATTCAATGTCTAATCTGCATTTAATTTTATTTATTGTGCATTTCATCTGCGACATTCTAGTTCTTATTTATAGAAGTATTAATTAGGTCTTTTTTATATCTTTCCAGCCTTAAATATGTGAGTATGTAAAATACAATTATCATTACAGTCTTGAATTTTTTTTCACTATGTCTAACCTTAGTGACGATTGGGCTCAATTGACTGGGTATATTCTTCATTAAGTGACATTTATTGCTCATGCAGGCATGCCAAATTTTTTTATTGCATGCCAGATGTTGTGAAATTTACTTTGGTAACTGCTAGATAATGGTATGTTCCTATACACATTCTTGAGAGTTGTTATGGAAGAAAGTTATGTTACATGGAAGCAGATTGATCATTTCTGGTGTTGTATTCAAGGTTTCTTAGATGGCACCAGATAATATTTAGTCTAGTGTAAATTTCCCCCAGCCAATACTTTTTGATTATTCTACCAAATACTTTTTGAATTATAAAGTTTTCCATTTTGACCAACAGAAATAAACTTTATTCATGTTCATGAGTGAGTATTAATCATAGTTATTTACAAAACTTCTAGGGTGATATTTTCCCCACCCTAAAGTCGTTTTTTCACATGTACATGCTAATAAGTACTATGCTGAATTCTTAAACACTCTTTCCATGTCTCCAAAATTTTCACAATATGCAACTCTCTCCTTTTTGATACTCTTCCCTTCAAAGTATGAATAATTCGTATCCCTAGAATTCAGATATTCCTCATCATTCAGTGTCCACCCTGCTTCCTTACATTTGTCTTTTTCTGTTCTGTGGCCTCGTAACTTCTTTAACACAGAAACTTACATAGAAACTTTGGAGAGTCCATGCCAACCATGGATATGACACTTTCCTAGTACAATTGTAACCCAGGTTCTTTCCTGAAGAATTGAAATAGTCCCAAAATGTATTTCTTTTCACCAGGTTTTTCCTGTGAAGTAATTTTCCACGCTGTAGCTAAAGTAAATTGTCTAAAATAAAAATTTGATTATATTATCACGCTATTTAGAAATATTTGGGGACTTTCTAGGGTTCTTCACAATCTGGACCTTGCAAAACATGTCCAGTCTCACTCCATCACCATTTTAGCAAGATTCTCTATTTAAGAAATAAGCTTTTCCATTCAGTTTCTCTCTCTCATAAATATCAGAGGCCAGTCTACTGGTCTCTAATTTGACTAAAATTCTCTTCCTATGCATTTTTCTGGATGAATTTGAATTATTCTTTTTCTGTTAATACAATACCTGAGTTCTGTTTGAGAAGGCACATAATTAGTGACTTATAAATGACTATTGGTATTTCTTTTTCTGAAATCTAGACTGTTTCAGAAATTAAAACTTGTATCTCATTCCTATGTTATCTTGGTCATAGATTGGATAGCAATTAGATTCAAGAAATTCTAAACTAGAGAAATGGAAGTGAATTTTCCTGATAATAGTTACAGTAATTCAAATAGTAACTGCATGCTTTCATATTTATCTTTCAACTTTTAGTGTATTTTAAGACAATAACTTTATATATCTAGCCAAAAATATTCTGTATGACAATGATTGCATGATGCATAAAATCTTGTTGAATTTAATTTTCTTTTCAGAGATTTTGAAACCTTTTTAGAAAAGATTGAGGAAAGATTACTTGGCTCAACTTTTAGAATTATAAATATATTACCTTTTCAGATTTTAATATAAATTGATAATAATAATGTCTCAATAAAATGAAGGTTAAAAAGTAGATTTAAAAAATACTATATGCAGTATGTCAGAAGCAAAAAATACTCTTCCAACGAATCCTAAGAGCATAGAGCAATCTCTTGTATATAATGAGTATTTCCAATAAATATTTACTTATTCATTAAATGTTGAATACATGGATTCCAAAAGAGAAAGGACACATGTAGTTTACAGCAGAGACATTACACAGGGAACATCAGGCTGCATGAGAAAGATTGGAGAACCTGCTCCTTTTAGAATTGCAACACATTAGAAGAGGTGTGTGTCTTTTAATTTTTTTTTTTAAAGTGGAAATTTGCAGGGTGGGGAGGGGGCAGGCAGGAGTTAAAGAAGGGTACCCTTCCAGCCTAAAAGTTTAACATGATTAAAGACTTTTTTCCTTTTTTTTTTTTTTTGTTGTTGTTGTTTCCTTCTTTTTATTTTTTTTCATACTTTATGTTCTAGGGTACATGTGCAATGAGATATCATCTCACATCAGTTAGAATGGCGATCATTAAAAAGTCAGGAAACAACAGGTGGTGGGGAGGATGTAGAGAAATAGGAACACTTTTACACTGTTGGTGGGACTGTAAACTAGTTCAACCATTGTCTGGAAAGCAGTGTGGAGATTCCTCAAGGATCTAGAACTAGAAATACCATTTGACCCAGCCATCCCATTACTGGGTATATACCCAAAGGATTATAAATCATGCTGCTATAAAGTTTTTTTTTTCTATTCATCAGCCAGAATGTGACGTTCTTGTCATATGCAGTGCTAACATATGTGAATCTGTTGCTATTTGTTGTTGTTGTTATTTGTTTGATTGATTTTCTGGTTTCCTTTACCTTGTTTTCTAAATAATTCACATTTTAATTCAATTTATCTTTTTGCCACAATCAACAGTCACTCTAATCTTACTTTTTTTTTTTTTTTTGGAATCCTGAAATTCTACTTTATGCATCTTTCATTTATTTTTGCTGGTCTTATTATTATTGCAAGGATCCCTCATTATTCTGGAGAACATTATATTTAGGTCAAAATTTTCTATGTTTTTATATGTCTGAAAATATCTTTATTTTGTCTTCTCTCTTGATTGATAATTAGATGTCTATAGAATTCTACATCTAAAAAAAGAAAAATAATACAGATCCTTAACATTGGGGGTGCATTTTATTATTTACGTAAACAGATTTAATAACTAGAAGTATGATTTCTATCTTGTTATCTCTGTTATACAAACATTTTCCTTTTCTTGTGTATGTGTATGTTGACTTCTTTTTCTTATTATCAATGAGTATTTATCAATAACTATTGAAGAGATTTTCATTTTTCATTCAAATAGCATGATAAAGTAGGTTTATTTTCATCATTCTTTGTTACCCCCATGTATTCTTGCAAAGTGATAACAAAATCTCTTTCTAGCTAATATATATATGTGTGTACACATGCACATGTGTATATACATGCACATTATATATACACATTATATATGTATACACATTATATATACATATTGTATATAATTATATGAGAAATATATATAAGTATATATCTTATATAACTTTTTTTATATAATCCTTCCATCAATGTCTCTCTTCTCTTTTTTGGAAATCCGGTTCTCATATAATACATCTCCTTAACAAATCCTTTATAGTCTTGCTTGCTTGATATTGATTTTTTCTCCAAATATTTGCTTACTTTTTTCTTATCGTTTTTCTTTGTAACTTGTATTTTATTTATATTTAATATATTTGCCTAGAATTAAGTTATAAAAGAATTTTTTACCTTCAGATTATTTTTTACATCAGTGGAATTCAATATACTTTCCTATTTTAACTTTTATTGCACTTTTGTTTTTATACTTTATGTTCTAGGGCACATGTGCACAATGTGCAGGTTTGTTACATATGTATATATGTGCCATGTTGGTGTGCTGCACCCATTAACTCATCATTTACATTAGGTATATCTCCTAACGCTATCCCTCCTCCCTCCCTCCACCACACAACAGGCCCCAGTGTGCGATGTTCTCCTTCCTGTGTTCAAGTGATCTTATTGTTCAGTTCCCACCTATGAGTGAAAACATGCGATGTTTGGTTTTCTGTCCTTGCGATAATTTGCTGAGAATGATGGTTTCCAGCTGCATCCATGTCCCTACAAAGGACATTAACTTACACTTTTTTATGGCTGCATAGTATTCCATTGTGTATATGTGCCACATTTTCTTAATCCAGTCTGTAATTGATAGACATTTGAGTTGGTTCCAAGTCTTTGCTATTGTGAATAGTGCCACAATAAACATACGTGTGCTTAATGCACGTTTAATAACTTTCATTTTATTGAGAACATGAGAGAAACAAGACACAAAGAGTTATCTACAGTTATGGAAGAGATTAAAGAGAAATAAAGACTTGTGTATAGACTTTTTTTTTTAATTTGAAGTTCTCTACAACCTCATTTAAAAAACTTTATTAGTGTTCTAATATTTGGAGGTATAAAATTTTATTTGTTCAAGTCCATATTTTGAACAATTAGATTGTCTTCTTATTAAAATAATACTTTTTCTTGCCTTTTCATGCTGTCACTGTATTCTTCAACAAAGAGTAAAGTTAAAGTTCAGGATTAAATGGCATTTTTAAAAATTATAGCTACTTAAATATTCATTAGACTAAGTGAATGGGACCCTTCAGTGGCAGAATCCATCAACCTAGGATAGGTCTGATGACATCCTATTGGGATAGTATGTAGAGAATATTGGATGGCTCTATAACAGAGACATTTAAGACATGTAAACACATGTATGGAAAGTAACTTTAGTTTTGAAAATGTTAAGTTTGAGGTATATGAAACTAGGGTGAGAAAATATAATAAAAAATGCATATACTTAAAAGCAAGTAAAATAAAAAAATCAACAATAAGGAACTTAGAAATAGAGAATAGACTCATATTTATTAATACACAGAAAATGAGAAAACTTTTAAGTATGTCTAAGGAGTGTTCATTAAACTAAGAGAAAAATCAAAGTAGTGCAATTCTATACAAGTGAAGAAAGATAATTTTCCTCGAACAAAACAATTGAGATGGTCAAATACTGCCCAAAGCTCAAAGAGATTGTGTGTATCACTGAGTCACATGAATATTTCCTCAAAGTGAGCAAACAATCTAACCTGCACAACTGTGTGTTGCCCAGGTAAGAGTTTAGCCTCTTATTATGTAATAATAATTATTTGGGCTCCCTTTTAGTTAAAAATGTGACCATTTGCAAAATAAATCATGTTATCACTTGAGCCAGAAGTTCTAGCCCAACCTGTGCAATGTATTGAGACTCAATCTCTCTGAAAGAAAAAAACTCTCAGATTATGGAGTATAAAGAGGAGACACATGGGTAATGATTTTGTGTGTGTGTGTGTGTATATATATATTTCATTTGTACATACAATAATGAATATATGTATATAAATAATATAAGTATACAAATAATACAGTGTATTTGTTATATATATAGATATCCATATACACATATTAATAACACCAAATATGAGGAGTATCAGGATGCAATTAGAATGAGAATTCAAGTCAAGGGAGAATCATTATGTCTATTTTTTAACATGTATATAATTTGAGTTTTTATATTACAGATGTAAGAAATGAAGTAGACACAGAGATTACACTTATAGGATAAAAGTTAAATGATAAGTAAAGTAATATTTCAGCATTGGAATATGTTGAATATTCTATGTCAAATTGGGAAAGATTTTATTTTAGACAACAAATATCTCCTATCTTATTTGTGTGCAGTGGCAGTTAGATATCTTGGTTTGGAAATCGGAAGATTTCCCTTTGGAAAGATTTTTGCAAGGATTTATCTCAGGACACATACACACACACACACACACACACACACACACACACACGGTGGGACGATGGGCGGGGGCGGTGGTGCAGAAATGATACTCAATATCTGTTTCAGCTCAGAATGTTTCTCTTACAGTGACCAACAATTCCGAAACATTGGTTAGCCTGCTATCCAAGATCAATTATCCAATATTGGCTATCCAAGATCTTCAGTGTCTTCCCTTACCGGAATCTTAAGTGGACTGTAATTTTAACCAGCTACTTGTTTTTACCATTGAACAATTCTCATCTTAAGATCCTGAATCTGACTGCTTTTATAATGAACTTGACACAAAGTACACTAATCTTCAACTCAAACTTTTTTTCCTCTGGGTATACAAATTGCCATGCCATTTATGGGTATTCTTTTTTGTTGTTTGTTGTTGTGGTGGTAGTGGTGGTGATGATGGTGGTTTGTTGTTGCTGTTGTTGTTTGTTTGTTTGAGATGGAGTTTTGCTCTGTCACCCATGCTGGAGTACTGTGGCAGAAACTTGGCTCACTGTAACCTCTGCCTCCCAGGTCCAAACAATTCTCCTGCCTCAACTTCCTGAATAGCTGGGATTACAGGTGCACACCACCATGCCCATCTAATTTTTGTATTTTTAGTAGAGATGGGGTTTCACCTTGTTACCCAGGCTGGTATAGAACTCTTGACCTCAAGTGATCTGCCCACCTTGGCCTCCCAAAGCACTGGGATTACAGGCATGAGCCACTGCGTCAGGACCATTCATGGATATTCTCAATAAAAGGATTGTCTGATCCCACAACTATCTCAGAATAAAAAGTGAACTTTTCATCCCAAGCATAAAAATTACTCAGAGCATTTTCTTCTGGCTAAATCCCTCATTCTTAGTTTTTCTCACTCATTGGCAGCATTGTGCTAAGTGAGTGGAATCCCCTGAATGTGACATTTTATTTTCTTTCTCCTTAGCATCCATGTCAGGAAGACTGTTTTAAGCAGGGCTTTTCCACAGTTTTTTCTGTCAGAACCCAATACCACAACATTTCAGCCCTTTCTCTTAATCTTCACTGCTCTCCAAGGGCTAGGGTGAGTCCATCCGTGGCTGGAACCACTCTTGAGTCTGATGTATCTGACACCAATGGCAGGGAACTGTATAGTCATATACTTGGTGAAGAATGAGCATATTATCTAAAGAAGCCCTGGCACCACTTCTTGTCCATGCTGGCTGGAGATGATACTGTCCTGTCTCCATACTTCTCTCTGTGCTCAAGGTCTTTATCCATGACCTCTGAAAAATTACATTTGATAGTTGCCTCAATCAACCCTTTTTCATCCATACATTCTTTTCTATGGGCTCAGGAATCCTGTCAGCCATGACCTTTGACCACTTTGTGGCCATCAGTCACTCCCCACAATATACCACCATATTCACCAACTCATGTGTTACCTGAGTAGGGCTGGAAGCCTTGCTGAGGGGTGCAGCACTGATGACTCCATTGCCTGTCCTGCTCAAAAGGCTTCCTTTCTACAAGGTCACACACTCTCCTATTCCTACTGTTTCCATCCAAATGTCATGAAGTTAGCCTGTGGTCAAGTCAAAATCAGTATTTTCTCTGGGCTCGTTTTGGTTATCTTTTCTTTTGCAGCTTACTTCTGCTAATAGTTATTTCTTATACTCTCATATTCCAAGTAGTCCTGGGCATTGTTTCCAGAGAAGGCCGGATGAAGGCATTCAACACCTATTTGCCTCACATCTTTATTGTTCTGATTTACTATGAACCTCATCTGGCAATAACTGTGATGTATCGAGTCAGCCACAGAAGTTCTCCATTACCACCTGCAGTCCTGGGAAATATCTACCTCCTCCGGCCCCTGGTGCTAAACCCAATTGTGTACAGCCTCAAGACCAAGCAGATCTGTATTGCTCTGAGGAAATCTTTCAAGATAAAGAGAAATTAAAGAACTGGAGAAGTTAATGGTGGTTAAGGTTGGGAAAAAATAGAACTCTCAAATTTGGAGAACGTAAATTTTAGTTGTTTAAGAATAGTTGACCTTCGCTTAATTTTAGATCTCAGATGTGGATCTACATTAGTATTTAGAATAAAATGTTGAAAATTATGGTTTGTATAAATAAAGACATATATTTTATATTCATAATATTTTCTTTTTTCCCCAAATTCTTTACATGTGGTTTGAGATATTTTGAAAACAAAATTTGTACAAATAAGGAATGCTTGGCTGGAGTATATTCGTGTTAACCCCTTGTCATAAGAAAGGTCCTGAAGTACTTCCATGTTTCTAAAGGCAGTTTGTAAGTTAGCAACTTAGTAGAGTCCAGACATTTCAGAAAATCACCCATCTCCATTCTCTTAACCTTCTACTTTTTTAGTTTTCTTTCCCCTGTCTTATATTTTATTTTTAAATTATCTCTCTTCTGTTCTGCACTGGCATCTCTATGAGAAAAGTATATTTTATACTATTTTAACTACACCAAATTGAACAGTGCTTGGTTCACAGTAGTAAATTAATACATTATTTTTTGCTTTTTGTTTTTTCAAGAGTTGAGTCATATCAACCAAAACACTTTCCATACCCCAACAATATAAGAAACTCACATTCTACACAAAAAGACATTACTCCTGTTTCCTATCTATTACACCACTGTTAATTTATTTGCTGCCTCTTATTTCTTCCATCATTATGAACGCCTGGGCTGAAGTGATCCTCTCATCTTGGGTTTCCAAAGTGCTGAGTTTACAGGTGTAAGCCACTGTGCCTGGCCCACATTGAATCTTTTTTGGAACATTTGCAATAGAATCCTCATTTGATATGATAAATTTATCCTAACATATTTGTTATATGAGGTCCATGATCTGACCTATCATTTCTTCCACACTCCAGTTTTACTAAACAACCTTCAGTTCTCTGAACAATGCATGTTAGGTCAGACACTTTTTGTACTTGCTGCTCCCTATACCTGTTACACACTTTTCATCGTTCTCTGAGAAAATTCTTGACTATCTTTTAAGAACTAGATTAGTAGAGATAAACCTTCTGTACTATGTAAAATTTTAATCACAGTTTCAATGATTATAACTTCTTTGTTGGTCTTATGACCCCTAAGTGGTGGCAATCTTATGGGACTGAACCCTTACCCAGTAGGACTTTATGCTGTCAGAATTGAATGGAATTAGAGGACATCCAGTTGGTGTCCGCTACAGAATTGCTAGTTGTGTTAAGAAAAACCCTTAGATATCTGGTGTCAGAGTGTTCCATTCTGTGTTGAGTGACTATGTGAGAACTGGAAAAATCACTTTGTTTCCTGCCCCTCCCCCACTTTAGTGTGGGGGTGTGTGTGTGTGTGTGTGCATGCACATGCATGCATGCATGCATATGTGTGACATAAAGAGAAAAATAGGAAGAGAGATTTATAAAATATAAAGAGAAAATAGCAAAATAAAATACTCTTCATTTAAGGGGATTCACAAATAAAAACTCTAATAATAGCAGACTGCTGAATAATTTTTAAAAATATATGTGAAATGATTTCCCAGCAGATCTTCAGAGTGACCCTGGTTATTGTGAGTAGTATTATGGTGGTGGACATCAGCCTACTCCAAGAGGAGCGTTTCAATGCCCTGAGAAATATAAAATTGGCTGAAGAAGATTAATCTGAATAAATATACAAATTAATTAAATGTAAAAGCTTGATTAAAGCTCTGATATCCATTCTTTGCCATTGCCTTTCCTCGGCCTTCCTCAAGAATGTCTTAATATTGTTATGTTCCATTACTTGCACTTTCTTTTTTTTTTTTTTTTTTTTTTTTTTTTGAGGCGGAGTCTCGCTCTGTCTCCCGGACTGGAGTGCAGTGGCCGGATCTCAGCTCACTGCAAGCTCCACCTCCCGGGTTCACGCCATTCTCCTGCCTCAGCCTCCCGAGTAGCTGGGACTACAGGCACCCGCCACCTCGCCCGGCTAGTTTTTTGTATTTTTTAGTAGAGACGGGATTTCACTGTGTTAGCCAGGATGGTCTCGATCTCCTGACCTCGTGATCCGCCCGCCTCGGCCTCCCAAAGTGCTGGGATTACAGGCTTGAGCCACCGCGCCCGGCCTACTTGCACTTTCTTTATCCTGTTTCTGTCCCATGTCTTAGTACATGCTGCTAACTTTACTTGATATACCCAATCCACTTTCCTCTGACTGCTATTTGTTGTGATTTTTACTCATTTCCTTATCTCATTTTTTCACTCATTTTCTCATCTCAGTACCTCCAGTCAACTTTTCTTAACTCTTAATCCTAATGTATAAAATGTATAAAAATAGACAACTAAAACAGACTTTAGAAGTTAAGAGTTCCATAGGACTCAGACCTTACCTCTATCATGATATACACTGTATATCAACCATTTGCTTTTCTACCTCCCTAAGTAGACACATTTAAAACCCAAAGTAATTTGCTGGATTATTTTTAGAGTTCTAGATTCTAGCAAATATGAAATATATCAGTGGGCCTCTAAGAAATTATAAAAATAAAGAAAATATAAAAAAGGAAGGGAAAAAGACTAGTAGTTTGGCAGGCATAATGAAACTTGTTAAAATCAGGCAATATGTATTTATTTCCACCCTCTATATGCCAAGCACCAGAAATAAATGTATGAATAGGAGAAAAAATATTCCTACTATTGTGGAATTTACATTGTAGTAAAGGAAGGAAAGAGAGAAAAATCAAGATAAACCATGTTGTGGAACTGTTGGCTCAATCAGGATTACTGTCTCTGTAATTTTATTATTTATTTATTTATTTATTTATTTTTTGAGACAGAGTCTAGCTCAGTGGTCCAGGCTGGAGTGCAGTGGCGCGATCTCGGCTCACTGAAAGCTCCTCCTCCCGGGTTCACACCATTCTCTCACCTCAGCCTCCCCAGTAGCTGAGACTGCAGGCGCCCGCCACCCCGCCTGGCTAATTTTTTGTACTTTTAGTAGAGACAGGGTTTCGCCCTGTTAGACAGGATGGTCTCGATCTCCTGACCTCGTGATCCGCCTGCCTCAGCCTCCCGAAGTGTTGGGATTACAGGCGTGAGCCACCGCGCCCGGCCGGTAATTTTCTCATATATATATGAAGAGCTTTCTTTTCACATGTTCACTTTCGCCCTCTCTATACACGAGCAAGATCTATTACGTCTCCTCTGAGTGTATGCTCAGACTGAACATCCACTAGACATAATTGCTCCCTCTTAAAACAGTAAAACAGATCTCTGCTTTACAGTGTATTCCCAAATGAAGACCTGGCACAGCCGTGGCAAGGAATTATAGATATGTTGTCCTGGGAGAGGCACTTGGACTCTAATGTTTTGCACAGTTTAAAATATTATATAAATGCAATCATACTATGTAATTATTGTGTACCCTTCGATGTTCACTCAACGTATTTAGAGTTATTGATGCAGATATAGTGCTTAGGCATATCTAAATATGTAGTCAAAGTATAAAGATATGTTTGGGGGTAATAAACACCAAATTCATAATGGTGTTTTCTCTGGGAGGAGTAGGTATGTGGAGGGTGTTTCAACTCTATGATGCTGTATTTTAAAGATGGACCATGAATATATGGATTTTCTTTAGGATGTCTTTGGAAATGATTTAAAACTTACAGAAAAGTTACAAGGATAAGAATAGTACATAGAGCGCCCATATTGCCTTTACTGTAATTTATCTATTGTTAAAATTTCATTCCAATTGCCTTAACATTTGAACTCACGCACCAGAGTACTCTCTCTTGTGAGTTATTTCTCACTCTATCTGCCCACTCTCCCCTCAACACACTGTGGGGAAAAGAAAGAGATCAGACTGCTACTGTGTCTGTATAGAAAGAGGGAGACATAGGAGACCCCATTTTGTTCTGTATTTGAGATGCTGTTAATCTGTGACCTTACCCCCAACCTTGTCCATGCAAGAGACATGTGCTGTGGTGACTCAAGGTTTAACGGATTTTGGGCTGTGCAGGGTGTGCTTTGTTAAACAAGTGCCTGAAGGCAGTATGCTTGTGAAAAGTCATCACCATTCTCTTAATCTCAAGTACCCAGGGACACGTACACTGCCAAAGGTCGCAGGAAAGCTAGGTATTGTCCAAGGTTTCTCCCCATGTGATGATAGTCTGAAATATGGCCCGGTGGGAAGAGAAAGACCTGATCGTCCCTCAGCCTGACACCTGTGAAGGGTCTGTGCTGAGGAGGATTAATATAAGAGGAAAGAGGCCAGGCGCGGTGGCTTAAGCCTGTAATCCCAGCACTTTGGGAGGCCGAGACGGGTGGATCACGAGGTCAGGAGATCGAGACCATCCTGGTCTACAGGGTGAAACCCCGTCTCTACTAAAAAATACAAAAAACTAGCCAGGCGAGATGACGGGCGCCTGTAGTCCCAGCTACTGGGGAGGCTGAGGCAGGAGAATGGCCTAAACCCAGGAGGCGGAGCTTGCAGTGAGCCGAGATCTGGCCACTGCACTCCAGCCTGGGCGACAGAGCAAGACTCCGTCTCAAAAAAAAAAAAGAGGAAAGAAGGCCTCTTGACAGTTGAGATAGAGAAAAGTATCTGTTTCCTGCCCATCCCCGGGCAATGGAACATCTGGGTGTAAAACCTGATTGTATGTTCTGTTTACTGACAAAGGAGAAAACCACCTTAGGGCGAAAGGTGGGACTTGCTAGCGCAATGCTGCTCTTTATGCACCAAAAAGTTTTGTGGAGATGTTTACATATACAGACACAGCACTTTTCCTTAAACTTATGTCACATAGGTTTTTATTCATATGTCTTAGTGGATCCTATTTTCCTGCCACTTCCCTTTTTCTAAGATGGTAAAGATAATGATCAACAAATACTGAAGGAACTCAGAGACCACGAGTCCTCTGTATGCTGAGCGCTGGTCCCCTGGGCCCACTTTTTCTTTCTCTATACTTTGTCTCTGTGTCTCTTTTCTCAAGCCTCTCTTTCCACCTAATGAGAAACGCCCACAGGTGTGGAGGGGCAGGCCACCCCTTCACACACAAATTTTTTCTTAGCCCTGTGAGTGCAGATTGCATACATCATGACATTTACTTCTAAACCATGCAGTGTGGTTTTTTTTCTAAGAATAAAGATACCTCCTTACATAACTAGAAAATGTTTAAATCTAATTTCCCATGTGTATTTTCATTTTGTCAATGCACCAATAACATTCTTTAAGAGCTTTTTACCTCCAGTCAGGATTCATTCTAGGATCAGGCATTTAATTTGTTGTCACTTTTCTTAATCTTATTTAATGTGGTGTATTTCACCACCTTTTTAATTGAGGTAAAATTCGTATACTGTAAAATTAATGACTTTAAGATGATTAATTCATGGAATTTAATACATTCACAGTATTTTATAAGCTACCACTTGTATCTAGTTACAGAATATATTTATGACTTCAAAATAAAACCTCATATTCTTTAAGCAGCTATTCACCATTCCTGTCTCCACCCAGCATCTAGAAACTACCAATCAACTTTCTGTCTCTATAGATGTACTTATGCTAATTATTTCACATAAATTAATTATGTACTATATGGCCTTTTATGTCTCGATTCTTTTACTCAGCATAATGTTTTTGAAGATTATCTATGTTGTAGCACATCAGTACTTCATTCCATTTTCTGGTTGACAAATTTGTTTTTTCATTCATATATTGTATGATGGATCAACATTCAATGAAATGACCAAATTTTATAGAATAATCAACTTTTAATTTCTAATGTTTAATGAACACTAAAATAATCCTGTACTCCTTCCCTAATTTATAGATGTTTCCTTTGTGTTAGTGGATGATTCCTTGAAAAAAATAATTTGAGTTTTGTTTGTTTGTTTTATTGTTTTAAATTTCAACTTTTAGATGCAGTGGGTATGGGTACAGCTTTTTTATTTTGGTATACTGCATGATGCTGAAGTTTGGGTTACAAAAGTACAAGAAACTTATTTCCCGTCTGTTGGTATATCCTGGTTTCATTGTTGTTTTCCAGAAAACAATTGTTAACTGCCTTGTTTCCACAATATTTCAATTTACATATTCTATGTGTTTCTTTAAACAAGAACAGAAAAATACATATATTCCTCACCGATTTCCACATATACATATTCTTACTTCACAATGTGGTAAAGTGTCATATTTGGAAATTTACTTCTTAGACAACAACTAAGTATATTATCTTCTTGGCAGACAAGAATAAAATATCTCAACTCTCATAAGACTACGCCTTGAAGTGATGACATATTCCCCAGAGAGAAGCAGACAGATGAAAGGGGAAGAGGGAGACAGAGTGTCTTTTTCAGTAAGGCAATACTTTACTACTTGAGCAAATTTCTCCTGTTGAATACCTTATGCACTGCTGACCTTATTTGTTTGGTTTTCAGGCTATAAACCAACGGATTAAGGATAGGAGTCAAGAAGAGGAAGAGATCAGCCATGGTGACATGGAGAAGAGGAGATGTGAATTTACCAAATCTATGAATTAGGGCCAGCACAATGAGTGGCACATAGAAAATGAAGACAGTGAAGACGTGGAAAACACAAGTAATAAGTGCCTTGAGCTGACCACTTTTTCAGGCAATACCCAGCACTGTTTTCAAAATCAAGGTGTGTGAAATGAAAATGAACATAGAATCAATTGCAAAGGAGCAGATGACAAGGGACAACCCATAGATCATGTTGACTCTGACAGGACCACAGGCCAGCTTCATTACATCAGGGTGATAGCAGTAGCAGTGGGATAGCATGACATCTTTGCAGAAGGGCAGTCGCTTGAGCAGGATTGGCAAAGCTACCATCACTATCACAGTCCTAACCACAGCTGTCAGCCCCATCTGAATAATCCTGTCAGGAGTTAAAATCACGGTGTAGTGCAGTGGGTTGTGAATAGCTACAAACCGGTCAAAGGCCATGGCCAGCAGGGTGGTTGACTCCATGCAGGAGAAGGTGTGAATGAAGAACATCTGTGTCAAACAAGAATGAAACTCAATCTCCCTGTGATTCAGGAGGAAGACATTGAGTACTGTAGATAGAGTTGACAAGGACAGACCCAAATCTGTAGTTGCCAGCATGGACAGGAAGAGGTACTGAGGCTCATGAAGGCTGGAGGTAGTTTTGATGACAAAGAGGATGGTGCAGTTTCCTAGGATGACAATGAGGTACATGACACACAGGGGCGTAGAAATCCATATTTGTACAGACTCCAGTCCATGGATGCCTGTTAGAAGAAGAATGTGTGGCTGAAACCAGCTATTGTTTATAGGTCCCACATGCAAATGTCTTGAAATGTAACCCAGGTAAGCTTCCAAATGTTTCTATTTGTACAAATAAAATCATAACTTTTAAGATAGTGATAGCTAATGCGTCTAACTCTCCTGGGGCAGCATTTACCCTAGGCAATTTACATCAAGGAGTTTATCCTTAAAAAGTTTCAATGCTATTGGAATAACTATCTAGTGTTTGGTCAATAGATAACTGCTGGTAAAATGTAAGAGCTAGTGGAATTATATTGGCCAAGAACACTCAATCATTAATCTAGTGAAAATAAAAATTAAGTACATAATTTTCTCTCTTATCCAAGTTCTCAGAAAAATAATTATTCTCAGAACATATTTTCTGTCTTGAAAACTTATTCAGATTACATTCTTATCTGTATTTACTTTCGTCTTTGGTGAACTTTCAAAAGACTTTCCAGCACTTTCTTTGGCATCAACATCATATTTAAGGATCTGGAAGCATGAGTATTTTTCTTGGTATTTCTACCTGTGGAAATAAAGTGTAAAATATTTCAACAACCCAGCTAAACCTCAAGTCGTACTTTCCAACTTCATGGGATACTAATCATTTTTAAAATAAATTTCTAGTTTAGTTAATGCTTTGTTTTTAAATGATGTGCTGATATTTTCAAAGGAAGCTGCTCATCAAAATATAACAGAGTGATAAATCCCTGAAGTGGGTACTGATATTACTTTTCCACTGGATCTAAAATTTTATTCATCATCACTGGCCATCAGAGAAATGCAGATCAAAATCACAATGAAATATCATCTCACACCAGTTAGAATGGTGATCTGGCAATCATTAAAGAGTCAAGAAACAACAGGTGCTGGAGAGGATGTGGAGAAATAGGAACACTTTCACACTGTTGGTGGGACTATAAACTAGTTCAACCATTGTGGAAGATAGTGTGACGATTCCTCAAGGATCTAGAACTAGAAATACCATTTGACCCAGCCAACCCATTACTGGGTATATACCCAAAGAATTATAAATCATGCTACTATAAAGACACATACACACGTACGTTTATTGAGGCACTATTCACAATAGCAAAGACTTGGAATCAACCCAAATGTCCATCAATGATAGACTGGATTAAGGAAATATAGCACATATACACCATGGAATACCATGCAGCCATAAAAAAGGATGAGTTCATGTCCTTTGTAGGGACATAGATGCAGCTGGAAACCATCATTCTGAGCAAACTATCACAAGAACAGAAAACCAAACACTGCATGTTCTCACTCATAGGTGGGAATTGGACAATAGGAACACTTGGACACAGGGTGGGGAACATCACACACTGGGGCCTGTCGTGTGGTGGGGGAACGTGGGAGGGATAGCATTAGGAGATATACCTAATGTAAATGACGAGTTAATGGGTGCAGCACACCAACATGGCACATGTATACATATGCAACAAACCTGCACATTGTGCACATGTACCTTAGAACTTAAAGTGTAATTAAAAAAAAAAAGAGAAAAAGAAAATTAAGTGACAGATTATGCAAAAAAAAATCAACAAATAATTTCTTGAAAAAATTTGAAATATATCCATTTCAAATTATATCTTAGTTAACATTAAATACCTTGGTAACTGTCTTAAAAATATCATGATTAGAGAAAATGGTGTTAAGTCATATCTTTACCCTACAAAGAAGGTAGGAGGACACCTGTGACTGGTTGAATACATTAAAATTTACATATTCTGTTTACAATTACAAATTGTCATGCAAAAACAGGAAACACTGATTCAGCAACATTTGGAAACAAGGATGGAGTAGGAACAAAGGTAATAAAACTGAGTTAAACTCTTACCTAGAAGAGCATGAAATCCAAGCAAATATCTTTTGTAAAATCATATACTTTAAAAATATACACCAAAATAAAAACACCAGAAGAAAATTTGAACAGAAATTAATGCAGGACTCTTTCTCAGAAAAAGGGCTAACAGCAGGGAGGACTGGAACAAGAGATTATTCTTTTTTTTTTTACTCTCAGCCAAAATTAGAACTTCTGTACTGTTATAAAACCGTGCAAATGTTAAATGAAACAAAATAATCTTTCCATAAATGTTAATATATCTTTAAAACACAGACCCCAGAGGACTCATAATTTGTATATTTCCATCTATTGATGTGTAGACCTATGCTTGTTTAGTCTTCCATTCATACATTATTGGCACTGAATGTTTACTACAACCTGCTACATTCTTTCATTATATGACTAGTAAGGAGAATTTTACAAAACATGTCCTTTTAGAGGAGGAAGAGTCACAATGAACATGTATAGCCCTTAATAAGGAGGTCAACTTCTTAGGGACTTGGATACTAAGTGAAAGAATTTTTCAGCTGTACATGTGGAGTATCAGAGTCATTTATGTTTCTAAAAAAACAGAAAAACAAGAAAGTTATTGTGAATAATATAGTAGAACATCCAATCCCACCATAAACACTGCCCACGCAGTCACTGAACACGTTGCTTTTTGCAATACTAAGAAAACTCTCTTCTAAACATAAACGTCTTATTCACCATAATATATCACGTATGTCTTTTAAGCAGAAACATAGAATATACTACAGATTCATATATGCACACACAACCAGCTCTGCCTTGGCTTCAACTTTCTTCCAGAATATCTTGGAATTCACTCTTTGGAATTCACTTCTTTGTATGCATCTTTCTCTTCTTTTATTTTTTTTAATCACTGTTGCAATTGCTGCAAACACTATCAGCATCAAGACCACCATCAAGAATACTGCAACAACTAATGTAAAAGTCAAATGTGTACTTAGTCTATATTGTTGTGTGCTTCATTTTTAAATATGCTTTGTGCCTATATTTTTGTTCCTTTTCAATAAGAATGCCTTTTTTCAATTAATTTAATTTTTTTACTCACTCTCTAGTCAGATTGGTTGTTTTATTACACTAGATGTATTACCAGATATATTACTCATTCTCACATCATGATGTGTATATAACTTTTAATATATTCTCAACTGTGACCATGCTTCATCGTAGCCAATAGTAATTTAAAACCACACTTAAAAGACACTTTGTATTCAACAATCTATAAAAATGATCCAATGCCTATTTTAAATCCCCAGAATTTTTCCAGCCATCAAATCCCCACTGAATGCATTGCTTAATTCCTCTTTATGAATAATGAAACATATAATTTCATATTATCTTCCAACTGTTTTCCCTTACTAAATTTGACTTTAAGTACCTTTCATGTTGAGATTTCATCCTTCACATATCTGCATAAGGATAGTTCACCTCTGTTTGGAAAAGAAGGCACATGGCAAATTTTGTTTAAACAAATAAATTAATTGTTTAAAGATTCCTACCACAGCCTATAGTTGGTAATCCCCAGCAAAGGCATAAAACTTACTAGTAATCCAGGATTCATTTTAAACTTTTATGTATAGAAAGTTTTGGGGGTCGTTATTACCCAGTAGGGCTCACTTAGAATTCAAGAGTAGGTGCCATTATCTTGAAAGTTGGGGAAGAAAAGTGTATCATCCTATGTAAATATTAATTCTAGTATTTGTCAACTGGCTCAATTTCCAGGTATTCTTATCCTAATTTCCTTTTATCTTGTTGTGGATTACCCATTCCATTAAGAAACATATCCTACAGATTATTCCTGTCACAAAGACATTTAACTGTTTCAGTTAGCATGTCCCACTTCCAAATTCACCCCTAATCACTTTAAGATGTATAATTTCTCCTTTCTGCCCCAGAGCCCTCAATTGAGTATCTCCTAAAAACAATGCCTCATCCCTATTATTTTAGTGGAAATAAAGTGAATTAAGAGTTACTCCACATAGTGTACAATCTTCTCTCCATAAAACCAGCACCATCTAAAAAAACTAACAAGAGAATTCAGCAGCACAGTTCTGCTCTTTCAGTCTCACCCTCCTTGGCATTGGCAGGGAGTGGATAGACTCTTATGTCAGAAATTTCTTATAGAGGCACCTGCATCACAGCAGAGTTATTTATTGCAATAAATAGAGAATTGTGGATGGAAGGTGGCCAGAGGAAGATTATCAAAATAGTTCCATGAGATATTAATTTAAATACTATTTACACACAGTGTCACAAAAAGAAATTACTTGGAACTAAAACCATGGCAAATTTGTTTTTCTTAATACCCTAAAGTCCTTTTAATTAATCACACATTCATGCCTGAGAGCAGCTGAATCCTTACTATTCAACACAAACACTTGATGAGCTTTTCTTTATAAGTGATTGTTCCTGATACTTGGTTTGCGTTTTTTTGTTTTTTTGTTTTTGTTTTTTTTTTTTTTGGTGAATCCTTTTGAAATGTGATTCTCTACTTTTCTCTGAGAAGTTGAGTATTGGAAACCATCTCTTTCATTACCATTGTAATAGATTCCCATTATTATGATATTGTGTCAGAACATTGCAGTGCTGTAGATTTTTTGAGAGGTATACTGCCATATATGACAGTCTGAGTTAGTGTGGCCTCATTAAAGTTGTTTTTTTTTTTTTTTCAGATTTTCTCCTCTTTTCTTCCTGTATAGCTGTTGCCTATAACTTTTGCCCACTCTTTTAAAAATTTTACTGTATCTTTCCTGTGATTATAAATTCTTCCTCTCTTTTGAATGTTTCAAAGGTAAAATATTGCAGGCATCCAAATGCCTAATACAATGACTGGTATAGAGAAGACATTCAATCTATACTTGATCAATGTAGAATGAATGGACAGGGACTTCTGCTGTCTGACAAGATTCAGTAAGAGGAGTAGAATTTACCTTTCCACCGAAAACAATTAAAATAATTAGACAAAATATATGCAGCAAAGATTTCCAAGACATTTAATATCTAGCAATGAAATAATAAATAAACTAGGTCCTATAACTGCTGCAGCTGATTGCTTTGAGATAATTTGTAGACCATGGTAAATGGAGAGGAAACCCAGATAGAGTCTGTGAACTCCCTGAGTTAAAAAAATTATTGCTGAGAATTCCAGGAGACCAAAGTATCTAGAGTTCATGGCACGGGAGAAGAGACAGATGCACAAGAAAGATACTACTCAGGCTTTGGCTGTCCTCACTATCCTTCCTGTTTATTAGTAGTACATTTAGAATCCTCCCTGCCAAGCTGACACCCCCTGCCATGTTCCCATGTAATCGTTTTTATGTTGTCTTGTCCGTGCATCACTTGCCAGGAAATAACTTGCAGGGATGTTCTCCTCACATGATCAGGTTCCCACACACTTCTCTGGTTCATTGGTGATGCCCACTACCAACGCCATACACGCCAGTATAGATGTCTACATTGCTGCACTTCAACTATTTGTTTTAGGACTAAATTATTCAGGATGGAAAGGAAAACTAAAGGGGTGGGTAGACTGAAGAGAAACAAATGCAGAATAGGGAGGTGAGGAGTCAGCTGCGTTCACATTCAATTCAATATGTTTAATTTTTCTGCCCAATTATCTGTGATGTTGATTTTTAAAATTACAAAATCCTCAAAATTAATCTCTTTTTTCTATATTGTCTTGAGCAAAGCATAAGCTTTCATTTTGTCTTTATTAATCAAATTTATAATATTTTCGAAGTTAGGCCTTCTGTATAAAGACTTTACAATAGATATAAAACTGTACTTCAATACACCTCATATTTTTCTAGTTAACTTCTCTAATGAAAACTTTTATTTCAATTGATTGCAAAAACATCATCTCCATGAGTCTTTGTCCCAAGACCCTGGATGAACATAATGTCTATTCTGTGTTGCTATACATGTATGCTTGAATATCTCCATCATTCCTGTTCTGATCTGCTTTGAGGGGTGGTTATTTTGTCCATGTTTTGGTGTCTTCACATGGATAAGACATTCTTGAAGTAGAGAATATTTATGTTTTATATTTGAATCTTTGTTTAGCATAGTACTATACACAGAGTGACCTTTAATACATTTTCATTAATTTATTTAATTACTGTATACATTGAAAATTCATTTCTTTTGTTGCTTTATCTGTTACCTACCTTTTTCCTTTCTCCAGGAATATTAGGGAAGTTTGAGTCGAAAAAGAAATGAAGGAGGAGGAAAGAAATGAGCTAATATGAAAACAAATGATAGAAGAAAAAATATGAGCAAATGTTAGGGTAGGTGGGAGGGAATAGTGGGAGCTATAGTTCATGTGTGTGAACAATGAGTGGATACTATCTCCTAAGTTAGAATAAAGCAATATGAGTGCTCACTTCGCACATTGCCTGTTTAACTGAAATGCATGCCTATTGTAACCTGTAAAGTGAAATCATGGTTCTAATATATGCAACCTTCAGTTAATACAGCACTGTGAAAAGCAAAGACTACCTGCACTTTTACTGTATTTATCTCCAAGTATATTATTGAAGAAAGAAAAAAGGCACTCCTTTATGAAGACTTCATTTTAAAGTATAAGGATAATCATTATCGCTGATTCAGTGGTGTTAATCTCCTAAAAAGGCCACAACAGTATTCCACATCTGTATTTCTGGAGCTCCAGGAATGATAATGTGATTAATTACTATAATGAATCAGATATAATGAATCAGAAAAGGAAAACGCTCTGATGTGCAAGACACTACTAGAGACTTCATGCTTGATGTCAAATCAATAATTGAACATTGTACTTAGACCATATTTGAAATTCATTAAAATTTATAATTATTGTTGTTACCATCACCATAATAACCAATAGCAATAACCCTACAAAACCATGATAGCTTTCATGTCAGTTAAGTCTCTCTGGCTTATTGGTGAATCAGGAGTGATCACCAATTCTTTTGTAAAGCAATCACTTTCCTACAATGCCAAAGTTCACACTTACCCTGATAAAATAACTGTAGTTCTTCATTCTCTCTCTCTCTCTCTCTCTCCTCTCTCTCTCTCTCTCTCTCTCTCTCTGTCTGTCTTTCCTTTCTTTATTCCATTCCAAGGTCTAGTATTGGAGCACAGAGTAAAAGATGACCTCTTCAAAGCAGAGCAACCCTGGAGACATCTGGTACACCATGCTTGGTATCTCAGGAATGAAAGATGCACACACATGAGTCTCCATCCCATCTGTTTATCCCCTGTACATAGTAGCTGTTGTGGGCATTACCTTCTTCTTATTATGCATCTTTACTGAGGGGGAGTCTTTATGAACCCATGTACCTTTTTCTCTCCATGTTGGCCCTAGCAGATATCCTTCTCTCCACAGTCACCACACCAAAGGTGCTAGCAATCTTCTAGTTCAATGTGGAGGGTATTTCTTTCAGTGGTTGTGTGTCTCAGATGCTTTTCCTACACTTCATTTTTGTGGCAGAGTCTGCCATATTGCCGGCCATGGGATTTGACCATTATATGGCTATCTGTTATCCACTAAGATATACTGCCCTTCTGACCACAACAGTCAGTGGAAAAAATGGGTATCACATCTGTGACTAGGAGTTTCTTCATCTGGCCTGTGATAGCATCAAAATCAGCATCTACCAGGGAGTGATTGTGGCCTTGTTTTTCACATGCCTGGATGTGGTGCTTATCATCATCTCCTATGTCCTTATACTTTGTTCTGCGTTTAGAATTCCTTCCCAAGGTGCCCATCTCAAGGTTCTGGGTACTTGTGGCTCCCATGTGTGTGTCATCCTTCTATGCACCAGCTTTCTTTACCTTCTTTGCTTACCAGTTTGGGGGCCACAGTATACCATTCCATATACATATCCTTCTTGCTAATCTTTATGTGGTGGTACCACCCACTCTCAACTCCATCATTTATGGAGTTAAGACCAAACAAATTCAAGAGAGAGAGTTATCCAGGTCTCTTCCTTGAATAAGACATTTTATTGATATAGACTAAAGAGCTTAGTCCTTCATTTTAAAAATTTTTTAATGTAACTCTACAACTCAAGAGAACCTAATGACAATAACAGAATGTTTTTGAGTGAATGAGTCAACATTACAGTCTTACTGTTTATGCTGCTTTTGTTCATGACAATATTAGAGGAAGGACACCTTATTTGCTATGTGATATTCAGCCTTGTTACAACAGGTTTAAAGTATAATAATTCAACAGCTAATTTCAATTTTTTATTGACACAGAAAAAAGGCTACCTAAAGATACAGCCCATTCCCACACATTAGAAAAATAAGTAAAAAAAATCCCAAATTAACCTAACAGAATTTTAGCTTATTTTCCTATAATATTGCATCTATAATTCACAGAAAATATACTCATATATTTAGTATCATAATCTAACAATTGAACATTTGCTCTCTGACTTCAAGTTTTGAATTCCAGATGTCTAAATTTGTCAAGAATATTTATTCTTTCCCAGCTTTTGTATATTTATACTTGTAATGGTCATGAAATATTATCTACCTTACAAAGTTGTTAAAAAGATTAAGTGAGATGATCAATGCAAAATTCCTAAAACAGAGCTTAACATAAAATGAAAATCAAATAATGCTGCTTATTGTCATTATTAGCAATTATATTACCAAGCTGCATCTTACAAACACTGGACCAGCAGGAGAGAGAAAGAGAGAGGCCTCTTTATTTCTTCCTTCCTATTTATAATGTTATGGAATACAATGATTTTAGGTAATCTTGGGACACGAAACCAATTTAGTTTCTTAGAGGGGAGCCAGAAGAAAGATTTCATCAGGGATAGAGTTCAATATTGTCAGCAGACATGTTAATTAAAGCTGTTGAAATGGATAATAAATTCATACCTGCTCCCTTAATAAATGTAAAAGTAGCAATTATATTCTTGGTCATTGTATGATAGCACAATGAATTGCATTTTTTATACCATAGAAACAATAATTATTACTGTTTTTGGCAACAGTAAAATGTATTCATCAGGAAATCAAAGCCACAATGAGATGCCAGAGAACATAATAAAACAATAATTAATAATTAAGTAATAAAAGTATTTTACATGTTTACTTGTACAAGTATGCACACAAACTCACAAATGCATGTTTATATGCTCATAACATTGATGACAGTGAAGTACTAAAGCATCATAAATGCCCAGGTTGAGTATATTAAAATGCATCCAAAAAATAGAGTAGTGCAATTTTTACAGACTAAGTTACAATTAAGTGCTTATATGGAGATAAAAGTATTTTGAAAATAAATTAGAGGTTGCAGAATGATACATATTATGTTATCTCAATTATATAGGTGTATACTTATTCATATATAAACCCACATATACAAGATATTAGCAAAGAAATTAGGAAAGAATATTTAAAAAAGTGCAATATTGTGTAAATGTTTAAATATAACATGTTAATTAAAAATAAATTTAATAATTAAAAAACATATCTATCATTTCTTTCTTTTTCAAAATGAGATGTATATTATTATTTTTAATCTTATTGTACTTGTCTTATGGATAATTCTGTTGTTTTCTTTATATAACATATAATCTTACATCCAAGTTATTATAATATGTAAAATCTTGCATAATAACTAATTAAATAATTATTCAGACTTTCACTGACCCCTGAAATTATTTTGTAAGTTTTTATTCTAATTTTTCATTATCAGATGAAGGATATTTTCAGGGCATTTTTGTGGGAGGGTTGCCAGAGAACAATATTATGCCTGCTTGAAAATATTTGTTTTATTTTTTGTTTTTGTTTTTTTTTTTGAGACGGAGTCTCACTCTGTCGCCCAGGCTGTAGTGCAGTGACGCAATCTCTGCTCACCACAAGCTCTGCCTCCCGGGTTCACGCCATTCTCCTGTCTCAGCCTCCTGTAGCCAGTCTCCTGTAGCTGGGACTGCAGGCGCCCGCCACCACCGTGGCTGGCTAATTTTTTGTGTTTTTTTTAGTAGAGGCGTGATTTCACCGTGTTAGCCAGGATGTTCTCTATCTCCTGACCTTGTGATCCACCCACCTCAGCCTGAAAATGTTTATTATTAGCTCATTGTCAAACATGAGCAATGAAAACACTTATATGGCATAGAACTATTTGTTCATGATCTGTTTTTTCAAAATTCTAGGTATGTATTTTTCAAAAAATATTAACTAATACTTTAAAAGGCAGAATTAATTAAAGTATACCTGTTATAAACTGAACACTAAGGTCATATAATCCTGCCAATAATTTGGAATTCATAGTTTTTTGAAAATCGATCTTCTCTGATCCCAACTATTTATATCTCTTGTTCTATCCTAATGCACTATTTGTTTCCTCCAGAGAACTGGTCAAAATGTGTAATTATTTTATAAATTTTATTGTTTATTGTCTTCCTCCACCTTTTCCATCACCCTCAAAAGGTAAACACTATAGAGTTGCCCCTTGGTGTCTGCACGGAATGGGTACCAGGATCTTACACACACACCAAAATCCATGGGTACTCAAGTTCCTGATATAAAATGACCTGGTGTTTGCATATAGCCTATGCACATGCTGCTGTAAACTTTAAATCATCTCCAGATTACTTTTAATAACTAAAGTCTCTACAGATGCAATTTATCTTTATTTTCCAAATAATACTGAGTTTCCCGTTTGCTGATTACCATTGTGGAAATTTCCCATGTTTCAAATTCTTGGAGATGTCTTCCTGTGGGGAAGGCATTCCATGAGCTCTGATCACCCACTCATACATTAGGTCAAAGATTTAACTTCTCACCAGGTGGTCAGCCACACACATTGAAAACAAAAGCATTTCACAAGCACAGGCCCTCTGCAGCCACGGATCAGCTTAAGTTATAGCTTTGGATGGGCACTACAGCATTGTCCTACAGGGCAGGAGAAAAGTTACAGTAACTTCCCTTTACATCAAGATACTGTGTCAGCAGATTTAGGATCTCCAATTATCTTGGCATCTTAATGCCCAGACCCAGAATCTCATGGACATTATTCTTGAAGATCAAGTTAAATGGATAAAGCATGGATCACAGTCAAAGATCCTGTTTATCTGGCATAGTATGAACCCTCTGGATGTTATCTCCAAATCTATAAAATCCAAAGGTGACTCTTCAGTGATCTTCTAGGTTTGTAGAGGGGCTAACGAAACCTTTAAAAAAGATGATTCAGGCCGGGCATGGTGGCTCACACCTGTAATCCCAGCACTTTGGGAGGCTGAGGTGGGTGGGTCACGAGGTCAAGAGATCAAGACCATCCTGGCCAACATGGTGAAAACCTGTCTCCACTAAAAGTACAAACATTAGCCAGGTGTGGTGGTGGGTGCCTGTAGTCCCAGCTATTCGGGAGACTGAGGCACTGTCTCAAAAAAAAAATAAAATCATAGGAAAGATAATACATCAAAACAGGGATGTAAGGGTACTTTAGTTAAAACGAGATGCTCAAGCAATAATTCTCAAGAAAGATGGTACAAGGTCTGACTGCATGCCATTAAAACGGTGGATTTGACAAAAGGGCAAAAGGGCAAAATGACTTCACAATCATAGACACAGGGAGAGCTGTGAGAGTCAATGATTGAAGGACAGAATCAATCAGGTACCACCAAAGTAAATCTATCAGGTTTATCATTCCAAGATCAAATATCAGCCTGAGAAAGGTTGGCAGGGATTCAGAAAAAAACTGGAATTCTCCAAGGCACAAGGTCAGTCAATGTATCCTGGGACTATGTAAGGGTAATTTAGGGACCTAGATGACTCAGAATCATCTCCTTTCCTTGCTTAGGAGTCTCAATACAACATTCAATGAATTGTTCTAGGTATCTGGATATAATGTTACTTAAAATGAACTTTAGAATGTGCATCAGACATGTCAGAAGGAAATTATGGAAATGCAGAAAATAGGCTATTATTGAAGAGTCAAAAAAGGAGTAATTATTGTTGGAGATTACAAAACAAAATAATGACTAGAATATATAGAAACATAATAGAACTTAAAATGGAAAAATGTGGGATTTCAAATAATTTTATTGAGTGCAATATAATTAATCAGGAAACACATTGGACATTAAACATTAGAACAAAATATAGTCTATGACTAACGGGGCAATCTGTGGACTCAGACTGCCAATAATCAAATCTCTGCTCCACTTCTTCTAATTAAGGAACCTTAAGGAAGTCATTTTATCTATGTGACCACTAATTTTTTACTGAAGAATTATAAATAAAGCATTTATGATGATGCCTGGAACATAATAAATGGAGACTTAAAATAAGAAACATATTTGTATTACTTGGTTATAGTTGTAATCTAGGCTCTTTTTTTTTTTTTTTTTTTTTTTTTTTTTTACTGGACAGAGGATTCAAATGAGACAACACAAATAAAAATATGGATTAAAGTTAAATATTTTCAAATGATTCAAATGGTTTTCAAGTGGTAGCTGCTATTGGCATTATTATTTTGAGAAACTAATCAAAAAAGTCTATTTCTTTCTACTTTGGCAGTTATTGGTTGTCTATATCTCTTGCTCAGTTGCTATTGATAGAGTAGGAGTACAGAAAGATTATTTGGTTTGTGTACAAACTAACATCAAGATTATTTTTATACTGTTAATTTCATCATACATAATTTATTCAAATAATCCAGTCTCCCTATGAAACTTCCTCCACCATCTGGCCATGTGGATAAACCAGATAGCAGGGGCCATGGATAAACAATATAATAAACAATATACAAGAATGTTGTCAGACTAATAAAAATGGCTGAGATAACAATTGATCTGTTGGTAATTACTTGAACAATGTTAGATAGCAATATTTATCTTTTCCATAATGGGTGGATCAAAATACCCTGATGCAGCTAGCTATAATAAGGTATTAACTGTAATAGATAATCTATCTTATGCACTAGTATGATTCTCAGCCCACTGTATGTACATTTCTGATTTATAAAACTTATCACAGTATTACAGATGTCAATTTTACTGACTGATGATTGTGGGAAAGTGAAGAATGTATCTGTAACATAAAATATTATTGAAATGTAACATTAAATCTATGTTTAAATACTTACTGACTCTTACCCTTTTAAACTTCGTTGTTGACTTTAAATACATACACATTTGATCTGAACTTAGGCTCCTTTCAAGCAGAACAGTCTCTAGGCTCTTCTTCGTATCTTTTGGGTCTTGATACTATAAATAATAGGGTTCATCATGGGTGGGAAAATAACATAGATGTTGCCCATGAGGACATGAACCAATGGCGAGAGGCATTTCCCAAAGCGATGCACCATGGTCAGACCAATGATTGGGATGTAGAAAACCAAAACAGCCCAGATGTGAGACACACAGTTCTGCAAAGACTTAAATCTCTCCTCCCAGGATGCGAAGGCCAAGACTGTATGCAAAATCATAATATAGGAGATAAGTATGAGCACTTCATCTAACAACAGGTTGCTGATCACCAGTGTCAGAGCATAGTTGCTGTTGAAGCAGATGTCTGAACAGGCAATTCTAATTAAGTCTTGGTGTAGGCAGAAGGAGTGAGAAAGGATGTAAGGATGGCAATAATTTAAGAACTTCAGAAGGATGATGACTGGAGGTGTTAGCAAAGAACTCCTACATAAGATTGCCACCCCAATCTTTATGATTTTGTCATTAGTTAGGATGGAAGAATAGCGCAGTGGGTTGCAAATGGTGAGGTAGCGGTCAAAAGCCATAGCGAGGAGGACAGAGGACTCCATGAAGGACTGACCATGTATGAAATAGGACTGGGCAATGCAGGAATCCAGGCTGATCTCTTGAATGAACCCCAACAGGATCCCCAGCACCGTGGGCACAGTAGAAAACCCCATGCACAGGTCAGTGAGGGCCAGCATGGCCAGAAAAGAGAACATAGGCTGGTGGAGGCTTGACTCAGTCCGGATCACATGGAGCACCATGCAGTTTCCCAGGAACACCAGAGCATAGATGGAAGAGAAAGGAATGCAGAGCCAGGGATAGTGAACTTCTAGGCCAGGAAAACCAGTGAGAACAAACCTGAAACTATTGAAGTTTGAGTTAGAGATAGACATTAATAGAAGATTGAAAATACTTCTAGAAAAATGCAAATTACCTAAGTTTGTAATCTCTTAATTTTTAGTAATGTTTGTCTGCTTTTGGAAAGAAAATAAAATATAATACAATTTCCTGTAATTGTCATAAATTCAGCAAAATAGAGACCTTATTCTTTACCTCTAAGGGCACAACTCTGTTGCCTAGACATGGAATTTTCAGTGCTAGTGATTAGAGATGACGGAAGACTAGGGAGTTTTATACAGAAACAGTAATATTACTGGGCCCATGGGATTTAGATTCTAGGCTAGACTTCTGGGAATCTCTGTTCATTAAAGGAAGAGAGTGTATGATCACTGGTACTGCTGTTAGAGTTGGCATCAACCTCAGGAGAATGTGAAAATATGCAGTCATTTTTCTCTTGAGTACTACCCTCAAACTGTAGTAAGTTTCCAAAAGATGTTAACTAGTTAAAGCAACCTAACTTTGCAGCACATAAAGATTATTCCACAGAAACTACACAAACTCAGTTAAACCAGAACTTTTTTACACATTCCACGATAGCCCCTCTCCAAATTATTTACTTATTTAAATTTAACTTTATTTTTCTTCTCTGTTTTGGTGTACTTTTTCATCCTGTGCAACATTTGTGTCTTTTCTGAGTCTCACAATGTAATCTTATGTCTTTCACATATAATTGGAATGTGTTTAAATTTTTTATTTTTCGTTTTCATTTTAGCCATTTATATTTATATTTTTATATTTTTATTTTAGCCATCTGCTTGTGTGCAGTGATTTCTCATTGTGGTTTTAATTTGCATTTTCTTAATGAATAATAGCAATTGGAAAATAATACATTCAAATGCAATGTGTCATTAAAAGTAAATTAATAATCAATTTGATGTCATATCACTGTAGATACTGATCCTGCCAGACATCATAAGTTTGAGTGGTAATACAGACCTCAGGAGAAAATATAGATTTTAATAAGTCAGATCATTTAATAGATGTTTCTCTTGACTTACATCTTTTTTGTATCTTGTAAGATCTTCATGTATCAGAAAAAAAATACTATGGGAGACTGGCATGCATTTTAAACTAAATACTAAACAAATATTTGATAATATCTATTTTATCTATGACGGTGTTAGCTCTTTGCAGGTAATATAAAATCAGTTATTGAAGCAGACCACATTTTTTGGTAATAATCAAATAGTCATAAAGATAGTCTATCTTGGCCAAGACACTTGTAGCTATATGTACTACCCACTACATTCAGCGCCTTTTCCACATTAAGTAGAAGGCAACATGATGTGAGTTTCTTTGGTTAACAGAATCTATGGATTATTAGAGCTTATAAATATATTACTAGGATTTCAACTACAAGCAGAGCTCTATGGAAAGCTAACAAAATGATTTGCATAGTTGGGTAATTGAAAACTATTTGAAAACTATTTTTTAACCTGAAGTGATTAATATTTTAAGAAGAATATAATATTTTAAAATATATAATAATATTTAATTTATATGAATACTTAGGTATGATCCTCATAATATAACTGAGTATCTAAGCAATATCCTTGGAAAAGGGGAGTTAATAAATCTAATAAAGATAAAAAATTACCTTGACCCATAATTACATTCAAGATGTGCTTTTTTGTTTTAAATAAGGATTCAATCAAAATAAACATCAGTGACTAACGCAATAAGCATTAATTTACAATGCTAAGAAAATACAATGCGTAAATATGAACAAAAGGTTAAATAGTACAAGGTACAAGGAAAATAAATGCCACTATTTTTATTTGTAAAGATTAAGCTCTTTAATTTTAGATAATGGTAGGTTCCCATGTAGTTGTAAGAAAACAAAAAAAGAAATGTTTCAGATAGATCTGTGTACCTTTCACCTAATTATGTTATATTTGCTTTTTTAATTCCAACTTGAGTTTACTATAGTGAATTCCTTCACACTTCATCCACGTGATGATTATGTTCATGTAACATCATGCTGTACAGCTTCCAAACAACCAGGAAATTGCATGGGTGACAGATGTCAAAGATGGCCCATTCCAAAGGACAAAACAGAAAGCTTTCACTCGAGCTTCTTGCAGTCATCACAGTTCATTATTCACCTCCTTAATGTGAAATTATACCTTTCTCTATTTAGAGGTTTTAAAAACTGTTATAAATCAGAGTAAAGGAAAATCAAATATGGAAAGGAATGGAATTTGTATTTGTACTGTGGACTGATTGCATAGTACAAACTGTGTGGGTCACAGACGCATCATGTTGTGTATCCCTTAAAGGGAAAGGAGGTCATCTGGAGATGAAGGCTAGAGAAAAGAACAAGTGTAGGGTTGATGAAGAGAAGAGACAGAAGAAGGCAGCAGGAAGTGGCTCCAAGGTTAAGGCTCTGCCACAAAGAATAGTGAAGGATGCTCTGGAAAGTGGCTGAGATGCATGGAGATAAACTAAGAATCTGAGTATGAAATGTTTGTTTTGGGAACTCCTGGTATATATATGTGATTCACATGCAAGGGGCCAATCCAAGGAGAAAAATAGGGACTCCTGTATCTTTTCCTCTATTCTTTTCTTCTCTGTCTGTTTCCTTAGAAACAAATCCATCAGGATCAGAAATTCCCATCCAAGAGAGAACTGCTCTGAAGATGTTCAATTCCCAAGTGTTTTGAAAGCAGATGCTAGCTATACCAAATGGATTTTTTTACAAATGTTTATTTTTAAATTTACATATAATAATTATATATATTTATGCAGCAGATAGTGATATTTTGATATATATAATGTGTATTGTGATTAGATCAGAGTATCAATCCTCTCAAACATTTCTCATATCTTTGTTTGAGAAATGTTCAATATTCTTCTTCTAGGAATTTGAAACTACATAACACATTATTGTTAACTATAGTTATCCTAAGTGGTGTAGAATAATAGAACTTATTCCTTCTATCCAGCTGTAATTTTGTACTTCTTAAAAAAAAATCTCTCCTTCTTTCCCCTTTTCTCTATTAGTCCCAGCCTCTAGTATCATCTGCTATATTTTTTGCATCTAAGAGATCATTTTTTTAGACTCCACATATGAATGAGAACATGTGGTATTTGTGAAGCCTTCCCCAGCCTCCAAGGACACAGTAAATCCTTTCCTCCCAAGACACTTTACTTTTATCCTCCTAAAAGATTAATTATATAGGGATACAACTATTTTTCAATGTGTGTCTCTCCACTATATTGTAAACACCTTGTGGTTGAAAGATATTTTATGTTTTTATGCATCTAAATACAGTACCTGATGTAAGTAGATCCTTCATATCTGTTTATTGAACACACATATAAATTATTTATAGTAAATTCTGTGGCCCCTTCAATAATACTGTTTTTTAAAGTTATGGAGCACATTCTGGGTTGGAAGTCTTTATTAATGTGTAAATCACTGCACATCACTTCCATTGTAGAATAATGGAGACTTTCCATATGTCTCTGGAATCAAGAATGGAGGTTGCTCAAAATATTGAAAATGGAAGTACCATATGACTCAGCAATTCTACAGCTGGATTTATATCTAACATAATGAAATATGAATTTGAAAGAGATGTTTGCACTCTCATGTTCGTTGCAGCATTATTCCCAGTAGCTGAGATATAAACAAACAATCTAAGTGTCCATTAACAGATGAGTAGATAAAGAAATTATAGCATCTTTATACAACAGATTATTATTCACCTTAAAAAGAAAGAAATCTTGCCATTTGTCACAACGTGAATAAAACTGCAAGACATTATGCTAAGTTAAAAAGGTCAGACAAAGAAAGACAAATGTTGTATGCTATCACTTAAGTAAAATCTAAAATGCCAAACTTACAGAAACAGAGGGTAGAGTGGTAGTTGCCAGGGATTGAGGGGTGAAGGAAATGGGAGATATTGGTCAAAAATTGAAGATTTTCAATTATAAGATGAATACATTCTAGATATTTAAGGTACAGTAAGGTAAGTATAGTTAATAATTACGCATTATATACTGGAAATTTGCTAAATGAGTAGACCTAAAAATTCTCACACTACACATACACACACACAGACACACACAAACTACTACATGGGATGAAGGATGTGTTAATTAGCATAATTGTTGAAATCATTATGCACAATATACTTGTGACAAAATGCCACTTTGTATGCCTTAGATATAAACAATTGTTTTAATTGCCAAGCCTCAATAAAGCTAAAAATACTGCTGAAACAATTGGACATTCATATGCAAAAAAATGTTAATCTAGATACAGACTACATACTATTTCCAAAGTAGATCACAGATCTAAATACAAATCATTAAGATAGAAAACATGGGAAACAATATGCATGATTTTGGGCTTGGGTGTTGAATTCAGTCAGGTATATTTTTCTCTAGCAACTAAAAGACTACTATAGTATATGTGTGTATGTGTATATGTATTTGTGTGTGTGTATATATATGTATACATGTATATATATAAGCATATATACACACACATACCTATGCATATGTATATTTGTGTATACATATATTTATATACATATATACACACATATACATGTATATACATATATATACACACACATACACATATATTTTAATCTCTCTGTATGCTATGCTACATTGACTGACATTTGAATGTTAAAAATAACTGGGTTATGTTTGCTGAAATTTTTAGTGTGTATATATATATATAGATATATTTATGCTTTAAGTTCTGGGATATATGTGCAGAACGTTCACATTTGTTACGTAGGTATACATGTACCATGCTGGTTTGCTGCACCTATCAACTTGTCATCTACAATAATTATTTCTCCTAATGCTATCCCTCCCGATGCCTCCCACCGACTCGAAAGGCGCCAGTGTGTGATGCCTATATGTTCTCATTGTTAATCTCCCACTTATGAGTGAGAACATGTGGTGTTTGGTTTTCTGTTCCTGTATTAGTTTGCTGAGAATGATGGTTTCCAACTTCATCTGTGCTCCTGCAAAGGACATGAACTCATTATTTTCTATGGCTGAATAGTATTCCATGGTGTAGATGTGCCGCATTTTGTTTTTCCAGTCTACCACTGATGGACATTTGGGTTGGTTCCAAGTCTTTGCTATTGTGAAGAGTGCTGCAATAAACGTACATGTGCATGTCTTTATAGTAGAAAGATTTCCTGTCCTTGTGATAGTTTGCTCAGAATGATGGTTTCCAGCTTCATCCATGTCCCTACAAAGGACATGAACTCATCCTTTCTTATGGCTGCATAGCATTCCATGGTGTATATGTGCCACATTTTCTTAATCCAATCTATCATTGATGATTATTTGGATTGGTTCCGAGTCTTTGCTATTGTGAGTGGTGTTGCAATAAAAATACGTGTGCATCTGTCTTCATAGCAGCATGATTTATAATCCTTTGGGTATATACCCAGTAATGGGATTGCTGGGTCAAATGGTATTTCTGGTTCTAGATCCCTGAGGAATCGCCACACTGTCTTCAACAATGGTTGAAATAGTTTACACTCAAAACATCAGTGGAAAAGCATTCCTATTTCTCCACATCCTCTCCAGCACCTGTTGTTTCCTAACTTTCTAATGATCGCCATTCTAGCTGTTGTGAGATGGTACCTCATTTTACTTTTGATTTGCATTTCTCTGATGACCAGTGATGATGAGCACTTTTTCTTGTGACTGTTGGCTGCATAAATGTCTTCTTTTGACAGTGTCTGTTCATATCCTTTGCCCACTATTTGTTGGGGTTGTTTGATTTTTTCTCATAAATTTGTTTGAGTTCTTTGTAGGTTCTGGATATTAGCCCTTTGTCAGATAGGCAGATTGCAAAAATGTTCTCCCATTCTATAGGTTACCTGTTCACTCTGACGGCAGTTTTTTTTTGGGGGGGGGGGCTGTGCAGAAGCTCTTTAGATTAATTAGATCCCATTTATCAATTTTGGCTTCTGTTGCCATTGCCTTTGGTGTTTTAGTCATGAAGTCCTTGTCCATGCCTATGTCCTGAATGGTATTGCCTATGTTTTCTTCTAGGGTTTTTATGGTTTTAGGTCTAACATTTAAGTCTTTAATCCATCTTGAATTAATTTTTGTATAAGATGTAAGGAAGGGATCCAGTTTCAGCTTTCTATGTTTGGCTAGCCAATTTACCAGCATCATTTATTAAATAGGGAATCCTTTCCCCATTTCTTGTTTTTGTCAGCTTTGTCAAAGATCAGATGGTCATAGATGTGTGGTGTTATCTCTGAGTTGTCTCTTTGGTCTATATCTCTGTTTTGGTACCAGTACCATGCTGTTTTGGTTACTTTAGCCTTGTAGTATAGTTTGAAGTCAGGTACCTCCAGCTTTGTTCTTTCTGCTTAGTATTGTCTTGGCAATGCGGGCTCATTTTGGTTCCATATGAACTTTAAAGTAGTGTTTTCCAATTCAATGAATAAAGTCATTGGTAGCTTAATGGAGATGGCATTGAACCTGTAAATTACCTTGGACAGTATGGCCATGTTCATGATCCTGATTCTTCCTATCCATGAGAATGGAATGTTCTTCCATTTGTTTGTGTCCTCTTTTATTTCGTTGACATTGATTCTTCTTATCCATGAGCATGGAATGTTCTTCCATTTGTTTGTGTCCTCTTTTATTTCGTAGAACAGTGGTTTGTAGTTCTCCTTGAAGAGGTCCTTCACATCCCTTGTAAGTTGGATTCCTAGGTATTTTATTCTCTGTGTAGCGATGGTGAATGGGAGTTCAATCATGATTTGGCTCTCTGTTAGTCTGTTATTGTTGTGTAAGAATGCTTGTGATTTTTGCACATTGATTTTGTATCCTGGAACTTTGCTGAAGTTGCTTATCAACTTAAGGAGATTTTGGACTGAGATGATTGGGTTTTCTAAATATACAATCATGTCATCTGCAAACAGGGACAATTTGACTTCTTCTTTTCCTAACTGAATACCCTTGATTTCTTTCTCTTGCCTGATTGCCTTGGCCAAAACTTCCAACACTATGTTGAATAGGAGTGGTGAGAGAGGGCATCCTGGTCTTGTGTCACTTTTCAAAGGGAATGCTTCCAGGTTTTGCCCATTCAGTATGATATCGGCTGTGGGTTTGTCATAAATAGCTCTTATTATTTTGAGATATGTTCCATCAGTACCTAGTTTATTGAGAGTTTTTAGCATGAAGGGCTTTTGAATTTTGTCAAAGGCCTTTTCTGCATCTATTGAGATAATCATGTGGTTTTTGTCTTTGGTTCTGTTTATATGATGGATTACGTTTATTGGTTTGCGTATATTGAACCTGCCTTACATCCCAGGGATGAAGACAACTTGATTGTGGTGGATAATCTTTTTGATGTGCTGCTGGTTTCAGTTTGCCAGTATTTTACTGAGGATTTTGCATCAGTGTTCATCAGGGATATTGGTCTAAAATTCTCTTTGTTGGTTGTGTTTCTGCCAGGCTTTGGTATCAGGATGATGTTGGCCTCATAGAATGAGTTAGGGAGGATTCCCTCTTTTTATATTGATTGGAATAGTTTCAGAAGGAATGGTATCAGCTCCTCTCTGTATCTCTGATAGAATTCGGCTGTGAGTCCGCCTGGCCCTGGGCTTTTTTTGGTTGGTAGGTAATTAATTATCACCTCAATTTCAGAGCCTGTTATTCGTCTATTCGGAGGTTCAACTTCTTCCTGGTTTAGTCTTCGGAGGGTGTATGTGTCCAGGAATTTATCCATTTCTTCTAGATTCTCTAGTTTTTTTGAGTAGAAGTGTTTATAGTATTCTCTGATGGTAGCTTGTATTTCTGTGGGGTTGGTGGTGATATCCCCTTTATCATTTTTTATTGCGTCTATTTGATTCTTCTCTCTTTTCTTCTTTATTAGTCTTGCTAGTGTTCTATCAATTTTGCTGACCTTTTCACAAAACCAGCTCCTGGAGTCTTTGATTTTTTGAAGGGTTTTTTGTGTCTCTATCTCCTTCAGTTCTGCTCTGATCTTAGTTATTACTTGACTTCTGCTAGCTTTTGAATGTGTTTGCTCTTGCTTATCTAGTTCTTTTAATTGTGATTTTAGGGTGTCCATTTTAGATCTTTCCTGCTTTCTCTTGTGGACATTTAGTGCTATAAATTTCCCTCTACACACTGCTTTAAATATGTCCCAGAGATTCTGATATATTGTGTCTTTGTTCTCATTGGTTTCAAATAACATCTTTATTTCTGCCTTCATTTCATTATGGACCCAGTAGTCATTCAGGATCAGGCTGTTCAGTTTCCATGTAGTTGTGCAGTTTTGAGTGAGTTTCTTAATCCTGAGTTCTAATTTGATTGCACTGTGGTCTGAGAGAAAGTTTGTTGTGATTTTTGTTCTTTTACATTTGCTGAGGAGTGCTTTACTTCCAACTATGTGGTCAATTTTGGAATAAGTGTGATGTGGTGCTGAGGAGAATGTATATTCTGTTGATATGGGGTGGAGAGTTCTATAGATGTCTATTAGGTCTGCTTGGTGCAGAGCTGAGTTCAAGTCCTGGATATCCCTGTTGACCTTCTGTCTCATTGATCTTTCTAATATTGGCAGTGGGGTGTTAAAGTCTCCCATTATTATTGTGGGAGAGTCTAAATCTCTTTGTAGGTCTCTAAGGACTTGCTTTATGAATCTGGGTGCTCCTGTATTGGGTGCATATATATTTAGGATAGTTAGCTCTTCTTGTTGGATTGATCCCTTTACTATTATGTAATGGCCTTGTCTCTTTTGATCTTTTTTGGTTTAAAGTCTCTTTTATCAGAGACTAGGATTGCAACCCCTGCTTTCTTTCTTCTCTTTTTCTTTTTTTTTGCTTTCCATTTGCTTGGTAGATCTTCCTCCATCCCTTTTTTTTTTTAAGTCTATGTGTGTCTCTGCATGTGAGATGGATCTCCTGAATACAGCACACTGATAGGTCATGACTCTTTACCCAATTTGCCAGTCTGTGTCTTTTAATTGGGGCGTTTAGCCCATTTACATTTAAGGTTAATATTGTTATGTGTGAATTTGATCCTTTCATTATGATGTTAGCTGGTTATTTTGCTTGTTAGTTGATGCAGCTTCTTCCTAGCATCAGTAGTCTTTACAATTTGGCATGTTTTTGTAGTGGCTGGAACCAGTTGTTCCTTTCTATGTTTAGTGCTTCCTTCGGGAACTCTTGTAAGACAGGCCTGGTGATGATAAAATCTCTCAGCATTTGCTTGTCTGTAAAGAATTTTGTTTCCCCTTCACTTATGAAGTTTAGTTTGGCTAGATGTGAATTTCTGTGTTGAAAATTCTTTCCTTTAAGGATGATGAATATTGGCCCCCACTCTCTTCTGACTTGTAGAGTTTCTTCGAAGACATCAGCTCTTAGTCTGATGGGCTTCTCTTTGCAGGTAACCCGACCTTTCTCTCTGGCTGCCCTTAACATTTTTTCCTTCATTTCAACTTCGGTGAATCTGACAATTATATGTCTTGGGGTTGCTCTCCTTGAGGAGTATCTTTGTGGTGTTCTCTGTATTTCCTGAATTTGAATGTTGGCCTGCCTGGATAGGTTGGGGAAGTTCTCCTGAATAATATCCTGAAGAGTGTTTTCCAACTTGGTTCCATCCTCCCCATCACTTTCAGGTACACCAATCAGATGTAGATTTGGTCTTTTCACATAGTCCCATATTTCTTGGAGGCTTTGTTCATTTCTTTTTACTCTTTTTTCTCTAAGCTTCTCTTCTCACTTCATTTCATTGATTTGATCTTCAATCACTGATACTCTTTCTTCCACTTGATCAAATCGGCTACTGAAGCTTGTGCATACATCACGTAGTTCTCATGCCATGGTTTTCACCTCCATCAGGTCATTTAAGATCTTCTCTACACTGTTTGTTCTAGTTAGTCATTTGTCTAATCTTTTTTCAATGTTTTTAGCTTCCTTGAAATGGGTTCAAACATCCTCCTTTTGCTAAGAGAAGTTTTTTATTACTGACTTTCTGAGGCCTACTTCTGTCAACTCATCAAAGTCATTCTCCTTCCAGCTTTGTTCCATTGCTGACGAGGAGCTGGGATACTTTGGAGGAGAAGGTGAGCTCTGGATTTTAGGATTTTCAGCTTTTCTGTTCTGGTTCCTCCCCATCTTTGTTGTTTTATCTATCTTTGATCTTTTATGATGGTGACCTACGGATGGGGTTTTGGTGTGGATGTCCTTTTTGTCATTGATGATGCTATTCCTTTCTGTTTGTTAGTTTTCCTTCTAACAGTCAGGTCCTGCAGCTGCAGGTCTATTGGGGTTTGCTGGAGGTCCACTCCAGACCCTGTTTGCCTGGGTATTACCAGCAAATATTGTAGAACAGAAAATATTGCAGAACAGCAAATATTGGAAAACAGCAAATATTGCTGCCTGATCCTTCCTCTGGAAACTTCATCTCAGAAGGGCACCTGGCTGTATGAGGTGTCAGTTGGCCCTACTGAGAGGTGTCTCCAAGTTAGGCTTCACTGGGGTCAGGGACCCACTTAAGGAGGCAGTCTGTCTGTTCTCAGAGCTCAATCACTGTGCTAGGAGAACCACTGCTCTCTTCAGAGCTGTCAGAGAGGGACGTTTAAGTCTGCAGAAGTTTCTGCTGCCTTTTGTTCAGCTGTGCCCTGCCCCCAGAGGTGGAGTCTACAAAGGCAGGTGGGCCTCCTTGAGCTGTGATGGGTTCCACCCAGTTTGAGACTCCCTCATTGCTTTATTTACCTACTGAAGCCTCAGCAATGGCGGACGCCCCTCACCCAGTCAAGCTTGCTGCCTGGCAGTTCGATCTTGGACTAGCAGTGAGCAAGGTTCCGTGGGCATGGGACCTGCTGAGCCAGGTGCAGGATATAATCTCCTAGTGTGCCATTTGCTAAGACCATTGGAAAAGCATAGTGCGTAGGTGGCAGTGTCCCGATTTTCTTGGTACAGTCTGTCACAGCTTCCTTTGGCTAGGAAATGGAAATCCCTCGATGTCTTGCACTTCCCAGGTGAAGCGATGCCCCGGCCTGCTTCGACTCACCCTCCGTGTGCTGCACCCACTTTCTGACCAGTCCCAGTGAGATGAACCAAGTACCTCAGTTGAAAATGCAGAAATCACCCGTCTTCTGTGTCAGTCACACTGGGAGCTACATACCAGAGCTGTTCCTATTCGGCCATCCCGTAATACAACTGGGTGACTGCCATTTCTGTAGTTCAAGTCCACTGTTCTAACCTGCTGGCTCCAGGGAGTCCTGGCAGTACAGATCAGGAGGAATTTCCAACGATGCAGCACAGCTGCTGTGCCAGGCTATGACCACTGTTTCTTTAAGTGGGACCCTGATCCATCCCTCCTCACTGGTGGGGACTTCCTGCAGGAAATTAGGCAACTCCAGCCAGGGTTATACAGACAGAACTCTGATCTTTCCCTGGAACAAATCCCCTGAGGGAAGGGGCAACTATAGTTTCTGCGGTTCAGCTGGCTTAGTCTAGACAATACCATTCAGAATATAGGCATGGGGAAAGATTTAATGATGAAAATGCCAAAAGCAATTGAAACAAAAGCTAAAATTGACAAATGGGATCTAATTAAACTAAGGAGCTTCTGCACAGCCAAAGAAACTATCATCAGAGTGAACAGACAACCTACAGAATGGGACAAAATTTTTGCAATCTGTCTGACAAAGTTCTAATATCTAGAGTATACAAGGGACTTAAACAAGTTTACAAGAAAAAACAACCTCATTAAAAAGTGGGCAAAGGACAAGAAGACATTTATGTGGCCAACAAACATATGAAAAAAGGCACAACATCACTGATTATTAGAGAAATGAAAATCAAAACCACAGTGAGATACTATCTCATACTAGTCAGAATGGTGATTATTAAAAAGTCAAGAGGGCCAAGTGTGGTAGCTCACACCTGTAATCACAGCATTTTGGGAGGCTGAGGCCGGCAGATCATGAGGTGAGGAGATTGAGACCATCCTGGCTAACACGGTGAAACCCTGTCTCTACTAAAAATACACAAAAAATAGCCGGGCATGGTGGCATGTGTCTATAGTCCCAGCTACTCAGGAGGTTGATGCAGGAGAATCACTTGAACCTGGGAGGTAGAGGTTGCAGTGAGCCAAGATCATGCCACTCTACTCCAGCCTGGGTGACAGAGCAAGACTCCACCACAAAAAAAGAAAAAAAAAAGTCAAGAAACAATAGGTGTTGGCAGGTTGCAGAGGAAAAGGAGAGGTTTGCCACTGTTGCTGGGAGTGTAAATTAGTTCAGCCATTGTGGAAGAGAGTGTGGCAATTCCCCAACGATCTAGAAGCAAAAATACCATTTGACCCACATTTCTATTACTGGGTATATGCCCAAAGGAATATAAATCATTCTATTATAAAGATACATGCATATATATGTTCATCATAGCACTATTTACAATAGCAAAGACATGGAATCAACCTAAATGCCCATCAGTGATAGACTGGATAAAGAAAATATGGTACATATACACTATGGAACACTATGCGCTCATAAAAAGGGATGAGATCATGTCTTTTGCAGGGACATGGCTGGAGCTGGAAGCCGTTATCCTCAGCAAACTAATGCAGGAACACAAAACCCAGCACTGCGTTTTCTCACTTACAAGTGGAAACTGAATGATGATAACGTGTCGACACATCATGGGAAACAACACACTGGAGCCTGTTGAAGGGTGGCAGGGGAGGGGGATCATCAGGAAGAACAGCTAATGCATGCTGGGGTTAATACCTAGGTGATGGGATGGTCTGTGAAGCACTTGTTTACCTATGTAACAAACCTGCACATCCTGCCCACATACTCTGGAAATTAAAATAAAAGCTGAAAAAGGAACATCTGGAGTTGTTTCGTGGAGATCATGCTTGATCTGAGAGCTGAATATTAAACATGGGAGCAAGTAGTTTTGAGAATTAAAGGGCAGTTATATGTAAAAGAAAATAATCACGGATTCCAAATAAATGCTACTGGTGTTGTTCAGATTAGCTCTTGGAAGGACTAGTTTTACTTGCTTTCATGTTACATGAAATTGAATTATAAGTCTCTGAATATAATGGAAATGCTTTCCTAGAATTGATTCTGACTTCTTCCCACCATGAATGCATTCAATTCTCTCTCTTTCTCTCTCTCTCTCGCTCACACACACACGCGCGCGTGTGTGTGTGTGATACTATAGGAGGGCATCCCTTGACCTGCTTGTTATTAACTCAAGCTTGAAGAAAAACAGAAGACTGAAATTTCTTCTGTGAAAATTCTATGAAATAAGTAATAAGAATCACTAATATTCAGGGAGTAGAGACCAAGAAGTTTTTGATTTATTTTTATACATCTTATTTTCATGCCGACATTTTTTTTAAAGGCAGATGGATTAAATAGGGTTCACGATAGGGAATAAAATTTATCAATCTTTCATTCCTCAAGAGAATTGGCTCATACTGTTGCCCAACTGCTGATGCTATATTTGTCTCATTAAAAATGGTTTATTTATAACCGCATGTATCGCTATACCAGCATAAGTAGGTGCATGCACATGAGAAGATTGGAAAATTAAACTTGTGAGTATGTGTTCTTCTAGGTTCCTCTGAGATGCAGATAGAGAAATGATTAGACAGAATCTAAGGAGAATATGGTAACTGAATATTTAATTCTGCATAAGGAGTTACTCTGAGCAGAAATTCTTAAAGAAAAATAATAACCCAATTGTCAGGATTTGACCTAGGATACCAGTTTCTCTTGGCCTAGTAAGCATTTTCAGCTTTTTTTTTTTTTTTTTTTTTTTTTTTGTCTTTTCTTGTTTTTGGTGTATCTTTCAGATTTTCGACTAAAGCAGGTATATGGTCTGACCCTGACTCAGGAAAACATATAAAGATAATGCCAAAATGGAAACAAAGAAAGCTTAAATATCAAGATAGTTAGCATGTTTCTTAGATTAGTTCCTCACATTTTCTAATTCCCCATAATCCCTTCTCCATTCTGATACACTCTGGGCAATAGAATAAATGAATTTGCAACCATATTACATTTTATGCATTTTTATGTAAAGTAGATCCAGTAAACATAACAGATTAAATTAATTCCTACTAGGATGCACTGAATAGTCATTTTACATTTAAGATCCAAAGGAAGAATTTTCAGCTCTGTTAAAAACGTTAGGAATATTTCATAGAGGAGGTGATTCTTGAGCTGAAAGTTGAATGATAAATTGGTATTTGTCAGGTGGTAAGGACATGAAAATCTAAAGAAAATATTACAGAGTAAAGTCTAAGAAAAGTGTACAACTCAAAAATAGTCTTTAAAATTCTAAGATACAATTTTGTTAAGAGTGAAAATAAGTATTTTAGCAATGTTAAGATAAAGTAAAAACAATTATATGCTAAGCATTTAGTCACTGAATGTAGACTGAGTTTAAATGAACGGTAGTTATCCAGTTTTATTCCAGAGAAATACAAGTTTTTCCACATGCAATTGCACAAATATCTCTTTATAGGAATCCTCAATCTACTGAGCTACATTGTCTACATGATTAATGAAGCCACATTAAATCAAAATACTTGAAGATCATGTCCAAATCAGGTATTTTACTACTCCCTGAACTACAGTGAGTTCCCCAACCAGCTACAGTCATTCCAAAATGAAGTTATCTACTCTGTGACAGCAGAAGCAGAAAGACACGCTGGTCTTGAGTGTATTGGAAAGGTAGAGATAGAGATAGATAAAGATGGTAGATAGAAATGGATACAGATGGAGATATGAGAGAGAGAGAGAGCATGAAAAGGAGAGAAAGAAAGAGAACTTAGAGCTAGACCACCAGAAGTAATAAAGTGACTCTCATAAAATAAACATTTTTCCCAATCTCAACAACCACATGAGTCACTATTCATCTTCACCTTCTTGGAAGAATGAGTGATTAAGTAGAATTAAGAGTAGTTTACCTTCCCAAATTTTTCAGCGGAAGCATTTCCTACTTTATGGATCAGAAGGAACTGGGGATAAAAGGGAGAAACTCTTTGCCAACAGCAATGTGAAGAGTGAGTTAAATTCAGAGAAACTTTAAATCTGAGATATGTATTTTTCATCCACGTTTGAACTTCCTAGCTGTAAATAAAATGTAAAACAGAGAATATCAGGAGGAGATTACTGCTTATAGTATAACATAATGTGTTTAAGCATGAATATTTTGTTAGTAGTGTAAAAACAAATATATTTTAAATGCTTATATTACAAGGCTTTAATGAAAAGACAATAATCAAGCAAATAGAGAACATAGGAAAACTTCCTAGAAGTGGAGGAGAGATGTCCTTCCTGCTGGGATAGAGAATGAGGAAGAGGAGTTGAGAGTTTGTATAATTGTAACTAACATTTTATGATGAAGAGAGGAGTTATAATAGACAATTTGAAGAGAGAGGTGAAGTTTAACAGTAGAAATTCTAGGCCGGACGTGGTGGCTCACGCCTGTAATCCCAGCACTTTGGAAGTCCGGCAAGGGCAGATCACGAGGTCAGGAGATCGAGACCATCCTGGCTAACACAGTGAAACCCCGTCTGTACTAAAAATACAAAAAAAATTAGCCAGGCATGATGGTGGGCACCTGCAGTCCCAGCTACTCGGGAGACTGAGACAGGAGAATGGCATGAACCTAGGAGGCAGAGCTTGTAGTGAGCCAAGATTGGGCTACTGTACTCCAGCCTGGGCGACAGAGCAAGACTGTCTCCAAAAAAAAAAAAAAAAAAAAAAGAGTAGAAATTCTGGAACTTAGCCAGAGAATTCAGAGCTGCATAAATTGTAGTGGCAACCTTTTCAGAAATGTAGTTTTCTCTTTATCATTGAGCTTCTCTGTCAGAAAAGCTGAATGTACTGATTGAAATGTAAGATTTTGCAGGCACAGAGGGAGCATGCTTATTGTGTCAGGTATCAAAGGAGTAATGTGTTTTACCATGAACAAAAAGTAAAAGAATGTGAATCATTAAGATGAAGTACTGGCTCTGAATAAAAGAAAGAAAGAAAGAAAAAGACATGACAATATGTTGGATAGAAAAATGAGAGATTTGTCAGGATATGAAATTGTAAGTAACATGTATATATGAGTAATGTCTAATACATAATTTTCCAAGGTAAAGTGCAAGTTTATGTTGCAGTTCTGTGAAGCTAATGTGAAACATGAATGAAAGCTTTTGTTCATGGAGGGAGACATGGCTATTGTCCTTATATTAACGCATAAAGCAAAGTTAGTATACTAGTGTATCCACCAAGACATAAAAATAAGATCCAGACACAAAAATATTTGTCTCTCTTACCTTTTTGTACCCTAATTATAAAATGTGATGTGCTTTTTTATTTCTTTACTTTTTTAATTACGAAAATTTAGATGTATATGATTTTAAAACTGGGGATCTCATTCCTCAAGTTAAATTCTACACACAGTCAGAAAAAAAAAAAAAAAAATCTAAGGAATTTGTTGGGTGACATATCAACACAGATACAAGGGGACAAAAATATTAAAATAAATGAAAAGTATAGAAAAACAATGATTTAGAAACTACATTGAGCAGTGGATTTCTCTGGGAGAAATATAGGATAGGCTGTTTTTAGGCATTGATCAGCAGAAGGTAACTTATCTGGATGGTATTATGCAGAGGAGATTTTGCCTGATTGAATAAGCAACAATGAAAAAGTAACAGAATAATGACTTCACATCAAAGACCTTCATAAGGGTATGGAGAGTTGATCGTGAGAATTAATGACAGATAGATACATGGTTAGAAAGATTGGCATATTCCTTAGTAAGCAAGGATAAGTGTTGAAATTAAAAAGCAAATCAAAACAAACAGACAAAAAAAACCTTTGTCTTTATGTTTCTTAAGAGACTAAGGGAGTTAGATGGCATTTTGGGGCTCACTTATAATTCTGACTCCATGATGCCTTTGAAAAATATTTGGTACAGCCTACTGAAGGAAAAAAATCTATTGGCACCCAATATGAGTAAAAATAAATCTTCACTATGGGTAATTTAGAGCTCTCCTGTCTTTTTGGAAAAATGGTCCTTTAATAGAATTCTGTCTAAAATATTTATTTATATTTTATATAATATATATTTGTATAAATATACATTGGATCCACAGATGTTTACCTCTTGGTGGAATTAATAGCACACAAGGTAGCTAAGAGGTTACATTGAAGGTTCCTATAGTGAAACACATAAAGCATTTCTAGTGTTTGAATCTTTTCCATGTAAGAGATTCTTTGATATTAGGATGGAAGAAATGCCCATCAAAGTCGACATCAGCTTTCTCTTAGTTATTAAGCAAACTTTGGAAAAAAGCTCCTTCATGTGGTTCTGTATTTTGCACAACGTGGTCACAAGCCACACTGGGGCTCTACCACAGCTAATAGAAAATATCACAGATAGTGATCAGCAAGTATGAAAAACTGGAGATGATGCAAATGACAGTTTTCCTGGAGAACAAAGCTGTTTCATTTCACACTGGAAAAAGAAAAGTATCTATGTATACCTATACATATTGTCTTGCCTTTAATTAAAATGGATTTGATGGGAAAAATTTGTCAAAAGTTGTTTCTCTCTCTCTCTCTCTCTCTCTCTGTGTGTGTGTGTGTGTGTGTGTGTGTGTGTGTGAGTGCGTGTGTGTGATGGGATGCTAATGGGATAGTTGTATTTAGGGAGGTAAGATTGTGTAGGAAGAACATAAAGAGCCAGGCAAAGAAAAATTAGATCAGTCCAAAAGGTCCAGAAGTGGTTTCCATTCATGCACTCGGGAATATCAGAGAGCTAAACTGATGGGAAAGCTGTTTACCAATGATTATATAATCATCTCAGTCCTAGATTACCCAGCAATCACCTAAACACATGCTTAAGGCATTAGAAGGGGCAGGGGTTTAATTAATTTAATTAATTTTCTAATACAGAGATATTATTGGAGGAAACCATGTAATGTGCATAAATGCATAACTCACGCCTTTTCAAAAGGGAATCAAAAAAGAGAACAATATCAGAAAAAAACAAATTTTCCATTCAAATTTTGTACCCAGTTCAGAGCAACTTCACTCTCTTCTTCTGCAAGGTTAGATGCCCATCTTGTCATAAATACATTTTACCCTACCGGTTAAACCAAAGAACAATTAGACTTTATATAAGACATACAAGTATTGCAATAATAAATAAATATCCATGCTGCTTTCATTTTTGTGATGACTGTGTACACAAAGCTTTATAATCGGCTCTCATTTGGGTGGAACACAGTGAAGACTGACATGAGTGCAGCCTGGAGAGATCCTCTTCCAATTGTTCCACTTGGATTAGCTGCATTTGCTGCCATCTTGTTTGCCTTGGGATTGACTTTAGGAAAAAACATAGCTGGTGGGATGTTGTTTTTTATCCAGATGAAAATAATTCTCAGAAACAAAACTTCTATTGAATCATGGATTGAGGAGAAGGCTAAAGATCGAATTCAATGTTATCAACTAGATGAAGTCTTTGTTTTTCCTTATGATATAGGAAGTAGATGGAAACAGGTATTTATGTGGTCAGCGGTCCCTGAAGAAGATGGACTTGAGTGGCCAGTAAGAGAAGGCTGTCACCAGTACAGCTTAACAATAGAACAGTTGAAACAAAAAGCAGATAAGAGAGTCAGAACTAATAGATTATAGTGATGCCTGCTGTCCATCGAATAAATGAATCAAAACCTTCTTCACAAGCCCTGCACTGAAGAGCCTCAAATAGAGCTACGAAAAGGGAAGTTCATTTTAGCCACAAGAGGTTTACGATATTGGTTATAAGGAGACAAAATTCTTGATGACAAGAAGGTGTTTCAAGGATAAGGGGATGGTTCCCTAGAAAATGTATGGAAAAGTATGCCTGTGATGCTAAAACAGATCAAACTTCAGAGGACGAGAAGAAAAATAGATAGCTGCTGTTAAAATGAAATTATCCTTTAAGTCTGCTTTATTACTTGAAAATTGTACATGTTGCTAAAGAATTATGCAATGAGCCTACTCTGGTTAAGATGTTCTTTTCCTCAAAGGTGCCCTAGTGCAATGATTAAATATTTTTAATACCATTTTGAAATGGAGAAGCCATTCTGCACAAGCCTTTGAATCCCTGCCCCTCTTTACCAGCTTTTCTTCCCCCTCAAAAGAAAAACATTTCACCCAAATAAGTTAATGCCATTTTCTCTAGGATTTTTTTAATGCACACTCTGGACATCACCTGCAGATACATTTCCCTCCTTGCCAGGAGCATCTGCATGTGGTACTTCTCTTTTCCCTCAGTTGATATTTCTTATATGATATTCTAGATATTATAGAACTCAATTTGTCAAATTCAGTATAAGCTCAAGTTTTGTTACCTGTTTTAATAGTGCACATTTTGTCAGATCAAATAAAGAGCAATGGATGTTCTGTATATAAAAAGGAAATATATAAAAATTGTTTATTATTTTTAACAAATAACATCATAAATTAAATTCCATTGAACAAATACATTTATCTTTACAATGTTTTCTAGAACATTTGAAATATTTGTGTTTGTTTGTTTGATGCTTTCAGATTTATTTTACTAAAGAATTTGTAATCACCTTATATATTTTTAAAAGATTACTTATTGACATATTAATATGACAAAATGCTTCAAGATAAATAAAATGTATTATGATTTAAGTTATTACTTATTGATATATTAATATGACAAAACATTTCAAAATAAATAAAATGTATTATGATTTAAGCTATTATTCTCTTTTAGGCTATTATTCTATCAAGTACAATATTGTAAGTACATTTCCAGCTCTAAAATTTGATAAGATTTTATTCATATATCAAGTTTCAGTCATTTCCATCTGACTTGTTTACCATTTGACATATAATCAATTTTATTTTGTATTTGTTTATCTCTAAACGTATTGCAAAACCAAACTGATATTTTTCAACTGATAAATACACAGAAATACAGACATAACACTATTGTGAGGAAGTCTTTGTCTATTGAATAGTGTGTGTATTGTATGCTTTTGTGTTGAAATAGAGACAAAATGGGACAGAGAAAGATTACGAGAGAGAGGCTCTTAGGAGATATTCCTGGATCTATTTAACCAGTACAGGAGTATGCTTGACAAAATGCCCTCAAAGCCATATTTAATTTCTGAATATATACATTTCTATAAATCTAGGCAAGAACAGATAGCAGAAGAGAGAAAACAAAAAAGCTAACTAAACCAGAAGGCTTTCTAAAGCAGCTGTAAGTCAACATGCTCAAGCTCAATGGCACAGTCTTTATGCCTTCAATGCTGACGCTGATTGGGATCCCTGGCTTGGAGTCTGTGCAGTTCTGGATTGGAATTCCTTTCTGCGCCATGTACATCATTGCTGTGTTTGGGAACTCCCTGCTCTTGGTCATCATCAAAGCTGAGCGCAGCCTTCATGAGCCCATGTATGTCTTCCTGGCAATGCTTGGAGCAACAGACATTGCTCTCAGTACCTGCATCCTACCCAAAATGCTAGGAATATTCTGGTTTCATCCGCCACAAATACACTTTGATGCCTGTCTCTTGCAGATGTGGTTCATCCACTCATTTCAGCGTATTGAGTCGGGTATTTTGCTGGCCATGGCCCTGGACCCTTATGTGGCAATCTGTGATCCTCTGAGACATGCAGTCATTTTTATCCACCAATTTCTCACTCAGATCAGGGTTGGGGTGACACTCAGAGCAGCCTTGTTTGCAGCTCCATGTGTCATTCTCCTTAAATGTCGGCTGAAATTCTACAGGACCACTGTGGTCTTACATTCATATTGTGAGCACATGGCCATCGTGAAGCTGGCAGCAGATGACGTTCGAATCGATAAGATCTATGGCCTGTTTGTGGCTTTCAGTATACTTGGACTTGATGTAATCTTCATCACACTCTCCTACATTCGAATATTTATAACTGTTTTCAATCTGCCTCAAAAGGAAGCGAGGTTCAAGGCCTTTAACACCTGTATTGCCCACATTTGTGTCTTCCTTGAGTTTTATCTCCTGGGTTTCTTTTCCTTCTTTACACACAGGTTTGGGTTCCATATTCCATCCTATATTTATATTCTTCTGTCCAACATTTACCTACTTGTCCCACCTTTGCTCAGTCCTATTGTTTATGGAGTAAAGACCAAACAAATTCAAGATGGAGTGTCCAAGATCTTCTACTCTAAAAATCCTTCCTGATTTCTCATTTATCTCATTTTAAATAACAAAAAGTCACTTTGAAGCAGCCTCTATCTTGATGAGAATCTGTGCTTTCTCAAGTTCATTGTGTGCTGAAATAGCTTTACTTTTGCATTTGAAACAGTAAGACTTTGACTCCTACTTAAACAATTTCACTTGTTTTGGTTACAAAATTGATTGAAGCACACAGAGCTAATAACATTTAATCAATAGATGACATGAAGGCACAAATTATAAAGATCTTTTTTATAATTTAATTAACTCTCAATAACAGATATTTTTAAAAAGCAACACTGACTGTTAATATTTTAATCTCTGTTTAAAAAATTTATTACATTGTCACCACTGCATAAAAAATTTAGTCTAATTATTATAATTCTAATAAATATGAACTAAATCATTTGTACTATTTTTATGATCACACTAATCTATACTAATCACTATATTAATATGCTGATGTATAAAGTTGCAGGTTTGCATTTAAGACAGTAAGCCTTGGATTTTTAGTTAAATGGATTCAGTAGTTATTAATGCTACTGAATCAGTACTCAGTCAATAGATGTCATAAAAAAACAGAAATCATGAAGATTGTTTGTAGTCCAATTACTCAACGTATTTCTTCAATCATTCAGTGTAAAAATTGTCTTTAAAATATCTCAATGAATCTTAAAATAAGCTTAAATTATCTTAATAATACCTCAATGAATCTTAAATTTAAGTGTTATTCTCTTAAAATATTAAGTGCACGAAGTTAAAAATATTAAGTGCATGAAGTTCTTTAACACCAGAATAAACGTAGTGTCAAAGCTGATAATTCTAATAACAATGAACCAACTCTTCTCCTAGAATTTTAATTGTCATTATCGTCATCATTACCACTCGAGTCTATTTTGTGTCTTATGATAATGTGCACACTAGAAGGTACCAAATGTTTAAATATGCATTGGAATGCATTATTACTGACTTTATATTTAGGACTGATTGTGATTTCCAGAAATCCGAGTACATATATAGTACAAATTATTCCCACTGACTCTACACCTAGTTTGTTCTATTGTTAGCATTGTACATTAGGATGGCATATTTTTTACAATTAATAAACTAATATTCATATGTTATAATTAACTAAAGTCTACAGTGTTTTTCATGTTTTCTTAATTTTTATCTAATTTCCCTTTTCCCCAAGGTTTTATTCAGGATGCCTCATTACATTTAGTTGTCATGTCTGCTCAGGCTCCTTTTGGCTGTGAAAATTTTTGAGACTTTCCTTAATTCTGATGGCCTTGATATTATTCAGGTATTTTGTATCATGCCCTCTTACTGGAATTTATCTGATGTCATTCTTAGAATTAGAGTTTGCTTATGTGATTTTGGAAGTAAGAGTTAAAGTGCCATTTGGATCACATTATATCAATGGTATCTATCATCAACATAATTTATCACGGTGTGTGTTGACATTGATTACTTGGCAGAAATAATGTTTTGAGATTTCTCCATTTTAAACTTATTTTAAAACATTCCCATACTGTACTCTTTAAAGTAACTATATGCAATCCACATTTAAGGAGTGCAGTTATATATTTCTTATTTATAAAGATGGGAATAGCTACATAATTTAATAAATAACTTAGAATTCTTCTACATGGGAGATTTTATCTTCTTTTGATTAATTTATTCAATTATTTATTTCTATCAGTATGGATTTAGGGATACTTATACTATACTTTGGATTATAATCCCATGTTGTTTTGTTACTTATTATCAAGTTATTTCAGTTTGGTCATTGATATATTTTACATTTGGCTTCTGTTCCTCTTTAGCCTACTCCTTATTGTGTGTGCAGGTGTGTATGTTTGTGTGTGTGTATGTGTGTGAATACACATATATATGTGTATATATATATGTGTATATGTATATACACATATGTGTATATATGTGTGTATATGTGTATATATGTGTGTGTATATGTGTATTTATAATATATATGTATGTATGTGAGTGTTTTAGCCCCTCTTATGTGGAACTAAAAGATGCTCCAAGATCATCTTAGGTATTTCCTGTGTCAGTATGAGAATTGTTTCTCCAAAAACTTTTATTTATTTGTTGGTGAATCATAATAGGAACCAGTATTTGAGTCCCAGGTATACTTGTTCCGACTTAAATGTCTGTCTTTCAGGTTCTCTCAGCAGGCAGAGCAAGGAATTGTATATGGGTATGCTAACTCAGGTATATACACATATGTATAAATATTCTAAATATTCTTTTATGTAACCATTTGGACCTAAATTAAGCTAATCTTGAATTCCTACTAATGTGTGCAACTTTGTTTTATTCCTACATAGATTTTTCTAGCCTCTTCTCCTTGCTTATCTAGAAATTCTCACTTCAGTAGTGGACAGCCTGGCTTCAACTATCTGTCATGCATTTACTGCATTGGTAATTTCTAGAACACACATAAAGCAGTATCAGAATTGATGATGTTTGCTTTGTGGGAAATAACTTTATCAAGTAAGTACAGTGTTTACACACTGTTTCTTTTGTCCTTGTTTTTACACACCACTCATTTCCCAAGTTACTTATGTCAGTAGCTTTTCTCACAACCCCCCTCAGTGAGATTGTTTCATGTATCTATTATACAGTTAGATTATTTTGTTACCATATGCATTCTTTCTATAACTCCCCTATCTTCTGATGATTTTTAATTTGCATATAATAAGGTTAACTCTATGCTGTAAACTTCTTTTGTGTGTGTGTGTGTGTTTTACAAATGCATAATGCCATGGTCAGTATCACATGGTATACTTCATGATGTATGGACAAAGATAGTTGTGTTTCTTCCTTCCAAATCTGTATACCTTTTATTTCCTTTCCTTTTGTTATTGCACTAGCTGGGAACCACAGTACGATGTTGATCAGGAGTGGTGAGAGGGAGAAATATTGCCTTGTTTCAGATCTTAGGGGAAAAGCATTTAGTATTTCATCCTTTAGTGTAAAGTTAACTATAAGGTTGTTCTGTAGGTTTTTTTTACAAAGTGGAAGATTTGTTTGTTTGTTTCATAAATGGGTGCTAGGTTTTGCAAATTCTATTGCTCCATTAATTGATATGATCACCTACTGATGTGATGAATGACATTAATTGATTTTCAAATATTAAACTTGTCCTAAACACTTGAAATAAATTCCATGGGCCGGGCGCGGTGGCTCAAGCCTGTAATCCCAGCACTTTGGGAGGCCGAGTCGGGCGGATCACGAGGTCAGGAGATCGAGACCATCCTGGCTAACACGGTGAAACCCCGTCTCTACTAAAAAATACAAAAACTAGCCGGGCGAGGTGGCGGGCGCCTGTAGTCCCAGCTACTTGGGAGGCTGAGGCAGGAGAATGGCGTAAACCCGGGAGGCGGAGCCTGCAGTGAGCTGAGATCTGGCCACTGCACTCCAGCCTGGGCGACAGAGCGAAACTCCGTCTCAAAAAAAAAAAAAAAAAAAAAAAAGAAATAAATTCCATGGACATAATACAATATTGTTTTATAAATTGTAGGATTTGATTGCTTAACAATTTGTTAGGGCTTTGTGCATCTACATTCGTGAGACTCATTTGTCTAAGTTTTCATTCTCTTAATGTTTTTCATTTGGCTTTGGTAGTAGGATAATGCTGGCCTCATAGAATGAATTAAGAAATATTCCCTATGCTTCTATTTTCTGGAAGAGATTAGAGGAACTGATATCATTTCTTTAAATGTTTCCTAGAATTTGCCAGTGAAATCTATTGTTTTTTGTTTTAGAAATTTATTTTATTTTATTTATTTTTGAGACGGAGTCTCACTCTGTTGCCCAGGCTGGAGTGCAGTGGCACAATCTCGGCTCACTGCAAGCACCACCTCCCGGGTTCACGCTGTTCTCCTGCTTCAGCCTCCTGAGTAGTTGGGACTACAGGTACCCGCCACCATGCCTGGTTAATTTTTTGTGTTTTTAGTAGAGACAGAGTTCCACTGTGTTTGCCAGGATGGTCTTGATCCCCTGACCTCGTAATCCACCCACCTCAGCCTCCCAAAGTGCTGGGAGTACAGGCATGAGCCACCGTGCCCGGCCAGAAATTCATTATTTTTGATTCATTTTTAATAGATGTCAACCAATTCATGGGACTAATTCTTTCTAGATTTTGGCAGTTCATGTTTTTATGGAATTTGTTCATATAATTTGTTGTCAAAATTATAGGCAAAGGATTGGTGAGAGCACTTCTTTATTTTTTTTTTAAGTCCACATATGAGTCATGATGACCCCCTCTTTTATTTCTGCTATTAGTGATTTGTTTTCACTATCATTTTCTTATTTGCTTGGCTACAGGTTTATCAATTTTATTGATTGTTCTAGAAACCATATTTTAGTTTTATTAATTTCTGAATTTTTTCCTGTATTCAATTTATTTGATACATTTTAAAGTTTTTAATGTTTTTCTCTTTTTATTTTAGATTTAAATTGTTCTTTTTTCTCCTAATGTAGAGGCTTAGATTATTAATTATAGATATTTATGTTCTTCTAATACATGCAGTTGTGGATATAAATTTCCTATAACACTGCATCTCACAGATTTTGATGTTTTATCTTCATTTATATTTAGCTCAAAATATAGAGTTTCTAAAATATTTGACTTGCGACTTTTTAATCTTATTATTACATAGAAGTATATTGTTTAATCTCCAAATATTTGGGAATTTTCTAACTTTCTGCTTAAAAAATAGTTTTTTATGTAGTTTAATGTAGTTGTGGCATGAGAACTCACTTTGTATTGTTTCTATTGTTTTTCATTTGTCAAGATGTTTTTTATGGCCCAGAATCAGACTTATCTTTGTGAATGTTCCATGTGAGTTTGAAAGAATGTTTATTATGTTGTTGAGCAAAGCATTCTATAAGTGTCAATCAGATCAAATAGACTGATTATGCTTTTAAAGTTACCTATACCTTTTCTGATACCCTGCCTGTATGATCAATTACTGAAAAAGGAGAGTTCAAGTTTCAATAGTGGATATGTCCATGTTGCTCATATATTTTTATTCTCTATCGTTAAGTTCATACACATTTATGATTGTTATGTCTTTTTGGAAAGTACATCTTTTGTCATAATGTGATACCCACTTTATTTCTGCCTTGTCTGAAATTAATATATTTGCTCCAACTTCTTTTGGCTAGTTAGCACTGTATATATTTTTATATGTTTACTTTAAATCTTTATGTGTTTTTATATTTAACTTGAGTTTCTTATCATAAGCAGGTTTATCTTAGTTTTTTTTTTTCTTTCTGAAAATCTTTATATTTTACTTTATTTTTTATTTATTTATTTTTATTTTATTTTTATTTTTTTATTATACTTTAAGTTCTAGGGTACATGTGCATAACATGCAGGTTTGTTACATATGTATACTTGTGCTATGTTGGTGTGCTGCACCCATCAACTCGTCAGCACCCATCAATTCATCATTTATATCAGGTATAACTCCCAATGCAATCCCCCCCCCCATGATAGGCCCCGATGTGTGATGTTCCCCTTCCCGAGTCCAAGTGATCTCATTGTTCAGTTCCCACCTATGAGTGAGAACATGCGGTGTTTGGTTTTCTGTTCTTGTGATAGTTTGCTAAGAATGAGGGTCTCCAGCTGCATCCATCTCCCTACAAAGGATGCAAACTCATCCTTTTTTATGGCTGCATAGTATTCCATGGTGTATATGTGCCACATTTTCTTAATCCAGTCTGTCACTGATGGACATTTGGGTTGATTCCAAGTCTTTGCTATTGTGAATAGTGCCACAATAAACATACGTGTGCATGTGTCTTTATAGCAGCATGATTTATAATCCTTTGGGTATATACCCAGTAGTGGGATGGCTGGGTCATATGGTACATCTAGTTCTAGATCCTTGAGGAATCGCCATACTGATTTCCATAATGGTTGAACTAGTTTACAATCCCACCAACAGTGTAAAAGTGTTCCTATTTCTCCACATCCTCTCCAACACCTGTTGTTTCCTGACTTTTTAATGATTGCCATTCTAACTGGTGTGAGATGGTATCTCATTGTGGTTTTGATTTGCATTTCTCTGATGGCCAGTGATGATGAGCATTTTTTGATGTGTCTGTTGGCTGTATGAATGTCTTCTTTTGAGAAATGTCTGTTCATATGCTTTGCCCACTTTTTGATGGGGTTGTTTGTTTTTTTCTTGTATATTTGTTTGAGTTCTTTGTAGATTCTGGATATTAGCCCTTTGTCAGATGAGTAGATTGCAAAAATTTTCTCCCATTCTGTAGGTTGCCTGTTCACGCTGATGGTAGTTTCTTTTGCTGTGCAGAAGCTCTTTAATTAATTAGATCCCATTTGTCATTTTGGCTTTTGCTGCCTTTGCTTTTGGTGTTTTAGACATGAAGTCCTTGCCCATGCCTATGTCCTGAATGGTACTACCTAGGTTATCTTCTAGGGTTTTTATGGTATTAGCTCTAACATTTAAGTCGCTAATCCATCTTGAATTAATCTTTGTATAAGGAGTAAGGAAAGGATCCAGTTTCAGCTTTCTACTTATGGCTAGCCAATTTTCCCAGCACCATTTATTACATAGGGAATCCTTTCCCCATTTCTTGTTTCTCTCAGGTTTGTCAAAGATCAGATGGCTGTAGATGTGTGGTATTATTTCTGAGGACTCTGTTCTGTTCCATTGGTCTATATCTCTGTTTTGGTACCAGTACCATGCTGTTTTGGTTACTGTAGCCTTGTATAGTTGAAGTCAGGTAGCATGACGCCTCCAGCTTTGTCCTTTTGACTTAGGATTGTCTTGGCAATGCGGGCTCTGTTTTGGTTCCATATGAACTTTAAAGCAGTTTTTTTCCAATTCTGTGAAGAAACTCATTGGTAGCTTGATGGGGATGGCATTGAATCTATAAATAACCTTGGGCAGTATGGCCATTTTCACGATATTGATTCTTCCTATCCATGAGCATGGTATGTTCTTCCATTTGTTTGTGTCCTCTTTGATTTCACTGAGCAGTGGTTTGTAGTTCTCCTTGAAGAGGTCCTTTACAACCCTTGTAAGTTGGATTCCTAGGTAATTTACTCTCTTTGAAGCAATTGTGAATGGAAGTTCATTCATGATTTGTCTCTCTGTTTGTCTGTTAGTGGTGTATAAGAATGCTTGTGATTTTTGCACATTAATTTTGTATCCTGAGGCTTTGCTGAAGTTGCTTATCAGCTTAAGGAGATTTTGGGTGGAGACAATGGGGTTTTCTAAATATACTGTCATGTCATCTGCAAACAGGGACAATTTGACTTCTTCTTTTCCTGACTGACATCCTTGATTTCTTTCTCTTGCCTGATTGCCCTAGCCAGAACTTCCAACACTATGTTGAATAGGATTGGTGAGAGAGGGCATCCCTGTCTTGTGCCAGTTTTCAAAGGGAATTTTTCCAGTTTTTGCCCATTCAGTATGATATTGGCTGTGGGTTGTCATAAATAGCTCTTATTATTTTGAGGTACGTTCCATCAATACCGAATTTATTGAGCATTTTAGCATGAAGGGCTGTTGAATTTTGTCAAAAGGCTTTTCTGCATCTATTGAGATAATCATGTGGTTCTTGTCTTTGGTTCTGTTTATATGCTGGATTACGTTTATTGATTTGCGAATGTTAAACCAGCCTTGCATCCCAGGGATGAAGCCCACTTGATCATGGTGGATAAGCTTTTTGATATGCTCCTGAATCCGGATTGCCAGTATTTTATTGAGGATTTTTGCATCGATGTTCATCAGGGATATTGGTCTAAAATTCTCTTTTTTTGTTGTGTCTCTGCCAGGCTTTGGTATCAGGATGATGTTGGCCTCATAAAATGAGTTAGGGAGGATTCCCTCTTTTTCTATTGACTGGAATAGTTTCAGAAGGAATGGTACCAGCTCCTCCTTGTACCTCTGGTAGAATTCAGCTGTGAATCCATCTGGTCCTGGACTTTTTTTTGTTGGTAGGCTATTAATTATTGCCTCAATTTCAGAGCCTGCTATTGGTCTATTCAGGGATTCAACTTCTTCCTGGTTTAGTCTTGGAAGAGTGTAAGTGTCCAGGAAATTATCCATTTCTTCTAGATTTTCTAGTTTATTTGCATAGAGGTGTTTATAGTATTCTCTGATAATAGTTTGTATTTCTGTGGGTTCGGTGGTGATATCCCCTTTATCATTTCTTATTGAATCTATTTGATTCCTCTCTCTTTTCTTCTTTATTAGTCTTGCTAACGGTCTGTCAATTTTGTTGATCTTTTCAAAAAACCAACTCCTGGATTCATTGATTTTTTGGAGGGTTTTTTGTGTCTCTATCTCCTTCAGTTCTGCTCTAATCTTAGTTATTTCTTGCCTTCTGCTAGCTTTTGAATGTGTTTGCTCTTGCCTCTCTAGTTCTTTTAATTGTGATGTTAGAGTGTCAATTTTAGACTTTTCCTGCTTTCTCTTGTGGACATTTAGTGCTATAAATTTCCCTCTACACACTGCTTTAAATGTGTCCCAGAGATTCTGGTATGTTGTATCTTTGTTCTCATTGGTTTCAAAGAACATCTTGATTTCTGCCTTCATTTCGTTATGTACCCAGTAGTCATTCAGGAGCAGGTTGTTCAGTTTCCATGTAGTTGAGCGGTTTTGATTGAGTTTCTTAGTCCTGAGTTCTAGTTTGATTGCACTGTGGTCTGAGAGACAGTTTGTTATAATTTCTGTTCTTTTACATTTGCTGAGGAGTGCTTTACTTCCAATTATGTGGTCAATTTTGGAATTACTGTGATGTGGTGCTGAGAAGAATGTATATTCTGTTGATTTGGGGTGGAGAGTTCTATAGATGTCTATTAGGTCCGCTTGGTGCAGAGTTGAGTTCAATTCCTGGATATCCTTGTTAACTTTCTGTCTCATTGATCTGTCTAATGTTGACAGTGGAGTGTTGAAGTCTCCCATTATTATTGTATGGGAGTCTAAGTCTCTTTGTAAGTCTCTAAGGACTTGCTTTATGATTCTGGGTGCTCCTGTATGGGTGCATCTATATTTAGGATAGTTAGCTCTTCCTGTTGAATTGATCCCTTTACCATTATGTAATGGCCTTCTTTGTCTCTTTTGATCTTTGTTGGTTTAAAGTCTATTTTATCAGAGACTAGGATTGCAACCCCTGCTTTTTTTTTGTTCTCCATTTGCTTGGTAGATCTTCCTCCATCCCTTTATTTTGAGCCTATGTATGTCTCTGCATGTGAGATGGGTCTCCTGAATACAGCAGACTGATGGATCTTGACTCTTTATCCAGTTTGCCAGTCTGTGTCTTTTAATTGGAGTATTTAGTCCATTTACATTTAAGGTTAATATTGCTATGTGTGAACTTGATCCTGCCATTATGATATTAACTGGTTATTTTGCTCGTTAGTTGATGCAGTTTCTTCCTAGCCTCGATGGTCTTTACATTTTGGCACGTTTTTGCAATGGCTGGTACCGGTTGTTCCTTTCCATGTTTAGGGCTTCCTTCAGGGTCTCTTGTAAGGCAGGCCTGGTAGTGACAAAATCTCTAAGCATTTGCTTCTCTGTAAAGGATTTTATTTCTCCTTCACTGATGAAACTTAGTTTGGCTGGATATGAAATTCTGGGTTGAAAATTCTTTTCTTTAAGAATGTTGATTATTGGCCCCCACTCTCTTCTGGCTTGTAGAGTTTCTGCCGAGAGATCTGCTATTAGTCTGATGGGTTCCCTTTGTGGGTAATCCGACCTTTCTCTCTGGCTACCCTAAAGATTCTTTCCTTCATTTCAACTTTGGTGAATCTGGCAATTATGTGTCTTGGAGTTGCTCTTCTCGAGGAGTATCTTTGTGGCATTCTCTGTATTTCCTGAATTTGAATGTTGGCCTGTCCTACTAGGTTGGGGAAGTTCTCCTGGATGATAATCTGAAGAGTGTTTTCCAAGTTGGTTCCATTTTCCCCCTCACTTTCAGGCACCCCAATCAGACGTAGATTTGGTCTTTTTACATAATCCCATACTTCTTGCAGGCTTTGTTCATTTCTTTTTCTTCTTGTTTCTTTAGGTTTCTCTTCTCGCTTCATTTCCTTCATTTGATCCTCAATCGCTGATTCTCTTTCCTCCAGTTGATCGAATCGGTTACTGAAGCTTGTGCATTTGTCACATATTTCTCGTGTCATGGTTTTCTTCTCTGTCATTTCATTTATTACCTTCTCTGCATTAATTAGTCTAGCTGTCAATTCCTCCACTCTTTTTTCAAGATTTTTAGTTTCTTTGCGCTGGGTATATAATTCCTCCTTTAGCTCTGAGAAGTTTGATGGACTGAAGCCTTCTTCTCTCATCTCGTCAAAGTCATTATCTGACCAGCTTTGATCGGTTGCTGGCAATGGGCTGTGCTCCTTTGCAGGGGTAGATGCGCTCTTATTTTTTGAATTTCCAGCTTTTCTGCCCTGCTTTTTCCCCATCTTTGTGGTTTTATCTGCCTCTGGTCTTTGATGATGGTGATGTACTGATGGGGTTTTGGTATAGGTGTCCTTCCTGTTTGATAGTTTTCCTTCTAACAGTCAGGACCCTCAGCTCTAGGTCTGTTGGAGATTGCTTGAGGTCCACTCCAGACCCTGTTTGCCTGGGTATCAGCAGCAGAGGTTGCAGAAGATAGAATATTGCTGAACAGCGAGTGTACCTGTCTGATTCTTACTCTGGAAGCTTCCTCTCAAGGGTGTACTCCCCCCTGTGAGGTGTGGGGTGTCAGCCTGCCCCTAGTGGGGGGTGTCTCCCAGTTAGGCTACTCAGGGGTCAGGGACCCACTTGAGCAGACAGTCTGTCCCTTCTCAAATCTCAACCTCCATGTGGGGAGATCCACTGCTCTCTTCAAAGCTGTCAGACAGAGTCATTTGCGTCAGCAGAGGTTCCTGCTGCTTTTGTTGTTGTTGTTGTTAACTGTGCCCTGTCCCCAGAGGTGGCGTCTACAAATCTTTATATTTTAATTGATGCATTTTGACAATTCACAGTTGAAGTATTTATCAATATAGTTGAATTAATATCTGCCAAGCATTTGTTATGCTTTTCTATTCCTTTCCTTTATTCTTTCTTTTTTATTTTCTTATTTTCCCTCTTTTTCTGTCTTTCTTCTGTGGATTTAATTAAGCATTTTACATGATTCTGGGTTCTCTCCTTTCCTAGAATATCAATTTTACTTCTTTAAAGTGTTCAGTGGTTGCCCTAGAGTTTTCAGTGCACATTTAGAATTACTCTAAACTCACTTTCAAATAATACTGTACTGCCTTCATAGGTAGTGAAAGTACTTTACAGTGGAGTTTTTCCAATTTCTCCCTCCCATCCGTTATAGTATTTGTTCTATTTATTTCATTTATCTTTATTTTATAATCAGCTTGTGTCTTGTTACTACTATTGCTTTGACAAATGGGTTATCTATTAAATCAACTGAGCGAAATTAAATATTTTAATATACCTTTATTATTTTCCAATAATCTTTCTTTCTTTTTGTAGATTTCTCTGATCTATACATTTTTCTTTCTCCCAGAAGATTGTCTTTTAACATATTTGCAGAGCGAGACAGTTTAAATTTCTAGTGGCATCTTTTAAGGTAAACTGATATTGACTCTGATTCTCTGTATTGGCCTGGCTGCAGATTTGGGGATAGCAATTGGCCTTTTAACCTCGTATATCTGATGAGTTGAAGAAAACTTATTGATTTTCAGGGGTTTTTTTTTCAAAATTTTTTTCTTCTGTAAGGATGAAATTGATTATTTTCAAACTCTTTATACATCGGGACTAAAATAAAAATTCTTGCATGCATTTTAACCCCAAATTTTCCACTAAATATTTACACAACTTACTACATATACCTATAGATAGATATAGATGAAGATAAATAGGTAGGGACATAGATATACAAACATAGATATAGGTATATTTGAATCATAATCATGAAATTCACTAGGACAGGAGATAAAACAATAAATACATTTATATCATGATTTACATATTTAGTTTGAGCTAAGATCTGATTAAATTAATAAATTTTAAGGTAAATTGTCATAACCGTAGCTATTAGTTAAAGGGAAAATCTATTACTTTCTCAAGGGCAATCATGTGTTTTGGTATGATATATGCTCATTTAATCATTGAAATCGATGTGTATTCCCGAAATTAAACTTAAAAATAAATTACACACATAAATATGTGTATGTAGAAAACATTGAATAATAAAGTAAGCCTTTGTTTCTTCAAGTGTTTAGCTGTAAATATTTTTGTAGATTGTGTAATACGTTTCTTATAGAAATTTTGATAGAACCTTTGAAACTAAAAGGTGGGTCACTAAAGACAGCTAAACAGTGATTCACGTGACTTAGATTTTACAATATTAGTGCAAACGCTTCATTAGACAACACAAAAATTAATGGATATAGCACTTCTCCAATAAAACTTGATTTACAGAAAGACGCAGAACCTGGATTTTGCCTATGTACTACAGTTAGTCACATGGGCCTGACATACCCAGATTCTGTGTTGTTGATCAAGTGTAGAATTAGCTCTCTTTAAGTACAAAATGTAGTATTACCATTTAATAAAAAATTGAAATTTGGAGTTAGATTTATTTTCTAGAGCCAAGATTGTGTAGGCCTGTGGCCATTATGACTGCATTGTTCTTTGTTTCTCAAGGTGACCAATAAATTTCATAGTGACACAGTCAGACCTTAACCTTATTAGATGGCTCCACTGCTTTCCTAAGTGTATGATATCCTTTAAGCTGTCCTTTTACTTTTATGACATCACTGACTTCTGGATGTCTTTTCACTTTTCTTACTATTTCTTTTCACATTCATAGTGAGGTTACCTCGACTTAGAAACCCTTGCTCTGTTTTTGTACCTGGTAAAACCGTCATCATTCTTCAAGACTCAGCTCAGCCTTGCTTGGCATCTCCTTCCACATGCCATAGTTATAAATTTTTCACCAGCTCAGTGTTATTTTTGGCATTCCATAATCATCTGCACAATTGAAAATGACATTACATAGAATTTATTTTTTTCTACAAAATCTGGTATAGATGCTGGATTTTCATTGATGGTGTTTTAATTAATTTGGTTATTCTTTTATTAGTTTCTTATATCACTTTAGCACATATTTTACTTGATGTATGCCTTATGACAATAATTGATTCTTATTAATTTTGATTACTTGATATTTTACTCACTGAGATAAGAAGTTTAGTAAGATGGTCTGGGTAGGGGGAAAAGTGCAAAATGTCCAGTTTTGGCATTGAGTTAAAGGAATACAGCCTTCTAGTGGCAATATCTAGTTAGACATCTAGATCAACATATTTCTAGTGGCTGCTATAGCACTGACACTAGTATTATGGAATAAGAGTTTGTTAACTATTGTGATAATTGTGTTCCATTCGCTGTCACATTTAATTATTACCCTAACCATATAAAGTACATACACTATTTTATTCATTTAACAGGTGATGGAACAAAAGATGTACAAAGGTAAAAATAAAATTAATTTGCTATTAACAGTGAAAATAGGATTTGAACTTGACTTTTCTTTCCACAGAACCTAGCTCTTAAATGCCTGATAGAGCCACTCAATATAAACTCATTGAATAAACGTAGAGAAATATGTCATTAGTGTAAAAAAACACATCTAGTTGCTATATAATTATATACAAAAGTTAACATGATACATATTCAATAAATCAACAAATAAGAATAAGATTATAGGGTACAAACATAAAAAGCTAAAATTGTAAGGAGCTAATTCATGTGAGAACACACATATGTCCATTAGATATTTGAAAAATATACTCCAATGTTTATTAAAATTCAATAATTTCCAATTCAAAGACCCCTCACTTATGAAAATGGTCTTAAAATAAAATGGCGTTTTGAACAGAGCTTCTTTGAGAGAGATACCCAAAGATAGTTTCTATGCTGCAAGCATAATAATAATAATGTTCTTAACTAAGTAAATTGCTTCAATTTAGGCACTTAAAAAACATGACCAAAAAATTGTTATTCACTGAAGCTAAAGTAAAGAAAACTGCATGCAGACAAGTAGAATTATCGACTCTTCAAGTTTTCCTTAAGTTTTGAAAGCACAGTCTTCATGTTTCCTGGCTGCATTGATTGAACATGAGTAAAATGGGAGCAATTCTTTTTTGTGGCTTTGTCAAAATACTGTTATAGAATGTTTCAGGTGCAGGAAGTGAGGAAGACTCAGTAAATCTACCCCAATATCTAGAATTAGAAGAGCAAACATAGATGAATACAATCTAAACTTTTGAGAGGAATAAGCTTCCTGGTTCACAAAATGAATGAAAAGCTCAAGATTTCTGTTGTGATAAACAATATTGTGAAATAGTTAAGACCATGTATTCTGAACCCAAATGCCTTGAGTTCAAAATCTGCATTGCTACTCGTTAGATGAGTTACCTTGTGTAACTTACATGACTTTTCTATGCCTTGATTTTCTAATTTATACAATGACAATGTACAAATATAACACCACTCTCATGGCATAGCTTTCTGTACTAAAGAAGTGAACACATGTATAAGGCTTGATAAACAGCCAGCCACACAGTAATCATTATTTGAATGATAATACGTTATCATTATCTTCATAATCGGTAAAGATTATCTTGAAAATAATTATTTTTACTCCAGAACTTTCCATCAGGATGTGTAGGGAGTTTGAATTGGAAAAAATATATATATTATTATAAATTCCAGAGTCTAAAGTATTAAGAAATTTTAAATAGTTACAATAATTTGCCTACTCATTTTATAATTGTGACTATAACAAAATATAACAATATATAATAAGAAATGATCACAATATATAACAATTATTTCTAGTATTTATTGACAATTTCCCATGAAAAGGCATTCCTTTATTTCTAAAATAAAGAAGAGACCATAAAAACGTCAAAAAATAGAGGAAAAACATGCAAAACATATCTGCTAAAAAGCATCGCTGAATAAATAAAATAACCTATTGAGAGTAAGGTTATGACTTTTGTTAATGCATTACGGCTTTATGAGCCAGACAGATTCTACCAAAATGTGCTCTAGAGACAAGGTCTCACCACTTTGCCCAGGCTATTCTCAAATATATATATATATGTATATATAGAAATTTTCTTATTTGAGAAAAAGGGACCCACCACTTGGTTTCCAAAATGCTTGGTTTTGATACCATATGCCAGGATATTGACTGTTGGGGGAACTAGAAGGTACAAACTTGCAAAAATTATGTTCATACTTTGAGATTCCTTCTTGACAATGCAGTGAATTAGAAAGCTAAAAAGTGTAGGTATGTAACAAAAAAGAATAGTGCAGACGTGAGTAGCACAGGTGCCCATTGATTTAGAGATGGTGTTCTGGGAAGAGAGATGAAAGACTGCCTGAAGGATTTTGATACAGGATGTGGCTGTGGGCCCTAGGTCCAATATCATCACTGAAAGGGCCACAGAGATTCCATATACTCTGTTAATGAAGATGCTGGCATGGGCCAACCTCACAGCCATGTGCTCACAATAGGCATCATTGATGACATACTTCGTGTAATATTGTAGCTTACTAATGAAAAGAGGATGTGGCAAAACCATAAAGATAGCTCGGATTATATCAACTAAACCTATTTTAACAACCATTGGTGTTGACAGCATGGTTGTATAACACAGTGGGATGCAAATAGCTACAAAGCGGTCAAAAGCCATGGCAACAAGGATGGCTGACTCAATAACGCAAAATACGTAGCTAAAATACAGTTGTGTGAGACAGATATTAAAGTCAATCCTGGGAGCATCAAACCAGAGGATGCCAAGCATTTTGGGAGCTGTGGAAGAGGCAAGGGCCATGTCACTCACTGCCAACATGCAAAGGAAAAAATACATAGGCTGCTGAAGGCCTGACTCTAACTTGACAGTAACAATGATTACACTGTTCCTCAGCAGGGTCAGGACAAACAGGAGAAAGACAGTGATGCCAATCCAGCAGTGAAAATCTTGCAAACCAGGAATACCAATCAGGAAGAAGGATGAGATGTGGTAATGTGTAGCTTGTCTCCCATGTTAAAACTTGAGGGGTTGACTGCTTAGTGCAAAGTAGGCAGGCTTCTAAAGCAGGATTATGAAGTGATTCTGGCATAATTCTGCATGTGGGAGAATCCAGGCATACTGTGCAATAGCCTACCTGAGAAGTTGACTTTTCTCCTCAATAAATATACATTTCCTGGTAAACCATTTCACCATTCTGAGCTCCCACATATTCTTCTGTAAATGAGAAGATTTAGTGTATTTCTTTTTTATTTTTTCCGAGTTTTGAAAGTTCATTTAATTCCACTACATGATTTTTATTTCCTCTAAGAGGAACGGTTAGTAATAAAATTACCTGATATTTGTGCAAGGCCAGTGTTGAGTTCTGTGATACAAACAGTCTTAGAACAAAAACTAAATTGTGTTTTCCAGGAAATTTGCATCAAATATGGAGACACATGCACACACTCACACACACACAATAATTAACAGATATTTCAACATGCCATCACTTTTAAAACAATACTGTTAACCTTATGCAATATAACTTTATCAAGAATTCAGAATAAGATTTCCTAATGCTAAAGCATAAAAAACTTGAAAGTTAAAGACTATAAAAGGTAATGACAAAGTTAAAATTAAAGACAATAAAAGCTTTAACATCCATCAAAAGTAAATTAATATGTATTTTAGAATAACTCCTTAAGAAGATCAGAAGATAGACAGAGTAACATTACCATGTAAAATTAATGGGAGATTTCATTTACTAATTTTAGCAAATGATTAAAGCTGCAACATATAAACCCATTAGTTAATAAGTCCAGCCTGTTTTCTGAAAAGCCATTACATTTATCTGTAGAATCAGCCCAGCCTCTGCATAATGATAGTGAATACCAAACCGTCCATAATTCAGCCTTTTTGACTTTTGCAGCAAGAGTAGTTTCTTACGAGCCTAAAATTAGAGTCATAAGAACCTTTCGTTTTGAGAAAAGCTCTCTATCCTTCTTCCTGGAATCCAGTGTCTACCTCACATTGTTTGTGGAATATTCATTCCACTCTTCATAACATGATTTCTTTTATACTTGCTTCCATTATGACAATTTCTGGTTCTCAACCCCACTGATGTAAAAGTTTAAGATATTTATTTAACATAATATTTATATTAAATATTAATATGTAGCATATCATACATATTATCAGATGTTCTATTAAATATATTATCTAAGATATTTAATTAATATAATTAAGGTAAATATTTATTTGTCATATATTGTTATAAATATTGATGAATATTCCTAAGGCAATGCCTCCTTGTATGGATGTCCAAATAATATCTGTGCGGGATAATTTTTTCTTGTTATGGCATCTGCATTCTTCTATTAAAGATATGCTACACTGGGCCTATGTGAGTGAGTGTCTGAGGTGTTGCATAGTAAGGAACTGAAAAACGTGAACATGTCATAAAATGCATTAGAAACATTTAGAGCTTCAACTCTCATTAGAATATAGAGACATAGAACAGATGAAGTCTGTACCCTAGAGATAAGAACTTAAGACAAAATCAACACACATTTAACTTACAAAGCATAAAAGATTTTAAAGTATTTATTAAACTTTTATTCTTTGCAACTCCCCTCAAATGATTGTTTTTCATTTGGAAATGTGGTTTGCCCAGTTCCATTCATATATCTGTTTATGGGACAACTGAACACACAAGAGGCCAGTGGAAAATTACAGGGCATAACGTTAAGCAGAGTTGTGGTATAAGAGCAACTTAACCCACATGGAAATGTACACATAGGTTTTTAGCTAAGAAATATTGCTTAAGTTTACAAACAAGCATAATTGTGCTTGGTAAATACATGTAAACGTTTAACAATTATCATTTAGTTTCCAATAAATTTACTAATGAGATGGCAACATGTCTTATCTATACTAAGAAAAAAGAATTTAAGTGAGTTCCCAATAACCAAGAGAAGCTTTCTGTTAGGGCGCCAGAAGTGAGACACTAAGAAATTTATGGAGAATATCCCCAAAGTGTGATCTGCTTGCGCAGTTACCCCTCCCTCCTAGAAAGCCTTCTCTGTTTTCTCTAAGGCTTAGTTTGAATGAAACTCTGGAGACACCATTTATTTCACTAAGGCCATTCTTGACATGATCTTCAGCAGACAGTAAGCCAAGGAAGTAGGAATATATGCCCAAACCTCTGTAACTACCTAATTTTAGCAAATGATTAAAGCTGCAACATATAAACCCATCGGTTAGTAAGTCCAGTAACTACCTGTTGGCACTATTATTCTATCTGTTTCTGAACTAGATAAATACCTAATTCCTTCTGAAGCCTGGGCTTTGATAGCTTGCTTGTTTTGGGGTCAGTTCACAAAGACTCATGTTTGTAATCTGCCACTTCAGAGTAGATGACTCTATTTGAATATCATGGTATTTTCTATGCACTTTTTTGAATATACTACATATTTTATGTTAATGCATTATAGTAACAACACATAAAGATACCCCAAAATAAATTCAGTGAGTTCTTTCATTCTCCTCTAGCTGACTGTATTTTATTTGGTAGAAACAACAGCCATCCAGCCATTAAAGTAAGAAATCTCAGAATTATCCTTACTTCTTTTATTTAACTCTAATAGTCAAGCAGTCATCAAGTCTCTTATTTCTGTTAGAAATCTTACCATATTCTTTGTATTTGTTTATTTTCATGTTAGTCTCCTCCATCAGACTGTGAGTACCAAAAGGAAGGTACAGAATTTCTGTAAACTCCCAATAAATTTCCAGGGGAGATCCAACGTTCCTGTACGTTTTCTCCAGCCTCTTAAGAATTTCACAGAGATGTAATCTTGTTACTGAAGCTTCTGACCCTCTAGAGATTCAATTTATTTATACTTTTTGCCTACTTTTAATTAAGTTTGTCTCCTTAGAATATACTTTTTTTTTTTTTGAGACGGAGTCTCACTCATCGCCCAGGTTGGAGTGCAGTGGCCGGATCTCGGCTCACTGCAAGCTCTGCCACCCGGGTTCATGCCACTCTCCTGCCTCAGCCTCCCAAGTAGCTGGGACTACAGGCGCCCACCACCACACCCGGCTAATTTTTTGTATTTTTAGTAGAGACGGGTTTCACCATTTTAGCCAGGATGGTCTCGATCTCCTGACCTTGTGATCCGCCCACCTCGGCCTCCCAAAGTGCTGGGATTACAGGCGTGAGCCACCACCCCTGGCTAGAATATGTTTTTTTAAAATTGTTTCTAGCATAAGTTACAAAACCAGAAACCAACTTTTAATGTAAGTTCACAAGGTTATTCCATAAAAGGTAGGTTGTTGAATATATATGTTTGTGTACATATGTGCATGTGTGTGTGTGAATGTGTGTGGATGTATCCTCCAGGATTATGTGATTACTCTTCTCCACTGCCAAGTCGTATTATAATTCAAATACCCACATGTCTCTTAGAAATGTTTAATATCATTTACATGTTTACATATCTTTCTCCTTTATTTCCACTTACTTTATCTTGGATACTATTTTACAATTCATAATATATTACAGATTATAGTAAAAATAACTGCTCTCTATAAATCCTCAAATGATCATTTTTCACTGTAGCCTTCAGGAAAATGTGCACATGTGGAAACGGTTAAAAATATGATAGTGTTGGCCAGGTGTGGTGGCTCACGCCTGTAATCCCAGCACTTTGGGAGGCTGAGGTGGGTGGATCACGAGGTCAGGAGATCCAGACCATCCTGGCTAACATGGTGAAACCCTGTCTCTACTAAAAATACAAAAAGAAATTCAACAGGCATGGTGGCGGGTGCCTGTACTCCCAGCTGCTCGGGAGGCTGAGGCTGGAGAATGGCCTGAACCCCGGAGGTGGAGCCTCGAGTGAGCTGAGATCGCACTACTGCACTCCACCCTGGGAGACAGAGCGACTGGGTGACAGAGCGAGACTCCATCTCAAAACAAAACAAAACAAACAAACAAACAAACAAACAAACAAAAAATATGATAGTGTTTGCCATTGAATCAGGAAGCTCTCTGTGTCAAGTTAGCAGTTATGGTTGCTTTATAATAGGCTATTTGAGTGCTCAACATGCCCCTGCAGTCTGGAGGGCTGATAGGTTCTTTAGGAGATTTAATATCAAAGAAAAAGAGAACTGGGAAAAGTCCAAACACAAAGCAGTAGCCATATCCCTCTGGCACAGCCATGTTAACACTGTAAACTCCTTGGAGCTTCTATGTGCTTAGTGTTCATGTGTTTCTCCTGTAAAGACCACAGTCTCCAGAGACTGTCCCATGGTGGCCAGTCAAATAAGATGCCAGGGATACCAATAAAATATGTAGTTTACTTTCAAAATCAAAAAGAAAACTGATAAATGAAAATTAATTTAATGTAGACAAGCTATCCGAAATTTAAGAGAAAAACATTTCAAGTTCTTTTTCTAAAGCATTATTTTTCTCATTCTTTTCTCTTTCTGTTCCTCGGAGAGCATAATTTCAATTGACCTATGATGAAATTTACTGCTTCTTTCTTCTGATATCCAGATCTGCTGTTGACCCCTATGTAGTCTTTTTAACTTTAGTTGTTTTTTACAACTCTAATTTTTAAATATTTTTACTAACTTAATTTTTCTTGAGTTATTGTTGCCATGCTTTTATAAAGGTTCTTCAGCTATCATTTCCTTTATTGCTTGATATTTAAAATGACTAAGTTCTACTTATTTCCTTCTTTAGTCAACATCTGTTACCCCTCAGGAAAGCTGCTGTTGAAATTTTCCCCCTGTGTATATAAACTATACTATCCTGTTCCCTGTGTGTCTTGTATATTTTTTGAATATCGAAAATTTTTACATAATATAATGTGTCAGTTGTAAAAATTGGCTTCCTTTCTATCCTCAGTAATGTTTCAGTTGTTTTGTTTTTGCTACTTTCTGTTGTTGTTGCTGTTATTGACCTTCTTAGATTAATTCTATTAATTGCATAAAGTATTTATTTCTCATAGTGTGTGGACTCACAGTTCTCTCTTTGCTACCTCAGTGATTCACTAGTAATTATTCAGAGATCTCCTTAAATATCTTGATCCAGTATTTTTTCTACTCTTTGCCAAGGGAATCCCTGTATGGTGGTATAGCACTCCTTCAACATTTTGGCAGCTTACAACTCCATCTTGGACTTCATGTCCCCTTGTGCAGGTCCTCAAGATGACCCAGACATGAGAGGTGGAGACACTTGCAGGTCTTTCCTGGCTATATGCACAGCCCTGAACATGCCCATTGCCTTGTAAACTACAAGGAATCTGTCAGAGCTTTTCAAAATTTTCTATGGAGATCTCATTTCTAAAGTCTTCCTTTTAAGTTTTCAGCCAGGCTGTTGTTTGCCCCAACTAGTATTACAATATCAGACAACATCAGACAAATGTGATGCAAAACAATCAGGCAACTGTGATGTTAAGCAATTGCCTCTGATTGTTCTTAGTAAATGCATTGGTGATAGGCTTTCTTGCACACAGTGAGCTGAGAATCAGATCAAAGGACAATGCACGTGAGTGTTTTTTTGTTTGTTTGAGGAGCTAACAGAGGTCTAATAGTAATAATGCTTGGGGTGAGGAGAAGTTTTGTGGAGTTCCAATACTGCTTTGCCCCTTTCGTTGACCACGTGCCTACAAGTTGTTACAGTTACTGTATGTCTGAAAGTGATGGTTTTCAAGAATATTGCAGTATTTCTTAGAGGAATTGAAGTAGGACAAATTAAAATGTTGCAAGTACTTCCCTTATTATTAAAGCTTAGCAGTTTTCTTTTGAATAAATGGTCCTCAAATTTTTGCTAGGTTTTGCTTAAGTTCCAGGATTCTGAAAATATTGGTTTACTATTGTTACTGGTGCTTTTTAAATTATTTTCTAAATTAGTAGATTTACCAAGATATAAGTGCTTTTTCAGAAGTCATTCCTCACTCACCTTAATTTATGAAGCATTTTTCTTTTAAACATATAGACTAATAGAATAAATTTTTATTAAAATTTAAAAATATATTACTATGTTTACTGATTTGAAATGTTTCTAATAGGAAATAACCAGTAATCCTTAGTACTAATTCATGAATATTATTTGCCTTTTTTTCCCTGAGTACATTAAGATTATTTTTAGCCATTACCTATTTCACTGTCTCATTATATTTAGCAATTACCTATCTCAATGTCATATATGGAAGTGTGCCACTTTTGTATGTTTATCCTTACTGCAATTTATTGAATTTCTTGAACCTCGGTCAGTATTTTTGCTAAAACTAAAAAAAGAAATAGGCAATTGCTTAATCTTATTCTCCTTTTACTGGTTGCCCAATTATTTTGTAGACAGCTTGGTATTACTACAGAGATTCCTGACGCTTTGTTCATTAAAAAATATTTTATTTCATTCATTTTGGTGGAATTTTTTAAATTTTAATACCTCTAATTTTTCTAATCTTTTTTAGTATCTAATAATATGCAGTGAAGCCCAAGCAAAGTATTTATTTCATATTTGTATTTTTATTTCTATAGTTATTATTTTGTACTTTTTTATACTTATTTATCTGTGGCAGTTCTCCATTTATTCACTTATTATAATCAGTTTTTTCTTTAGTGTTTTATGTATTCATAAAAGTATATCTGCTAATTCCAGCATTTATGTTATAATTTTAGCATCTAAATATCTGTAATATCTGCAAGCATGTTTTTATTTATTTATTTATCTGCTGTTAATCATTTGTCTTTCTTTACCTACTTAGCATTATTTTCATGCTTAACATTATGAGTGCTACAATACTGAAAGTTTGTATTTTTTAATTCTTCTTGAAATATTTGCATTTTTAAATGATTTATTAACTTCTATTTTAAATTTGGGCATACATGTGCAAGTCTGTGATATGGGTAAACTTGTATTTTGTCCTGCTAGAGAATTAATTATATTAGAAGATTGCCTTGATTCTTTCCAAGTTTCCTTTTAGGTTTCCGTACCATGATTCTAGAGTTGCCATTAATCTACTGCTAATGTGGTTTAATTATTAAGGATTAACCATTAGGATAGTCAGTTCCAACTGACTGCAGGTAATGTTCAGAGAGATCTCTTCACTCTAGTTGGTCAGTACTCTAACATCTCCTGGCACTGAGTAATTCTTCGCTTCCCTAAGCATCTCACACCATCCCAGTTGCTTTACTCTCCCAGACTTTTGTTTTGCACAAGTGCAGTTTACAGATTATGGGAATTTATATGCAGATTTCTTAACTCTTTTCTGGCAACTTTCTTCCTCTCCAGTACCCTGCCCTGAAGATTCCAGCTACCACAGTTACATTATACTGTAATCCTTTCTTCCTCAACCAGCACAACTGAAGGTCTCAGTGTGTATTTTGCTTCTTTTTATGTTAGGAAACTACAAATAGAATTCTGGTGAGAATGTAAACGTCACTTCGTGAGTTTCTCTTTGTGGAAGGATAGCATTTTACATGCATAAGTATATATATTGTCCATTGTCTGAAACATTTTCTTCTTATATTGTGTTCAATTTTATTTACTCTCCATGACTCTAGTATATAGGAATTTCAATGATCATACTTGAGTTATATAGCAACGAACCCCTAGAAACATAGTTTCAATTTCAGTAATAAAGCTGTATGAACTGTGAGCAATTTCATTATACATGGTCTTTGATGCTACTTCTTCAATCTACAAAATACTGTGTAAATAACAGATGTGCATGATCCATGACAAATCACATCATTTATTTCAAAGTCTTTCATAATGGCTCACTGTACATCTATTCTTCACTTCACACATAGACAGTGCCACATCAAAAAGTATTGCCTCCTTATCTCTGAATGATAATCCTTTGTGATTCAGGAATTCTCAGGGATATTTCATGACATTAAAGTGCCAATAACAAATGTTGAACATCATCCAAACTTAACAGTACAACAATTTGCCAATGTATAGAAAAGATGCTTGCTCTAAGACATCTAAGACAAACACTCTAACTAACACAAAACACAAAAACAAACTACTCTCAGTAGTGTGTTTTTATAAAGAAATAAAATATTTTAATTCTCAATGTTTCTAATGTTTTAAATTACAGTGTACTGAATACATATTAATTTCACTAATTTCCTATATATTTACACATTTATAACTAACAGTAATTTTGACAAAATTGTCAGGGCATTGTAGTGGAAAAAAGATGATTGATTTAATAAATACTTCTGAGTCTGCTGAATCTGTGTGTGTAAAAGTCAGAACTCTTCTGCCACAATGTATGCTAAATTGGTTCCATATGCAGTGCTAATGCAAACATAGAAAGTAAAATAAATAAATAAGCTTTTTATGGGAAAACATAAGAAAACTTATAGTGTACAGAAAACATAAGAAAACTTACATGGGACACAAAAGACACCAGTCATAAAAGAAAAATATGCTACGTTGAACTATATTCAAACACGAACTTTGGACCATCAGAACATAATTGTTCTGTGTTTGTTTTTGTACTGGTACTGTATTATTTTAATTACTATAGCCTAATAATATAGTTTGAAGTTGGATAATGTGATGCTTCTGACTTTGTGTTTTTTTGTTTTGTTTTGTTTTAGTTAGAATGTTTTGGCTTTTCAAGCTTTTTCCTGGTTCTATATTAATTTTAGAATAGTTTTTTTTTTTTCTTTTTCTGTGAATAGAGACGTTGCAGGTTTGACAGAAATACCGGTGGTCTTTCACCTCCTTCGTTGGTTGTATTGCTATGTATTAAAATTTTTGTGGCTGTTGTCAATGAGATTGTGTTCTTGATTTGACTCTTACCTTGAATGTTGTGTATCAAAATGACACATGGACCAAAGAATAGAGAACTCAGACATAAAGCTGCAGACCCACAATCATCTGATCTTTAACAAAGTTGAGGAAAACAAGTACTAGGGAAAGAACTCTCCATTTAATAAATAGTGCTGGGATAACTGGTTAGCCGTATGTGAAAGAATGAAACTGGTGGGAACTGAACAATGAGATCACTTGGACTCGGGAAGGGGAACATCACACACTGGGGCCTATCAGGGGGAGGGGGGAGGAGGGAGGGATTGCACTGGGGAGTTATACATGATATAAACGTTATGCACATGTACCCTAGAACTTAAAGTATAATAAAAAAATAAATTAAAAAAAAAAGAAAAAAAAAGAATGAAACTGGCCGTCTACATTTACCCATAATTAACTCAAGATAGATTAAAGATTTCAATGAAAGATTCCAAACTATAAAAATCCTAGAAAAAAAAAAACTAGCAAATACCCTTCTCAACAGTGATCTTGGCAAATAATTTATGGGTATGCCCCTGAAATATATTGCCAAAAAAAACCTCAAAAATATCAGAAATGGGACCCTCTGTATCTAAAATAAAATTTAAAATTTTTTAAAAAGACATAATTAATATAGTAATAAGATAATCCATAGTTTTAAAAAACGATTTCCAATACATATAGCTAATAAAACTTATGTATCCTAAATGCCCAGTGGTGACATCATTTTTCAAAAAGAAGTCTGACCAAACAAACTGAAATTTTTCAATTTTTTTGTAATATTTATTTAGTTATTTCACATTTGTGGATGAAATATAAAATAACAACAAAATTATCAATATTAAATCATATCTAAAGTAATAAAATAATTATTAAAATAAATGTCTTCCAAACTTTGACAATTTCTGATTTATTTTTATTTCAAATAGATAAGAACCGAAAACATAAAAAACTGACAAATGGTAGTATCAAACGAAGCGAATGTACAACATCAACTATTTCTGCTACAAGGCATACAAGGCATATAAGAAGCAAGAAAGAGAACTTTGGAGACCTGATTTGAGGTATTCCGCAGGGTAGCCATGTCTTTAAGAGCCAGAATACAAACTAGGGCTGCTATTTCCATGTTTTACTTACTAGAAATCTTTTTCTTTGAGAAAAACAGACCCATCACTTGGTCTCTAATCTGCTTGGTCTTGACACCATATACCAGGGGATTGACTGTGGGGGGAACTAGAAGGTACAAACTTGCAAAAATTATGTGGACACTTGGAGGTACCTTCTTGCCAATGCGGTGAGTTAGGAAGCTAAAAAGTGCAGGCGTATAGGAGACAAGAATAGTGCAGACATGAGCAGCACAGGTGCCCAGTGCTTTAGAGCGGGCATTCTGGGAAGAAAGATGAAAGACTGCCTGAAGGATTTTGATATAGGATGTGGCAATGAGCCCTAAGTCCAATATCATCACTGAAAGGGCCACAGAGATTCCATATGCTCTGTTAATGAAGGTGTTGGCGCTGGCCAACTTCACCACAGCCATGTGCTCACAATATGCGTGATTGATGACATATTTGGTGTAATACGGTAGCCTCTTAATAAGAAGAGGAGAGGGCAAAACCATTAGGATAGCTCGAATTACACCAATGGCACCCACTTTAACAACCACTGGTGTCGTCAGGATGGTTGTATAATGCAGTGGGATGCAAATATCTACAAAGCGGTCAAAGGCCATGGCAACAAGAAGGGCTGACTCAATAACGCAAAATGTGTGGAGGAAATACATTTGTGCTAGGCAGATATTAAAGACAACCCTGGGACCATCAAACCAGAAGATTCCAAGCATTTTGGGTGCTGTGGAAGAGGCAAGAGCCATGTCATTCACTGCCAGCATGCAAAGGAAAAAATACATAGGCTGCTGGAGGCTTGGTTCTAGCTTGACAGTAACAATGATTACACTGTTCCCCAGCAGGGTCAGGACAAACAGGAGGAAGACAGGGATGCCAATCCAGCAGTGAAAATCTTGCAAACCAGGAATACCAATCAGGAAGAAGGATGAGATGTGGTAATGTGTAGCATTGTCTCCCATGTTAAAACTTGAGAGGTTGTATGTTTAGTTCAAAGTAGCCAGGCAAAGCAGGATTACAATGTGATTTTTCCATGATTCTGCATGTGGGAGAATCCAGGCATACTGTGTAATAGCCTACCTGAAGAGCTGACATACATTTCCTGGTAAACCATTTCACCATTCTGAGTTCCCACATATTCTTCTGAAAATGAGAAGATTTAGTGTATTTATTTTTTTATTTTTTCTGAGTTTTGAAAGTTCATTTAATTCTACTATATAATTTCTATTTCCTCTAAGAAAAGTAGTTAGTAATAATGTAACTTCACCCTGTGCCAAAGCAAGTGTTGGATTCTGTGAACAAAAACCAAGCTGTGTTTTCAAGGAAATTTACATAAAATATGAAGACAAAGACACATGAACACACACATTCATGCACACAATGATTAATAGGTGTTTCAACATGCAACTACTTTTAAATAATACTGTTATCCTTAGGAAGTATAACTTAATCAGTAATTCAGAATAAGATTTCCTAACGTTAAAGAATAATAAAAATCAAAATTAAAGACAATAAATGCTTTATTATGCATCAAAGGCAAATGTATGCGTATTTTAGGTTAACTACTTAAGAAGATTTAAAGATGAACAGAGTAACACAACCATGTAAAAGTAATGAGAGATTTTATTTCCCAATTCCAGCAAATGGTTTAAAATTGCAATAAATAAGAACATCAGTTAATAAGTCCAGCTTATTTTCTATAAATTGATGGATTTAATCTATAAACTCAGCTCTGCCTCTGGCTCTTGCATTCACTTGCATTATGAGAGTAAAGAGCAAAGCATCTATAAATCAGCCTTTTAAAAAATATATACAGCAAAGGTAGCTTCAGATGACTCTTGCTCTGATCATATCTTTTAATTTTGATAACAGCTCTCTATCCTTCTTCCTAGAATCCAGTGTCTACCTCCCACCAAGAGTGTAGAATACTTGCTACACATTTATTTATATTTTCTCCTATTATGGCAATTTCTGGTCCTGAACTTCACTGATGTAAAAGATTAAGAGATCTTGATGAATATATCCTTATCACATATTGTTATAAATATTAACATGTATTTCTAATGACAATGCTTCTTGCCTCGATGTCCAAATAATACCTGTGTGGGAGAATGTTTTCTTGTTTATGGTATCTGCATTCTACAATTAAAGATACACTATGCTGGGCCTATGTGAGTGAACAACTGAAGTGTTTCATAGTAAAGAATTGAAAAAAGTTAATGTGTCACAAAACGTGTTAGAAACACTCAGAGCTTCAACTCCTATTAGAACACAGAGTCATGGAACAGATGAAGCCTGTAACCCCACAGATCAGAACTGACACAAAATGAGCAAATATTTAACATTCAAAGCATGAAAGCTTTAAAAGTATTTATTAAGTTTTGCTCTTTGCAACTCCTTAAATGGCTGTTTTTCATTTGTAATAATGCTTTGCCTTGTACCATTAATATATCTGTTTCTGGGAGAATCAGATACACAAGATGCCAGCGGAAAATAATAGGGTATAATGTTATAATGTTAAGCATAGAGTTGTAGTTATAAGAAACAACTTAACCCACCTAGAAATGTATTTTAGTGAAGCAACATTGCTTAAGATTACAAACAAGGATAATTGTGCTTGGTAATAAATATATATAAATATTTAAAAACCATTATCATTTAGTTTCCCATGAATTTACTTATAAGATGGCAACATTTCTAATCTATACCAAGAGAAAAGAAGTAAAGTAACTTCCCGCTAACCAAGAGAAGCTTTCTATTTGGGTGTCAGAAGTGAGACACCAAGAAATTTATGGAGAATACCCCCCAAAGTGTGATCTGCTTGTGCAGTCAACCCTCCCTCATAGAAAGTCTTCTCTGTTTCCTCTCAGGCTTAATTTGAATGAAACTCTAGAGACATCCATTTGTTTCAATAAGGCCATTCTTGACATTATCTTCAGCAGTCAGTCAGCCAAGGCAATAGGAATATCTTCCCAAACCTCTGTAACTACACGTTGGCACCATTATTCTATCTGTTTCTGAACTAGATAAATACGTGATTCCTTCTGAAAGCCTGGGCTTTGATTGTTTGCTTGTTTCTGGGTCAGTCCACAAAGCCCCTTGCTGGAACCTGCCAGTTCAATATCATGGTATTTTCTATGCAGTCTTTATTGAAAGTACTACATATTATATATATCAATGCATTTTAGTGACATCACATAAATATACCTCAAACTAAATTCAGTGAGTGCTTTCATTCTCCTCTACTTGATTGTATTTTATTTGGTGGAAACAATAGCCACCCAGCCATTAAAGTAAGAAATCCCAGCATTATCCTTGTCTCCTTTATTTAACTCTAATACTTCAGACAAGCAGTCATTAAGTGTCTCATAGAACTCTTACCGTATTCTTTGCATTTTGTTTATTTTTCTGTCAGCCTCCTTCATCAGACTGTGAGCACCAACAAGAAGGGGCAGAATTCCAGCAAACTCCCAATAAATTTCCAGAGGAGATCAGATGTTCCTGTAGATCTTCTCTAGTGTCTTAATAATTTCACAGATGTTTACTCTTGTTCCTGAAGCTTCCGACTTTAGAGATGGTCAGTCTATTTACAGTTTTTGCCTACCCTTCATTCCCTTCAGCTTCCTTCTTAGAATATCTTCCTATAAAATTGTTTTTAGCACGAGTTGCATAACCAGATACCACCCTTTAGTATAACTTTTCAATGTTTTTCCTTAAAAAGTAGCACATTGACTATAGCTTTTTGTGTGTGTATATATGTGTGGGTGTGTGTTTGTGTGTATTTGTATGTGTGTGTGTGTGTATCTTCTAGGATGATTTACTCCTCTACTAGAAATTCACATTAATTCAAGTGTCCACATGTCTTTTAGAAATGTGTAACATTATTTACATGTTTATACATTTTCCTTTCTCATTTACTTCCACCTGCTTTATCTTGAATACCATCTTACAGTACATAATATAGTGCAGATTGGAATTAAAAACCTGTTGTAACTAATTTTCTACAAAATCACAAATGATCATTTTTCACTGCAGCATCTAGGGAAATATCCATATGTGGAAACAGTTAAAAACTATGACAGCATTTATCATTAAAGCGGAAAGTCTCTCTGGCAAGTTGGTAGTTATAGTTGCTTTGTAATAGGCTACACAAATGCTCAGGAGGCCCCTCAAGTTTGGAAAGCTGTTATGTCCCTTAGGATACAGAAAATCAAAAGTAAAAGGGAAACAAACATACAGCAATGTTCCTCTGGTACAGCCATGTTCACACTGTATGCTCCCTGGAGCTTATATGTGCTTAGTGTTCATGTATTTCTCCTATGAAGACCAGAGTCTCCAGAGACTGTCTTATGGTGACCAGTCAAATGATATGCCTGAGGTGCCAATCAAATGTGTAGTTAACTGGAGAAATCTAAAAGAAAACTAAGACGTGTACATTAACTTAGCGCAGGCAAGCTATCTGAAAATTAAGAAAAACATATTGCAAATTATTTCTTAAGACAATTTTTCTTTATTCTTTCTTTCTGTTCCTCACAGAGGCAATTTCATTTGACCTGTGTTGATATTTATTGCTTCTTTCTTCTGTTAGCTCATATCTGCTGTTGAGCCTTAGGTAATCATTTTTAACTTTAGTTATTTTTTACAAGCCTAGATTTTCTATACTTTTAATAATTTAATCTTGTTCGAATTATTATTGTCATACATTTTAAAAGATCCTTCAATTATCATTTCCTTTATTCCTTTAGATTTACAATGATTAAGATGAAATTATTTCCTTCCTTAGTCAAACATCTGGTACCCCCAAGGACTGTTTCTATTGACATTCCCCCTTCTGTATATGAACTATGTTCTCTGGTGTCCCTGTGTGTCTTCTATGTTTCCAAATATTGAAAACTTTTATATAACATAGTGTGCAGCTGGAAAAGTTGACTTTCTTTCTCTCTGGAATAATATTTCAGTTGTTGATGTTGTTGTTTTGCTACTTTTTGTTGTTGTTTCTGTTAGTGACCTTCTTTAGATTAATTCTATAAGTAATATATAAAGTATTTATTTCTTACATTGTGTGTCCTCACAGTCCATGCTTTGATACTTTAGTGATCTATTAGCAATTATTCAGAGATCTCCTTAAATACCTTAAACCAATATTTTTTCTACTCTTTGCCAAGGGAATCCGTGTATGTGGTATGGCACTCCTTCAACATTTTGGCAGCTTACAACTCAATCTTAGACTTCTTGCCCCCTTGTGCAGGTCCTCAAGATGACCCAGACGTGAGAGGAGGAAATACTTGCAGGTCTTTCCTGGCTATATGCACAACCCTGAACATGCCCATTGCCTTGTACATTACAAAGAATATGTCAGAGCTTTCTAAAATTTTCTATGGATATCTCATTTCTAAAGTCTTCTTTTTATGTTTTAAACCAGGCACTTGTTTGCCACAACTAGTATTACAATATCAGACAAATGTGATGTTAAACAATGAGGCAACTGTAATATTAAGCAATTGCCTCTGATTGTTTTCAATAAATGTATTGGTAATAGGCTTTCTTGCATATAGTGAGCTGAGAGTCTTACCTTGAACATTATTAGTGTATCAGTATGATACATGGACCAATGGAATAGAATAGAGAATTCAGAAATAAAGCTGCAGACCTAGAATCATCTGATCTTTAGCAAAGCTGAGAAAACCAAGTTTTAAGGAAAGAACTCTCCATTCAGTAAATGGTGGTGGGATAACTGGTTAGCTATATGCGAAAGAAGGCACTGGACCTCTGCCTTTCACCATATCCAAAAATTAACTCAAGATAGATTAGAGATTTAAATGTAAGACTATAAAAATCCTGGGGAAAAAAACTAGGAAATACCCTTCTCAACAGTGATCTTGGCAAATAATTTATGGCTATGTCCCTGAAATCTATTACAACAACAACAACAAAAATCAGAAATGGGACCCAATTAAACTAAAGAGTTTTGGTGCAGCAAAAGAAACTATCAACAGAGTAGACAGACAACCTACAGAATGGAAGAATACATTCACATCTGACAAAGTTCTAAAATCCAGAATCTCTAAGGTAAGTAAACAAATCAACAAGCCAAAAGAAAATAACCCCAATAAAATGTTAGTAGCGAACCAGAACACTTTTTATTTTTCTTTGAGACAGGATCTGGCTCTGTCACCTAGGCTGTAGTGCAGTGGCACTAACACAGCTCACTGCTGCCTCGACCTCCCAGGCTCAAGCAATCCTCCTGCCTCAGCCTTCTGGGTGGCTAGGACAAAGGCATGCACCACCACATACAACTATTTTAAATTTAGACTGGATCTCACTCTATTGACCAGGCTGATCTCAAACTGCTAGCCTCAAGCAGTCCTCTCACTTGAGCTCCCAAAGTGCTGGGATTACAAGTGTGAGCCATGACACACAGTCAAACACACACTTCTTAAAACAAGACATACAAGTAGCCAGCAAACATATGTGAAAGTGTTCTTCACCACTAATCATCAAAGAAATGCACATCAAAACACCAATAAGATAACATCTCACACCAGTTAGAATGGCTACTATTAAAAAGTAAAATAATAATAGATGCTGATGAGGCTGCAGAGAAGATGGAAGGCTTATGAATTGTTTTTGGGAATGTAAATTAGTTCAGACCCTGTGGAAAGTAGTTTGGAGATTTCTCAAAGAATTTAAAACACAGCTATCATTCAACCTAGCACAATTGCTGGGTATATATCCACAGAAAAATAATTTTTTCTACCAAAAATACACATGTACTCATATGTTTACTGCAGCGTTATTCATAACAGTAAAGACATGGAATCAACGTAGGTGCCTATCATCAGTAAATTGAATAAAGAAAATGTGGTACATACACATCATGGAATACTATACAGCCATAAAAAAGGATGAAATAATGTCCTTTGCAACAAGATGAATACAGCTGGTGGTCATAATCCTAAGCACAATTAACACTTGCACAGAAAATAAAATACCACACGATCTCATTTTTATAAGTGGGAGCTAAACATTGGCCATTCAAGGACATAAAGATGAGAACAGTAGACACTGTGGATGGCTAGAGGGTGGGGGAAGGTGGGAACACGGGTTGAAAACTACCTATTGGGCACTACGCTCACTCCTTGAGTGATGGAATTTACAATCCAAACTTCAGCATCACGCAATATACTCTTGCAACAAACCTGGACATGTACCCTCTGTCTCCAAAATAAAATCTAAATTTTTTAAAAAAACATAATTAATAGAGTAATAAGACAATCCATTGCTTTAAAAAACTATTTCTAATACATATATCTAACAAAAGTTATGTATCCTAAATATAATTTAAAAAGATAGAAAATTCCAAATAAGTAAAATGAGATGGCACAAAAAATGTTCCAAAGTCATGAATGCAGGGATAGCGTAGACAATAATAATGAAAAGAGACGAACTACTTTCTTCCTTCTGTTTCAACTGAGTTAGAAAGTTAAATATAAAGATTTGACAATGGAAAGAATATAAAATTGTGTAAATTAACATTATGTATTAAACAAGAACTATTCATGTGCACTGCACTTAAAAATATAGGACAATGACAAAAAATATTTTCCTATGTACAAACATTAACTCTCTCCCCTACCTAATACTAGCTGCTACTACCACCACCACCACCACCACTACTATTCAATACTCACTTTTTCTCAAAAAACAAAAAATCTTGCCCAAATTCCTTTTCTTTATCCAAAACTTATTGCATGATCTTAATATCCCTCTAATCTGGAAGTTGCTAATATTTGCCATTATGTTGCTTTTCCCATAGGAGTCCTTTTCTGTACTTTTCCCAGTTATACACTCATAGTACCCTCCTCATGCTCCTTGATACTGTCCCATCATACCTTCTGGATCTCAGTTACAAATTTGTAAAAGCCTTTGTTACATGGTTCAAACATTCTATAGTTCCATTTGAATTTCTATTATTCTTTTCATGTCCACAAAATGTATATAGATTAAACTTTTTCCATCATGCTACCACCCCAGTTTCTCCATTTGCTTGTTCCAATTACAAATTCCATCCATTTTTGTAATCACACTGTGTTCCCTATCACCCAACATTTCTTCCCATTTTCTTTCCTCATCTATCATTTATTCTGTGACCTACTGAATCTGTAGACTTTTTTTTTTTTTTAGCACAACTCCTGTGAAACTACTCTTGTGAAGGCAGAAATGCTGCTAAACTGGAACAATCTTGGAGTAGTCCATTCTGACATTGCTATGAATAATTACCTGAGACTGGATAATTTGCAAAAAGAAAAAAAAAAAAAGAGGTTTAATTGCCTCACAGTGCTGCAGGCTATACAGGAAGCATGACTCGAGAGATCTCAGGAAACTTAACGATCATGGCAGAAGGTAAGGGGAAGGGAGCATATCTTCACATATCAGAGAAGGACAAACAGCCAGCAGGGGGGAAGTGCCACACACTTTAAAACAACCAGATCTCGTGAGAACTCACTCACTATCATGAGACCAGCAAGGGGAAACCTGCCCCCATGATTCGATCACCTCCCACCAAGCCCCTCCTCCAACACAGAAGGATTGTAATTCCACATGAGATTCGGGTGGGGACACAGAGCCAAACCTTATCAGCATTCTACATACTGATACAGGAGTTAAAAAGAAATCACTTAGGCAAATAGTAAGGGTGTGGGAGTCCTCGGTAAGGCTTTCTCTTTAACGAAAAGCAGCCCCAAAATATTTTCTAACAAACAGCAGCCTGTAAAGTTGAGCTGCAGACATAGACAAGCAAGCTGGAAGTTTGCACAGGTGAATGCCAGCAGGAACTAGAGACTAGACATGTTCAAGATGGTGGCTCCATCTTCCTTTCTCTTTGTCAGCCACATGTAGAGACCAGACAAGATGGCGCTGATCAATTGGAAAGCTCATTTGCATAATAAGATTAGGGTGGGACTACTAGCCTTCACCAATTACTATGTAAACGTCATACCTGTTGAATCAATCTGTAAGCCCTATGTAAATCAGACACCACATTCTCCAGCCTGCCTATAAACCTGCTGCAGTCTGACACCTCCCCCTTTTCGGTCGTCTCTATGTTGCAAGGAATTGCTCTCCTCTCTCCTTTTTTCTGTCTATTAAACTTTCCGCTCCTTAACCTACCCACATATGTCCGTGTCATGAATTCTTTCTTGGCAAGAGACTACGAACCCCATGGTATACACCCCAGACAATGTAGCCGTTTCTGTTGGGTGTTCTCATCAGGGATCAAGACGAGAATGGAAGGTAGAATCATTGGTGTGGTAAGTGTGGAGTGAACCTCAAAATCTGTCCTTTCATTCCAAAGATCTCGGCCCCCATTTTAGTATCAAATGAAATCAATAATGGGCCCCCATAAGTCATTTAAAAATACAATTAACATGGTTGGCATTCTTAAAGACTCGGATGTCTGGCTTACTGAGGAGAAAATGGAGGATTCCCCCAATACCCACGGGTTACTAGGCATATTGGCTACATTCGAACCAGCTTCCTTTCACGGAGGAAATAGTCATTGTGTAGGAATGGAAGAAGTCTTGGGGCAACTGTGGATTTTTGGCCGGGGCTACCCCCAGTGTTATCCAAAGGCTTCTGGACTGACCCCAGCCTCCGACTGCCCCAGTGGGGTGTCAGCAACAGGATCTACAACTTTCCCATTGTAAATTTATCTTTTCCTGTCTGTGATCATCATATCTCTTATCCTGTCTGTGTATGCATTGTATAGAAAGTTTTACCATTTAGGGAAGTAATCTTGTTTGGCAAGATCGGGGAATGTCTTAATAACTGGGGAGATAGCTCACAGGAAGGCGTCTTCGTGATTTTATAGAAACAGAGGATTCCCCCCTCCACAGTGAGTGTCACTCTCTGCCCTTGGACTGCATGGCATTTCCAGGTCTCTCACTGCTCTTGGTCTGGAGAGCACATGGCATGTAAAGGTCACTCTGCCCTTGGTCCAGAGAGCATATGTCACATCAAGGTCAACAGTGCCACGTAGTAGAATAGGCATCCTCTCCTTGAGGCACATTGTTGGTCCTTTACTGAAACAACCTAGGTCTGGCTTTGGTCTGGAGAGCACATGGCATGTGAAGGTCACTCTGCCTTTGGTCGGGAGAGCATATGTCATATCAAGGTCAACACCACCACCTAGTAGAATAGGGATCCTCTCCTTGAGTCATCTGTGAATGTGAAATTTTCCTCATGTGTTTTTATTTAAAGAATTCCATTCCAGAACTGTCTATTATCAATTGCCCCTCAAAAAAAAATTATTCATGTATTTTATTCAATGTTACAGTTGCTTATGGTATAAAGCTATGTTCATTTACCATTATAACCCTCTTTCTTTATTAATAACTTTTGTTACTTCCTTGCTGATGCATTAAAGGTAAAAGTTACCTAATATATTTTGTTTGAGCTGTGAGTTGAAAATATCCCATAACGCCCTTTCACCATAACTAGTGTCTGCATTCAAGCACTCACAGTGAAAATATATGGGATTTGTGGTTTCAAGCCTGAGTTGTCTGTGGTTAGAGCTAAAATGAGAGAATGCTTTTCAAGTGTTTTTTTTTTTTTTTCTTTTTCTGTTTTTCAGAAGATCTGACTCACAGAGGATACATACAAGAGTTGAAGCAAGTCTGGGATAAGGGTGAGGTCCAGAAGAGCATATCAGTGACTCCTGGATTCAAACTCCACAGACTCTTTGGGTGAAAAGGGTTATCTGTATTTCTTGGAGAATGTGTGCCCCAAAGGCAGTTCCATCTTGCCCAGTGAAATTAAGATGTCAACCGATTTTTTGGAAAACAAAAGATGATTTATATTATGAGGAATCCAAAAGAGACAGATGAACTCTGAGTAAATTTACAGAAATTATCATCTTGAATTATATGATGACCAGTGTATTTATGACACAAAACTGGATTGGGGATGCAGAGTGGAAAATGTAAAGGTGTTTCAGGCACTTCTTTTTCTTCTTTACTCCAAGTCCTACCTTTATTCTATTTCAGCACATTATTTTGTGTATTCCCCGCTTTTCTGATTTTTTTTCACTTGCTCTAGATAAATTCTCCTTGTAAACACACCCATGTTGATATGTATCAATGGTTTCCTTATACTCAGTGTTACATGGTCCATTTGAAAGTGCCAGTATTCACCACATATGCACTATTGTTCTAAAACTGAGTTGGGTTCACTGGGAAAGAAAGTATAGAACAAATTAAAAGTGAGAATGTAGATGCAGTTGGAGAAAATTTGATATCACTCTCATGTTTAAGATGTAATAGTATTAATATTAATAATAATTTCTAGTAGTAGTAATAAAATAACTGATATAGTTGTCTACAGTGATTCTGAACATTTTACATGCAGTATACTACTTAATCTTTACAGTAGCCATAATTATGTCCTATTTGTATCCAAATTTTATGGATAAGAAAATTGCTGCACATTAGCAGCTAAGAGTCCATCAAAAGACATACACTAGTAAGTGATGGTGCCAGGTATTAGCTCGGTCAGAGACTGTCCTCTACTATGCTGTACTCCTTTTATTTGGGTATAGTTATTCTTCCTGGGAATAATGTGAATATCCTCTGAAATTAAAGAAACAAGTCTGTAGCCTCTTTTATAGATTTGATTGTAATATAAATATAAGAACCTAATTTTATGCACATTACATGACACTAACATTATTTTGAATAAGCGATATGGAGGCATTAGTGTTTGAGAGAAATTAAGATATTTTATGACAATTACACTGTTGATTGAAAGAAACTTTTCTCTGATATCATTAAATCTGCACTTGGTTTCACATAAATTCCATGTAATTTACCAGGTTATGTTGTGAGCTACAGAGAACTAGTATTTGTGAAATTTCGACTATAAAAATTTTGCCACATTTAGCTCACGTAGACATATTTTAGCAAATAAATAGGGATTAAAGTTTGATTCAAAAGGAATATAAGCTACCAGATGCAAATCCTCTGTGATGTTTACCGTGACAGAAAATATCATCTCAATTTTCAAAACTATTTCTTTACCAGTGACCATCCTGCCACAGGTGAAATTTTGGATATCTTGGGGTACAGAGAAAAATCATGGCCTTCTTTCCACATATTATTTTCTGAAACTAAAGTTAAGCTTACTTCCTTGAGAGATCTTGTTGAGAAAGAGTAAATGAAAAACAGAGCTATAAACCTTCATTCAGATAAGATTAAGAGATTTTGGGGGAAGTGTTTCTGTAACTTGCTAAGCCATTTGTTGATTCCTTTTTCTTGTTCCATTTTGTTATTAGGGAAATATAGAATACATTTAGAAGAAAATAAAAACATTTCTAAGTTTATCTAGTTCAAATATCTTATAAAATTTGGGAAATTACTATGAAGTAAGCTACTGTTAATGTCCCTTCATGAGAAAGCTTTTAAAGTAAAAATTTCATCTTTAAAAATCAGGGGTCTCACCCAGGTGCAGTGGCTCATGAGTAAAATCTAAGTATTTTGGAAATCCTGGGGGAGGCAGGAGGATTGCTTGAGACTAGGAGTTCAAGATCAGCCTCGGAAATATAGAGACATTCTGTCTCCACAGGAGACAGAAATATCTCTTGATCCCAGATATTCAATGCTGCATTGAGCTATGACTACTCCATTGCACTTCAGCCTTAGCCACAGAGTGAGACCTTGTCTCTTTAACAAACAAACAAAAGTACAAGTGCTAGACTTTACTCTTTTCTTCACTGTTTTTATGTTTACTATAAATTGCAATTTCATATACATTAGTAAAATTAAAGATTCAAATTTAGAACAACAGAAAAGTAAAAAAAAACTTTTAATTTTTTTCAGCTGATATCTAATTTGACAAATATCTATCACATTTCTACCATGTTTCAAAAAATTGCTGGAAGCAAAATATACAACAGTGAACAAAATGACACTTCCCCTGTAGGAAACATAGATGAATATGGAAACATATACATGCAAGTTCTATATAAAATAATAAATATCATAAGGCTAGAATTGTAGTTAATTGTTAAGATAATGTAGGTGATGAGCCCATTATTCTAATTCATTAGACTTGGAATGAGCACAGGTTGGAAACTATATTCTGGTTATACTAACACTTAGGGTGACAACTCAAAAGTTTTTCTAGTTACTAGAAGATTTCACATCATTCTGAATCTCTGAGAAGCCATAAAATATTTGTATTATTGCTATAATATTAGTGTATTTTAGGGAACAAACTCAAAAGAGATAGAAGGTTTAGATTAGTATTTATTTTAATGATTCCCCATCTAACCTAAATAAGGGATTTCAGAGTGAACATGTGTGATGATTTAATATTTGGGTAGCAATCACATACTTACCTTCAAAAATATTTCATTAATTTATATCCATATTAAAATACATATAAGTACCTCTCTGTAGAATCTTACAACCTCAGCAATAATGGATATTGATAATTATGTGTATTTTTCCAACTGTAAACAAAATATGCAATAATTTTGACCTATGTTTAAAAAGTTTTTGTTGTTCAATTTTAAATGAAGTTGAACCTCTTTAATATTTGTCAACAATTTGAATTTCTTTTCTAAGTACAGACAATTTATATCATGCGTTGTTCCAATGGGTTTAGTTTTTCTTTTACCATGTTGATTTATAGAATGCATTCCCTATGTAAACTAATTCTTGTCAAGTGTTAAATTTTAAATATTTTAATAGTTTGATATTCCTCATAACTGGAGTGTATGTGGTCAATATATTTATCCTCACTTTATAAATTCTTGTTTTCTGTCCTCATGTAGAAGGCATAGCTTATTCAAAAATACTTTTTCGAAACAACAGTAGTTCTTTAATTTCAAAGTTCAATTTTTACACATATAATATTCATCTAGTTACACGTTATTTTGGAATATTGGAATATTTGTATTTGGGTTAAGAAATTAGGCATACATTTAGCTTTAAATTTTCCCAGATGGCTATTACATAATACATATTTTTCCAAATAATAGAAAATATCACTTAATATCACTAAATGTTTCACTATTACTTCTAGGTATCTACTGTTATTTCTGTACTTCATGTTCTGTTACATCGAAGTATTTGTGGATTCTTCTTTCACCTACTTTACTATGTAAAATGATATTACTTTATAATACATTTTAGTAATCTTAAAATCTAGTCCAAGGTATTACCTATGAAGTACTTTAAAAATTTTTCTTATTTCTCTGACTTTTAACCTTCCCTAGGAAGCTATAAACATTTGGTTAGGTTAAACCTATTGTCATTTGTTTCATTACAGCTCAGTTATAGAGTTGTTTTAGGACAGCAAATCTAGTTAGAGTGAGGAAAGTGTTTCTGTTCTCTCAAGTGTCTGCTCTTACCAGCCCCTGTCAGGGTGTTAACAATTTCTACATGTGTTACACATATTTATGCTCACAGTTGCTACATTTTTGCATAGGATGTGTCATGCTATCTTACTTTCAAAACCATCATTCTTAGCAAACTATCACAAGAAGAGAAAACCAAACACCGCATGTTCTCACTCATAGGTGGGAACTGAACAATGAGATCACTTGGACTCGGGAAGGGGAACATCACACACTGGGGCCTATCATGGGGAGCGGGGAGGAGGGAGGGATTGCATTGGGGAGTTATACATGATATAAACGTTATGCACATGTACCCTAGAACTTAAAGTATAATAAAAAATAAAAAAATAAAAAAATAAAAAAAATAAAAAAATAAAAAAATAAAAAAAATAAAAAAAAAGAAAAATCGTATTTTAAAAATGTATTCCTTGCTGAATGCTTATAATTTTAACAGATTATTAGAAAAAGCTATTAAATTTTACACATTTATAGTAAGTTTTCAGTAAATAATTACATTTCTTCCATTGCGTTCTTCTATCATATATACCTTAATTTTCTTAACTTATTTTATTGATTAATAAATAAGTATAATATTACAGTATTATGCTGTTGCTATTTTTTACTCTTTTGTACTTATAGAAAACAAAAACAAAAATGTATGTGAAAATCATTTTTATAAACAAAACAGTCATTGGTGTTTTAAACTCCACTTCTTTTACTATAAGTTAGATGGAGTGAAAACTATTTCCCTAATTGGATTATGAATGATGATGCTACTCATTTCACAAACTGAATAAGCATATCAACCATAGATCTTTGGCCAGACACATTTATGTCGTAGCTTTATTTACACTGTGGAAATGGCTTCCAGGTTTCTAATAATTTGACTAATTTTTCTTACTTTCCAAGTTATTCTGGACTCTTTACTTTTTGGTAAACAATTAAATGCATTTTAGTTAGAAATTGAAAAAGTGCTAATGTTGTAACCTGAATGCTGTATTACCCTTGAGGTGGAATTTTTTTAATCAGTCTACTGTGCAAATTATTGTTTGTTCAAGCCTTACATTTTCAAAACATAAGTGAGGACCCAAATATCTCATAACAACCCTACATTTTCCTTGAGTAAAACAGTTAATAAAATCTTCTTATATCTCCATCTTGTATATTTTTCTGATTTGTATTAGAATTTAAGAGTTACCAGTTTCTGTATTGTTGTATTTGTTGCCAGCCAGCTTACCTCATACACATCTGTGGGCCTTAATACATTTCACACTTGTGTCAAAACCAGCACAGCCCCTTCAAGATCAATGCTATGAAGATTAGTCATGGGGTTAATGAGTCAAAATGTATGTTTTAGAAAAGGGGAGGCAAATATAAATAAGAATATCTGGAATTTTTTTTTCAGGAGGTTTATCAAGTTTCTTCTCAGAAATTTGTGGCAGTTTCACAAAGGAATCAAGATTCACTTTATCTAGTAGCTTATATGTTAATTTTTTCTGGGGATTTTTTGGGAGGATGAGGATAAGGATGCTGAAGATTACTTTTTGCTGAAGATAAAATAGTTAACAAAAGCTTCTCCATTTGAAGGTCCTTATGAGTGACAATTCCACAAGGTTTTCAGTTTAGACTAGGCTTTATTATTTTCCAAATTGCTAGCATTGTTATTTTCTATGATTATTAAGAAATACATGAAATTCCCATATGAAAAAGTCTTGCCTTGCTGATATTTATCAAACCCAGAAAAGATGAGCAGTAACAACTATGCAGATAAGTGGATCATTTACTCTGAACAGTAGAATGATACCAGTTTCTGAAAGACTAGAATTAAGATTGTGATGTTAGTGACTATTTTTGGAAATGTAAAATGTGATGATACAATCTCATTTATATGTGGAATCTAAAAAGGAAAAAAATGTCAAATATGTAGAGACAGAGAATAAACCGATGTAACAAAGGTCAAGGTCAGGGGAAGAAATGGGAAGATGTAAGTCAAAGAATGCAAAGTAGTAAATATGTAGGATCAGCAAGATAACATATTCAATGTACAACATGAGGACTATAGTTAATAATAATGTATTGTATTCATGGTTTTTGCTGAATGCGTAAAGTATATCTGCTCTCATCATGGGCTAGTGCAGATGGGTAACTATATGAGATTATGTGTATGTGTATTTGTTCTAATTCACTAATTATTTACTACACATATATGTTATAACATCATGCTGTATACTTTAAATATACACAATAAAATTCATTTCTAAAACGATGATGATAAAAGGTCCTCTGCAAAGCAAGTAACAGAGTCGTCTATTCACAGGTTAGTGAGAAGAGTGATAATGTTTTGGAATGGTTCATGAGTGAACTATCAACATACAGTCTGATGATATCCATTTGAGGTTAGAGACCAATTGTAGATCAATTAACCTATGTTGATCAAGACAATATCAAGTGATTAAATTGTGCTTCCTTTGATGGATATAAACTGTGTGTTTAGATGATTTCTTTGTAGATATTTCTTACAAGATAAATGCATATGGACAATTGAAATATTATCTTTTCCCGCACAGAAATTGTAGGGACATGTGATGCATAACTCTACTATTAGAAATTTCAACATTATAGATCCCGGGGGCGGAGCAAGATGGCCGAATAGGAACAATTCCAGTCTCCAACTCTCAGCGTGAGCGACACAGAAGACCGGTGATTTCTGCATTTTCAACTGAGGTACTGGGGTCATCTCACTAGGGAGTGCCAGACAATTGATGCTGGTCAGCTGCTGAAGCATGACCAGCGAGAGCTGAAGCAGGGCGAGGCATCGCCTCACCTGGGAAGCGCAAGGGGGAAGGGAATCCCTTTTCCTAGCCAGGGGAACTGAGACACACAAAACACCTGGAAAATCGGATGACACCCACCCCAATACTGTGCTTTAAGCAAACAGGCACACCAGGAGAATATATCCTACACCTGGCCAGGAGGGTCCCACGCCCACGGAGCCTCCCTCATTACTAACACAGCAGTCTGGAATCTAACCGCAAGTCAGCAGCGAGGCTGGAGGAGGGGCGCCCACCATTGCTGAGGCTTAAGTAGGTAAACAAAGCCGCTGCGAAGCTCGAACTGGGTGGAGCTCACAGCAGCTCAAGGAAACCTGCCTATCTCTGTAGACTCCACCTCTGGGGACAGGGCACAGTTAACAACAACAACAACAAAAGCAGCAGGAACCTCGGCAGACGCAAATGACTCTGTCTGACAGCTGTGAGGAGAGCAGTGGATCTCCCAACACCGAGGTTGAGATCTGAGAAGGGACAGACTGTCTGCTCAAGTGGGTCCCTGATCCCTGAGTAGCCTAACTGGGAGACATCCCCCACTAGGGGCAGGCTGAAACCCCACACCTCACAGGGTGGAGTACACCCCTGAGAGGAAGCTTCCAAAGTAAGAATCAGACAGGTACACTCGCTGTTCAGCAATATTCTATCTTCTGCAACCTCTGCTGCTGATACTAGGGCAAACAGGGTCTGGAGTGGATCTCAAGCAATCTACAACAGACCTACGGCTGAGGGTCCTGACTGTTAGAAGGAAAACTATCAAACAGGAAGGACACCTATACCAAAACCGCATCAGTACGTCACCATCATCAAAGACCAGAGGCAGATAAAACCACAAAGATGGGGAAAAAGCAGGGCAGAAAAGCTGGAAATTCAAAAAATAAGAGCGCATCTCCCCCTGCAAAGGAGCGCAGCCCATTGCCAGCAACGGATCAAACCTGGTCAGAGAATGACTTTGACGAGATGAGAGAAGAAGGCTACAGTCCATCAAACTTCTCAGAGCTAAAGGAGGAATTATGTACTCAGTGCAAACAAACTAAAAATCTTGAAAAAAGAGTGGAAGAATTGACAGCTAAACTAATTAACGCAGAGAAGGTCATAAACGAAATGACAGAGATGAAAACCATGACACGAGAAATACGTGACAAATGCACAAGCTTCAGTAACAGACTCCAACTGGAAGAAAGAGTATCAGCGATTGAGGATCAAATGAATGAAATGAAGTGAGAAGAGAAACCAAAAGAAACAAGAAGAAAAAGAAATGAACAAAGCCTGCAAGAAGTATGGGATTATGTAAAAAGACCAAATCTACGTCTGATTGGGGTGCCTGAAAGTGAGGGGGAAAATGGAACCAAGTGGGAAAACACTCTTCAGGATATCATCCAGGAGAACTTCCCCAACCTAGTAGGGCAGGCCAACATTCAAATTCAGGAAATACAGAGAACGCCACAAAGATACTCCTCCAGAAGAGCAACTCCAAGACACATAATTGCCAGATTCACCAAAGTTGAAATGAAGGAAAGAATCTTTAGGGTAGCCAGAGAGAAAGGTCGGATTACCCACAAAGGGAAGCCCATCAGACTAACAGCAGATCTCTCGGCAGAAACTCTACAAGCCAGAAGAGAGTGGGGGCCAATATTCAACATTCTTAAAGAAAAGAATTTTCAACCCAGAATTCATATCCAGCCAAACTAAGTTTCATCAGTGAAGGAGAAATAAAATCCTTTACAGAGAAGCAAATGCTTAGAGATTTTGTCACTACCAGGCCTGCCTTACAAGAGACCTGAAGGAAGCCCTAAACATGGAAAGGAACAACCGGTACCAGCCATTGCAAAAACGTGCCAAAATGTAAAGACCATCGAGGCTAGGAAGAAACTGCATCAACTAACGAGCAAAATAACCAGTTAATATCATAATGGCAGGATCAAGTTCACACATAGCAATATTAACCTTAAATGTAAATGGACTAAATGCTCCAATTAAAAGACACAGACTGGCAAACTGGATAAACAGTCAAGACCCATCAGTCTGCTGTATTCAGGAGACCCATCTCACATGCAGAGACATGCATAGGCTCAAAATAAAGGGATGGAGGAAGTTCTACCAAGCAAATGGAGAATAAAAAAAAGCAGGGGTTGCAATCCTAGTCTCTGATAAAACACACTTTAAACCATCAAAGATCAAAAGAGACAAAGAAGGCCATTACATAATGGTAAAGGGATCAATTCAACAGGAAGAGCTAACTCTCCTAAATATAGATGCACCCAATACAGGAGCACCCAGATGCATAAAGCAAGTCCTTAGAGACTTACAAAGAGACTTAGACTCCAATACAATAATAATGGGAGACTTCAACACTCCACTGTCAACATTAGACAGATCAACGAGACAGAAAGTTAATAAGGATATCCAGGAATTGAACTCATCTCTGTACCAAGCGGACCTAATAGACATCTATAGAACTCTCCACCCCAAATCAACAGAATATACATTCTTCTCAGCACCACATTGCACTTATTCCAAAATTGACCACATAATTGGAAGTAAAGCACTCCTCAGCAAATGTACAAGAACAGAAATTATAACAAACTGTCTCTCAGACCACAGTGCAATCAAGCTAGAACTCAGGACTAAGAAACTCAATCAAAACCGCTCAACTACATGGAAACTGAACAACCTGCTCCTGAATGACTACTGGGTACATAACGAAATGAAGGCAGAAATAAAGATGTTCTTTGAAACCAATGAGAACAAAGATACAACATACCAGAATCTCTGGGACACATTTAAAGCAGTGTGCAGAGGGAAATTTATAGCACTAAATGCCCACAAGAGAAAGCAGGAAAGATCTAAAATGACACTCTAACATCACAATTAAAAGAACTAGAGAGGCAAGAGCAAACACATTCAAAAGCTAGCAGAAGGCAAGAAATAACTAAGATCAGAGCAGAACTGAAGGAGATTGAGACACAAAAAACCCTCCAAAAAATCAATGAATCCAGGAGTTGGTTTTTTGAAAAGATCAACAAAATTGACAGACCGCTAGCAAGACTAATAAAGAAGAAAAGAGAGAAGAATCAAATAGACGCAATAAAAAATGATAAAGGGGATATCACCACCGACCCCACAGAAATACAAACTACCATTAGAGAATACTATAAACATCTCTATGCAAATAAACTAGAAAATCTAGAAGAAATGGAAAATTTCCTGGACACTCACACTCTTCCAAGACTAAACCAGGAAAAAGTTGAATCCCTGAATAGACCAATAGCAGGCTCTGAAATTGAGGCAATAATTAATAGCCTACAACAAAAAAAAAATCCAGGACCAGATGGATTCACAGCTGAATTCTACCAGAGGTACAAGGAGGAGCTGGTACCAGTCCTTCTGAAACTATCCCAGTCAACAGAAAAAGAGGGAATCCTCCCTAACTCATTTTATGAGGCCAACATCATCCTGATACCAAAGCCTGGCAGAGACACAACAAAAAAAGAGAATTTTAGACCAATATCCCTGATGAACATCGATGCAAAAATCCTCAATAAAATACTGGCAAACCGGATTCAGCAGCACATCCAAAAGCTTATCCACCATGATCAAGTGGGCTTCATCCCTGGGATGCAAGGCTGGTTCAACTTTCGCAAATCAATAAATGTAATCCATCATATAAACAGAACCAAAGACAAGAACCACATGATTATCTCCATAGATGCAGAAAAGGCTTTTGACAAAATTTAACAGCCCTTCATGCTAAAAATGCTCAATAAATTCGGTATTGATGGAACGTACCTCAAAATAATAAGAGCTATTTATGACAAACCCACAGCTAATATCATACTGAATGGGCAAAAACTGGAAAAATTCCCTTTGAAAACTGGCACAAGACAGGGATGCCCTCTCTCACCACTCCTATTCAACATAGTGTTGGAAGTTCTGGCTAGGGCAATCAGGCAAGAGAAATAAATAAAGAGTATTCAGTTAGGAAAAGAAGAAGTCAAATTGTCCCTGTTTGCAGATGACATGATTGTATATTTAGAAAACCCCATTGTCTCAGCCCAAAATCTCCTTAAGCTGATAAGCAACTTCAGCAAAGTCTCAGGATACAAAATTAATGTGCAAAAATCACAAGCATTCTTATACACCAGTAACAGACAAACAGAGAGCCAAATCATGAATGAACTTCCATTCACAATTGCTTCAAAGAGAATAAAATACCTAGGAATCCAACTTACAAGGGATGTAAAGGACCTCTTCAAGGAGAACTACAAACCACTGCTCAGTGAAATCAAAGAGGACACAAACAAATGGAAGAACATACCATGCTCATGGATAGGAAGAATCAATATTGTGAAAATGGCCATACTGCCCAAGGTTATTTATAGATTCAATGCCATCCCCATCAAGCTACCAATGATTTTCTTCACAGAATTGGAAAAAACTGCTTTAAAGTTCATATGGAACCAAAAAAGAGCCTGCATTGCCAAGACAATCCTAAGTCAAAAGGCTACAGTAACCAAAACAGCATGGTACTGGTACCACAACAGAGATATAGACCAATGGAACAGAACAGAGTCCTCAGAAATAATACCACACATCTACAGCCATCTGATCTTTGACAAACCTGAGAGAAACAAGAAATGGGGAAAGGATTCCCTATGTAATAAATGGTGCTGGGAAAATTGGCTAGCCATAAGTAGAAAGCTGAAACTGGATCCTTTCCTTACTCCTTATACGAAGATTAATTCAAGATGGATTAGAGACGTAAATGTTAAAGCTAATACCATAAAAACCCTAGAAGAAAACCTAGGTAATACCATTCAGGACATAGGCATGGGCAAGGACTTCATGTCTAAAACACCAAAAGCAAAGGCAGCAAAAGCCAAAATTGACAAATGGGATCTAATTAAACTAAAGAGCTTCTGCACAGCAAAAGAAACTACCATCAGAGTGAACAGGCAACCTACAGAATGGGAGAAAATTTTTGCAATCTACTCATCTGACAAAGGGCTAATATCCAGAATCTACAAAGAACTCATACAAATATACAAGAAAAAATCACACAACCCCATCAAAAAGTGGGCAAAGCATATGAACAGACATTTCTCAAAAGAAGACATTCATACAGCCGACAGACACATGAAAAAATGCTCATCATCACTGGCCATCAGAGAAATGCAAATCAAAACCACAATGAGATACCATCTCACGCCAGTTAGAATGGCAATCATTAAGAAGTCAGGAAACAACAGGTGTTGGAGAGGATGTGGAGAAATAGGAACACTTTTACACTGTTGGTGGGATTGTAAATTAGTTCAACCATTATGGAAAGCAGTATGGCAATTCCTCAAGGATCTAGAACTAGATGTACCATATGACCCAGCCATCCCACTACTGGGTATATACCCAAAGGATTATAAATTATGCTGCTATAAAGACACATGCACACGTATGTTTATTGCGGCACTATTCACAATAGCAAAGACTTGGAATCAACCCAAATGTCCATCTGTGACAGACTGGATTAAGAAAATGTGGCACATATACACCATGGAATACTATGCAGCCATAAAAAAGGATGATTTTACGTCCTTTGTAGGGACATGGATGCAGCTGGAAACCATCATTCTTAGCAAACTATCACAAGAACAGAAAACCAAACACCACATGTTCTCACTCATAGGTGGGAACTGAACAATGAGATCACTTGGACTCGGGAAGGGGAACATCACACACCGGGGCCTATCATAGGGAGGGTGGAGGGGGGAGGAATTGCATTGGGAGTTATACCTGATATAAATGATGAATTGATGGGTGCTGACAAGTTGATGGGTGCAGCACACCAACATGGCACAATTATACAAATGTAACAAACCTGCACGTTATGCACATGTACCCTAGAACTTAATGTACAATAAAAAAAAAAAAAAGAAAAAGAAAAAGAAAAAGAAAACATTATATGTGAAGGCAAAAACATGGGAAATAAAACCAGGCTTGATCCATATAATTCTTACAGTCAATGCCGTATTGTATAAAGTCTTATTGTTTTGTCATCTTACTTTTACCTTCCTTATATAAACGTGTTTCTTTCCCTAACTTGCCGTTCCATATTGAAGACACTTACCCCTGTTTGATTTAAAGTGTTTTACTTTCTCTTCAAGAAGAATCACCTCTGAATCCTGACACAGATCTGTTGCATCTTCACACTATAGATGATAGGGTTCATGAGAGGTGGGAAGATGATGTAGATGTTGCCCATGAGGACCTGCACCACAGGAGAGAGGTGCTTCCCAAAGTGATGCACCATGGTGAGGCCAATGATTGGGATGTAGATGACCAGGACAGCACAGACATGAGAAACACAGGTCTGCAAGGGCTTGAGCCACTCTTCTCGGGATGCAATAGCCAAGACAGAATGCAGGATCAGCATGTATGATATGATAATTAACACGGAATCAAACAAAAGCATACAAATCACCAGAGCCAAGGCATAGAAGCTGTTGAAGCGGATGTCAGAGCAGGCTAGTCTCAGCAGATCTTGGTGAAGGCAGAAAGAGTGAGAGAGGACATGGGAATGGCAGTAATGAAAAAGCTTTAGGCGGATTATGGATGCCATGATGAACACAAAACTCCTAAATAACATTCCCAGCCCAATTTTCATGATCCTGACATTGGTGAGTATAGATGTATACCTTAGAGGGTTACAGATAGCTGTAAAACGATCAAAGGCCATGGCGAGGAGGACTCCAGACTCTATGCCTGAGAAACCATGAATGAAGAAGGTTTGAGCAATACAGGCATCCAGACTAATCTCCTGGCTGAGACCCCATAAAATTCCCAATACTGTGTGTACTGTACACAGCCCCATGCACAGGTCAGTGAGACCCAGGATGGCCAGAAAGTAGAACATGGGCTCACGCAGGCTCGGCTCTGTATGAATCACACACAGCACCAGGCAGTTCCCTGAAAGTACCATCATGTAAATACAGGAGAAGGGAATAGAGAGCCAGGAATATTCTCCTTCTAGGCCGGGGAAGCCTGTTAGGAGAAAGGTTGAGGAGTTGGGATTGTGAGCAGAAAAAGCATGCATTTCAAATTCAAAGTGTTATTTCTATGGCTCGAAAATTATTTCCATTTGATAGATCACTTTCATGCAACTCCTTTTTCTTCTTACAGGACAGATTTGAGCAAAGATGAGGGATCATAGAATATGAAGTTCTCTAGATTAGTTTACAAAGCCACATTTACTGATGTTCACATCCTCTACCCAAGGACATCTCCATATTAAGAATCTTACTCTCTTTCTGTCTAGCAAAGAAGGAAAGTAAAGAAAGTAAAATGTGATCTAAACAAATTTTCCCTTTTCTCAAGTAATTTAAGATTATGATAGAATTTGATTCAAAAATTCATATTAAACTTCTATTTTCATTGGAAAAACTAGTTACCTATCACCTTTTCATGTACGCTGAAATTCAGTCTATTTCTTTTATACTTGTTCAAATCTCAACTCAGTTGCTCAAATCTCAACTCAGTTGCACAAATCTCAACTCTAAGACATATTTGCTTCTCTAGTCTCACAAAGATAGGTTATATCTTTTTAAGTTCTTGCATCAAGAGAGAACTATAGGGCTGTGATTTATACTATCAGAGAAGAGACTATTGGGAATAACATTATTCCATATCCCCAGAGATATTCTGTTACTTCTTAAGGCAAAAGATGAAAGTAAGCATCATCTGACTGCAGTTGGGAATTATTTACAGACAGTGCATTTATAGTATGTGACAAACACGTAACTCATCTGATGTGCTAAGCCCATCCAGGCTTTACAGTTAGTAATGTGAGTTCAAATCAGGCTTAAGTAGTTTGCCAACATTATGAAGCTAATAAATAGTCAGTATTTGAATTCAATTCAGCAAGTCTGATTCTGTGCCCGTGTTCTTAACTACTCTGCTGTCTTAGGTTATTGTATTCACTGGGACTTCCTGAGCTCACATTTAGTCCATGCATATTGAGCTGCATATTCTTCCAATATGCATTTGAAATGGCATTTCCCTTGCCTGAACCTCAAACCCATGTTAACACTTATGTGATGGGCCTATCTGTGATGGATAACAGATTGTGGTTAATTATTATAGACTATAGAATGCTATAAACAGAATAAATAGTCACTTTATCCAGATAATCATTACTAGATTTGTAACTCTAATGTTATGTCTTATTTCCCTTAAGAAAACTGGTATTTTCCCAATCATGAAAGAGAGTAATGGGGTCTGGAAATGATGACTCATACCTGTAATCCTAGCACTTTGGGAGGCTCTGGTTTGCAGATCGCTTGAGCCCAGGAGTTAGACATCAACCTGGGCAACATAGTGAGACTTTATCTCTACAAAAAACAAAAACAATAGCCAGGTGTGGTGGCATACGCCTGTAGTCCCAGCTACTTAGGAGACTGAGGTGGGAGAATCTCTTGTACCCTAAAGTTTGAGGCTGCAGTGAGCCAAAATCGTGGGACTGCGTGACAGAGTGAGACATTATCTAAAAGAAGAATAAGAAAAGGAGGAGGAGGAGGAGGAGGAAGAAGAAGAGGAAGAGGAAGAAGGAGAAGAAGGAGAAGAAGGGGAAGGAGAAGAAGGAGAAGAAAGGATTGTTTTTCTTCTTGATTTTAGCGTACACCCTCAAAAGATGCCCACACCATCAAAGACAATAAATATAATCCTGTTCGAAAGAAATAATATAGACAGCCCTAATTCAATCTACTACCTTTATTGTATACTCTTAAAAACACTAAATAAACATTAACAATTATGATTGCCTATTATCAATTTTATTATTATTAAAGCATAATAAAATTATTGCAAAATATCAGATTCCAAATTCGGCTAATTGGTCTAAATAACAGAGGCAACAATTAATTTTTACCAATTAGGAACATTTCTAATAATAATAAAAATTGACATTATTTTAATTTATTTGTTACAATTTATAAAGTTTATAATCAAATTTATACAACAGCTGTATAATTCATATGCAGTTTATCTCAAGTAAGGTATACAGTATTTCCCCATTATCCACAGTGAATATGTTTCAAAACCTTCAGTGCATGTCTGGAACTGCTGATAGTATTTAGCCCCATATATCCTGTATATATAGTCTATTTTTTTCTTATAGCATAGTTATTATAAAGTTTAATTAATGCATTAGAAAAAGACTGAAAATAACTAGTGATAAAATAGAACACTTACAACAATATAATAAAAGTTATATGAATGTTCTTTCTCTCTCTCTCTCTTAAAATATTAATATCTTTATTGTACTCTACTCACCTATTTTCTGACCATGATTGGCCGTGGATACTGAAATCATGAAAAGCAAAACAACAGATACCATATGTGCTTTATCTTTTGCTATCCTGCAAGTTATCTATTATATAACTTCATTCTCTCCTATTAACACATTCTCAGTGAAAAAAAAAAAGCATGTTCAAAGTAATAAAACTAGAAAATTTCTAATATTTATTTTTATAATCATGTACTTCATTTTATTTTTTAGTTGGGAACATCCTTTACAAATCAACGTTGTAATTAAAAATCAAGCAACTAAATAGGCAAACATCTATGAATCTCTTTAATGAATTATGTAAGATATCTACCTTGCAATCTATGTGGTAAGTTAAGAAGACTCAGATAAATGGTAGACTCACACTTATGATTGAATTTAAAGACACAATATTGTAAATAATATGATTTTCCCTATAAAGATATTCAGATTCAATGCAATCTCAATAAAAATTTCTGAAAGTCATTTTGTGGAAATTTTCAAATAGCATTGAAAGTTTATATGAGATGTAAAGGTCCTGGAATACTCAAGGTTTTCCTGTCAAACAAAAACACTGAGGGATAAACACAAGCAGATACAAGATTGATACTAAATAGATGTCAGAACCATATTTGCTATAGTTTGACTCAAGGATAAGCAAGTAGGCTAATGAATCAAAATAGACAATGTAAAATCAAACCACTAATATAGCACACAAAGACAGTGTACTACTTTGAGAAAATGAATTTTTAAAGGAATGGTGATGAAAATAGCTCATGTATATTAAAAAAGCAAAATGAATCTCAATCCCTCAATGGCACTATATACTAAAATTAATCCCAGAGGAATTTTAAATCATAATATAAAAGATAAAACCAAAAAGTCTTTAGAAAAAATGTTGGAGGGAAAGTGGAGAAAAATGAACTCCTATATGCTGTTTGTGGGAATGTTAATTGGTATTGCTATTATGAAAAACAGAATGGAGTTTTCTGAAAAATCTAAAAATAGAACTACCATATGAGGCAGCAGTCTCATTACAGGGTATACGTCAAAAGGAATTAAAATCAGGATGTCAAAGAGATATCTGTATTCCTATGCTCACTGCAGCACTATTCACAACAGCTAAGACATCAACCTATCCAGAAAAGATAAAGAAAATATGATATGCTATGTATACACAATGGAATACTATTCAGCTTTAACTAGGAAGAAAATCTTGTCATTTGCAATAATAGAGATAAAACTGAAAGACATCATGTTAAGGGAAATAAGTCAGGCATGCAAAGACAAATACTGCATGATATCATTTATATGTGGAACACAAAAAAGTTGAACTCATAGGAGTAGATAGTAGAATGGTAGTTACCAGAGCTGAGGAAGGCAGACAGTGATGGGGAGATATTGGCAAAAGGGTACAGAATTTTAGTTAGACCAGAGGGGCAAGATTTTGAGATCTATTGTACAGTATCTTGACTATAGTCAATGATAATGTATTGTGTATATCATAACTGCTAAGAAAATAAATTTCAGATGTTATTACCACAAAAAATAAGTGTATGAGTTGATTTATATGTTAATTGTATTGATTAGATATAAGACTCATCTGAAATGAGTCTTATTGCTATGTATGTGCGGTCCCAGGTGAATTTTCTTCTCTTTCCTTTCTTCTTTTCCATGTCGACTTTACTCTTGTCATCTGGGACTCTTAATACTGGAAAATCTTGCTAAGACCCTCACTAAGCCAGTCTGATAGTGCTTTGAATATTAATGTTATGTTCTTCTTGACCGCAAGAAGATTGAGCAATTTTCTCATAGACCTAGGCATTGGCTAGAATCCCACTGATCGTTCATGGACATCCAGAACTATGATGACTCCAACCATTGATACGGAGAATATACTCACGCAGCTGTGTTATAGCCACACAATTTTACCTCCTTCACTAGTGAAACATTCTATCTCCAAATCTTACTTTATGATACCTCTTGGGACTGCATGTTGTACTGTTGACTACCTTTTTTTTTTTTTTTATCTCTAGCTACTACTGCTGTCCAGTCTCAGCAGTTACTCCTGCTCTTATAGGCTGCTGAGAATCCAGCATATTTTTTATCAAAGGCTGCTCAGTTTTGAATCAGCCACAAAATAGCCATATGTCTTTGGTCTTGACATTTAATGTTAATAGTAAGAAAGGTTGAATTTTATAATCTCCATTATTTTTATTCAATGTACTTGCAGTTAAAAATGTCACAACAATAAGCTTATGGGCATTACTTAATATCCTAAATATATGAAATATTATGGAAAAAGTCTCATATAGAAAATTTCAGGTATGAAGTATAATGGGTATGGAATTATAATTGCTGATTATGAAGTGATTCTTGTTCCATTAACTGCATATTTGACAGAAGAGTATATTAACTAAAGAGCATATATACTAAAATTAGTATATTAACAAAAAGAGTATATTAACTATAAACATCATTTCAAAGTTAATATAAAAAATAAAAATAAGATCCTGGCCGGGCGCGGTGGCTCAAGCCTGTAATCCCAGCACTTTGGGAGGCCGAGACGGGCGGATCACGAGGTCAGGAGATCGAGACCATCCTGGCTAACACAGTGAAACCCCCTCTCTACTAAAAATACAAAAACTAGCCAGGCGAGTTGGTGGGCGCCTGTAGTCCCAGCTACTCGGGAGGCTGAGGCAGGAGAATGGCGTAAACCCGGGAGGCGGAGTTTGCAGTGAGCTGAGATCTGGCCACTGCACTCCAGTCTGGGCCACAGAGCAAGACTTCGCCTCAAAAAAAAAAAGATCCTTATTCATCAGATAATTTTAGAAGAACACTTTAACAGTTACACATATTAGAAGAATAAAGTTATAATAAAAAATAATGCACTTATGACTAGAATCATCAATAGAAATTTAAACTCATTTAATTTAAATAAAATAAATGACCAAGAAAGTTAATATTAAAAACCAGTGGTCATAGGCAGGAGAGTCACAGCAAGAGGATATATAAAGAAATAATATTTTGGGGCTGGGGGTGGTAGCTCATGTCTGTAATCCCAGCACTTTCGGAGGCCGAGGCAGGCAGATCACAAGGTCAGGAGTTCGAGACCAGCCTGGCCAACGTAGTGAAACCTCGTCTCTACTAAAAATACAAAAAATTAACTGGGCATGATGGCGGGCACCTGTAATCCCAGCTACTCAGGAGACTGAGGCAGGAGAATCGCTTGATCCCTGGAAGCAGAGGTTTCAGTGAGTCAAGATTGCGCCATTGCACTCCAGCTTGAGCAACAAGAGTGAGACTCTGTGCCTTGTCCACAGTAGATGTACAGTACCTATTTGCTGAATTACTGAATATATCTGTCTGATTTTCAGTACTGTGCTTGAATTAAAGTGACTGTTTTGTCACGTAGCATTGGAAATTCACCACTGCTCCATTTCTGGCTCATGCTGTGCATTACAGCAGGGTTTCTTACAAGTGCTGTCTCACAGGCTCCTTCTTGCTGGTTCTAAGTTTGTCCGCTGTATGGCACACAGATCAAATGTAATTATTTTCCAGTAAAGCAACATTCAGCCATTTGAACATAGCTGCTAATCCATCTGCTCCTGAGCTTTTTTTTTTTTTTTTTTTGGCTATCTATTATTGTCTCAATTTCAGAAGTTTTTATTGGTCTATTCAGGGATACAAATTCTTCCTGATTCAGTCTTGAGAGGGTGTGTGCCTCCAGGAATTTATCCATGTCTTCTAGATTTTCTAGTTTATGTGCATAGAGGTGTTTATCTCTGGTGGTTGTCTGTATTTCTGTGGGGTCAATACTGATATTCCTCTTATCATTTCTGATTGTGTCTATTTGATTCTTCTCTGTTTTCTTGTTTATTTGTCTAGCTAGTGATCTATTTATTTTATAAATTTTTCAAAAAACCAGCTTCTAGACTCATTGATTTTTTGAAGTGTTTTTTGTGTCTCTATCTCCATCAGTTCCACTCTGGTCTTGGTTGTTTCTTGTCTTCTACTAGCTTTAAGGTTTGTCTGGTATTGTTTCTCTAGTTCTTTTAGTTGTGATGTTAAGGTGTCGATTTTAGATCTTTCTAGCTTTTTGATGTAGGCATTTAGTGCCACACATTTTTCTCTTAACACTTCTCTAGCTGCGTCCCAGAGATACTGGTAAATTGTCTCTCTTCTCATTAGTTTCAAAGAACTTGATTTCTGCCTTAATCTCATTATTTACCCAGGAGTCATCATTCAGGGGCACATTGTCCAATTTCCATGTAGTTGTGTGGTTTTGGATGAGTTTTCTTAATCTTGAGTTCTAATTGGATTGTGCTGTGGTCTGAGATGCTGTTATGATTTCAGTTTTTTTTTTTTTTTTTTTTTTTTTGCCTTTGCTGAGGACTGTTTTGCTTCTAATTATGTAATTGCTTTTAGAGTAAGTGCCATGTGGTGATGAGAAAAATGTGTATTCTATTGTTTTAGGGTGGAGAATTCTGTAGATACCTATCAGGTCCACTTGATCCAGAGGTGGGTTCAAGTTCTGAATATCCTTGGTAGTTTTGGTAATTTTCTTCTCGATTATCTGTCTAATACAGACAGCAGGCTGTTAAATTCTCTCACTACTATCGTGTGGGAGCCTAAGTCTCTTTGTAGGTCTCTAAGAACTTGTTTTATGAATCTGGGTGCTCCTGTATTGGGTACATATATATTTAGGATAGATAGCTCTTCTTGTAAAATTGAACCTTTTACTATTATTTAATGCCCTTCTTTGTCTTTTTTGATCTTTGTTGGTTTAAAATATGTTTTGTCAGAAACTAGCATTGTAACCTATGCTTTTTTATGCTTTTTATTTACTTGATAAATTTTCCTCTATCCCTTTATTTTAAGCCTGTGTGTGTCTTTGCACGTGAGATGGGTGTCTCAAATACAGCACACCAATGGGTCTTAACTCTTCATTCAGCTTTCCATTCTGTGTCTTTTAATTGTGGCATTTAGCCTACTTACATTTAAGGTTAATATTGTAATGTGTGAATTTTATCCTGTCATCATGATGCTAACTAACCAGTTATTTTGCAGACTTGTTGATGTAGTTGCTTTATAGTGTCATTGGTCTGTGTACTTCAGTGTGTTTTTGTAGTGGCTGGTAGTAGTTTTTGTTGTTGTTGTTTGTTTGTTTGTTTGTTTTTGAGACAGAGTTTTGCTCTTGTGGCCCAAACTGGAGGGCAATGGCATGATCTTGGCTCACTGCAACCTCCGTCTCCTGGGTACAAGTGACTCTCCTACCTCAGCCTCCCAAGTAGCTGGGATTACAGGTATGTGCCACCATGCCCGGCTAATTTTTTTGTATTTTTAGTAGAAGTGAGGTTTCTCCATGCTGGTCAGGCTGGTCTTGAACTCCCGACCTCAGATGATCCACCTGCCTCAGCCTTCCAAAGTGCTGGGATTACAGGCGTGAGCCACCATACCTGGCCAACAGTTTTTCTTTTTCATATTTAGTGCTTCCTTCAAAGTCTCTTGCAAGGCAGGCCTGATGGTGATGAATTCTCTCAGCATTTGCTTATCTGAAATAATTTTATTTCTCCTTCTGCCAAGAAGCTTAGTTTGTCTGGATATGAAATTCTGGGTTGAAAATTCCTTTCTTTAAGAATGTTGAATACTGGCCCCCTATCTCTTTTGGCTTGTAGAGTTTCTGCTGAGAGGTCCACTGTTAGTTGATGGGCTTCCCTTTATATGTGACAAGGCCTTTCTCTCTAGCTGCCCTTAACATTTTTTCCTTCATTTTGACGTTGGAGAATCCGCTGATTATGTGTTTTAGGTTCAATCTTCTCATGGAATAGCTTACTAGGGTCCTCTGTATTTCCTGAATTTCAATGCTGGTCTGTTTTGTTAGGTTAGGGAAGTTCTCCTGGATGATATCTTGAAGTATGTTTCTCAACTTGATTCCATTTTCCCCGTCTATTTCATGTACCCTAATCAGTTGTAGTTTTGGTCTTTTTACATAATCCCATAGTCCTCGGAGAGTTTGTCTGCTTGTTTTCATTCTATTTTTTTCTAATCTTGTCTGCCTGTTTTATTTCAGCAAGATAGTCTTCAAGTTCTGAAATTCTTGCCTCTGCTTGGTCTATTGTTATTGATACTTGTAGTTGCATTGTGAGGTTCTTTTGTTATGTTTTTCAACTCCATTAAGTAATTTATGTTCCTCTCTAAACTGGTTATTCTGGTTAATCACTCCTGTAAAGTTTTATCACGGTTCTAAGCTTCTTTGCATTGGGTTAAAACATGCTGCTTTAGCTCAGCAAAGTTTGTTATTACCCACCTTTTGAAGCCTACTTCTGTCAATTCAGCCATCTCAGCTCCACCCAGCTGTGTGCCATTGCAGGAGAGGTGTTGCAATCATTTGGAGAAAAGGCACTCTGGTTTTTGAGTTTTTGGCATTTTTTCATTGATTCTGTCTCATCTTATTTAGTTCATCTAGCTTCAACTGTTAAGGCTGCTGACCTTTGGATGGGGTTTTTGTGGGGACACGTTTGTTGATGTTGCTGCTGTTGCTTTCCGTTTGTTTGTTTTTCTTTTAATAGTCAGGCCCCTCTTTTACAGGGCTGCTGCAGTTTGCTGGGAGTGCACTCCAGACCTTATTCATCTGAGTGATCTTTTGATATTTAGTAAAAGGTTATTGAGTCTAGAGGGTATATCCAATCATCTACATATCTTCATCAGAACTTATTACAGATCCCACAGCCTTGTAGTTATTTATCATTATTTATCGAAAATTGTCAGTAGAAAGTTTTACTATTAATGAATGAGAACCATATACATAATAAATTCGCCTTGCTCATGAAACATTTTCTTGGATGGTAGGGTACAAATTATGCCAGCAATTATTTACAGATCTCTCCATACTCTTGCACTTAGAATATCTACTTTGGTACATTAAATGAATAAATTGTCAAAATAAATTCATACAAAATAAGAAATTTCCTGTGGGCCCCAGAATTTTAAGAATATAAAAGAGACACCAGAAAAGGATTGAGAGAAGCATAACATTTGTTATCAGCCTCTGCTAACTGCCTCATTTGCTTTAATTGCCTCAAATGTCCAATGCAGAAATTGAGATCTGTGGAAATTAGTAACTTTCACAGTATCAAACTAGTCCATGGACGTGCTGACAGTCAAACCTAGGTATGCTTGACTTCAAAGCTGATTTGCTTTCCACTGTAATTCTTCCTCTTAATCAAACATTCTACCTTCTAACCTTTGCTTCTACATCAATATATGCTCTCTTACTCATTCTGAGTTCTAAACTTCATTGCTTTTAACAGCATGTATCCCTTTCTTATTCTTGGATGTCTTTCCTTGAGTTATTTCAGAAATGTCCTTTAGAGAAATACCTTCACTTAAAACACACACACACACACACACACACACACACACACACACACACAATCTATCTTCCAAAGAACGTTTCAAATACTTCGTCATTAACCATGTCTTTCCCCCAAATCCTTGACCTTAGCGTTGAATGTGACCTTTCTCTTCTTTTAAACTCCTTGGTATTTTGTGCATACGGTTCTGATAACATGTATTAAAGTCATATTTTACACTCCTGTTATTTTGATGTGTGGTACATTTTCAAAAGTACCAACATTTCTTCATAATATATAGTATGTCTTGCTCTTTTTGTATTTTGTATCAAAAGCATTGCACTGTGGAAGAGACTTTAACAATCCCCCAGTATGGATTCTGTCTCTGTCCCAGTAACAGATTCCTCTCCACCTCCACCAGCCTGTAGTTTAAGCTCATCTCATAGCCACTCATCTAGAGACTGCATTTTTTTCACTCCTGTCCCTGGTTGTGACCATGTGGTTGGGTTTAGGCCAAAGGAATGTGAGAAATGATGCATATGACTCCTTTGACATGAATAAAAATATTTGAATTAAATTCACAATATGATGCTACTGTACACATGCAAGAAAATGAAAGATTGATGACACAAAATGCTAGCAAGGATATGAAGCAACTAGAACACTTAAAAATTTCTTGCCTAGGACTTAGTTGTATGTTGTTCTCATTACCCAACCTTTCTTTATCTTGACACCTTAAGTTCTGATGTTCAATATCATAGTAGGGTGACAATGGTTAACAACAATATATTGCGTACTTAAAAAACAGCTAGAAGAGAAGATTTGAAATCTTTCCAACACAAAGAAATGATAAATGTTTTAAGCTGTGGATATCCCAAATATCCTTACTTGATCATTACATGTTGTATGCATGTATGAAAATATCTACTAGGCTGGGCACAGTGGCTCACGCCTGCAATCCCAGCACTTTGGGAGGCTGAGGTGAGTGGTTCACAAGGTCAGGAGATCGAGACCATCCTGGCTAACACAGTGAAACCCCGTCTCTACTAAAAATACAAAAAAATTAACCAGGCTTGGTGGCGGGCGCCTATGTTCCCAGCTGCTTGGGAGGCTGAGGCAGGAGAATGGCGTGAACCCGGGAGGCAGAGCTTGCAGTGAGCCAAGATTACACCACTGCACTCCAGCCTGGGTGACAGAATGAGACTTTGTCTCAAAAATATAAAAATAAAAACAAAATATCTCATCTACTACATAAATATCTATAAATGTGATTTGTCAATAAAAACTGCAAAAAAAAATCCACTGTAATCTTACAAGTTGCTACAATTACTTTTTTGCAAAATCAGTTTTCAAAAAAAATTTTATCAAGATCTATTAATATCAAGCTTAGGAATATCATATTATCTCACAATTCTAATTCTATACATATACTCCTTTTAATACAGCGATATATTATCAATACTATGTAAAGTAATGCTCACAGCAACACTACTTTTGATAGCAAAATATTGTGTATTACTTAGCACCCCCACAAAAAAAGTATATAACATGTAAAGAAATTGTAGTATATTCATAAAATTGAATTTTATAACATAATGAGAAGAAATAGCGCATTTTTATGTGCAACAATATAGATAAATCTTAAAAAATAAAGTTGAAGCAAACAAATGAGTAATTGCTTCAATATTTCATTTATATACTTTTCTCAAGAAGCCAAAGTTGTCTTGGTAATAGCAATCGGGACAGTGGTTATCCAGCATGGGTAAGGACAAGGAAACAAATGAAGGAGAATTTCTGCTTTGCCAGTCATGTTATGTTTCTTGATCTGGATGCTTTTTTGGCCCAGTCTGCCCATTATATGAAAATTCGTGGCCAGGTGCAGTGGCTTATGTCTGTAATCCCAGCACTTTGCAAGGTGGAAGTGGGAGGATAGTTTTGGCCCAAAAGTTCTATACAAGCCTGAGCAACATAGAGAAAGCTTCTCTATACAAATAAAAAATAAAAAATAAAAAAAATTAGGTGGGCCTAGTGGCATGCACCTGTAGTTCCAGCTACACCAGAGGCTGAGGTAGAATTGCTTGAGCTCAGGTAGTTCAGGTTGCTGTGAACCATGATTGCGCCACTGCACTCCAGCCTGGACAATTGAGTGAGAGTCGAGCTCAAGGAAAAGAAAAGAAAAGAAACATGTAGTATTAGGACTGGTGCACCTTTCTAATTGTATGATATACTTCAATGAAACGTTTAAAAATAATAATCTGAAATAAAAATTAAAGAAAAGGGGAGATAAGAGATACGGAAAAATTAGAAGCCAATAATTAGATGGAGGATTTAAATATTGACATATCATATAACACTACTTAGTTTGGTATGAAATTATTGTTTGTTTTATTGTTCTAGACCCTAAGCATGCAAATGGAAGTTGGTTTCATTGAATAATGGATTTAGATAGGAGAAATCTCTGAAACACAGTTTGCAGGTTATAATGTGCTTTCACTTATCTCTTTTGGCAGCATCCAGCTACACTATTGTGGGTGGGTGGGTCAAATGGTGGGTGTTTGTGGAAGGCAAGTGGAAAGAAAAGGTGTAATTTCTGTTTTAAGAAAATAAATAAGCCGGGCGCAGTGGCTCACACCTGTAATCCCAGCACTCTGGGAGGCCAAGGTGGGCAGATAACGAGGTCAAGAGATAGAGACTATCCTGGCTAACACGGTGAAATCCCGTCTCTACTAAAAAATACAAAAAATTAGCCGGGCGTGGTGGCGGGCACCTGCAGTCCTGGCTACTCTGGAGGCTGAGGCAGGAAAAGGCGTGAATCTGGGAGGCGGAGCTTGCAGTGAGCAGAGATCACGCCATTGTACTCCGGTCTGGGCTACAGAGGGACACTCTGTCTCAAAAAAAAAAAAAAAAAAAAAAAAAAAAAAAAAGAAAGAAAGAAAAGAAAAAGAAAAAAGAAAAAGAAAATAAATGAAAGACTTGGGGAATAAATCATCAAATTATCTTAGGTAAATAATAATGGCAGCCTAAATTTACATATTTTGTTCCAGTTGATTTTTGTGTGTTGTGCTGCTGGATAACTTTGAACTGAGTAAAACAAAGTCACATCATGATGGTGTAGGCATATCATTAAAGAAAAGTTGAGACAGGAGGATAGGCTTTTCTTAACAGAAGCTTGTTGTAGGAAATTTCACTAAAGTTGTCTAATAAGGTTTAAAATTAGTACTTTAGTATCCCATACATTCATTTATAAATATTACAAGGGCTAAAGAAACATCTCAGGGAGTACTAATTTCTATCTTATTATCTAATTTTTCTTCAGGGAAAATTCCAGGAAAATAAGCTATCGGTAAACAAACAATTAGGTTTGGCTCCAGAATTGATATCTGCAATCAAAAATGTCAAAAAAAATACTGTTCTTTACGACATCAAAGTATTCTATGACTTTTATAATTAAACTAGTAAAGCATGGTGGTATGAGGATAGTCAGAAAATAAGGACAGGAAAAATACACAAAATTATGGTAATATATTAAATGAAAAAACACAGAATAACATGGAAAGATAGTAAATTGCTTAATACAAACTCTATTTAGCAAAACAGAGTTTCTTCTATTAAGCTTCCTCCATTAAGCTGTGTAATTCACTTTTTGCACAAAAACAAAATCCAGTGTGAATTAAAAATAAACTCAAAATAAAACCATGTGACTTTCAGTAACAAAATTATGGACTCTTTTTTTTATTTTTTGGTTAAATTTTAATAATATAACACGGGGAAACAAGTACTTGAATTTTGCTTATGAAGTATGAGCTACTGAAATTGTCTAAAATGAAATGATAATACTTATCAAAAATTAACAGAACAAATTTTTGTACTGCAGTTTCATTTCTATTAATATACCTAGAAAAATGCTTGCACAGATATGAATATATATATGTATGTATATGTGTGTGTGTGTGTGTGTGTGTACAGACACATTAATTTATTCATCAATCATAATGATACCCCAAACCATTGACTGGATCTCATAGGTCTAGTAACAGATGAGCTGTTACCTTTATGAAGAAACTATTTCAATCAAATTTCAAGCCTCGTCTTTGGAACAGAATATTTTTACTATCTTATCTCTAATGTGCTTGGTCTTTATCCCATAGATAAAGGGGTTGAGGAATTGGTGGGACTAGTAGGTAAAGACTGGACAAGGTGATGTGTACATATGATGGGATATAAGATCCAAATCTGTGAGTAAAAAATGAAAAAAAAGCAAGGAGATAGAATTGGAAGAAGACACATATATGGGGAATACATGTATTAAATACCTTAAGTCATGCCTCTTTCAGAGGCAAGTGAAAGACAGTGATAAATATTTGAATATAGGTGAGGGTGATGAAAATGAAGTCAAGCCCACCAACAATAAATGCTCCAAGGATGCCATAGAACTTATTAACGTAAACATCCTCAGTGGCAAGATTCACAAGGGCCATGTGTTCACAGTAAGTGTGGGATATTAACTTGGTTCGGCAGATTTTCAGACAGCATTTTATAAGCAATAGACATGGAATTACCAGAATGGCAGGCCGCAATGTCACTCCAACTACAATATAAGTGACTAGCTGTCGAGTGAATACCATAGCATGCCTCAGAGGATAACAGATCACTACATAGCAGCCCAGAGCCATGGCTAGCAGGATTCCTGATTCAATGCCTTGAAATGTGTGGATGAGCAACATCTGAAAGGGCAAGCATCAAAATATATCTCTGGCAAATGGAACCAAAAAATACCAAGCATCTTGGGCACAATGCTGGTGCTAAGTGAAATGTCTGTGGCTCCTAACATGGCCAGGAAGATATACATGGGTTCCTGGAGGCTTGGCTCAGATTTGATGATGATCAAAACCAGAGAATTTCCAATCAGAGCAATGATGTACATAGCACAGAATGGAATCCCAATCCAACACTGTACAGATTCCAAACCGGGGATCCCAATAAATGTCAGCACAAAGGGCATGAACAAGGTACCATTTGTAATAGGCAGAGCCATTCAGGGGTCTTCTTAGAAAGGGGAGAGAGTTTGCCAAGCTGTGATTCTCTGTACTTTTATATATTTTATGCTTATCCAATCACAAAGTTGTTGAATAGCAAAAGTAAGAGAACCAACACCATCAGTTTACTTATCTTTTTTTAAATGAATGAAAAAAATGCCAATATAGAGACCCATAGAAAGGTTCACCAGTTTACACTTTAGCAAAATCATCCAGCCACACTCAGTGATATCCACAGTGTGAAGACTTTTGGACATCATCTCTGAGAAGAGGCCAATATGATCAACCTTCTTAGTGGTGCTTTCCTTCTTCCCTAACTCCATTTTCTCTTTCCTCTTGTAACTTGTTCATGGAAAGTAGGAATACAAATATTTATATTTGGAACTATATTTTAGATGGAGAAATACAAACGTTTATTCTAGCTTTAGCCCCAAGTTTTCAAATATGACACTGCTGCAAGACTCAGACTCCATTCAATAGACAATGGCAGTCACATAATATTGATGTATTACCATAGCAATTCTGATACAGGAGACAAGTCTTACACAAAAATGCTCTAGTTCATATTACCCTAAAACTGTCATATAAGCACCCGAAACCTCTCACACCAGAATCTTTTCCACACATTGGAGGGTAAAGACATATTTAAAGTATTTATATGTATATATAAATTTAAAATTAAGGAGATTTTGGAGTACCTGGTTTAGGAGAAGAAGGACCTCAGGTTGTATCATCAGTGGAACCATGAAGAAGATGTTGAATTAGTTAGAGGTCAGGTTAAGTTAGTGAATTTGGAAGCCTGGATCTCCATATGGAGCAGTGTGAACAAATATAACCCTTATATAGAAATCAGGGGCTGGGCACGGTGGCTCACGCCTGTAATCCCAGCACTTTCGGAGGCAGAGGCGGGCGGATCACAAGGTTAGGAGATCGAGACCATCCTTGCTAACATGGTGAAACCCCGTTTCTACTAAAACTCCAAAAAAAAAAAAAAAAAAAAGAAAACATTAGCCAGGCATGGTGGCAGGTGCCTGTAGTCCCCGCTTCTCAGGAAGCTGAGGCAGGAGAATGGCGTGAACCCAGGAGACAGAGGTTGCAGTGAGCCAAGATCATGCCACTGCCCTCCAGCCTGGGAGACAGAGTGAGATTCAGAAAGGAAGGAAGGAAGAAGGAAGGAAGGAAGGAAGGAAGGAAGGAGGGAGGGAGGGAGGGAAGGAAGGAAGGAAGGAGGAAGGAAGGAAGAAGGAAGGAAGGAGGAAGGAAGGAAGGAAGGAAAGAAGGAAGGAAAAGAAAAGAAAAGAAATCAGGATACTTGCTGCTGAAGGAAAGTCAAAAGCTTTATTTTTTTATCTTCTGGGAAAGTTGACATAAGAAAAATATGATGGGATGTGACTATTTGAGAATTCTTCAAGAAATTCCATAGGAAATAATTGACAAACACGTTGAGGTGGAAGTGCCTTGGGAAGCCGCAGAAACAGAGAAACATCCAAAACAAAATTCTGGTTGCAATATAAAGGCTGTGGCTGGGACACTTAACGATTTCTAGTAACCATATACCAGCAAATAACTATGATTCAGTTGCAGGGCTGATAACACAATATTATGCATCAGTGATTTTTTTCCTTTAAAGTGAGAGCAGAGAGGTTATGCAAGTGATGAGTTGTCTAGGTCTAAATCAAGGTGATCTATAAATTTTATAAGTGGTGTGCTAAGCATTTCTGTCTCTCCAGAACTCAAGTCATCACATCCAAATATTATTCTGTGTTCTTCCCTGGCCCCCATCACCATAATTATCACAGATTTAAACTCTGGAATGTTTTGGAGATCATTATATTGTTAGAGCCCAGAAAACTAATATCCCTGAATATAGCACTTTAACATTCTGAACTAAAGAAGCAACCGCAAGGTTTCCCTGACATCCCCCAGGCCTTCCTGTCTTTCACTTCTTTGTCTTTCCCAAAGCATAGGATGAGGCTATTATCTGAGGTTCCCTTATCTACCTAGACACCAGACCCCTAAAGAGGAACACGATTGCCTCCCATCCCTTCCCTGAAATTCCATTAACCAGAGAAGATTAAAACTCATATTACAGAGGACAACACTGAAAACTAAACACCACACCTGGAACCCAGACGAACTTCATCTCAAACTATTGTCTCTTCTCAGGTCCCATTCAATCTCTCCCCCGCTCTATAAAGAAGGAAATATAAGCATCTATCCTTAATTCAGCTATCAGGTAATAATTCTCCTTAGATCTCTCCATGCTTATGGATGTTCATAAATTTCTATGTCTTTTTCCTGTTAATTTGTCTTTTGTCTATTCATTTTAACAGACGTAGACTTGAACCTTCAGAGGGACTGCTTGAACTTCCCTATACACTCATGATCTTTCTCTCTTTCAAGTAAAACATCTGCAGGTCTAAATTACTTCTCCAATAGCAGGATCCTAACTGCCCTTAATATCTCAATCTTTCAAAGCAGATTCTTCAACTTATCATTATTTTTCTTTAATTGTAGTTCATAGAATTTCAAAGTCAGACCCTAACAAAAATATACTTATACTCTTCATGTTTATGATTTGGATTTTTTCTGGAGTCTACATTCATTAGCTGCACTTGTACTCATACTTCAAGATGTACTGTTTCACCTCCACTTGAGCTGTACACATTCCTAACTATAACTTACTCAATATCCAGAAGCAGCAGTAAGAAGTGACTGGCACAGAGGAATGTTGTTCTTTGCTGGTCCCAGCTGTGGAATATTTGTGGTTTGTAACATAATTTTCCCTGATTATCAAAATTTTATTAGCCTCTCTCAAATCCTGAGAGATTTGTTTTTTCCCTAGGGCAAAGATGGAAGTTTAAAGCCAGAGGAAGGGATGCCACTTCTAAGGGTTATCGTCTTGCTCAATTCCCTGGGGTCCGGGCATATCTAGTATGGCCAGGAGATGGCAGTGTTGAACCATCTTCTGTTAGTAAAACACATTCCTGTCTCTCAGAGCCCCAGAGATAGGGTTTATCTCGTTCTCACTTGTGACAAAGAAAAAGGACGCTAAAATAAGGCAATGCATCGATTGAAACTCCATTTCACTTCTGAACAAATTGGACAGCGTTATTGTATGCTTGCTAAGGAAAGGAAATAGAAAACAAAACAAATACTGTATCTTATATTTACTCTTGACCATCAAAGGACTTCCAGAAGGCATTTCAGTGATAGAAGGAAGGAGTGTGTTTGGAAGTGGTAGGCAGAACAGGGTTTAGAGTACAGTAATCCCTGTAAGAATTAAGACTTGCTAAGAGAAAGGGAAGAAAATCAATTATGCACAGATGATTTTTGGTCCTATTTTAAGAGACAGAAAATTAGAACAGTCCTTCCTAGAAAAGTAAATCACAGACCTTTCTTTTCTTTTTCTTTTTCTTTTTTTTTTAATCTGTTGATCCCAAGAAGTTCCCTACTCTTAAATATCTTTAATACAGAGTTTAATTTAAAATGCATATATGTTTTGGCTTTAAGTTTTTCCTTATGTAAAATTAATTAATGCAGAAAGACACAAAGTAGAGAACCTAAACAAAATGGACTAATTCCTGGAAACATACGACCTCTCAATGTTGAGCCAGAAAGAAATTGAAATTTTAAGCAGACCAATAACAAGTTCCAAAATTGAATCACTAATATAAAACCTACCAACCAGTAAAAGCCCTGGACCAGATAAACAGCTAAATTCTACAAAGAAGTACAGAAAAGAGCTAGTACCCATCCTACTAAAATTATTCCAAAAAGTTGAGGAAAAAGGACTAATCTCTAACTCATTCTTTGAGGCCAGATTTGTTTTGATACCAAAACCTGGAAGAGACACAAGGAGAAAAGAAACCTTTAGGCCAATATCTCTGATGAACATAGAATCAAAAATCCTTAACAAAATACTAGCAAACCAAATCCAGCAGCACTTCAAAAAGCTAATCCACCAAAATCAAGTAGGTTTTATTCCTGGGATGCAAGGTTGGTTCAACATACACATAACAATAAATGTAATTCATCACATAGACAGAACTATAAACAAAACCACATGATCATCTCAACAGGCACAGAAAAGTTTTTCATAAAATTCAACATCCCTTCATGTTAAAAGTCCTCAACAAAGTAGACATTAAAGGAACATACCTCAAAATAATAAAAGCTGTCTATTAAAAACCTACACCCATCATACTAAATGGGCAAAAGGTGCAAGCATTCCCCTTGAGAACTGGAACAAGACAAGGATGTCCACTCTCACCACTACTATTCAACAAACTACTGGAAGTTCCAGCCAGAACAATTCGACAATAAAAAGAAACAAGAAACAAAAGGGATCCAAGTAAGAAGAGGGGAAGTCAAACTACCTCTCCTCACCTGCAATATGATTCTATACCTAGGAAACCCGATAGTCTCTGCTCAGAGGTTGCTAGAACTGCTAAACAACTGAAATAAAATTTCCGAATACAAAATCAGTGTACAAAAATGAGCAGAATTTCTACACATCAACAACATCCAAGGTGAGGGCAAAATAAAGAATGCAATTCCATTCACAATAACCACAAAAAGAATAAAATACCCAGGAATACAGCTAACAAGGGAGGTGAAAGATCTCTACAATGAGAATTTAAAAACACTGCTCAAAGACATCAGAGTTGACACAAACGAATGATAAATAAAACACTTCTTGTTCATGGATAGAAAGAATCAATGTTGTGAAATGACTGTATTTCCCAAAGCAACTTACAGATGTGATGTTATTCCTATCAAATTGCCAAAGACATTTTTCACATAATTAGAATAAAAATTCTAAAATTTATTTGGAACCCAAAAAGAGACTGAATAGCCAAAGCAATCTCAAGCAAAAGAACAAAGTCATGAAGTCACCCCACATGACTTCAAACTATACTCCAAGGCTACAGAAACTAAAACAGCATGGTACTGGTACAGAATTAGACACACAAACCAATGGAACAGTTTAGAGAATTCAGAAATAAAGTTGCATGCCTACAACCATCTGATCTTTAACAAAGTTGACAATATGAGTAATTGGTAAAGGATGTCTATTCAATAAATGGTGCTGGGATAACTGGCTAGTCATATGCAATCTTCTGCATCTGTTACAGAAGATTGTACTGGCTAGCCAGTTATCCCAGCACCATTTATTGAATTGAACATCCATTACCATATTTAAAAATCAATTCAAGGTTAATTAATGTCTTAAATATAAGACCTCCATCTATAAAAACTCAAGAAGAAAATCTAGGAAATACTATTCTGGACCTTCTGCACAGCAAGAAAAACTATTAACAGAGTAAGTAGACAAGCTATAGAATAGGAGAAAATATTTGCAAAATATGCATCCAAGAAAGATCTACCAACCCTATTAAAAAGTAGGCAAAGAACATGAACAGATATTTCTCAAAAGAAGATATTCATGGGGCCATCAAGCATATGAAAAAATGCTCATCACTAATCATTAGAGAAATACTAATCAAAACCACAATAAGATATTACCTCACATCAGTCTGAATAGTTATTATTAAAAGGTCAAAAAGTAACAGATGCTGGTGAGGTTGTAGAGAAAAAAGGATGCTTATACACTGCCAGTGAGAATGTAAATTAGTCTAGCCAATGTAGAACGCAGTTTGGAGATTTCTCAAAGAACTTGCAACAGAACTACCATTCGACCCAGCAAGCCCATCCCTGGATATATACCTAAAGGAATGTAAATTATTCTACCGAAAAAACACATACACTTCTGTGTTCATCACAATGCTATTCACAATAGTGAAGACATGGAATCAACCTAGATGCTCATCAGTGGTGGACTGCATAAAGAAAATGTAGTACATGTACACCATGGAATACTATCAGCCATAAAAAAGAAAGGGACTATATCCTTTGCAGCAACATGGATGCAGCTGGAGGCTGCAGGAACAGAAAACAAAATAACACATGTTCTCACTTATAAGTGGAAGATAAACTCTGAGTACACATGGCCACAAAGAAGGGAACAATAGACACCACCGTCTACTTGAGGTCAGAGGGTGGGAAAAGGGTGAGGGCTGAAAAACTACTTACTGGGTATTACATTCACTATCTGTTTGATGAAATCGTTTGTACATCAAACCCCAGTGGTATGAAATTTTCCATGTAAAAAACCTACACCTGTACCACCTGAACCAAAAATAAAGTTTAAAAAATAAAAAAAAAAAGAAAAGAGAACATTGATTCAGCCCCAAGGAAAAAACAAAAATCTACAGTGTAGGAAAATTTAACATAGTTCTCTTTGTAACTGAAAAATCAAGGCAACAATTAAGTTTTAAAAATTCTACAAACATCATATTGACACATAGAATATACACTTGAATGTAAGAAACGGGGCTGCACCTTTATGTTCATTGCCTTCATGAACATTCCTTTATCCTAAATTCTAATCATAGTTCTTAAAGCATGGGATAATCTTAATAAATAATTGCTAAAGAAACTAAAACACATTAGGAGATATTTTTACTATGAATATAAAAATACTGTTTATCTTCTGTTAAACTCAGTGGTTTGCCAAGTACTACATCAGGAATATATTCACTTATCTTTTTTGCCAAATATATACAATAAAAATATACAAAAAATAAATAAAGCATAACTAAAAATCCCATGTAACCCATCACACTGTTTCTTGAGGGAAGGTTCAATACAATTGAGTCACACTTCTTCTGCACTTCCATAATATTTCCCACCCTCCTTCCAGAGATCATTAATATCCTACAACTGGAGAGCATTATTTCTAATGTTATTCTTTGTATTTTTATCAGTTCACTCTCCTCAGTCTGACTTCAACAACACTAACAGAATGATACACATTAAATCTGTTGATTTCACCTTATTTCTGCTGTGCTTCATTTCTTTCGTAGTTCATCTACGATCTTGCTTTCATTCTTTGCTTTCTATTCAACTATTTTATCTCATCTGGTCTCATCATAGCTAATCTCATCTTTGAATTTAAACATACACTTTGTCTATTCCTTCTTCCCTGCAAATGAATTTTACTGAAGAAAAATTGTTGATGAGACTGGTTTTAAATGTATGACAAATAACATCAAATGGGTCTCTTAGTGATGTTTTTTAATGAAAGCTAATGATAGACAAAAAGTGAAAGCATTGTAAATGTCTATCAACTGATGGCTAAATGAGTAAAATGTGGCATACCCATATAATGGAATATTACTCAGCCTTAAAAAGAAATGCATTACTATATACTGTACATGGATGAACCTTTAAAATATTACATTAATATAAGAATTAATTGAAAAGAATTGAAAAAAGTCAATAGAAGAGTTCACATATGAAATGCTTTATTTATATAAAGCATCCAGACAGGAAAATCCATTGAAACAGAAAAGAGATTAGAGATTGCTAAGACTAGAAATGGGGGGAACAGAAGTAATCAGGTGTGGCTACTAATGTGTATAGATTTTTTTTTAGGATGACAAAAATATTTTGGAGTTACGTAGTGATGATGGCTGCACAGACTTTATAATACACTAAAAATCATCAAATTGCATACTTTAAAATTACTAATATTATGGCATGTGAATTCTGTCTCAGTAAAAGTAAACAGTTGAATAAAGATCACCAAGGTATTCTGTTGTCTCAGTTGGCATGTTTCTGAGCATATTACACACACACTCTGCCCAAAGACATTGACCTAGCTCCAGCTAGAGGATCGTCAGCCACACAGCTATCCTGGACTCTGCTCCATTCATTTCTGTCTCTTTGCACTTAAACCTGAAATCATTTTTCTCTGCATCTTAATTCTCAGAGTATGTACACCTGGGCCTACACGTTCAAGGTGTGTTTTAGCCTAGATCTGTGCTACGTGCTTGAAGACCCTTTTCTCACATATTCCTCGTAAGTCTCTGAGGCTTGTATTGTTAGCCCCATTGCAGAGAAGAGGAAATAACATGCCCAGGGGTATGTAGAACGTTAAAGGAAGGATAATGGAGAATTACAGACCTTTTTGATTCCTAGCTTTGATACCTGTTTATCCATCCTTAACTTAAGGCAATCCCTTCGAGCCCTCAAACAATTCACTCTTGGAATAAATGTCTCTTTTTAAGATGTTCATTGCATCATAGTCAGGGCATATGAGTCTGACTCAAATCTCAGCCTTCTAGCTGCTATAAGTGGCTGTCCTTTACCTCAGACTCTGCATCCAATTAGCCAGAGCCCTCAATTGAAGAGCAATGGAGCGGACTCCCAGAAACTATGTGCACAACCTCATTTTGAGGCCAGGTCTCTTTTTTTACACCTTAAAAAAAGGTAATATGAGCCCAGATCTTCAGCACGGAACAAATTTGACCTGTAAGGAAGACCAAAAGGCAATCAAGAAGTCAAAGAGACTGGGACCTAGCTGAAATCAGCTGGACCAGATGCTGTACTCCATGTGGAGATTGCTTCAGCAGACTGGCTGGGGTTTCTTTAGCAGAGAACACTGGACAGGGACAACATTGTCACAGAAACTAGTAATATTATTATGCGCTGTAATTGTTCTTTTTATTAATTACAGATTTAAATGACTTGAAATGCCAACCCACAGTCTAATTATGACACAAATTTTTCAGTTAATTTTTTCCATTAGATAATGTGCGTTTTTATGATCTTTGTTGTTTGTCTTCCCTCATACTCCAGAGCATGAAAAACAACATGTGTTTTTTAGGATATTTAATGTGTTTTTTCTGATATATCTATGTTGAATTTTTATTTTCTGTTGATATTTTCCAATATGGGTGTTTTGTCTATTTTCATTTATATAATTTGGTGCATTTTTATACCAGATACTTTGAAATACAGTTTTTTCATTCACTCATGATTAATCTGTAGTTATCATCATATTGTTTGTTTTGGTTTCTTATTTAGGAATATCACATACTTATTATCTTTATTCTTTATCCTTCATGTATACTAACTTTTCTGAAAGAATTCATATATTTATGTTTTTTTTTTCTTTTGGGAGAATAACTCCTCATTAATTATTCTTTCTGCATTATTAATGGCATAACTACTGAAATATTTAATGCTCTAATCCAGAATTAAAATGGTTATTTCATGATTAAGTTTTGCTTATCTAATTCAATAATTTTTAATATGTCTGCCTATCAACTAACATGTTGCTTTATCTTTTGTCATTGTATTGATTCTTTCTAAATATAGTTAATGTTTACATAGACTTTATTAAAAAGCAAACATATTATGATTCAAAGTTATTTCTACGTTATTGACAAGATTTTTCCCCAAAATTACATGAATCTATATCTGCCTCTTGAATGACATGATTTTTTACATCAGAATGTTTTACTGTATTATTTATTCTTTCGACCATGCATCTTTTCAAAATTAGTGATTCAGATGACTCTCTCTGTCAACTTGATTCTTAGGAAAAAAAAAATTTGTTTGGTTCTGTCTTGACTAAAGTCCTTATTCAGGAGTTGGTTTCTTACATGTCAGTTCTGTGTTTAGCCAATATATTATTTCAAGTTTGCATAATGATTATTTCAAGTCTTCACCTTTCTTTTACCCTGATAATAGGGAAATATGATCTCTAGTATGCAGGTTTTCTGTATGGTAAGATTGCATATTACCTTAGAGTCTCCAAATTTGTGGCTTTTGAATACCATTAATTGACACAAAGAAAATGTTTACTCTGTTCATTATTCAATGTCATTTTTACTTAGATTCTAAGAATTCTCAGGCATTGTCCTCTGTATTGCTGATAAAGGGTAAATAAGATACAGTTTCTGTATTCAAGATGCTTTCAGTGGGTAACAGAATTTGTATGTTCAGTTATCGAACTTAAACTTCCAAACTTGAGTAAAATTCAAATTAGGTAAAAATCAATAAAATTGTGTGGTTCTAGAAGGATATTTGATATGTAAGCCCAGATCCCTGATTTTATTTTCCTAAAAATGATATTTGTGAATATGTTTAATATTTTTCAATTTTTTTTGCATTCTCTCCTTGTAAATTCCTTGGTGTTTATAGTCATTGGTTGAATTACATAAATTTCATGTTGCAGATATTGGTATTACTGATTTCATATTATTTTTATATTGATAAGTATTTCAGATAAAGTAGATAAGATACATAAATGATTCCAAATTTATCAAAATACAGATTCAAAGCAAATACTAAAAAGTGAGGTGTAGTTTAGAATTGCGGTTATGTGTTGAGCTAGTAGTTTGAGAATATTGATCTGTGACTTTCATTACATTTAGGTTTTTACTTAGAGCCAACCCTAAATCTCTATAGGAGTCACTAAAGATCAAGTTACTTTTTTGAAGAAAAACACTTTCAGAACATGGTCACGAATTTGCTTGGTCTTCACTCCATAGACAATAGGGTTGAGAAAAGGTGGAACTAACAGGTAAAGATTTGACAAGAGGATATGAACATATGGTGGTATGTGTGAACCAAACCTGTGTGTGAAGAAAGAGAAGAAGGCAAGAAGGTAGAACTGTAGGAAGACACAAATGTGGGCAATGCATGTATTGAAGGCCTTGAATCGTGCCTCCTTCTGGGGCAGCTGAAAGACAGTGATAAAAATTTGGACATAGGACAAGGTAATAAAGATTATGTCAAACCCTAGGATTGCGAAGGCAACAAATAGGCCATATATCTTGTTGACTCGGGTATCTTCAATAGCCAGCTTCACAATGGCCATGTGCTCACAATAAGAATGAGAGACGACTGTAGTTCGATAATGTTTAAGACAGCATTTGATGAGCCCTAAGGAAGGTATTATAAGAATGGCAGCCCTGAGTGTCACCCCAAGTCCAGTATGAGTTAAGAACTGCTGGGAAAAGATGGTAGCGTGTCTCAAGGGGATACAGATGGCCACATAGCGATCCAGGGCCACTGCCAGAAGGATACCTGATTCAATTGCCTGGAATGAGTGAATAAGCCACATTTGCAAAAGACAGGCATCAAAAGAAATCTCTGGCAAATGAAACCAGAAGATGCCTAACATTTTGGGAAGAATGCAGGTGTTCAGTGCAATGTCTGTGGCTGCCAACATGGCCAAGAAAATGGACATGGGTATATGGAGGCTGTTTTCATGTTTGATTATAACTAAAATTAGGGAATTTCCAGTCACACCAATAAGATACATGGCAGAGAAGGGAATCCCAATCCAACACTGTACTGACTCCAGACCAGGAATCCCAATTAGTATAAACGCAGAGGGCATGAAGATTGAGCCATTGAATGTCAGCATGATTTGTTCAGCAGAATCAAGTAGTAGATTTGCTGTTTCATCTTCTATTCTCTGTTGAGCCTTGATGAATTAAAAATTAAAAATATGTTAACTTATTTTAGGAAAATATACTTTACTTATTTTAGGAGTGTATCATGTTATATTTTCTATTCTAACTAATCTTCTCTAATTTTCTGTCTCCTTTACCAAAGTCACTGAAAGACGAACATCAGGTTCTATTTCTCCATGTCTTAATCATTTTCAGTGGGCAAAATTAAATGGATTAGATCGCTTCTTTCTGCTTCATGACTACTGGATCAACAGTATTTTATGTTTGTTACTCAGCATATGTGCTTTTTCTGTTACTTACCAATTGAAATTGTAAAAAAAAAAAAAATATTTAATGCAAAGCAAAAATTTTAAAATGAGACTTCATCTACATTAACCATAAAGAAAGGATCCACAGGCTGGGCGCAGTGGTTCAAAGTGCCTGTAATTCCAGCACTTTGGGAGGTCGAGGCGGGCAGATCAGGAGGTCAGGAGATCGAGACCATCCTGGCTAACATGGTGAAACTCCGTCTCTACTAAAAATACAAAAAAATTAGCCAGGCATGGTGGCAGGCGCCTGTAGTCCCAGCTACTCGGGAGGCTGAGGCAGGAGAATGGCATGAACTACTTGGGAGGCGGAGCTTGCAGTGACCCGAGACCGCACCACTGCACTCCAGCCTGGGCGACAGAGCAAGACTCCGTCTCAAAAAAAAAAAAAAAAAAATTACTATAATCAATTTATGTCTGTGTTCAGTAAACATATATTAAACAGCTGCATACAGTGGAGACTGCATTTAAATGTATATAAACATGAACCATCTCTCAACCACATGGTGTACTATATTTAAATGTATATAAATATAAAATATCTCTCAATCACATGGTATAATGAAGACATGCACATTGAAAAGCAGTTGCACCATGGCCAGGCTTGGTGACTCATGCAGGTAATCCCAGCACTTTGGAAGGCCAATGTATACATTGGACTTAATTAAAATTAAGAGCATTTCTAGCCATCAGACATACTATTAAGAAAGTACAGGCCAGGCACGGTGGCTCACGCCTCTAATCCCAGCACTTTGGGAGGATGAGGCGGGTGGATCACGAGGTCAGGAGATCAAGACCATCCTGGCTAACCCGGTGAAACCCTGTCTCTACTAAAAAATACAAAAAACTAGCTGGGCGATACAAAAAACTAGCCGGGCGAGGTGGTGGACGTCTGTAGTCCCAGCTACTTGGGAGGCTGAGGCAGGAGAATGGCGTGAACCCAGGAGGCGGAGCTTGCAGTGAGCTGAGATCGTGCCACTGCACTCCAGCCTGGGCGACAGAGCTAGACTCTGTCTTAAAAAAAAAAAAGAAGAAGAAGAAAAGAAAGGATCCACAGTGCTGGTAGACCATTCTGGTCACAATCAGAAGACAAGTTTGAATAAAATGTTTTTTAGTTTTGAAATTCATTGACTGCTTTTTTTTTTTTTTTTTTTAGGTTAGTTTCTTTCATAGTCTGATTCTTCTCATATAGACTCAAAATTCTTTCAACCTAATTTTTCAAACTTTCAGTGTCTTCTCAAAACCCAATCATATGTCTTATACCTTGTCCTGTGCATTCTCTAACAAAATTAATTCCTTATTTTTGAATTCATGGGTCTTTTCTTCAGCACTTCCTATGAAAGCTTATTCTCACCTACCATGCTCTGCCATGTGCACATCTCTTGTATTTAATATCAATTGCCAACATATACCCTTTAATTTTCATTACCTGGAAATAGGCATTGTTACCTCCCTAAGCCTGAACCATCATCTCTTCTTAACAACTTGAAATTACATCAAAAATGTTATTTTTTTCTGTACATAAAGCTTTATATATCTATACATCTTCTATCCACTCAAATACAATTATTTCTGTAGAGGTGAACATTTTCTTTGGCTCATTATTTTGCATAGGACTATTTCAACACTCTTTTCTGTCTCTGCCCTTCACTGGTAACTCCAACATGCGACACTCTAGGCTTTCAGAGCCTCCTATCTCTGTTACCAGGGGACAAGTTTCAGTGTAGAGTGGCTTTGCCTTTTCATCATCCAAAGCTCAAATCCTTTTTATTGTCTGAATTAATCTCTGTTTCAAGAAATTATTTGCACCACAAAATATGTAAAATATTAAATAATTTACATATTACCTGTATTTTCTTTTAGTAATTGCAAAACTCACTTTCTGAAGTAATTTAAGTAGACTCCAAAATAGATAGAGATAGTAGTGGAAGGCCAACAAGGAAAAATTCCATCAACCTGCCAGCTTCATCATCTTTCATTTGTCTGCTTGGTTAATTTTTTCCTTTTCCCCTGATATACTTAGATTGTTTCTGGGAAGTGAAAGAGCACATATAAGCTATCTCCACTAATTGCAGAAATATCTCTTTCTTTCTTTCCATAAAACTTATCCAAGAAATAAATTCGATGTTTATTATTTAATGATTTTAATTAACAAAGATTTATTAAGTATCCACTATGATCCAAATATTGTTTGAAGCAATTGAGAAACAAAGATAATTTTATTTATTCCATATTTATTAATTATCTACATTTTGCTAAATGCTTGGACTTCAAAAAGTAACATGTACCATTTATTAAATATGTGTTAAATATCACTTAATTAATATCTTTAAACATCTTACATTGTTTTACCATTCTTAAGAAATTACCATTGATTATATTAATATATTAATGTTAATATTAATATAATTGATTATATTAATGAAAGCCTAGGACTTCTTGTTATAAGTAAATATACTTGGATCAAAATTTTATGCTGTATTTACCCAGAAAGAACAAAATATGCAAATTTGTATCCTCTGAGATTTTATAAATATAATTCTATAAATAAGGACTAAAAGATCTATGTATCAGAGTATAATTACATTAGGCTGTGTGATGTAAAAATATACCAACTATTTTCATCAGTGAACTTGTTAAGACTCTGATGGACATTACTCCTCAGTCACTTTAATTTACCACATAGGTATAGGACACACAGTATACAACATGTTTATTATACGCTACCTGTTTGATATATGTCCACTTCTTGAAAACATACCATCCGAATGTAAATAAAAAGTAAAAGTTTAAGTCCCTTCAACCATTTGAATGGACTTTCTCCTGATCCAGGGCACTCTAAAATTTAACCTGAAAGTCTGGTTCAGGCCATGAAGGGAAGTGGGGGTGAGACATGCCTCATTATATCTCTCCAGCATTAACATCAACATAGACCTTAAGTCTAATAAGAAACATTTACAATCTGTTCTCTCTCAAGCCTGCTACTCAGAGACTTCATCTGCATGATAAAACTTTGATCTCCATAACCTCTTATTGCAACTCAGATATTCCTTTCTAATTGCCAATTAGAAAAATTTTAAACCTACCTACAAACCTGGAACCACCCCTGATTTCTGGACATAATCAACGTATTTCTTAAATGTATTTTATTGAAGTCTCATTTCTCCCTAAAATGCATAAAACCAAGCTGCACCCAGACTACCTTGGCACATGTTCTCAGGACCTCCTGAGCACTGTGTCCCAGGCCATGGTCACTCATATTTGGCTCGGAATAAATCTCTTCAAATATTTTACAGAGTTTGACTCTTCTTGTTGACACATATACTGGGCAATAATCTCCAATTTGGCTCAAAAATATTTAGTATTGCTTTTATCAGAAATATTGCCTTGATTAATTCAACAGGGCCACTTGAGTAATAGTTGCACTGGAGACTCCTTGAAAGGTAACATACAAATTCAAGCTTTGACAAAGTATGTACTGTGTAGTCAGAGAAAAGACAGCAAAAAGATGATGAAGCAAGTGAACAAAATAGCAAGTAAATGAAATAGAAAGCAAGCCTTCAATCAAAAAGCCCATAGATCAGGTTGAGAAAATAATGACCTTTCTTCTGGATAGTTTTTTATTTCCATTTCTATTTCCACCTCCACTTCCACCTTCCAATAGGCCTAATTTATTTTTCTAGGGCAGGCTTTCTCAATCTCAGCACTGACATTTTAAGCCAAATAAATTATTTATTGTGGAAGATATCATCTGTATAGTAAAAGGTTTAGAAGCATCTCTGGCTCTTATCCATTGAATGCCAGTAGCACTTCCTTGTAGCAACAATCAAAAATGCCTTCAAGCATTGCCAGATGTCCCTTGGATGCATGGAGAGGGACATATCACTGGTTATCAGCAGTTATAACCTACTACTTCATATTAGAGGGGAAAATAAGCCCTTAATTAAATAAAGATTGATGAATTTATGTATCTTAAATCAAACTGGGCAGAATAAAACTGGGTATTGAGGGAAATAATTCTTCAGTAAATACTGGCCAGATAAAGGAGATAGAGAAGAACAGTCCTTAAAAACAAAATAGTTTGTATAAAATCACAGAAGTATGAAACATATGCTGGAAATACATATCAATAAATATTTTACTACATAAATTAGTTCATAAGCAGAAATATTAGTTGGTCAAATGTAAAAAGGAAAGGATCAAATGTAAAGTTACTATTTTAAGCCAAGTAATTAAAAGTTTGTAGGTGATAGGCCAGAAATTTGGCCTTTTAAAAATTTTATTTGCTAGCAGGTTAGCAAATGATTTTAAGGGAATGAAAACTAGGGCATAGTAAGATCTTGCTAGAAAGGTATTTGTGATAGTCCAGATGAGATATTATAAAGTAATGTGACAATAGTGAAGGATTAACAACAAATCAAAATCTGTGAGGACTCACCCACATGATGTAAGGGTAAACTGAGAGAGGAGCAAAACATGTTCTTGCACTGAGAATTACTGCACTAAATGAGAAAAGGCAACCTAGGGAAGAACTTTGTTTGCACAAGTATGCATATGTTTAAAGGAAGAAGAAAGCTTCCTGAACCCCTTGAAATTCGTGGGCTAAAGTCAACACTGTAGAAACCTACATCTTGGATGTGTGAATAAACCCTAAATAACTACCACTCCAGTTCTGATACAAGATAATTCCAAGGATCTAAAAGTACTAAGGGATTTAGGAGTCTAAATTTACACTCCCTCCTAGAGTTAATCCATACTATCCACAATATCAGAAATCTCATCCCTTTATATCATCTTTAAAGTTCACCATTTGATCTCTGCCTGAAACCTTCCCATGACAGAAAACTCTCTCCTTCTTTTTTTTTTTTTTCTGAGATCGTGTGCCACATTGCAATACAGCTTCCAACCTCATCTAGGTCTTTATACATAGCCACAAGCCGCCTCCCTCTTAATTTCTCATGAAGGTCTGAAATCTACATTTTAATAATAGACACCAGTCATAGTGTCTATGACAGTGAATTCTGCAGAACCCGAAGCCAGTCAAGAGAGGTCAAATCCTAGACCTGCTATTGCTTGACTTTGTATGCCCTTGAGCCAGTTGTGAAATTCTAACTACCTCAGTTTCCTCATTGGTAAAATAGAAAGAGACACATTACAGAGTGATTGTAAAAATTAATGACATAATCCATTTCAAATATTAAGAAATAAACAAAAACATGTTGATTGGCACCAGCTATTTTTCCATAAGACTTTATCCTTCTTATCCCATGAAATAACTTCACATATTTGATGGCACAGTGCGCATTTCTCCTAAATCTTCCCCAGTCTAGGCACGTTCAGTTTTCTCGGCTTTTAACAGATAAGCTTTCCATTTGCTTATCAGCCCAGATAATCATTCTCTAGATGTCCTCCCATTATTAAATCTCACTTTAAAATTTGTCACCCAGCATTTCATCAACTGATCCATAAATATTCTGAAAACCATGAGATACCATGAGACATCATTTTAGAGTCTGAACACTCAACTATTTTAAGATTCTGTTGCATTTTTATCATTCTGACATATTGAATCGCAGAAGATATATGTTCTCTTTAGAATGAATTTTCCAGTTTCCCAAATATAATGCAGAATCTCAAGCTCAAAGACTTACCAGAGATATCAATGGACTTATAAGCAGAAGTCATAGAGTAGAACTCTCTCTTTTTTTTTTTTTTTTTATGTTTCAGGCAGTGAACCCTCAGCATTTTGTATTATAAAAGGCCCCTTTGGGATTGGGATCTCACAAATCTCTGGCCAGCCTTGAGGACCACTTGGGACAAGAGGCAGAATTTGGTTAAGAACTCACAAGATTCATTAACTAATCGTGCTCTGTATCTAAAAATACAAAACAGAAACAAAAATACTCAATCTCTTCAGGACTTGAAACCAAAATTAACTCCCTTTTACAAATTCATAAGACATGACAGTGTACCATGATGGCAATGTCATCACAGCACTTAATTATAAAAATAATGAGCTAATAAAGAGAAATTAAAATGTCTTGAAATATTCAGACTAATAAGTATAGACAAATGCTGACAGAGAATTAAAGGAATATTTTTGTAGTTTAATTCCAGTATGACAGGCAATTATTTCTCATTAGGTTCATGAAAGAGGCTGACTTTGAAAAGTGTACCTCAGGGCCTCGATCACAGTCACTCTCTGAGCCTCTTGTGCATGAGTTTTGGTGACACAAATCTTTCTTATATACAAACCAGCCTTCCTCAGGTTGTCCCAGTCATGTCAGAATTCTGACACAATGATATGTATTTTTCAAAAATTTTAGTGCAGTCATAATATCTGTATCAACTTTGCATTGGAGACTAGAATTTTTAACGTTTATTTCCTTAGTTGTGATAAAAGAAAAACTTCAGCCAAATTAAATTTAGAAAAGTTTAAATGAGCAATTTGCAAATTGGGCAGCCTCCCCGCTAGAGTAGGCTCTGAGACTCCAGCGCAGCCACATGGGGAAAGATTTATGGACAGAAAAAGGAAACTGAGGTAACAGAAAAGAGAAGTAAGGTACGGAAACAACTGAATTGATTACAGGTTGGCGTTTGCATTATTTGAACATAGTTCCAGCGGTTGTCTATATTTGATTGACAAAAACTCAGTGATTAGCGCAAGTATAGACTACACTCTGTTTACACCTCCACTTTCTATAGTTCACAATATACAGAGAAACCCTTGGGCCAAAATTAAAATATGTAAGGAGGCAGCTTTAGGCTAAACTTGATTTTACAGTTGAAAAGAGTTTGTGCCTTACAAAATGGATTTTACAAGTTGAACTCATAAATACAAAGAATAAAGTGATGGTTACCAGACTTTTGGAAGACAGGGGTATTGGGGAAATGTTGGTGAAATGACAAAAAATTTCAGTTAGATGGAGAAAATCAGTTCAAGAGATATATTGTACATTAAGGTGACTATAATTAATCAACATATCATTATATATACTTGAAAATTGCTAAGAGAGCAGGTTTTTAAGTATTCTCACAACAATAAAAAAGATAAATATGTGAGGTGCACATGTCACTAATAGTTAGCTCTATTTAATCATTCCATAATGTATACATTTATCAAACATCATGTTACACACCATAGATTTATATAATTTCTACTCATCAATTAAAAAGGAAAAGGGATTGATAGCTTTGGCCTAAAGTAGACAGAGGGAAAAGATTCCCATTCTCTGCATGGTACAAGACTGTATTTCTTGCATCTGCCTGAGAGATACGCTCTTACCAGGAATCACACTGCTTTTCTCCTGTGTTATTGGATCTGGACTTATTCAGGAGACCTGTTCTTTTTACATGTAAAAAGCAAGTGACTCCATCTTGTCAGTAACTTCCCATAAAATTATACCCAGCCTAGAAAAACCAAAGGTATTGAATTAAGAACAGTTATATACTAGAACGAGCACATATCATGCCTGTAAGAGCTGGTTTCAAGCATCTCTTTCCAGCTTTGCTTAGCTTTGCTTTCACCGACTTCATGTTGGTAGCTTGAAATCAGCCATGGTCGGAGTATTTACATCAGGAAAGTGAACAAACAATGTGAACAAGGATTACAATCCCCGACACAAATAACAACATACGAACTCCAAATAAAATGAAATATCTTCGGGAAAAGTAAGATAAATACTTTTCAGATAGATAGGAAGCAGGCTCAGGTAAAATCTGTACACTTCCGAAATCTAAATACTACTTTATTATTTATAGAGTAACTAACAAATACAGACCTACTGAATGGCTCCAAAGACACTTTTGGAAACATGCAAAAAAATGTGTGAACCTCAAGGAATCACAATGCTATAGAATACTGGAGACAAAAATATTACTAGATACTATTTAGTTAAAACCCATTACTAGATACTATTTAGTTAACACGGGGAAAACATCTGCTTTAGGCACAAGATGACTCTCTACTTTGGTGACTGATATGGATCCTTAGTACTCATGTTAATAAATAAAAATAACTGTTTGCATAAGCATTTTAATGGAAATGTATACCTCTGAAAAATGTAATAGGAAATAAAAAGCGTTTTTTTAAAAAGACTCCTATCTGCACATATTTTCCAGAGAAAAGCAGAAACAAAACATTTGAGTTAAAATATAACAGAAACAAAATTTGAATAGCTTTTACTATAGGTCGTTGATAAAATTCATCTAGTGAAAAGAAATAAGTTTTAATGAAATACGAAAATTTAAAATAGAAATGCCTGGCCATATGTATATGATGTGTAGAATTTTACAAATTAAGATGGATGTCTTTACCACACAGAAAAAGAAGGGATCGTGGAAGTTTATATTGACCAAAGAATTGCCTACTAAGTTCAAGAGTAGACTCATCTATATGATGGACTATTAATCATAAAGAGAAATGAAGTTCTGACTTATGTTAAAACATCAATGAACATTGAAAATATTATGTTAAGTGGAAGAAGCCAGACATAAAAGGCAACATGTTGTATAAACTCGCTTATATGAAGTATCCAGAATACACAAATCCATAGGGACAGAAAGTAGATGAGTGATGACCAGAATTTGGAAGCAGGAAGAAATGGGGAGTGACTGCCAGTGGGTATGGAATTTCATTATTGGTGTGATTAAAGTGTTCTCAGGCTGGGCTTGGTGGCTTATGTCTATAATCCCAATGCTTTGGGAGGTCAAAGTGGGCAGATAACCTGAGATCATTAGTTTGAGAGTAGCCTAGCCAACATGGAGAAATCCTGTCTCTACATAAAGCAAACAAACAAAAAAAATACAAAAATTAGTTGAGCATGGTGGCACACGGCTGTAGTCCCAGCTACTTGGGATGTTGAGGCAGGAAAATTGCTTGAACCTGGAGGTTACAGTGAGCCGAGATCATGCCACTGCACTCCAGCCTGGGTGACACAGTGAGACTCCATCTCAAGAAAAAAAAAAAAGTTCTGAAATTACAGGATGGTGATAGTTGCATTATTTTCTAACTGTACTAAAATCCACTGACTTGTACACCTTTAGCAGGTTAATTATTTGGTATATGAATTATATCACAATTAAAAAATAATAATTGGCTTAGCATGGTATACACATACTATACAAAAAAAACTAGATATATGTTTTGAAATATTAGGATATGATAAATAAATACGGTGATGTAATTTGATAAACAAGAAGGAAGCATAGCTCAAATATAAATGCAAAATCTTTATTCTGGGTAGAAGGGATATATGGAAATCTTTTGTACTTTCTACTCAGTTTTTCTGTAAACCTAAGTTTTATCCAAAAACCAAAGTACATTAATGAAAAAACAATGAAATAATAGAAAAAAAATTTTTTTTTTGAGGCGGAGTCTCGCCCTGTTTCCCAGGCTGGAGTGCAATGGTGCAATCTCAGCTAACTGCAACCTCCGCCTCCCAGGTTCAAACTATTCTCCTGCCTCAGCCTCCCGAGTAGCTGGGATTACAGGCGCCCACTACCACGGCCAGGTAATTTTTGTATTTTTAGTACAGATGGGGTTTCACCATGTTGGCTAGGCTGATCTCAAACTCCTGACCTCGTGATCCGCCCTCGTCGGCCTCCCAAAGTGCTGGGATTACAGCCGTGAGCCACCGCGCCCTCCAGAAAAATCTTTATCCTATGGTAATAAAATATTATGTAACGAGTTTATTTTAGTTTAGAACATCTCTTAATTCATGTGTCCTTCCGATTAATCCCAGCACTTTGGGAGGCTGAGGCAGGCGGATCATGAGGTCAGGAGATCGAGACCATCCTGGCTAACAAGGTGAAACCCTGTCTCTACTAAAATACAAACAATTAGCCAGGCGTGTTGGCATGTGCCTGTAGTCCCAGCTACTCAGGAGGCTAAGGCAGGGGACTTGCTTGAACCTGGGAGGCGGAGTTTGCAGTGAACCCAGATCACTCCACTGCACTCCAACCTGGTGGCAGAGTGAGACTCCATCTCAAAAAAAAAAAAAAAAGTAAACAATTCAAGTGCAACAATTAATGCTCATGCACATTGTTAAAGATTTTAAAGGTCTTTACTTTCTAATTGCTTTATCCAATATGTTTTTATTAATGGCTAAAATGTTTGAAGGTTGAATCAAACTGACCATGAACTACCTTTGAACTTTCAGTCAATCCTCTTTTCTAAGCTGTTTTTTATTGTTGCTCTTATTTGCAAAATAAAAAGTTCTAAGTGATGTGGACCATGAACAAACTCAAGACAAACTGAAAAATATTTGTAATGCAAATGACAAGTAGTTAAAATCTCCAATATACATATGGTAATTTTTATATGACATGTTTCAGAAAGTCACTAGAGTTGGCATTGTAACGTTAAAATCTAGTCATCTTCATGTATTGCGTTTTGTTTTTCAGAGAGCCCTACGCTTCTTTGATTTTCTACAGAAAGGAAGCTGTTCAAGGCATCTGTCTGCTGTCCTTTATACTACATTTGCCCATACTTGTACTTTTTTCACACTATACATCAATATTAAAAAGAAACCAATATTTTTAAAATGCAGAATATATGGATAGCCAGCTTATATAAGATGAAATACAAATGACCAAAGAACAATGTAAACAGACACTGAAACTCACTATAAGTTAAAGAAATATAGGCTGGGAGTGGTGGTTCATGCCTGTAATCTCAGCCCTCTGGGAGGCCAAGGCAGGAGGATTGCTTTAGTATGGTAGGAAATCATTTTTCATTTATAAAACTGGCAAGAATAAAAAAAAAATTGATGTTACTTGGGGCTGAGTATATATAGAGAAACAGACTCATACTATTAAAGAGAGTGTACATTGGTGCTAAATATAAATTCTAAATTTCTCTTCAAAGAATTAGTATGTCAGTATGGTCAATTCTTTGCCTTCTACTTTTAAACTTAACTTCCTCGTAAAGCAACGTTTTCCGATTACCTGCTCCACCCTGACTCATTCTCCACCTTGACTCATTCTCCACCTTGACTCATTCTGATTACCTACTCCACCCTGATTCATTCATTCCGATTCCCTACTCCACCCTGACTCATTCATTCTGATTACCTACTCCACTCCAACTCATTCAGATTCATTCTCGACCCTGACTCATTTCATAAACATTTTTCCTGCCAAACCACTCACCCCGTCACTCTCTTTAAATTAGTCAATTGGAATTAGTTTAGCCTGTGCAGTCTAACCCTAGCCAACAGGGGAATGACACAGCAGTAAGGACCACGGGCGTCAGGAATAAGAACCCCTTTTCCTCCCTTGTCCAGGTGTGTACTCACCATTGCTCCATCTGTAAGGGCACACCCTTCTGTAGAAGTAACTTGCCTTGCTGAGAATTAAAAATAAAATTTTATATTTGACTGCTATTTCCTTTGTGGCACCAAAACTTTATTTATAACATTGATGATTTTCAAGAGTAATTGCACAATTTCTATTAACTTTCATAATATTTATAGATTATTATTTATAATATTTATATTTATAAATTTATAGATTTTTATAGATTTATAGATTATTATAATATTTATAGATGATGATGAGGATTATTATTATTATTGAGACAGAGTCTCACTATGTCACTCAGACTGGAGTGCAGTGGCATGATCATGACTCAGCAGTCCCAACCTCAGGGCTCAAGTGATTCTCCCACCTCAGCCTCTAGAGTGGCTGGGACTACAGGTAGAGGCCAACATGTCCAGATAATTTTAAATTTTTTAGTAGAGATGGGATTTCCCCATGTTGCCAAAGCTGGTCTCAAACAACTGGGCTCAAGTGATTTGCCTGCCTTGTCCTGCCCAAGTGCTGGGATTACAGGCATGAGCCACTGCACCCAGCAAATATTCATAGCTTTTAACTTATCAATTCCACTCCTGAAATCTTAGGCTAAAATACCTAAGCAAGTAGGCAGACTTATATACAAATACCTTGTAACACTGTTTATAGTAGTAAAATACTTAAAAATTCCAATTATTCATCAATTCAGAATTAGTTAAATAATTCAAGTTACATCTATGCTATGGAAATATTTTATAAGCTTAATAAACGATGAAGAGATTCTATATACTGCCAATGAAAGGTGATTAAAATACATTATGTGAAAAAATAAAACTAATATGATACTGAGAGACAGGGCTAGCTGGATTTCCTAGGCCAACTAAGAATCTCTAAGCCTAGCTGGGAAGGTGACTACATCCATCTTTAAACATGGGGCTTGCAACTTAGCCCACACCCAAGGAATCAGAGAGCTCACTAAAATGCTAATTAGGCAAAAACAGGAGGTAAAGAAATAGCCAATCATCTATTGCCTGAGAGCACAGTGAGAGGGACAAGGATCAGGATATAACCCCAGGCATTCTAGCCGGCAACCTCCTTTGCGTCCCCTCCCCTTATATGGGAGCTCTGTTTTCACTCTATTTCACTCTATTAAATCTTGCAGCTGCACTCTTCTGGTCCGTGTTTTGTTACAGCTTGAGCCAGCTTTTGCTGGCATCCACCATTGCTGTTTGCCGCCATCACAGACCCACCGCTGACTTCCATCCCTAGCTAGGGATGCAGCAGGGTGTCGGCGGTGCTCTTGATCCAGCCAGGCGCCCATTGCCACTCTCCATGGGGCTAAAGGCTTGCCATTGTTCCTGCACAGCTAAGTGCCTGGGTTCGTCCTAAATGAGCTGAACACTAGTCACTGGGTTCCACGGTTCTCTTCCATGACCCAGGGCTTCTAATAGAGCTGTAATATTCACGGCTGCCCCCCCCCCAAAAAAAACAAAAAGTTTCCATTCCTTGAAATCTGTGAGGCCAAGAACCCCAGGTCAGAGAACACTAGACTTGCCACCATCTTGGAAGCAGCCCGCCACCATCTTGGGAGCTCTGGGAGCAAGGACCCACTGGTAACAATACATTGTAACTATAAGTTACATATTAAAATCATCATTTACATATTAAAATCATCTGAAAGAACCTCATCATACTGTTAACAGTGATTATATGTAGGAAATGGGATTAGGGTTCAACTCAGCCTCTATTCTGTCAGATGCCCACATAAACACATATACACATACACATACATAAATACATAGACATTTCTAGCCACCACCAGGACCAGATCCTGCCAATCATACTAAACTACTACTTTAGTTTCTTACCTGATATTTAACCTGTTTCAAGCTGTTTTCTACTTTATGGCTAAAGAAGAGTGGGATGGTACATGTTTACAGGGGATTTTATATCTGCAATAAAACTGACTACAAGTTAAAAAATGTGCCATGAATTGTGTGGATCGTGAGCACACAGATAAATTAGACGTATGATCCTGGTGAAGGAAGCAGTTACATAAAGAAAAAAAATTGGGCCGGGCGCCGTGGCTCAAGCCTGTAATCCCAGCACTTTGGGAGGCCGAGACGGGCGGATTACGAGGTCAGGAGATCGAGACCATCCTAGCTAACACAGTGAAACCCCGTCTCTACTAAAAAAATACCAAAAAAATTAGCCGGGCGCGGTGGCGGCACCTGTAGTCCCAGCTACTCGGGAGGCTGAGGCAGGAGAATGGCGTAAACCCGGGAGGCGGAGCTTGCAGTGAGCCGAGATCCGGCCACTGCACTCCAGCCTGGACGACAGAGCGAGACTCCGTCAAAAAAAAGAAAAAGAAAAAGAAAGAAAGAAAGAAAGAAAGAAAGAAAGAAAGAAAGAAAGAAAGAAAGAAAGAAAGAAAGAAAGAAAGAGAAAGGAAAGACAGGAAGGAAGGAAGGAAGGAAGGAAGGAAGGAAGGAAGGAAGGAAGGAAGGAAAAGAAAATTGGAGAGCAATGTGGTAGCTGCTACGAAAACTTGGAGGAGAGGGGTAGACAAAACCAGGGAAGTGGCCGAAATTTACTTTAATTAAACAACACTTCTAACTAAATTATCTTAACTAGAGTCTAAAAGCTGGCTAGCAGTGCAAAAAGGTACAAGTGTTGGCACACACTATATGAAGAACAGCAGACAGATACATCAAGCAGCTCAATTTCTGTGGAAAATGAAAACAAAAACGTAAGGCTCTCTGAAAAACGAACATAATACATGAAGATGAAGAAATAGATTTTAATGTTATAATGCTAACTCGAGTAACTTTCTGAAACACGTAATATAAAAATTACCAATAAACGAAAGATGCAACGTTTCATTATTTTACATACAATATTATGAAAGATTGAAATAGGAAAGAAGTAATGATAGATTTATTACTTCATCAGTGGGAGAGAAGGAAATATGTTTAAGAATTATTTAACAAATCACAAGCAATTGGTGATTAAGTAGGTGTATTGTATGAAATTGAGGTCACTTTCAAAGAAAATGATTAGATTTTTGGATGAGTCAAGTGAATGGATAGTGGTGTTTTTCCTGAATTGAGGATGGTTTAAGAAATAGTGCCACTTTAAAACTTTTTAACTATTTATATAATTTTAAATACATAGAACTTTGCAGTAAGAGTATGAGAAACTCCCCTATAACATGTATGCAAAGATTCACATGTACCCATAATCACAAAGTCTTCATATTTTGCCCCATTGTGCTTTATCACTAGTTCAGTAGGTAGGAAGATGGAGAATTTTTTTTTTTTCTGATTGGTTTACAAATAAATAGGAGGCATGATGCCCCTTTACATCTAAATTTTAAAGCTTATATTTCTTACGGAAAAGACATTATATTGTATAACTATGGTATTATAACCAAGATGAGGACAGTTAACATTTAAATAAAATTATAACCTAATATAAAGTCTATGTTTAAAGTTAGACAGTAGTCCCAACAATGACTTCTATAGCTGTATTTTCCTTTTTCAGAATCCAATCCAGGAACAACTAATGCAGTTACTTTTCATGTCTCTTTAGACTTCTTGAATTTTCAAAAGCTCCTCAGTTCTTCTTTTGCTTTCTTGGTAGTGGAATTTTTGAAGAACATCCATTTATTATTTAGAATTTCCATCATTTTAGTTTCTTTGGCATTTCCTCATGACTAGGATTCAGGTTATGCAGTTTTGCTTGTTTGCTTTTAATGCCACAGAATAATGTAGCCTTTCTCCATGCACAATATCATTAATCATATGATGCTGATATGTTCTAATATTAATGTGGTTAGTTTCAGTCACTTGGTTAATGGGATGTCACTCTGGATTCATGGTAAGTTGCTATTTTTCTCTTTGTAATTCATAGAAATCTGTGAAAGTATATATTTATTGAGACTATTTAAATGGTCCACTCCTCAGAGCACTTTCACTCATGAGTTTTATTATTCTGTTTATGAATTTTTAAATGCATCATACCTTTCCTCTTTATTTATTGGCATTACACTATAAGGAAGAGCATTCTCCTTTCCCAAATTTGTATTGCTTTACTTATATTTGTATAGATTCACAGAATCTGATTTTATTCAATGGGCTACAATCCTTTGCCATACTTATTTATTTTGATGCTCAAAATTTTCTAAATTATGCCGTAAGGAGCTCCTTCCAACTAGAACTTGGGTCCTTTCCACATGTTCCAATCATGCTTTGAGTACTTCCTTATTTTCTATCTCTGCATCGTGATTTCAAATTACTTTATGCTTTTCCAGCTCAAGCCACAGAAACAGATATTTTTCCAAAAAGCCCTGATCTTTTTCTGTGAACAAAGTTATTAAGAAAATCAATATCTTGAAACAAGGATTGTTTTTTCATTGCCATTGCTTGTGCCTTGCTTTTGGTTCCTATAAGTGAACAGAGGAAATACACGCACACACACACAATTATGTAATTACCTTTGCGTATGTCTGTGTCTCTCTTTATTAAAAACAATGAATCCATACTTGCAATTGCAATTGGAATCCAAACCTTCAAGATTCTTCCTAGTCTCAATACTTTCCATATAAGTAATTATTTTCTTCACAAGTATAAAAATTATCTTCCATTATCCTCAACAGTTTTTCTCATTTCTTCAAGCCTAGAATACCCAGTAAATAACTCCCAGATGTCTAGCCAATATTACTATGAAAAGCAAATGTAAAAGCTGTTTGGTGTTTGTTTATACTCTTTTGTTACTAAGAAAAGACAGTAAAATGTATTGATCTTAAGCTTATTTTTTGCAAATATGTTACTCATTATCCTATCAAGATATAGAATATTTCCTGCACTCGAGAAAGTTTTCCCAACATGACCATTCCCACCTTTTCAGGGGAAAGCATTGCTGTTTAAAAAAGAATTACTTTCAATTAATTTTACCTGTCCTAGAACATCATATAAATAGAATACTAAAATATGAACTAATCAGTTTTACTAACTAAAAAGTTTTTTCTAAATTATGACCCATACTTTTGCAGAGCTTATTAGTGTATTGCTTTATGAAGTGTCTGGTAAAGTGTTTTGCACATTTTTGTTTTTTACCTGGAGTTACAAGAGTTATTTATATAAAATTTTAAAACTATTTATATAATTCAGATTTAAGTTTTTTTGCATGATTTTATAGTCTGTGTATTGCTTGCTAATTTTCTTAGCAGTCTACTTTTGCTGAAGTCCAAATTGTTGATAAGATCATATCTTGTTGCTTTCTGTGTTGTAAGAAGGAAATCTTTGCCAATCTTCAATATATTAAAGTATTCTGATTTCTTCTTCCTAGAAGCCTTATTTTTTACTTCTATATTATCCCATTTGGATTAATATTTTGTGTGGTATTAAATTTTTAGATTAAACATATATATTTATAAAATGTACAGATATATATGAATACCTGATTTTGTTTAAAAGGGTGTCTATTTTCCATTGAATTGCTTTGATACTTCTGTATAAAATCAATGGATTGTACAAATGTGGGCTTACTTATGGGCTCTGTTGTGTTTCATTAGCTGTCCTCATGCTGATATCACACTGTCTTTATTATTAGAATTTTGTATTAAGTCTTGGTGTTAGGTATTCTCAGTACTTAACATTTATTCTTTATTTTGAGATTGCTTTGGCTGTAGGTCCTTTGAGTTCTCATGTAAAATATAAAATTAGCTTCTCAATTCATGGCCAAAAAAAAAAAAAGGTTGTTATGATTATATTTGGGATTGCTTTGAATATTTACATGACTTTAAGGATATTAACATTTTAACAATAATGAGATGTCCAATCCGTGAATATGGCACGGCTCTCTATTTCTTTAGATGTTGCCTTTCTTTCAACAATGTTTTGTAATTATCAGTGTAAAATTTTTGTATTTTATTGTTTGCCTAAATATAAATTGTGTATCTTATGCTTTTACACTTTATGGCAAACTATTGTTATTTTCTAATTATTGGATTCCAGTATGTAGATTTATAAACAATTTTTATGTAGACTTCATACATTAAACTTTGCTAAATTCACCTACTAATTCATGATATCTGTTGTATTTGTATACTTTTTAGGATTTTTCATGTTAAAAAGTTGTGTTCACTACAAATAAAGGTTGTGCAATTGTCATTGTGTATGTTAGTCTCAGACCTTGCATGGAAGGGACAACAGTTACTGTCCTCTGTTCCCGTCCTCGACTCTTTAGAGAGTCATCATCTAAGAGACACTGAATCTTAGAATATAGGGCAGAGTTATTTATCAGAACTCTATCATACATTTCACTCTCAGCTTTTACTTCTTGAATTGAATATCTTTTTTTTAAGCATTTGCACTTATGCCAGAAAAGTTTGATAGCCTTCTGCTTGAGTTTACTCTACATTTCTAGATTAAATTTAAAGAGAATTGATATCTTTACAATACTGAGATTAGCACATCAGTGGTTGAAGGTGGATGAATTCCTACAAGCTTTATTTTGTCCCAATGTTCTTTCTTTAGTAACTTGTAAACCATGATGTTGAGTCTCTGGGGTTGGGAGGTGCTGTAGTTACCTGCTCTCTGCCTTGTTTTTTTTTATTCTGAATAGTTGAAGGTGTCAATTTAATTGGGGCACAGTGCCCAGATTCTGGTCAGATATTATTCTGGATGTTTCTGTGTGGGTATTTCTAGATGAGACTGGCATTTAAATTAATAAACTTTGAGTAAAGCATATTGTCCTTTATAATGTGCCTTCCAAGCAGTTGAACAAAAGACTGACTTGCACCAATCAAGAAAGAATTCTACCAGGAGACTGCCTTTGGACTTAAATTACAACACTGACTCTTCCCTGAGTCTCCAGCCTATTGGCTCTCCCTGCAGATTTTGGATTTGCCAGCCTTCATAACTGTATGAGGCAGGTTCTTAAAATTAATCTATCTCATATAGATACATAGATACAGATATATATGTATATGTATACCTATCTGCATATATGTGTATATACATACATGTATGCGTAACCTATTGGTTGTTTACCCTGAAGAACCCTTATTAATACAAATTCTGAGCAATTTTAGAAATTATAAATAGATGTGGTAAGATATCACTTTTTTTTTGTTTTTTTTTTTTGGAGATGGAGTCTTGCTTTGTCACCCAGGCTAGAGTGCAGTGGATCCATCTCGGTTCACTGCAACTGCCACCTCCCGGGTTCAAGCAATTCTCCTGCCTTAGGCTTCTCGAGTAGCTGGGAATCACCTGCATTTTTAATACTGTTTAAATACAGGCATACAGCTTAGTATTAAAGTCAAATAGGCCTGCTAACCAAATCTCAAAAGTTCATAAATTTAACGATAAATTGAGGGTAATACTGTTGTATTCTCACATTGCAATGGAGACTACTTAGGAATACCAACATAAAAGGCTTGTTGCCAAAGGACAGTTCTCTACCAAGAAGGGTGGAAATGAGCCAAATGTTGCAAGTTATTTTTCCCAGATAGAACATTTAAATGAAGGGGTGCAAAAAGCTAGAATGGTCAGTTCCTGAAAGCAATTTTTTTGGGGGGGGGACAGAGTCTTACTATATTGCCCAGGCTGGAGTGCAGTGGCACGATCTCGGCTCACTGCAAGCTCCACCCTCTGAGTTCAAGCGATTCTCCTGCCTCAGCCTCCTAAGTAGCTGGGATTACAGGCGCCTGCCACTGCCCCCGTCTAATTTTTTGTATTTTTGGTAGACGGGGTTTCACCATCTTGACCAGGCTGGTCTTGAACTCCTGATCTCATGATCCACCCACCTCAGCCTCCCAAAGTGCTGGAATTACAGGCGTGAGCCACCACGCTCTGCCTGAAAGCATTTTTTTTTTTTTCACCAAGTGTTCTGCTCCTAATAGGTCAAAGATCTCCAATATTAAGACTTTTTACTTTTCTTTTTCTTTTCTTCTTTATGCCTGAAGTCAATTCTACGAGAAAATGCCAATAGCCTATTGGAAATCCTCGGGTAAAGTCCTGAGCAATAAAGCCCTTGGAAATAATTCAATATTTACTCATCAAATTTTAGACTCAAGAAGAAAATAAATGGACACAAATTAGAAAAATGAACAAAATAACAATGAAGTACTTCACATAATGTACAAATGGAAGAGAAGATAGCAGTACAAATATTTCTTTGTTAAATGATAATTATAAAGGGAATCATATTTTACCTATCAAACTGTCAAAGGTAAATGTCAGTAATAACTAGTGTTGTTGAAAATTTAGGCAAACATTATTTTAGTCATTGTGGAAATTGATGTAATCTCCTGGAAGTTAATTTTGTGATTTCTATAAATCTTTCTTGAAAATTATCCTTACAAAAAATATTATTATCTTTCAAGCGATTTTATGTTTAAGAATGTTTTCAATAATTGTCCCTGTCAAAGTGTGTAAGAGGGTAGAGGGTCCTGGTTATCCTCCTTTCCTTGTAATGACCCATTTGTTTTTTCTATTTTCTATCAGTAAGTCACAGCTTGGGACTAATCCTGAAATTTGAAGACTATAGTAATTAAACAATATGAACTCTGGACTACATATTTTATGAGATATTAAAATTCGGAAATGGTGCAAATATGTTGTAGTTTCACATTATTCTCTTTGTTGGTCCTATATTACCACATAATATGTGGTGCTGCTAAAAGTGGTAATTGTTAAACATCCCAAACGTGGCCTGCTTCCTGTTTTTCTATAGCCCACTAGTTAAGAATTATTTTCACAGATGAATATTTGTAATCAATTTGGTGATAGGGAAACTCTAACTTTCAGCTACACTTTGTAGAAAAAAAAATGGATTCTATTATTTTAATTAGTGGACCTTTAATTAAAGACAATGCAATTATTATTGTTGTTAATATTGTTTGAATTTCATAAAAATTATTTGTGGACATATATTTTACTGTCTTGTTATATTAATTCCTATGTGATATTCTTGAATTTGCCTCTTTTTCCATAAAGCCTAAGCTATATATTATTTGGCCATTTATTTAAAAGTTTGCTGAATTCTGGCTAAAATATTAAGAAATAACATCAGAGGCTATTTTATTTTTGAGAAAATTATGTTACTTAAGAAAAACCATCCCTATTGGTAATCCAATAAAATTAGTTCTAGTAAATATTGAAACTTGAAACAGTCTCAAAAGATCCCTTAAGATAGCCTCTATAATCATTCTCAGCAGCCATGGATATCTGCTAAGTCCTAATCCCTGAAGCCAGAGGATACACCAGGTAGGTGTATGACAAGCAATCTAATACTTCTTATATTTGCAGTGGCTTTAATCTGGTAAATCAAAGTATGGACATCTGCATATATGTGAATATTTTCCATAACCTTGAGAAAAATGATCTATGACCTGAGGTTTTTCAAGAACAATTAACTAGCCGTAAGTTCTTATGCCACTAATTTTAGACAATATATTCCTCCTCTTCACTAACACAATAGCCCTGGACTTATTTATATTTGCTGTGTGGTATGCTGCCACATGCCCAAGCAGACACACACACACACACACACACACACACACGTGTCTTACTTGTAGAACACAAGCAAACAAATGAACACTCTCCGATGGCACATTATAGCTTTTGGAATAAAGTCCAGCAACTCCCACAGCATTAATAGTCATTTTTGATATTTGTATTTTCCTTGTCTCCCCAAGTTCTACCTTGCACTCATACGATATTGAAAAAACTAGAGTTACCTTAAACTACATTATCTAGTTTAAATCTGCTCTTCTATCTACCTTGTCCACTCCTCCATCATTCCTCAGGAATCAGAGGTAACTGCCTAACCAAAAAACAAAATACAGTAACTGCAACTCTTCTGCTTTAGTTAGATTTCAATGCTTCATTCTCTCTGAACTCCACATCCCATGTGTACACTTGTTATTTCTTCCTTCTTTCCCCTGCCGGCCCATCCCCCACCTCTTTTCTTTTCAGTCTCTCTTTTCCAGAATTACATAGGTACAAACTCATGAGAACTACTCACTGTACCAAATTTACTATTATGTCACAATTCTGGAGTATAGTATTTATAATATTGTAGGTTTTTGATAAAACAATGAATTAATAAAGAAGTAAATTTTGGGGTTAGCAAAAAAACAAACAACAACAACAACAAAAAAAAACACATTGCTGTGTCAAATGCAACAACTGGTTCTAATTTTTGTGCCTGTAATTCCCTTCATGACTCTGAAAATGTATTTAAATTTTTAGGCTTTATTGTCTCTTGATATTCATAAGGTTTTCTTTGATAAGAACACCATTAACATGTACTTCCTTTGATTTTTTTTTTTTTTTTTTTAAGGCAAGGATAATGGAGAAAATGAGAGTCAACAACTTGTTTTCATTGAGTACCTGGATGTTTCAGAACAACGAGACTTAGGTGCATTTAAATTCAGTGACAAAGGCATAATTTATAAATCCTCCTGGAGAAATATTCTTAGAGGAATAACTCAACCAGGGGCTAAAGAATAAAAGAGAAAAAACAAATAGCATGTATTCACCACTTTAGTCTTCACACTTCTCAATTACATTAGTCAGGTAGAATTTACAACCCCATTGATTGATATGCTATCATGATCTAAAACCAGCTATTATGCTGGTAGATTTCACAAACCAAGCATCTCAAATAATATGTATTTTTGTTTTGTTTTGATATGGTTACTATTGCAAAAGAAGGAAGCATGTGGGCATTAATTAAGGTGGATTTTATGAACAGAACATTTTTACCACATGAATGCGAATCTGCGTGGTCTTTGCACCATAGACAAGTGGATTGAGAAATGGAGGGACCAGCAAGTAAATGCTAGAAAAGAGAATATGGATATAAGAGGGGATGTCAGACCCAAACCTATGCGTGAAGAAGAAGAAGGCAAGGAGGTAGAACTGGAGGACGACACAGATGTGAGCAATGCAGGTACTGAATGCTTTAAACCTAGCCTCCTTCTGGGGCAAACGAAACACTGTGATAAATATCTGGATGTAGGACAGTGTGATGAATGTGAGGTCAAATCCTGCAACAGTGAAGGCCACAAACAAACCATAGATTTTGTTGACTTGAACATTTGCTGCAGCTAGTTTCACAGTGGCCATATGCTCACAGTAGGAGTGGGGGATGACTGTTGTGTGGTACAATTGAAACCGGCACTTTATCAGTGCTAGGCATGGGGCTACAAGAATAGCAGCCCTGAGTACGACCATAGTTCCTATCTGAATGACAAGCTGATGGGTAAAGATGATGGCATGTCTTAGTGGATAACAGATGGCCACATAACGATCCAGGGCCATGGCCATCAGGATGCCTGACTCTATGCACTGAAATGTGTGGATGAACCACATTTGAAGCAAGCAGGAATCAAAATAGATTTCAGGCACATTAAACCAGAATATTCCAAGCATCTTGGGCATAATGCTGCTAGCAAGTGCAGTATCTGTAGCTCCTAGTATGCCTAAGAAAATGTACAAGGGCTCATGGAGACTACGCTCAGATTTGATGATGATCAGAAGCAGGGAATTTCCAATCATAGCAATGAGATAAATGTCACAGAATGGATCCCAATCCAGCACTGCACAGATTCTAGGCCTGGGATCCCTATTAGTGTCAACACAGAGGGCATGTAGACTGTGATGTTGGAAATGGACATAGTGTCCTTGGGCCTCCTGATGCAAACAAAAGAAGTTTCTCAGTCAGTGTTACTGTTCCTCTTCTGCTTTCTGATTTTATCCAAAGTCATTATGTTGAGTCTGTCTGATTTGGGTAGAACTCTAAAATCATCCATCTTATTCACAGTTTTGAAAGGAAAAGATGGATTCATGGAGATACATCACTGTTTTCAGGTAGGGCATTCACAGGCACTGTGGCATAATAGGACATTATGCACATGGCAATCCAAATACATTAGAACCAGCAAAATCACCTGGACAGGGGATTGGACCACTGGCCTGTCTGTTAATTCTTTCTAGACCTGTGGACAAAAAAATACATAGAAATTTATTTTTATTGGATTTAATGAGTGTAATAAACTTCTCCATATTTCACATTTCAGCGATTCCTCTAGTATTTAACTATTTCCAATTTTCTTTAAGTTAAGAACATTTTAGACCAGCAGATTATCAGACTCTCACCAGTACATTGGTGTAAAAGATTCCCAACGAAAGAGAATAGAGGTAGAAATAATTGACACCCAAGAACATAATATATTTCTTTTTATATTCAGAAGAATGTAAAGAGAGTGCTTTAGAAGGTATAGAAGTCCTTATACTTTTGACAAATCTGGGCCAAATCTCCTGGTTGCTTTTTAAATTTCTTTAAAGTTAAAGGGAATTATACTTTTTCCTATATATTTTTAACAGCTGAGATTCTTGAAATGTTGTGAGTTTAAAAATTCTGTAGTACACTTTATAGAATACCTAGAGAGAAGGAACTGCTAAGGGACAAGATGAGCAGCAACAATGTATACAGCAAGAGGACTTGCTCCTGATAAACCACAGATAATGAATAAGGACAAATGAATCATTTAGCCAGAATAGAGTCCAGTTTCCTGGTTTTAAACTGTTGAGAGTCATAATTAGCATAATATGACCCAATGAAGGTTCATTAGTTCTTAATGAAATATAGGTAAGTGAGATGCTTATATAATTTTGTGAGCTCTAACATAAGAAATTAGTAAAAATAAAAAAGCTAAAGGACAGATTTCTTAGAAGAAGTCAAATGCAGAACTAGACAGGGAAGACAGGACAAACTTGAGGATACTAAAATTGAGAAAAGCACTATGAATAACTGAAGAAAATTTAGTCACTTTTCAATTTCACTGATGATTGAATTTTCTGAAAAACCTGGGTTCTTATGCTTTATATGAAAGTTCTCTGATCAAAATAGTTATTTTCTAAAAATTACATATTTTGGATCAGTACATTTTAAGCTATACATTAGAGAAATGTTTGTGATTCAGTAAAAAGTAGGGTTAAGTTACTTCATTCTTTCCTAGACATTTCAATAAAATTGCTTTATCTCAGCAAGCTCACGCCCCAATGAGCTAACCACATACTTAATGTCACCAATATACTGGAAATTCAGGAAGCAACTCTTCTTTGAAAGAAAAAGCTGCTGTTTTTTGAAAGAAAAAGAAGGAAGGAAAGTAACAAGGAAGAAAGAGAAAAGACGAAAGGGATACAAGTTTACTCAAATGTTCAACAACAAATGTTCAACTGTTGCTGAACTTCAAATCAAAGAACCAAATCAGCAGAGGACATTTCACCACAGGGAGGTTGTATCAGCTAACATATATTTACTGTAAATTTGTAGGTCAATTAAATACTGTGATTTCCATAGATTTGATCCTCAGTGCTTAGTTTTATGACACTCCCATCCGTAAGTCACTGGCTTTTTCTAACAGGGCAAATTTTTTCTTCTCCAAAGATAATCACAATTGGAATAAGAATCCTTTAAGGGCAATCACAATGTCTGACTTATTCAAGATTAAAGAGCTGACATGTGAGGACTACCTGACAGGCACAGATAGCAGGGTTGCAGGTGGTGGTGTATGTAAGTTCCTGGTTAGTTGGATAGGGTGATTGTTATTGGAGAAGCTGGCAATTAAATTATGGGGGAAACTTGGAATTCATGAGACTTACTCCTCAATTATTATTGAGACCTGGTTTTACTCTTACCAAATACCTGAAGAATATTGTCCATTTTTCATAACATTTTCATTCATCACTCACCAATTTTTCTTCTCCAGTGATTCCAGTCACCTTCCCTTAAGCTGCGTTCTGTGATGGCTGTACTTTCTGTCTGCACTCTGTGTAACAGCATCCAGCTAATGTCATAAATTTTACTCCATTCGGTGCTGGGATATGTGCCAATATAATATACTGTGGACATTTTGCATATGACTTTTTACACTTTTCATTTATCTCTAATACGGACACTCTTCTTCTTCTTCTGGAAGTCTGTCTGAGACCATTTTTGTGTGCTCATCCACCAGTAAAACTCAAAGGGGCATTCAAAAGGTCTGTGGCATTCGAAACACGGGATAAATTTATTGAGCTCAAATTGGATAAAAAAGTTGCTAGCCACCAATTTAATGTTACTTTATGAATGTGTGGCGAAGTAGGAGGAGTTATGAGCATGAAATGAGGGATTTCCTAGTTAATAGCCAAAACCACAAGGGACCCAGCAAATTTTAAGTCAGCCCTCTTGGGTTCATTGGCACCTAATATCCTCGTAATTATTTCTACACTTGCAGAAATCTCCTATCTCTCTTCTTCTCTTTTCCCTCAGGCTAAATGCAGAATAATTGATATGCATTTTTTTTTTACAAGCTATGTTCCTTTTCTGCCATTTCTATTTGCAAAATTCTAAAGCCCATTTAAATGCAAACATGTTTCTATGCCAATTCTATTCTATTTAAATAAATATCTTGGTGACACTTTCACTGAGGCAAGGTTTTTCTCTTTTTTTCAGAAAAGAAAAATCTGTATTCATAACTACTTTTTATCACACAATTACCTCCTCAGTCTTCTTCAGTCTCATTCTTCCCATTTTATTTTATTGAATTTTTTTTATCTTTTAGTAAATTATGTAACATTCTTACAGTGACAAATTATAATGGACATTTCTAAGTCCTACAGATTTAAAGCTGGAAGCAGCTTGTTGAACATTTGAGTTAACTTGTATCCGTTTTCTCTTTTCTCTCTTTCTTCCTTCTTACTTTCCTTCCTTCTTTTTCTTTCAAAAAACAATCATTATATTCCTACTATATATGAGGGAGATAATGTTATATACTCTGAATGAAATAAAAAAAATTATAAATAGTCTTACCTTTACATTATTAGTAAAATGGGATTATGCATTAAAATTTCATTTATCACATAAGTATCTGATACATTCTAAGCAAGACTTATGCATATGACACTATTCTCCTTGACATTTTACACCTGGTTTCTAGGCTTTCTTGAATGTAGCTAAGAGACACTTCATATAATGTTTAGACATTGGCAAATTTAGGAAGCATACTAATGGTGGAGAATATTTATAGTGAATTTCCAGGAGAATAAGGAATACAGATGAAAAGGCAAGGAACCCTATGTGCTCTTTCCAGAATTTCCTCTGTGAAGGAGCATAAAACAACGGTACTGCTGCATGTTGGATTAAATTGATTTAGAGAGCATATAGGCAGCTAATCTAATATTCAGGTTATTCTTTTGTCACTAAGAAACAATTTAGACTAGTATACCATTTGGTTTCTTCCTCTTCTCTTATACTGATTTTATTTAAATTTGGGGGCTCTCCAAAATTCTATCCTGGGTCATTTCATTCTAAAACTATTCATATGTGCTAGTGACTCCATCTACTCCAAATAATTTAGTTGTCACCTTCATGTGCTAACTCCTATAACAATATTTCCAGCCCAGATTTTCTCCCTGTGTTCCAAGTACGTAGGAACAGCATGTACTGTCCAAATTTTAGTTCATATGTCAATCCTTTGAAACACTGTCAGTGAGTTCTACACTTAATTCAAGGGTTTTTTTTTTCATTTTACTTGTAAATATTGGAAGACTTTTACATATGAATCAATACCTATCTCTAGATTTTTTAAGCTAGTCTACTGAATATTTTTTAAATTTATTTTTATTAAGGTAAAATATACATATGTAATTGACCATCTTTACTTTTTTTTTTTCCTTGAGGCAGAGTCTCTCTCTGTCATCCAGGCCGGAGTGCAGTGGTACGATCTTGGCTCACTGCAACCTCCGCCCCCCAGGTTCAAGCGATTCTCCTGCCCAAGCCTCCCGAGTAGTTGGGATTACAGGTGCCTTCCACCATGCCCGGCTAAGTTTTTGTATTTTTAGTAGAGACAGGGTTTCACCATGTTGGTAAGGCTGGTCTCAAACTACTGACCTCGTCATCCACCTGCCTTGTCCTCCCAAAGTGCTGAGATTACAGGCATGGGCCACCACGTCCAGCCCATCTTTACCATTTTTAAGTGTACAGTTCAGTGGTAATACATACATACATAGATATACAAATTTATATATATACACATACATATACACGTTTATATATATATATACACACACATACACACATATGCACACACACACACACACACACACACACACACAGAGAAAGAGAGAGAGAGAGTGGGAGTTTTTTTTTCCCGCTTCATTTCTCCTTCTTCTCTTCCCTCCAGCCTCTGGTAACTACCAGTCTACTCTCTGTCTTCATAAGATCCACGTTTTTAGCTTCCACACATGAGTTAGAAAATGTGATATTTTTCTTTCTGTGCTTGGCTTATTTCACTTAACATAATTGCTTTCAGTACCATTTGTGTTACTGTAATTGATAATATTTCATTCTTTTTTATGGTTGAATAATATTCCATTGTGTGTGTGTGTGTGTGTATATATATATATTTTTTTCTTTATCCATTTATCTGTTGACAAATACGTAGGTTGATTTCAAATCATGGCATTTGTGAATAGTGCTGTAATAAACATGGGAGTACTGATATATCTTCGACATACTAATTTCCTCTTTACCTAGGAGTGATATTGCTGGATCATGTGTTAGTCCTACTTTATATTTTTGAGAAATCTCCATACTGTCCTTCATAATTGCTATACCAATTTATATTTCCACCAACAGTGTAAAAGGGTTTCACTTTGTCCACATCCACAGAAGCATCTGTTATTTCCTGTTGTTTTGTTATAAGCTATTTTAACTAAGGTGAGATTATACCACATTGTGGTTTGGGTTTATCTGGTGATTAGTGATACTAAACATTTTTTCAAATACCTCTGGGCCATTTGTATGGCTTCTTTTGAGAAATATCTATTCAGGTCTTTTGGCCATTTTTAATTTATTTCTTTATTTTCTATTGAGTTGATTGAGTTTTTTGCATATTCTGGTTATTAATCTCTTGTAAAATATATAGTTTGCAAATATTTTCTCCCATACTGTGGGTTGTCTCTTCGCTTTATTGATTATTTCCTTTGCTGTGCAGATCTTGAAACAATCCCAATGTCTATTTTTGTTTTGGTTATTTGTGCTTTTGAAGTCTCATAGACAGTATTTGCCCAAATCAATGAATGCCCTGGAGGATTCCTCCACTGTTTTCTTCCAGTAGTTTCACAGTTTCAGGTCTTAGATTCAAGTGTTTAATCCACCTTGATTTGATTTTTGTGTATAGTGAGAGATAGGGGTCTGATTTTACTCTTTTGCATATGGATATCCAGTTTTTCTAGTACTGCTCCTTGAAAAGACTGTTTGTATCTTTTTTTTTTTTTTTTAATTGAGATGGAGTCTCACTCTGTTGCCCAGGCTGGAGTGCAGTGGGGGCACGATCTCGACTCACTGCAACTTCTGCCTCCCACGTACAAGCGATTCTCCTGACTCAGCCTCCTGAGTAGCTGGGATTACAGGAGCCCACCACCATGCCTGGCTGATTTTTGTATTTTTAGTAGAGATGGAGTTTCACCATGTTGGTCAGGTTGGTCTCGAACTCCTGACCTCGTGTTCCACTCACCTCAGCCACACGAAGTGCTGGGATTACAGGTGTGAGCCACTGTGCCCAGCCCATTTGTTCCTCTTTTTATGTTCTTGATGACTTTGTCAAAGATGACTTGATTGTTAAGTGCCTGGATTTGTATCTGAGTTCTCTGTGCTGCTCCGTTGGGCTGTGTGTCTGTCTTTATGCAGTACTATGCTGTTTGACTACTGTAGCTTTGTAGTAGATTCTGAAGTCATATAGTGTGATAGCTTTGGTTTTGTTCTTTTTGCTCAGGATTGCTTTAGCTGTTGGGGATCTCTTGTGGTTCCATACAAATATTAGGATTGTTTTTTTATTTCTGTGAATGCCATTGGTATTGTGACAGAAATTGCACTGAATCTGTACATTGCTTTGGGTAGTATTGTCATTTTAATATTAATTCTTCTAGTTCATGAACATGGAATATCATTCCATTTTGTTTGTGTGTCCTCTTCTATTTCTGTCACCAGAGTTTTGTAGTTTTTCTTATAGAGATCTTTTGCTTCTTGGGTTAGATTGACTCCTAGGTATCTTATATTTTTATTGCTATTATAAATAAGATTGTTTTACTGATTTTTTGCAGATTATTTACTTTTTATATATGAAACACTACTGATTTTGTATCTTTATTTCATATCCTGTAACTTTATTGGTTTTTTAAAATCAGTTTTAATAGTATTTAGTGAAGTTTTTAGGTTTTTTCTAAATATAAGATCATGTCCTCTACAAACTAGGCTAATTTAACTTCTTCCTTTCCAATTTGGATGCCCTTTATTTCTTTCTCTTGCTGAATTTCTCTGCCCAAGACTTTCAATATTACGTTAAATAATGGCAGTGAAAGTGAGCATTCTTGCCTTGTTTCAGTCTTTAAGAGGAAAGGCCTTCAATGTTTCTGTGTTCAGTATGATGTTAGCAATTGCTTTGTCCTATATGGTCTTTATTATTTTGAGGTATGATTCTTCTGTATTTCCTTTGAGGTGCATTTGTTGTTGCTGTGTCCTGGTCTGGTTTGGGTATATTAGAGTAATGCTGGCCTCACAGAATAAGTTTAGAAGTAGGCCCTTCTTTTCAGTTTTTGTTTGTTTGTTTGAGGAATTTGAGTAGGATTAGTATTAGTTCTACTTTAAATATTTGGTAGCCCATCAAATCCTGGGGTTTTTTAAAATAGGAAGCTTTATATTACAACTTTAATCTTGTTATTCATTACTGTTCTGTTGAGGTTTCCTATTTCTTCAAGCTTCAGTCTTGCTAGGCTCTGTGTGTCCAGGAATTTATCCATTTCTTCTAGATTTTCCAATTTGTTGGAATACAGCTGTTCATAATAGTCTCTATTGAGTCTTTGTATTTCTGAGGTCTCAATTGTTATATCCTCTTTTTCATTTCTGATTTTGAGTCTTTTTTTTCTTAAAGTTTTGCTGATTTTGTTTACCTTTCCAAAAAAACAGCCGTTCGTTTTATTGATTTTCTCTACTTTTTTTGGTCTCAATTTCATTTGTTTCTTCTCTGATATTTATTGTTTCTTCCCTTCTGTTAATTTGCATTTGGTTTGTTCTTGCTTTCCTGTTTCCTCGAGGCACATCGGTTGCTTATTTGAAGCCTTTCTACTTTTTTAGATATAGGTGTTTATTGCTATAAACTTCCCTCTAAGTACTGCTTTGGCCATATCCTATAGATTTTGGTATGTTGTATTTCCATTTTCACTTGTTTCAAGAAGTTTTAAAATTTCCTTCTTAATTTCTTTAGTGACTCATTGGTTATTCAGGAGCATACAGTTTAATTTCCATATGTTTCTGTATTTTCTGATGATCCTCTTGTTATTCACTTCTAGTTTTTATTCCAATGTGGTCAGAAAATATACTTGATAAAATTGCTACTTCTGAAAACTTTGTCCAGACTTACCTTGTGGCCTAACATATGGCCTTATTTAGGAAAATATTGTACATGCTGCTTTAAAAAAATGTATCTTCTGCAGCAGTCGGGTGACATGTTCTCTTAATGTCAGTTAGGTCTATTAGATATAGTGCATACATTGACTATTGTTTATTTGTTGATTTTTAGTCTGGCTGATCTGTTCATTACTGACAGTGAGGTGTTTAAAGTCTCCTACTATTATTGTATTGCAGTCTATCTCTCCCTTTAGGACTATTAATGTTTGCCTTATATACCTGGGAGCTTTGATGTTGGGTACATCAATATTTATAATTGTATCCTCTTGCTGGATTGACTCCTTTATTATTATACAGTGGCCCTCCTTATCTTTTCTTATAGTTTTTAAATTTGTGGTCTATTTTATCTGATTTAAGTACAATTACTACTGCACTTTTTGGTTTCCAGTTACATGGAATTTTTTTCCAACCCTTTGCTTTCATTTATGTGTGCCTTTACAGGTGAAGTGGGTTTCTTGAAGATAGCTAATAGTTGGATATTATTTCTTTATCCGTTTATTGTTCTATGACTTTTAATTGGGGAACTGAGACTATTTACACTCAGTGTTGTTATTAAGTAAGGATTTCCTTTTTTTCCTTTCTGTTTTTTTTTTTTTTTTTTTTTTTTTTTTTTTTTTTCTATTTTTGGCTCTATGGAAACTCCTCTCTTCCTTTTTTTCCTTTGTGGTTATATGATTATTTCTGGTAGTATATTTTAATTTATTGTTTTTTTTTAGTTAATCTATTATAGGTTTTTGTGCTGTGGTTACCATGGGGCTTTCAAGAAACATAAATATAGCAAGTTATTTTAAAGAGATGACAAATTATTTAGATCACAAATAAAGAAATATAAACAAGGGCAAAAACAGGCAAAAAAATTCTACACTTTAACTTCACCCCACCCCCACATTTTGACTTTTAATTGCCTCAGTTTACATATTTTATATTACCTACATCTTAAAAGGTTGCTATAGCAATTACTGTTTTTGAAAGATTTGTTTTTTGAGTTTCATACTAGAGTTATGTGTGGACTGCACACCACAAATATAGTAATGGGGTATTCTAGGTTTCTATATGTACTTAATTTTACAGTGGGTTTCATACTTTGAAAAGTTTTCTTTTGCATGTTAATGTCTTTTTTGTTTCAGATTGCATAACTCCCTTTAGCATTTTTTGCAAGATGGGTCTGGTGTTGGTGAATTCTCTCAACTTTTGTTTGTCTGGGAAAGACTTTATATATTGTTTATATTTGAATAACAGTTTTACAGTGTACAATATTCTTGAATGTCAGTTTTCTTTTATCTCTGAGCACTTTGAAAATTTCATTCTACTCTCTCCTGGATTGCGTGATTGCTGTTGAGAAGTTAGTTGTCACAGGATTTGGAGCTCCTTTACATGCTATTTGTTTCTCATCTCTTCTGCTTTTAGGATCATCTTTTTGCCCTTGACCTGATGTCTTGAAGTAGTACCCTACTGTATCTAGGACTACACTTAGAATGAATAATATGTAATAAAACATAGTAAGTGAAGTTAAGTTGCTGACTTGAAAAAATACTTACTTATTGTAAGCATAAGAAAATTTGACCGATGTAATCTTAGATGATATTTCTAAAAGTGTGGGTTGAGGAAGTAGAAGAGAATCAGTACCTAAGCAGTTAAACTAATGTGAGTGAAGGCCCATTTTATAAAGATTCTCTTGAGAAATCATTTATACATTATCAAGACATAACCATAACTAGAGGAAACAGAGGTGAGTGAATTTTGTCCTCGTGAGTCTCAAAGAAGAAAATGGTTTACAGAATTGCTTGATGTTCTTCAGATTCCAATTTTAAAGTCGAATTTGAATCTTAAGTTAAGCCCACCACTGATGATGTAGTGGGCTAAGGAATCAGGTTTTTAGTTGGATTGTCTGGTTTTGAATTGTGATTCTGCCACTTACTAACTCTTTGACTTGGGACGTGATAACTTGACTTCTCTGTTTCTGTTTCTATGTTTGTAACATGTAGACAAACTGATAATTTCCTCATGTATTTGTTCTGTGGATTAAATGAGCTAATCTATATAAATCACTTAGTATGGTATAGTTCATGTCAGAGGAATTTATGACTTTAATTTTGATGTACTTGAGCATAAAATTAGGATCTAGAGAGACTATCAGGAATTGTGAAATTTGGCTGTATTCACGTATTTTAGTCAGACTTGGTAAAAAACTAATTACTTAATAAAATATAATTACCTCTTGAGCAAATTTTACTAGGAACTATGCTAATTGCTTCGTATGCGCCATTTCATTTAATCTTCAAGACCATAAAAGCTGAATTTTATTTTGTTATCCTTTTATAAATGAATAAATTAAATTCAATCAGGTCATACTACTAGCAAGGTCCCACAATTATTAATAGCAAGATAGCTAAGATTCGAACTAGGTACATCTGTTTCAAGTGTATAACATCTCACTGAGGACTTGGCTCTTGGGTGTACAACTTTTCCATTTTGTGAACTTGATAAAGTTACGTAACTTATCTGTTAGTCATTTCATGTATACCATAAGAATAATAGTACTGTCTAACTTACAGGACTGTCATGGAGGTTACCAATAATTATTGTTAAGGAATAAATTTTGAGAATTTTAAAAAAATCCCATCTTGTTTTTATGACTTTACTATATTGAACACTTTCAAAGGTGTTTCATTCATTAAAATTTTTTTAAAGTCCATAAATTGAGTAAATTAGATGAAAACAGAAAAAAATATAAATCATGCCACTCATTACCTTATACATATTTTTATTTGACCAAACCTTCTATTAATTACTTGGTTGACTGGTAATCACTCAAGACTGTGTGGTTTGTTAGGATATTCATTATGGTTCATGGAAATTCAAAATTATCTGTAGAAAACAAAAAGTTGGGCTCTGCAATCCCTGTCTGAGGGATTTTCTAGAATTCTTTTTGTCCTCCCTACCTTTCTGTTTGTCAGAAGCATGTCTACTGCTGAGCGATTCATGTCACCGAAGACTATTACAGGAGTAGGCCTTACTTTTTCTGCTTTTTAATTATTTTCTTCTAAAACAATATTTTCAAATGGTTGTGTTTTTTTTTTTCTTTCTAGTATTGAACTCATTAAAAGTAAATTAGTTTTCTAAAGCCAAACAGTTTTCTCCTGACCAGTTAAAAGTTGTCTCTGCTTCATACTGCATGTTCAATGAAGATTTAACACTGGCAGATTGAGTATACTTTTTTAAGGATCTTTTTATTACAGAAATTGTAAACTATACAAAGTAAACAGAATATTATAATGAATTTCCAGGTACCCATGACACAACTTCAACAATTATCATCATTACAACATTGTATTTTCTACACTTCTATTCACTATGCAATTTAATCATCTATATTATTATTACTATTTTCCTTTTTGTTATTACTATCATTCAGAAGTTTTGAGGTAAAATTGATGCACCTTGAAATGTGCAAATCTTAGCTGTACCATTTTGACAAATTGACAAAACCATGTCACCACGTCCCTAACACAACAAAATATTTCCATCTCCCCAGAAATTGCCTCATGTCTCTCCCCATTCTTCCATCTTTACATCCATCAAAGGTAAGCAGTGTTCTGATTTTCTGACATTAAATTAGATGTACATGTTCTGAAACTATACAAATAATACAATATGTACTCATTTGTGTCCTGATTATTTTCCTTCACAAATATGTATCACTAATTTTAATATACCCAGAAACATAAACCTCCCCAAGACTCTTTCTACATATTCCAAGAACCAACTGTCACTGAAATGAGTATTCAAGGATTCAGCACACAAAGTGTGTCATCACCAGGTCAAAGCCTGAGTTTTATGCCTCCTTCCATAATTTTATTTCAGAGCAATGCCATTTCCTATTCTCAGGGAAATATGTAAAACTGTTTTTATTTTTCTCAATCTACAAAATATTAAAGCTCATTAACAAGCAATAATAAGCCATGGAATTTTTCATATCTGCAAAGCTACTAATATTCAGGTAATAAGCCTGTTCTAAGTGTATGTACTTTCAGGGTATCATATGTCTCCATTAGAACTCACCCCTCTTCCTGTATAGTGTACAAACAATGCTGTTGCGAATTTCTTTGGTTTTGATGCTATAGACAATGGAGTTGACCACAGGAGGAAAGAAGAGGTAAGCATTGGCCGTGACAGTCTGGAGAAGTGGAGGTGAATGCCATCCAAAGCAGTGCATCAGGGAAAGGCTGATCATGGGCACATAGTACACAAGTACAGCACATATGTGCTACACACATGTGTTGAGTGTCTGCCACCACCCTGCTCCAGAAGCTATTTCCAGTACTGTATGAAGAATCAGCACATAAGAAACCACAACGAACAATGAGTCCAGTCCAAATGTGAAGGTAATGACAAATAGACCCAGGATGCTATCAGGGCATGTGTCTCCACAGGGCAATTTGATCAGATCTGAGTAGAGGCAATAAGAGTGTGAGGATATTGTGGCCACAGAAAGGCAGATGCCTCAGGAGAAAGAGCATTGGGAGCATAAGCATTACACTTCTCAAGGCACTGGCGGCACCCATCCCAGTAATGTGGGCAATTGTCACGATGGTTGTATAGTGCAGTGGGCTGTAGACGGCCACAAAGAGATCCACTGACATTGCCAGAAGGACACCTGACTCTATGAGAGTGAAAGAATGCATAGAAAACATCTGGAGCAGACAATCACCAAAACTGATATCGTTAATGCCAAAGAGGAATATGTTTAACACAGTGGGCATGGTGGAAGCAGAGACACCAAGTTCAACAAAGGCCAACACGGCCAGAAAGTAGTACATGGGTTGGTGCAAGAAAGAATCAATTCGGATGATGTGAAGAATGATGCCATTTCCCAGAAAGATGATGGTGTATATCAGGCAGAAGGGAATGGATATCCATATATGTTCTGCCTCCAGTCCCAGGATGCCAACAAGAGTGAATGTTATAGGTATGAATGTATGGAACCATTGAAAATATCATGGTGATACTTCCTCTGAAGATATTGAGAAGCACATGGAGACTGGAATATATAAGTTTCTACTCAGTTATTGCACATCAAATTCTGAGCTTCTAACAGTCATATCTAAGACATTTTCTCAGAAAAAGGGATGAAAAATTTATTTCTGAAACAAGGGCACAGGTAAGCCACAGTGAGTGGAAGAGAAACCTAGTGGGTCATACAGAAAAGTGTTCCAACATAGGCTATATGCCAGATACAGAAGGCATTAATAGAAATCTCAGGTTGGGTCATCTATGGCAGTGGAAAGCAGTTAAAATAAGCACAGAGATGAGATTCACAGGGAAATTTTGACTGAAGAAACTGCTAACTTTTAGTGTTTGTAAAGAGAGTAAATAAACAGCTAAAGTAATATAACACTAGTAAAGAGTATCCACGGTTCTAACATTTAATTGACTTGTAATCTTGGAATTATATTAAAGTTTATTTATATTTCTAATTATCTGAGACCAAGATATTTGCTATAAACACAATAATAGTAATTTAAAGTAATATTTATATATTGTGTATCATTATATGTGGAATATAGTTAACATTAAATGTATAGAATAAAAACCACAATTTAATATAATAGAACACAGAGATAGTTTCTGCTAGAATAAAGTATTTTCCATTTTTTCTTTTTTTTTGTCTTTTTTTATTAAACTTTAAGTTCTAGGGTACATATGCATAATGTGCAGGTTTGTTACATATGTATACTTGTGCCATGTTGGTGTGCTGCACCCATCAACTCATCAGCACCCATCAACTCATCATTTACATCAAGAATAACTCCCAATGCAATCCCTCCCCACTCCCCCCACCATGATAGGCCGCGGTGTGTGATGTTCCCCTTCCCGGGTCCAAGAGATCTCATTGTTCAGTTCCCACCTATGAGTGAGAACATGCAATGTTTGGTTTTCTGTTCTTGCGATAGTTTGCTGAAAATGATGGTTTCCAGCTGCATCCATGTCCCTACAAAGGACACAAACTCATCCTTTTTTATGGCTGCATAGTATTCCATGGTGTATATGTGCCACATTTTCTTAATCCAGTCTGTCACTGATGGACATTTGGGTTGATTCCAAGTCTTTGCTATTGTGAATAGTGCCACAATAAACATACGTGTGCATGTGTCTTTATAGCAGCATGATTTATAATCCTTTGGGTATATACCCAGTAGTGGGATGGCTGGGTCATATGGTACTTCTAGTTCTAGATCCTTGAGGAATCGCCATACTGTTTTCCATAATGGTTGAACTAGTTTACAATCCCACCAACAGTGTAAAAGTGTTCCTATTTCTCCACATCCTCTCAGCACCTGTTGTTTCCTGACTTTTTAAGGATTGCCATTCTAACTGGTATGAGATGGTATCTCATTGTGGTTTTGATTTGCATTTCTCTGATGGCCAGTGATGATGAGCATTTTTTCATGTGTCTGTTGGCTGTATGAATGTCTTCTTTTGAGAAACGTCTGTTCATATCCTTTGCCCACTTTTTGATGGGGTTGTTTGTTTTTTTCTTTAAATTTGCTTGAGTTCTTTGTAGGTTCTGGATATTAGCCCTTTGTCAGATAAGTAGATTGCAAAAATTTTCTCCCATTCTGTAGGTTGCCTGTTCACTCTGATGGTAATTTCTTTTGCTGTGCAGAAGCTCTTTAGTTTAATTACATCCCATTTGTCAATTTTGGCTTCTGTTGCCGTTGCTTTTGGTGTTTTAGATATGAAGTCCTTGCCAATGCCTATGTCCTGAATGGTACTACCTAGGTTTTCTTCTAGGGTTTTTATGGTATTAGGTCTAACATTTAAGTCTCTAATCCATTTTGAATTAATTTTCGTATAAGGAGTAAGGAAAGGATCCAGTATCAGCTTTCTACTTATGGCTAGCCAATTTTCCCAGCACCATTTATTAAATAACGAATCCTTTCCCCATTTCTTGTTTTTGTCAGGGTTGTCAAAGATCAGTTGGCTGTAGATCTGAGGACTCTGTTCTGTTCCGTTGGTCTATATCTCTGTTTTGGTATCAGTACCATGCTGTTTTGGTTACTGTAGCCTTGTAGTATAGTTTGAAGTCAGGTAGCGTGATGCCTCCAGCTTTGTTCTTTTGACTTAGGATTGTCTTGGCAATGCGGGCTCTTTTTTGGTTCCATATGAACTTTAAAGCAGTTTTTTCCAATTCTGTGAAGAAAGTCATTGGTAGCTTGATGGGGATGGCATTGAATCTATAAATAACCTTGGGCAGTATGGCCATTTTCACGTTATTGATTCTTCCTATCCATGAGCATGGTATGATTTTCCATTTGTTTGTGTCCTCTTTGATTTCACTGAGCAGTGGTTTGTAGTTCTCCTTGAAGAGGTCCTTTACATCCCTTGTAAGTTGGATTCCTAGGTATTTTATTCTCTTTGAAGCAATTGTGAATGGAAGTTCATTCATGATTTGGCTCTCTGTCTGTTACTGGTGTATAAGAATGCTTGTGATTTTTACACATTGCTTTACTTCCAATTATGCGGTCAATTTTGGAATAAGTGTGATGTGGTGCTGAGAAGAATGCATATTCTGTTGACTTGGGTTGGAGAGTTCTATAGATGTCTATTAGGTCTGCTTGCTGCAGAGATGAGTTCAATTCCTGGATATCCTTGTTAAGTTTCTGTCTTGTTGATCTGTCTAATGTTGACAGTGGGGTGTTGAAGTCTCCCATTATTATTGTATGGGGGTCTAAGTCTCTTTGTAAGTCTCTAAGGACTTGCTTTATGCATCTGGGTGCTCCTGTATTGGGTGCATATATATTTAGGAGAGTTAGCTCTTTCTGTTGAATTGATCCCTTTACCATTATGTAATGGCCTTCTTTGTCTCTTTTGATCTTTGATGGTTTAAAGTCTGTTTTATCAGAGACTAGGATTGCAACCTCTGCTTTTTTTTTGTTCTCCATTTGCTTGGTAGATCTTCCTCCATCCCTTTATTTTGAGCTTATGTATGTCTCTGCATGTGAGATGGCTCTCCTGAATACAGCAGACTGATGGGTCTTGACTCTTTATCCAGTTTGCCAGTCTGTGTCTTTTAATTGGAGCATTTAGTCCATTTACATTTAAGCTTAATATTGTTATGTGTGAACTTGATCCTGCCATTATGATATTAACTGGCTATTTTGCTCGTTAGTTGGTGCAGTTTCTTCCTAGCCTAGATGGTCTTTACATTTTGGCATGTTTTTGCAATGGCTGGTAGTGGTTGTTCCTTTCCATGTTTAGGGCTTCCTTCAGGGTCTCTTGTAAGGCAGGCCTGGTGGTGACAAAATCTCTAAGCATTTGCTTCTCTGTAAAGGATTTTATTTCTCCTTCACTGATGAAACTTAGTTTGGCTGGATATGAAATTCTGGGTTGAAAATTCTTTTCTTTAAGAATGTTGAATATTGGCCCCCACTCTCTTCTGGCTTGTAGAGTTTCTGTCCAGGGATCTGCTGTGAATCTGATGGGCTTCCCTTTGTGGGTAACCCGACCTTTCTCTCTGACTGCGCTTAAGATTTTTTCCTTCATTTCAACTTTGGTGAATCTGGCAATTATGTGTCTTGGAGTTGCTCTTCTCGAGGAGTATCTTTGTGGTGTTCTCTGTATTTTCTGAATTTGAATGTTGGCCTGCCCTACTAGGTTGGGGAAGTTCTCCTGGATGATATCCTGAAGAGTGTTTTCCAACTTGGTTCCATTTTCCCCCTCACTTTCAGGCACCCCAATCAGACGTAGATTTGGTCTTTTTACATAATCCCATACTTCTTGCAGGCTTTGTTCATTTCTTTTTCTTCTTTTTTCTTTTGGTTTCTCTTCTCACTTCATTTTATTCATTTGATCCTCAATCGCTGATACTCTTTCTTCCAGTTGATCGAGTTGGTTACTGAAGCTTGTGCATTGTCACGTATTTCTCGTGTTATGGTTTTCATCTCTGTCAGTTCGTTTATGACCTTCTCTGCATTAATTATTCTAGCTATCAATTCTTCCACTCTTTTTTCAAGATTTTTAGTTTCTTTGCGCTGGGTACATAATTCCTCCTTTAGCTCTGAGAAGTTTGATGGACTGAAGCCTTCTTCTCTCATCTCATCAAAGTCATTCTCTGACCAGCTTTGATCCGTTGCTGGCGATGAGCTGCGCTCCTTTGCAGGGGGAGATGCGCTCTTATTTTTTGAATTTCCAGCTTTTCTGCCCTGCTTTTTCCCCATCTTTGTGGTTTTATCTGCCTCTGATCTTTGATGATGGTGACGTACTCATGTGGTTTTGGTGTAGGTGTCCTTCCTGTTTGATAATTTTCCTTCTAACAGTCAAGACCCTCAGCTGTAGGTCTGTTGGAGATTGCTTGAGGTCCACTCCAGACCCTGTTTGCCTGGGTATCAGCAGGAGAAGTTGCAGAAGATAGAATATTGCTGAACAGTGAGTGTTCCTGTCTGATTCTTGCTTTGGAAACTTCCTCTCAGAGGTGTACTCCACCGTGTGAGGTGTGAGGTGTCAGTCTGCCCCTAGTGGGGGATGTCTCCCAGTTAGGCTACTCAGGGATCAGGGACCCACTTGAGCAGGCAGTCTGTCCCTTCTCAGATCTCAACCTCCGTGTTGTGATATCCACTGCTCTCTTCAAAGCTGTCAGACAGAGTCGTTTGTGTCTGCAGAGGTTTCTGCTGCTTTTTGTTATTGTTGTTATTGTTGTTGTTGTTTAGGTGTGCCCTCTCCCCAGAGGTGGAGTCCACAGAGACAGGCAGGCTTCCTTGAGCTGCTGTGAGCTCCACCCAGTTCGAGCTTCCCAGTGGCTTTGTTTACCTACTTAAGCCTCAGCAATGGTGGGTGCCCCTCCCCCCAGCCTCGCTGCTGCCTTTCGGTTAGATCGCAAACTGCTCTGCTAGCAATGAGGAAGTCTCCATGGGCGTGGCACCCTCCAGGTCAGGTGTGGGATATAATCTCCTGGTGTGCCTGTTTGCTAAGACCCTTGGTACAACGTAGTATTGGGCTGGGAGTTACCTGATTTTCCAGGTGTTGTGTGTCTCAGTTCCCCTGTCTAGGAAAAGGGATTCCTTTCCCCCTTGCGCTTCCCAGGTGAGGCGATGCTTCTCCCTGCTTCAGCTCTTGCTGGTCGGGCTACAGCACCTGACCAGCACCGGTTGTCCGGCACTCCCTAGTGAGATGAACCCAGTACCTCAGTTGAAAATGGAGAAATCACCGGTCTTCTGTGTTGCTCGCGCTGGGAGTTGGAGACTGGAGCTGTTCCTATTCAGCCATCTTGATCCGCCCCTCCAGTTCACTCTTTCTCCACCTGCTCTCCATAGAAGATTAGGAAAGCTCCTCTATATTTTGCAGAAGAGTAAGGGTCTTCTGCTGGAACCTGGGGTCAGGGAGCATGATCAGAAGCATCAGTATCTCACAAGTCACATGTGATGGTGAGGCTAGGGTACAGGCTTAGAGATATTTATCTGGGAATAAGTTTATTAGCACTAAAGTTCCGCTTATCTGTAGCAGAACCTTAGGTATTAAGGTTGGAGGCCAGAAATGGAATTTAGGATGAGGCTCAGAGGTAAGAATGTGACTAAGGCTGTATTCTTCTTCCCATGTTGGGCCAGGGCTCTTGGTTAGGCATAATCAATGGGATACTAATAGATGTTTCCAAATAAAAATGCCCTGATTTTTACCGGTTACCAATTTTTGTGTTTTAATGACTCCTACCATGATGAATTCCAGACTACCAATGTGATGCTATTAAATGCAGAGCTGAAATGAGCATAATCAGCTTTCCTAAGCTGGTGCAAGTCAGAACATTATACCATTAGGCGTAATTATAGTTGATCCTAGACCTCAGATACTTACCTAGGTGGAACTGAGAGCTGCCACATCAATCCATGCATAGTATTTGTTACTGCTTACTTTCAACTGGGCTGTGGACATAGTTACTACCTCCCTGTATATGTGCTTAGTTGACTGGAAGACAGAGAGACAGAATGAGTCAGAATCCCTCAAGAAGCAATTAACCAAGAATAATTATTCCCAGAACCTTCGGGTGTATTAGAGAAAAAGGGAATAATTCCTGAGAAGCATGTCAGAGATTATGCATAAGAACATGCCAATGTCAATGCAAAACCCAAATAAACATAAAATAGTTACACAATATCATTAATTATAATTTAAATATAAGACATTGGTTTGTATTTCTTATATACTTCCCCACCTCTTAACTTCATTAATTTTTTCATACACGATCATTTAGAAAACTTTTATGTAGTCAGGTTAACATACGTTTTATTAATATTACATACTTTTCATTCTTAAGAAGCTATTCCAAACACAAAGCAAAAAGTAGAGAGATGCAGAGTTGGATCTAGAGCTAGAGACAAAACTGCAGATAGGGATAGTGGTGTAGATAATATTAAAGGGGGATAAAGACAGTAATCATGATAAAGACAGGTAATAGAGAGATTCTGGATTCCATCTGATATTTGTTTTGGGGACTTGGGTAATTAGGGATTTTACTTAAGTATTCTCAAACATATAAACAATTTTTCTAATACCAAGTATAAGATCAAGGTTTGGTCTCCAAGCATTTTGAGGGACTACATATATTTTATTTTAAATTTTCATATAAATATGGATCTAATTCTGGACTGTTTTCTGTTCTTTGATCTGTGTCCTTTTTGCCATATGCACATACTGCCATTCTTATTCTGTTTCTATATACAACTTCATATTCAATTGGTCAAGCTATAGTTTTAAGTTGTCATGCTAACTTTTTGTATTTATTCTTTCAAATAGGCTTTTCTTTCAAAAAGCCAGCATGCATAAAAATTTAGTAATGACCTAAATTGAACTAAAGCCATAACACCCTCAGAAGGAAGCATGGGTAAATCTTCATGAACTTTGATTTTAAAATAGATTCTTAGATATGACACAAAAAGCATGAGTAGCAAAAAATAAATACATAAATTGGATTTCATTTAAAAAGTTCATGCAACAAAGGACTTTATTAAGAAAGTAAAAAGACAACCTATAATATGAAGAACATCTTTGCAAATTATATATTTGATAAGTTTAATATCCAGAATGTATGAAGAAGTTCCACAACTGAAAACAAAGAGACAAACAACTCAGTTTAAAAATATGCAAATGATGTGAATGAGTAATTTCTACAAAGAAGATATACAAATGATCATTGGCACATAAAATGCAAACCAAAACAACAATAAAACACCACTTCAAACTTACTAGAATACCTATAATTTAAGATAAACAAACCAAATGAAAAGTAACAAGTGTTGACAAAGATATTAGAAAATTGGAATCCTCATATATTGCTGCTAAAAGTGTTAAGTGGTGCAACTTCTGTAGAAAATATTTTGATAGGTCTTCAAAAACGTAGGCACTGAATTATCATAAGACCCCAAAATTCCTCTCCTAGGTATATATTACAAATATATATAAAGATTTAAACAGGTACTTGTACCAAAATGTTTATTGTAACATTATTCACAATAGCCAGGTGGCAACAACCAGAATGTACATAAATAGATGAATGAATAAACAAATGTGATATATACACACAATGGAATATTATGTAGCGATAAAAAAAAATGAAGCACAGATGCAGTAAGTCCTCATTTAATGTCATGAATAAGTTTTTGGAAACGGCAACTCTAAGTGAAATGACGTACAACAGATCTTCAAATAACACTGTTTTATCCAATGTTGTTTTGTTAGATGAGAAAAAAAATGGATATCATTATATGTCATTTGGCTTAAAGTTTCGGTTTCCAAGAATCTAGGAAAGGATAACATTAAGCAAAGACTTACTACCATACATGTTATGGCATGGATGAACTTTGAAACGTTATGTTGAGTAAAATAAGCCAGACACAAAACAACAAATATTGTATGAATCTATTTATATGAATTATCTAAAATAGACTGACTTAGAGAAACATATAGTAGATTAGAGGTTACTATGGGACTGGGGAGTTATTGCCTAACAAGTATAACATTTCTGCTTGGATGATGAAAAAATGTTGGCATGAGATCATGATGATGATGTGAATATAATTAATGCCATATAATTATACTTAAAAATGGTTAACATGGTGAACTTTATCACATATGATATATAGTATTATATGTAGCATATTTATAAACTTTATCACAATAAAAATGGAAAGAAATGCAAAACACAAGACAAATTCTTATTTTGATTAGGATTGAATTGAATTAATTATGAGTTGTTTTGGAGAGAATTGTTATCATAATAAACAATGTACAATAAACAACTCTTTCATTTATTTTAGGCAGATGTACAGTTCTGTTATCATTTTGGTTCTTTTTTTTCATTTTTTGTTTTTGTTTCTGTTTTATGAATTTTTTTTTTTTTTTTTTTTTTTGAGATGGCATCTCTCTCTACGGTCCAGGCTGGAGTGCAGCGGTGTGATGTCGGCTCAGTGCAACCTCTGCCTCCAGAATTCAAACCATTCTCCTGCCTCAGCCTCCCGTATAGCTGTGATTACAGGTGTGCACCACCACGCCCGGCCTCTATCATCATTTTGAATGTGACTTTTTTCCTATTGATTCTTGCAGTTATATAAAACATTATTAATTTTTGTGTTGTCCTTGTATAACTCTGTTTACTTTCCAGTGATTTATACTTAAATGATCATATCATATACAAAAGAAATTTTAAAAATAAAGTCAAAGACGTAAATAAATACCCTGCAGATTCCAAATTTGTCTTTCTTTCTCCACCCAAAATCAAAATTTTGTTTGATTTATGTTAACTAAGACCTCAATTATAACAATAGTTCATAGTAGTATTGGTCTTGGATCTCTCACTCATATGAAATACTATTTTCACTTTATCAAATGCTTAGCACCCTATACTTTTTTGTTTTTGCTAATTCTGTCTAGAACAACATATCAATTTTAGCTAAGTGCATCCAAAACTCCCTGCTCTAAAATTGTGTGGTGTTCTGTCCTTTTTTGGTGTTCTTTCCTTCCTCCCTCCCTCTCTTCCTCCCTCCTTTCCTTCCTCCCTCCCTCCCTCACTCTCTCTTTCTCTTTCTTTCCCTCCCTCCCTCCATCTCTCCCTCCCTCCTTCCTTCCTTCCTTTCTCTTTCTTTCTTTCTTTCTTTCTTTCTTTCTTTCTTTCTTTCTTTCTTTCTTTCTTTCTTTCTTTCTTTCTTTCCTTCCTTCCTTCCTTCCTTCTCTCTCTCTCTCCCTTTCTTCTTTCTTTCTTTCTTTCTTTCTTTCTTTCTTTCTTTCTTTCTTTCTTTCTTTCTTTCTTTCTTTCTTTCTCTTCCTAGCTGAAAGGTTAGTGATTAAGGAGACGGTAGAACATGAAAAGTTCTTCTCATGTCCAGGGCAATGGCTCAGTAATGTTTCCTTCAGCAGCTACATAGCAATAGCCATTTCCTAAATCCTTTCAGAATCTGAGTGCTGAACTGAAAGTTTGTTTAAAGATCATAAATTCAATCATTTTTATTTATACCATTTTTAACTGCTAAAATGACATGTGTATTACTGTGTAGCTATATATGTATATATGACTACATATATTCATATACCTATTTTAGATAACATGTTTCATGCATTCTGGATGGGAAATTGTCATATTCTTAGATCCCCACTGCTAAAATCAGGATACAAAACCTTCCTGCCTTTCAGTCAAATCCTCTGTCATCATACTGCAATCTATTCCCTCATTTTCCATCATATTATTACTTTTACGGAGAAATACAAAAATGAGTATAAATTTCACACAGAATGTCCAAAACATTCTGTAGAGTAGAAAAAACATACTATGTAAAGTTTAACAGATGTACTGAGAAATGCAAATATTTTGCAGATAATTCAAAATAGCACTTAAATATTTAGTGTAGTACTAGTAGAAAAAAATTAATTGGATTTTTTAGAATGTTTCATGTATTCTCCCTTCCCAATAATGGAAATACTATAGGAAGTCTATTTCTAACTTTTTTATTCTTTGGTGCACAAACGTGTGTGTGTGTGTCACACGCATACATATGTATGTGTACACACATACATATATGTGTGTGCACACGCATACATATATATGTGTGTGTGTACATACACATATATGAAAGTATATCCACATATAAATGTAGAAAAATTAGTGTATGTATATGTAAATGTATGTGTTAATACATGTATAAATTTCTATAAAAATCAGAAAAAATTAAGCATAAGTCAAACATAAGTAGTTTGCAAGTGTTTAAGATAATACCTCAAATTTCTCAAAGTTATTTTTTTCTTTCTTTAGGCATAAATAAGGTCATTTTTTAAACTTTCTCATGGCATTGTTCTAGGCTTTTAAGAAGGAGAGATTGTAAAAATGTGTATTGATGTGAAGTAATTAAGGTATAGTCTGTAGATAATATCATAGATAATTACTTTCGCTGTGATTACATTCTTTTTTTTACTTAAGTTTCTTGGATAATATTCTCCTTAATCTCCTTTAGCTTTTAAAAAATGATTATTTTAAACATTTATTTATCACCCAGGTATAGAAATGTTCAATCATTTTACTTCTTCAGTGATGTCTCTGTTGATGCCATGATGCTATATTGATGACTTGGGTCTAAAATCTCCACTGTAGGGGGAAAATATGTATTAGCTTTTAAATCATCCAGGTAATCTCATATATGTTAATTTAATATTGGTTATTATTTGCTTTAATTCACTATTATGCACTCATTGAATACATATGTATTATGTGTCTATTCCATACAATAGACTTTGTGAGATGTCAGTGAGTTAGAAAATATTTTAAGGGTAACATTTTAACTTAAGTAATAGGTGTTGACATAAATAATTATAATATTATGGCTTCATGTTATTGGTTCAAGTCTCTGCAGAGGACAGCGGGAGTGTTGTACATTTCATCAGAATTTCATACTGACTGTAAAAAGCACAGTGACTGACTCGAAACCCCACTTCTTAGCTCTATGTAGGAAAAGTCAATCTGGATTAAACCCTAAAATATATTTCTCTTTTCTCAATTATCTTTATGCATTTTTAAGTTAAAATTCCTGAAAATAGTATGTCTGGAAAAAATTGAGAATTTCATTATTTTAAAGTATTTTTCTTCAATATCTTTGATCTTTGAGTGCCTTAGCAAAATGCAGTGGGCATTTTGATAGACACCATCCTTTTAAGTGTGTTTGAGGATTTCTATGGATTGTATTTATTTCTATTCCCTAAAATAGACTTTTAAATTTTAACAGCATACACCGATAGGAGAGAAAAGCAAAATCACTCGATCTTTAATTTGTTTGGTCGTCACCCCATAAATGATGGGGTTTAGCATAGGGGGCACCAACACATAGAGATTGGCCACTAGGATGTGAATGTGGTGAGGGACGGTTTTACCTCCAAAGCGATGGGCAAGAAATGAAAAGAATGCTGGGGCATAGAACGTAAGTATGACACAGATGTGAGAGCCACACGTACTAAGGGCCTTGAACCTGGCAGCCCGGGAAGGTATCTGAAACACTGCGTAGAGGATCATTACATAGGATATAATGATAAGCACTATATCCAGTCCTGTAGAGAGTAGGGCCACAGTGAGGCCATAAATGATGTTGACATTGATACTGCCACATGCCAATCTGGCAATGCCCATGTGCTTACCGTAGGAATGAGGAATGATGTTTCTCCCACAATATGTAAGTCGGCATACCAGGAAGACGAACGGACAGCAGATGAAAAAGCTCCTGACCACAGTTGCTATGCCAGTCTTCCTGATGGTTGATGAGGTTAAAATGGTGGTGTATCTCAGTGGGTAACAGATGGCCACATAGCGGTCAAATGCCATTGCCAGGAGAATAGCAGATTCTGCCACAAAGATGAAATGTATGAAAACATCTGAGACACACAGCTACCAAAGGATATATCCGTAGAGTGGAAGCAGAGGTTAGCCAGTATCTTAGGGGCTGCAGCAGTGGAGAGCAGGAAGTCTGCTGAGGCCAGCATGGATAGGAAGAGATACATGGGCTCATGGAGACTGCGCTCAGACATGATCAGGAAGATAAAGAAGATATTGCCTGCAACAGCCACAGTGTACACAAAAGAAAAAGGAATGGAGATCCAGGTATGCAAGCCTTCCAGCCCTGGGATTCCCATTAGGACATACCACACATCCTGTGGATTAGTGTGATTATGAATGAAAGGAGCAATGTGTACAGTTTATTCCAGGCCTAGTGCCATTAATGAAAGACCACAAGGTTGAGGATAGAGAAGCTGAATGAGGTCTGAACAGACTTTTTTTCTTTTCAATGTTTTCTTCTCTGGGAATGGAGAGTAAAATGGGTTAATAAGCCTAATATTTAAGTCCTACCAAATAATTTTTTATACCTTAAAAAATGAATAGATATTATTTAATAACTGCTTAATATGTGTTATACTGCCTTACAAATATTAACTTATGAAATCTTCCCAATAACCTATTGAAAACCCCTTTAAATTACCTTTGTATAAATCCTATTATTTCTTTTTTTTTTATTATTATACTTTAAGTTCTAGGGTACATGTGCATAATGTGCAGGTTTGTTACATATGTATACTTATGCCATGTTGGTGTGCTGCACCCATCAACTCGTCAGCACTCATCAATTCATCATTTATATCATGCATAACTCCCCAGTGCAATCCCTCCCTCCTCCCCCCTCCTCATGAGAGGCCCCGGTGTGTGATGTTCCCCTTCCCAGTCCAAGTGATCTCATTGTTCAGTTCCCACCTATGAGTGAGAACATGCGGTGTTTGGTTTTCTCTTCTTGTGATAGTTTGCTAAGAATGATGGTTTCCAGCTGCATCCATGTCCCTACAAAGGACGCAAACTCATCCTTTTTATGGCTGCATAGTATTCCATGGTGTATATATGCCACATTTTCTTAATCCAGTCTGTCACAGATGGACATTGGGTTGATTCCAAGTCTTTGCTATTGTGAATAGTGCCGCAATAAACATACGTGTGCATGTGTCTTGTAGTAGAGTAATTATAATCCTTTGGGTATATACCAGTAGTGGGATGGCTGGGTCATATGGTACATCTAGTTCTAGATCCTTGAGGAATCGCCATACTGTTTTCCATAATGGTTGAACTAGTTACAATCCCACCAACAGTGTAAAAGTGTTCCTATTTCTCCACATCCTCTCCAACACCTGTTGTTTCCTGACTTCTTAATGATTGCCATTCTAACTGGTGTGAGATGGTATCTCATTGTGGTTTTGATTTGCATTTCTCTGATGGCGAGTGATGATGAGCATTTTTCATGTGTCTGTTGGCTGTATGGATGTCTTCTTTGAGAAATGTCTGTTCATATCCTTTGCCACTTTTGATGGGGTTGTTTGTTTTTTCTTGTATATTTGTTTGAGTTCTTTGTAGATCTGGATATTAGCCCTTTGTCAGATGAGTAGGTTGCAAAAATTTTCTCCCATTCTGTAGGTTGCCTGTTCACTCTGATGGTAGTTTCTTTTGCTGTGCAGAAGCTCTTAGTTTAATGAGATCCCATTTGTCAATTTTGGCTTTTGCTGCCGTTGCTTTTGGTGTTTTAGACATGAAGTCCTTGCCCATGCCTATGTCCTGAATGGTACTACCTAGATTTTCTTCTAGGGTTTTATGGTATTAGGTCTAACATTTAAGTCTCTAATCCATCTTGAATTAATCTTCGTATAAGGGGTAAGGAAAGGATCCAGTTTCAGCTTTCTACTTATGGCTAGCCAATTTTCCAGCACCATTTATTAAATAGGGAATCCTTCCCATTTCTTGTTTCTCTCAGGTTTGTCAAAGATCAGATGGCTGTAGATGTGTGGTATTATTTCTGAGGACTCTGTTCTGTTCCATTGGTCTATATCTCTGTTGTGGTACCAGTACCATGCTGTTTTGGTTACTGTAGCCTTGTAGTATAGTTTGAAGTCAGGTAGCGTGACGCCTCCAGCTTTGTCCTTTTGACTTAGGATTGTCTTGGCAATGCGGGCTCTTTTTTGGTTCCATATGAACTTTAAAGCAGTTTTTTCCAATTCTGTGAAGAAAGTCATTGGTAGCTTGATGGGGATGGCATTGAATCTATAAATCACCTTGGGCAGTATGGCCATTTTCACGATATTGATTCTTCTATCCATGAGCATGGTATGTTCTTCCATTTGTTGTGTCCTCTTTGATTTCACTGAGCAGTGGTTTGTAGTTCTCCTTGAAGAGGTCCTTTACATCCTTGTAAGCTGGATTCCTAGGTATTTTATTCTCTTTGAAGCAATTGTGAATGGAAGTTCATTCATGATTTGCTCTCTGTTTGTCTGTTACTGGTGTATAAGAATGCTTGTGATTTTTGCACATTAATTTTGTATCCTGAGACTTTGCTGAAGTTGCTTATCAGCTTAAGGAGATTTTGGGCTGAGACAATGGGGTTTTCTAAAAATATCAATGTCATCTGCAAACAGGGACAATTTGATCTTCTTTTCCTAACTGGATACCCTTGATTTCTTCTCTTGCCTGATTGCCCTAGCCAGAACTTCCAACACTATGTTGAATAGGAGTGGTGAGAGAGGGCATCCCTGTCTTGTGCCAGTTTTCAAAGGGAATTTTTCCAGTTTTTGCCCATTCAGTATGATATTAGCTGTGGGTTTGTCATAAATAGCTCTTACTATTTTGAGGTACATTCCATCAATACCGAATTTATTGAGGGTTTTAGCATAAAGGGCTGTTGAATTTTGTCAAAAGCCTTTTCTGCATCTAATGAGATAATCATGTGGTTCTTGTCTTTGGTTCTGTTTATATGCTGGATTACGTTTATTGATTTGCGAATGTTGAACCAGCTTGCATCCAGGGATGAAGCCCACTTGATCATGGTGGATAAGCTTTTGATGTGCTGCTGAATCCGTTTTGCCAGTATTTTATTGAGATTTTTGCATCGATGTTCATCAGGGATATGGTCTAAAATTCTCTTTTTTTGTTGTGTCTCTGCCAGGCTTTGGTATCAGGATGATGTTGGCCTCATAAAATGAGTTAGGGAGGATTCCCTCTTTTTTATTGATTGGAATAGTTTCAGAAGGAATGGTACCAGCTCCTCCTTGTACCTCTGGTAGAATTCAGCTGTGAATCCATCTGGTCCTGGACTTTTTTGGTGGGTAGGCTATTAATTGTTGCCTCAATTTCAGAGCCTGCTATTGGTCTATTCAGGGATTCAACTTCTTCCTGGTTTAGTCTTTGGAGAGTGTAAGTGTCCAGGAAATTATCCATTTCTTCTAGATTTTCTAGTTGATTTGCGTAGAGGCATTTATAGTATTCTCTGATGGTTGTTTGTATTTCTGTGGGGTCAGTGGTGATATCCCCTTTATCATTTTTTATTGCGTCTATTTGATTCCTCTCTTTTCTTCTTTATTAGTCTTGCTAGCGGTCTGTCAATTTTGTTGATCTTTTCAAAAAACCAACTCCTGGATTCATTGATTTTTGGAGGGTTTTTGTGTCTCTATCTCCTTCAGTTCTGCTCTGATCTTAGTTATTCTTGCCTTCTGCTAGCTTTTGAATGTGTTTGCTCTTGCCTCTCTAGTTCTTTTAATTGTGATGTTAGAGTGTCAATTTTAGATCTTTCCTGCTTTCTCTTGTGGGCATTTAGTGCTATAAATTTCCCTCTACACACTGCTTTAAATGTGTCCCAGAGATTCTGGTATGTTGTATCTTTGTTCTCATTGGTTTCAAAGAACATCTTTATTTCTGCTTCATTTCGTTATGTACCCAGTAGTCATTCAGGAGCAGGTTGTTCAGTTCCATGTAGTTGAGCGGTTTTGATTGAGTTTCTTAGTCCTGAGTTCTAGTTTGATTGCACTGTGGTCTGAGAGACAGTTTGTTATAATTTCTGTTCTTTGACATTTGCTGAGGAGTGCTTTACTTCCAATTATGTGGTCAATTTGGAATAAGTGCGATGTGGTGCTGAGAAGAATGTATATTCTGTTGATTTGGGGTGGAGAGTTCTATAGATGTCTATTAGGTCCGCTTGGTGCAGAGATGAGTTCAATTCCTGGATATCCTTGTTAACTTTCTGTCTCGTTGATCTGTCTAATGTTGACAGTGGAGTGTTGAAGTCTCCCATTATTATTGTATGGGAGTCTAAGTCTCTTTGTAGGTCTCTAAGGACTTGCTATGAATCTGGGTGCTCCTGTATTGGGTGCATATATATTTAGGAGAGTTAGCTCTTCTGTTGAATTGATCCCTTTACCATTATGTAATGGCCTTCTTTGTCTCTTTTGATCTTTGATGGTTTAAAGTCTGTTTTATCAGAGACTAGGATTGCAACCCCTGCTTTTTTTTGTTCTCCATTTGCTTGGTAGATCTTCCTCCATCCCTTTATTTTGAGCCTATGTATGTCTCTGCATGTGAGATGGGTCTCCTGAATACAGCAGACTGATGGGTCTTGACTCTTTATCCAGTTTGCCAGTCTGTGTCTTTTAATTGGAGCATTTAGTCCATTACATTTAAGGTTAATATTGTTATGTGTGAACTTGATCCTGTCATTATGATATTAACTGGTTATTTTGCTCGTTAGTTGATGCAGTTTCTTCCTAGCCTCGATGGTCTTTACATTTTGCATGTTTTTGCAATGGCTGGTAGTGTTTCCTTTCCATGTTTAGGGCTCCTTCAGGGTCTCTTGTAAGGCAGGCCTGGTGGTGACAAAATCTCTAAGCATTTGCTTATCTGTAAAGGATTTTATTTCTCCTTCACTGATGAAACTTAGTTTGGCTGGATATGAAATTCTGGGTTGAAAATTCTTTTCTTTAAGAATGTTGAATATTGGCCCCCACTCTCTTCTGGCTTGTAGAGTTTCTGCCGAGAGTCTGCTGTTAGTCTGATGGGCTTCCCTTTGTGGGTAACCGACCTTTCTCTCTGGCTGCCCTTAAGATTTTTCCTCATTTCAACTTTGGTGAATCTGGCAATTATGTGTCTTGGAGTTGCTCTTCTGGAGGAGTATCTTTGTGGGGTTCTCTGTATTTCCTGAATTGAATGTTGGCCTGCCCTACTAGGTGGGGAAGTTCTCCTGGATGATATCCTGAAGAGTGTTTTCCAACTTGGTTCCATTTTCCCCTCACTTTCAGGCACCCCAATCAGACGTAGATTTGGTCTTTTTACATAATCCCATACTTCTTGCAGGCTTTGTTCATTTCTTTTTCTTCTTTTTTCTTTTGGTTTCTCTTCTCGCTTCATTTCATTCATTTGATCCTCAATCGCTGATACTCTTTCTTCCAGTTGATCGAGTCGGTTACTGAAGCTTGTGCATTTGTCACGTATTTCTCGTGTCATGGTTTTCATCTCTGTCATTTCGTTTATGATCTTCTCTGCATTAATTAGTCTAGCTTCAATTCTTCCACTCTTTTTTCAAGATTTTTAGTTTCTTTGCGCTGGGTACGTAATTCCTCCTTTAGCTCTGAGAGTTTGATGGACTGAAGCCTTCTCTCTCATCTCTGACCAGCTTTGATCCGTTGCTGGCGATGGGCTGCGCTCCTTTGCAGGGGGAGATGCGCTCTTATTTTTGAATTTCCAGCTTTTCTGCCCTGCTTCTTCCCCATCTTTGTGGTTTTATCTGTCTCTGGTCTTTGATGATGGTGACGTACTGATGGGGTTTTGGTATAGGTGTCCTTTCTGTTTGATAGTTTTCCGTCTGACAGTCAGAAGGACTGTCTGTTGGTCTGTTGGAGATTGCTTGAGGTCCACTCCAGACCCTGTTTGCCTGGGTATCAGCAGCAGAGGTTGCCAAAGATAGAATATTGCTGAACAGCGAGTGTACCTGTCTGATTCTTCCTTGGAAGTTTCCTCTCAGGGGTGACTCCACCCTGTGAGGTGTGGGGTGTCAGACTGCCCCTAGTGGGGGATGTCTCCCAGTTAGGCTACTCAGGGGTCAGGGACCCACTGAGCAGGCAGTCTGTCCGTTCTCAGATCTCAACCTCCGCGTTGGGAGATCCACGGCTCTCCCAAAGCTGTCAGACAGAGTCGTTGGCGTCTGCACCGGCCCCCGCTGCTTTCCCTATTGGACTTCAGCTGTGGGCTGTCCCCAGAGGTGGAGTCTACAGAGACAGGCAGGCTTCCTTGAGCTGCTGTGAGCTCCACCCAGTTCGAGCTTCCCAGCGGCTTTGTTTACCTACTTAAGCCTCAGCAATGGCGGGCGCCCCTCCCCAGCCTCTCTGCTGCCTTGCAGATAGATCCCCGCAGACTGCTGAGTTAGCAGTGAGGGAGGCTCTGTGGGCGTGGGACCCTCCCGGCCAGATGTGGGATATATTCTCCTGGTGTGCCTGTTTCCTTAAAGCGCAGTATTGGGGTGGGAGTTACCCGATTTTCCAGGTGTTGTGTGTCTCAGTTCCCCTGGCTAGGAAAACGGATTTCCTTCCCCCTTGCACTTCCAGGTGAGGCGATGCCTCGCCCTGCTTCAGCTCTCGCTGGTCAGGCTGCAGCAGCTGACCAGCACCGATTGTCCGGCACTCCCTAGTGAGATGATCCCAGTACCTCAGTTGAAAATGCAGAAATCACCGGTCTTCTGTGTTGCTCGCGCTGGGAGTTGGAGACTGGAGGTGTTCCTATTCGGCCATCTTGCTCCCGACTAAATCCTATTATTTCTACAGATGTAAGAAAACCCCCAGACTTTCAGCCTCTTACCCTAAGCCCTATTGGATTTAAAGTAAGGCAGGGTAAATCTGAAAACTTTAATCTTTACTACCATCCAATGCTGCCTATCAAGATAAAACTAGATACAAAACACAGCATCAAATTTTTTATCATATCCCTAAGGAAAATAGAGAGTTATGAAATGGAGTTGTACTGCTTACAGAAATGGGAGGGAATAAGTCTGACAAAATAGATTTCAAGCAATATAGTTTATATGCCTTCTTCTACATTTATTGGCATTAACTTATTGTTAAGCCATATGCTAACCATTGAAGACACACAGCAAATTAAATTATTCTGCCAATTAATCTATTCCTCAAAAATATAAGATAAGACATTATAAACTTTAACTATTTGTAATGCCAAACTGAGCTGGGTTTTTAAATGTATATGCCTGCTGGGCGTGGCAGTTCATGCCTGTAATCCCAGCACTTTGGGAGGCCGAGGCAGGCAGATCACAAGGTCAGGAGTTCGAGACCAGCTTGACCAAAACAGTGAAACCCTGTCTCTACTAAAAATACAAAAATTAGCCTGGCGTAGTGGCATGCACTTTTAATCCCAGCTACTCAGGAGGCCTAGGCAGAAGAATTGCTTAAACTTGGGAGGCGGAGGTTTCAGTGAGCAGAGATTACACAGCTGCACTCCAGCCTGGGTGACAGAGCGAGATTCCCTCTCAAAAAAAAAAAAAAAAAAAAAAAAAAACTGTATGTGTCTCATAGATGGTAAAGAATAAAATATTTCATTTCTTTCCACTTCAGTCACTGATTGAAAATGAGACAATACATATTGTATTTCTAAGTACCACCACAGTAGCAAGTAATTTAATGTTTTCATATTATGAAACAGGAGTCTATATTACTTTAATAAATTACTAGTTATTACCAATTACTAGTTCCAAAAAATGTGGATAGAAGCAAATGTAATATTGGATGAAAAGGAAGATTAGGAGATAAAACACCAGGGTAGGTGACATACACACAGAAAAATTATATAGGTAGATAGATAGATTAGAGGAGACAGATTAGACAGACAGATAGATAGATAGATAGATACATAGATACATGCATGGGTATAAACATAGATGATAATATGCAAATGACAGGTAGCTTCTATACTCTATCAGTCCCCTTTCTCAAATAAAAGCTGGCTAAAGTTCTAAAGGGGCTTAAGAAACGACTGCTCCTCCATCTCTTGATTCCATTACAGTTCAATATACTAATCATCGTATAGCATAGTCTGCTACCTTTACTTTTGTTTTTTGTTAAGTGCTGAATATTCTGGTCTCAAATTTTATATGATGAAAATGTTTGGACCCCATTTTTTGAGTTACAGTTTAGAATATAAAATATCCACACAGTTGACCAATTTAGCCTTGCTTTAAGTTAGCATAAGGTTCTTTAAAAATATTAAGATAAAATTTGAAGTTATTTAACTCCGTGGATCCACTTTATTTACATAAACTAATTGTTTTACTATTTAATACGTATCTCACCTTGTTAGAATATTTTAAATAAACTCTTGATGTTTGAGAGACAGAAAAGGTTAATTTTGAAGAATTCCTGACACAGTTTTAGGCCAGAGTCATGCATGTGAGTGAAGTGTAGTTATAGAAGGGAGGGTTACAGTGACTGGGCTTCATCTGGACATTAGGGTTGGCAGAGAAAAATCTAAGAGGAAAAAAAATACAGAATGAAGATAAGAAGGAAAGAAAACAGACTTTTCAGGCCTTTAAATTTTTTTCTGGTAATCTTTTGTGATATCAATTTTTTTTAATGTTTGTTTGTTTTTTCTATAACATTGTCACATGTGATTACCCAGATTATAGGCCTGGGTTCCTTGTAGCATTATTCTAGGATATTTCTGATGGCATATTCTGACTGACTCATTAATGTATCCACAGAGCAAAGACAGTATGGTGTAATTGGAACAGTATAGCTCTAAGGACATATGCAATTGTATTTAAATACTTGCTAAATCTTATTCTGACTCTCTGACCCTGGAAACATCATTTAATTTGCACTTTAGTTCTCTTGCTTGTAAAATACCTAAAAATAAACATAAATTTAAAATGTAAGTCATTTCTGAAGTCAGTGTTTTAGGATGGTAGCTACATAAGTCATTCATATCTCTATCCCAACAATAGATGATATCAGGGTACTAACAAAATTGTAGCAATTAAGACCAAAATTATTGTCAACTTGAATAAGTTTAACTTTTGGGACTTCAGGCTTATTATCCATCAAACTGAGATTTAATTGATTTAGGATATCCATAAATACCAGGAATAAATTTCTTACACTGGGTACATGATATCAGTTGGTAATCTTCACCCCGAATCTGTCATTTACTTTGATGAGGTGCAAATAGTTCAGCATGGTGATGGACACATGAATTTTGAAATGGAGTTTTATTTTTGCCCCTCACCAGGATAATATCTTTGTTACACAGGGAAGAGAGTTAAAAATTTTGGAGTGCCAACTTCTTAATCTGTGCCTAGGCTATTATTACCTGATGCATAATAGTCAATTAACTACAGAACAAGGCATACTCACACACACATACACATTAAACTACTAAAATTTTTTATTACTGAACCTTGTTTTAACTACTACAATATAAATTCCTTGAGTCTTTATACAACATTCAAATCTGCATCATATCAAAGGAAATGAGCATTACATAAACATATTCTAAGAGAAAAATAAACTACTATTTTTGAAAATGACTCACTTAATACAAGGACACAAAAAATACTACAATTGCAAGTTAACTCCAGCTAAAGCCAAGTCCAGTACTCCATGGGTCAAAAATCAAGGAAAATGTGAGATGTTAAGTTGTTGGAAGAATGATCAGCTTCTGCAGCTTCTTGACTTTTTTTTTTCTGGTGTCATTTTCTACATGTTTTCATTGATCTTAACTCAGTTTACTTACTTGTATTTTCTAGAATCCTGGAGATATTTAGCAGATTGAGAGGAGACAAAAAAAAAGCAAAGTGATATCCAAACATGATAGGAAATCTGGAACCATTTATACTTCTTTAAAAGCATCTCTTGGGCCAAGGTTTTCAGCTCCAGAGGACTGAATTTTACTCCTCCCACGGAAGGAGATGACATGGAGCTGGTGCTGGTACATAGCCCACAGGGAGAAGCATACTGCATTCTGTTCCATTATAATTTGTGCATTTTTTTCTTCAGCCAGCACTCTCTGACACCTAAGTTAACACATACATCTACTTGTCCAGATCTTTCGTCCCTGTCATATATGGTTCCCAATGAACCATTGGCAAATATAGGTTGCCAAAGAGATATGTGGGAAAAGGACTTTACACATCTTAGATGGTGCCTAAAAGTTAATTCTCTCATTTTTATTTCCCTTTAACTTTTAAGGCTCTATTGCTTTCCCTGGTTTTTCTTGGTCACACGGTAAATGGGTCAGAATCAGAAGGGCCAGTAAATTATATTGGCTACTGTAGAGATCCCATTCTCTTGAAGTATACTTTAATGAGGAATACAGATGAAGATAAAAAGACAGAAACAAATACCATGATATTCATGGAATTAAAAACTGATTTCACACAGATAAACCAGATTTATGGAGAGAGATGTTTTCTTATTAACTTCTCTCAAGTGGAGCCTTCCAAATATCTGTGATTTTCTGATATTTTTCGAGGAACCCCTAAAAGTTTTTTTAAACCTACATTAGTAAAACTTAGTTAAAAAAAAAAAAAAGATAGTAAAACATCCCTATAAATACGATGTTTGACATCAGCTGACCCTGACTGGATGATCTTGACTGGATGCTAGGCAAGTGCCCAGATCCTCCAGTCGGTCATCTAGACATCTTAGTTCTCACTGGCTGAGAGAGGTCGTGTTTTATTACATAAGCATGAGTGCTATATGGAATGAGACACAAGAATTACCACATGCATTTAAAGTGCTTTCCATTCAAAGGTCTTAAAACCATAGTGAGAATAAATTGGATGGTTTCACCTTGCTTTTTCAGATATTTAAAAAAAAAAAGGATAGTACTGGCCGGGCGCCGTGGCTCATGCTTGTAATCCCAGCACTTTGGGAGGCCGAGGCAGGCGGATCACGAGGTCAGGAGATCGAGACCATCCTGGCTAACACAGTGAAACCCCATCTCTTCTAAAAATACATAAAATTAGCCGGGCGTGGTGACGGGCACCTGTAGTCCCAGCTACTCAGGAGGCTGAGGCAGGAGAATGGTGTGAACCACAGAGGCAGAGCTTGCAGTGAGCTGAGATTGCACCACTGCACTCCAGCCTGGATGACAGAGCGAGACTCCATCTCAAAAAAAAAAAAAAAAAAGGATAGTGCTTATCTTCCCTCCTATCCTTGGAAAACAAATTAAAAGAATCAAAGGATATTAGAGAAAAAGAGATGGATAAAGGACAAGGAGAATTTAGGGGACAATAGGAATTGATGTCTGCATCTGACTGCCTGGTAGTGACTAGAAACAAAGAATGGAATCCACGAGGTCTGCTGATAACTTATTATAATATTTTTAAATTTGGATACTCTAAAGTTTTAAGAATTTTTTTTTGAGCAAACGTTTTCAGTAAATAATGATTTCTGATACATATAATAAGCAAGAGGTCAGTGATCCAAACTACTACTACTGTCGTACAAGTACCACATTACTACTTTAAAACACACCTCCAGCAATATTCTATGCAGATGAAATAATCGTTATCCATAACCTTTAATGTGCTTAGTTGTTTTTTTTTTTTTTTTACTTTTTTGAGATGGAGTCTCGCTCAGTCACCCAGGCTGGAGTGCAGTGGCGCGATCTCAGCACAGTAGTACCCTACTCTTGGTACCAATTTTCTGTATTTTCCATTCTCATATTGCTGTAAGGAAATATCTGAGACTAACTGCAAGCTCCGCCTCCCGGGTTCACGCCATTCTCCTGCCTCAGCCTCCCAAGTAGCTGGGACTACAGGTGCCCGCCACCACACCTGGCTACTATTTTGTATTTTTAGAAGACATGGGATTTCACTGTGTTAGCCAGGATGGTCTCGATCTCCTGACCTCGTGATCCACCCACCTCGGCCTCCCAAAGTGCTGGGATTACAGGTGTGAGCCACCGCACTTGACCTAATATGCTTAGTTTTCTTATAGAGTTTGACAGTCTTTAAGCCACATGCTTTAGAAAAATAATTTTCCAATTTTTATAAAAGTTACATAATCATGTTCTTGATATCAAATAACAACATCATTGGAGTCTTGGTATGCCCTTAATAATCGTATATCTATATGATTTTCTAATATACCTAGGTATTTTTGCAGGGAACATGTATTATGTACAATAAATAAATATTTAAAAAATTCTCACATAAGTTCATGTCAGAAATTGCCATCACTTTAGAGCAGATTGTGCCGTTAAAAGATTCAGTTTTTAAATTTCTATGGATTTCAAGAAAATAGATAAATGATTGTGGCCCTGTTAACCAAAATAGCAGTAAAAAATGGCTTTGGCTACTGATTTAATTTCTGTAAATTAAGGATGTTGGTTGCTTGAGATTTTAGCTCTAACTCTTCTTCAATATGTAAGATACTTCTAATTGAGTCTAGATAATTGTTCTATAGGTAAATTAGTGTCCTGGATGCTAGTGCTTCAACCAAAAAATGAAAAAGATACAATTAAATGAAAGCTTTCATCTTACTATAGGACCTGAGTGGAGGAAATCCAAGAGAAGAATCCCAAATGGTCCTTTCTTTGAACAAGTAATTTGGCATAATTGGATGCCTGGTTTCTTCTCATTTGTGAGTTAGTAAAGCTGAGAGTTGGTGCCAGAAAAGAGAGCAGAAATATTAATTTATTTCTTCCTTGTTTGTAGGCTATAGAGAAAGCGTGTCCAACCTGTGGCCCGGGGTTTGAATGCTGTCCAACACAACTTTCTTAAAACATTATGAGATTTTATGGAACATTTTGTGATTTTTTATTTTTTATTTTTTGGCTCATCAGCTGTCATTAGTGTTAGTGTATTTTATGTGTGGCCCAGGGAAGCTGAAAGATTGGACATCCCTGCTGTAGAGTTTCTCGGTGGTTGGAATCAGTGTTTGTGGAGACTTGTGACTTTTTCAAAGTTTTTTCCCATGCCACATTGAAGAATAACTTGAGCAATAGCCACTCTTCTTTCCAGGTGGAGTTTGTGAACTACTTTAGAGACTATCTTTATCTGGGAAGAATCACTAACATATTATCTCTTAGTTTAGCTAGTGTAAGGTTATTAGGTACTTTTCCTTAAGGAAGGATACATCAGGACCTGCCTTAAGGCTTGACGACACTTTTCTTCCTTCTAATACATCATAATATGTGTGTCCTGCAGTGATAAACTTTTATAGAAGCCAATGTGACTACTTGTGCTAAAGAAACAAAGTTTAATTCTTTGTTTTGTTGTTGTGTTTTGCTTACATTTTATGTATTTTGTTGAATTGTGTTTAATTACAAGAGTAATGCATGCCTGATATGGTTTGGATCTGTGTCTCCACCCTAATCTCATGTTGGTTGTAATCCCTAGTTTTGAAGGTGGGGCCTGATGGGAAGTGATTGGATCATAGGGGCAGAGTTGTAATAAATAGCTTAATACCATCCCTTTTGGTATGTATAGTGTATGAGTTCTCATGAGATCTGGTTGTTTAGTAACTCCCCTGCTCTTCTTCCTGCTCCAGTCTTGTGAGGACACCTGCTCCTGTTTTGCTCTCTGCCATGATTATAAGTTTCCTGAGGACTCCCTAGAAGCTGAGCAGATGTTGCCATGCTTCCTGTACAGCCTTTAGAACTGTGAGCCAATTAAACCTCTGTTCCTCACAACTTACCCAGTCTCAGGTATTTCCTTATAGCAATATGAGAATGGACCAATGCAGAAAATTGGTACCAAGAGTGGAGTGCTGCTGTAAAGATACTTGAAAATGTGGAAGCAACTTTGGCATTGGATAACAGGCAGAAGTTGGAAGAGTATAGATGACTAAGAAGAAGACAGGGAGATGAGGAAGAATTTGGAACTTCTAGAAACTTGTTGAATGGTTGTGACCAAAATTCTGATAGTGATATGAACAAAGAAGTCCAGGCTGAGGAAATCTCAGATGGAAATGAATAATTTATTGGGAACTGGATCAAAGGTCACTTTGGCTATGCGTTAGCAAAGAGGTTGGCTGCACTGTGCCCCTACCATAGAGAATCTGTGGAAATTTGAACTTGACAATGTTATTTAAGTTATGTGACAGAAGTTTCTAAGCAGCAAGATGTTCAAGATGTGGCCTGGCTGCTTCTAACAACCTACACTCATATGTGTGAGCAAAGAAATTATGTAAAATTGGAAGTTATATTTAAAAGGGAAGCAGAGCATAAAAGTTTGGAAAATTATCTGCCTGGCAATGTGGTAGAAAACAAAAGCTCATTTTCAAAGGAGCAATTCAAGTAAGCTGTAGAAATTTGCATAAATGAAGAGGAGCCAATTTCTGATAGCCAAAACAGAGGGCAGAATGCCTCGAAGACATTTCAGAGACCCTTTTAGCAGCCCCTCACATCACAGGCCCTGTGGCCCAGGTGGACTGAATTATTTTGTGGGTCAGACTCAGGACCCTGCTGCCATGAGCAACCCTCAGGACACTGTTCCTTGCATCCTGGCTGCTCCAGCACCAGTAGTGGCTCAAAGGGGCCCAGGAACAGCTAGGGCCACTGCTTCAGAGGGTGCAAGACATAACCTTTGGAGGCTTCCATGTGATGTTAAATCTGTGAGTGTGCAAAGGTCAAAAGTTGAGGCTTGTGAGCCTCCACTTAGATTTCAAAGGATGTGTGGAAAAGCCTGAGTGTTCAGGCAGAAGCCTGCTGCAGGGACAGAACCCTAATGAAGAACTGCTAATAGGGAAATGTGGAGGAAACATATGAGGTTGGAATTCCCTCACAGAGTCCTCACTAGGGCACTGCCTAGGAGAGCTATGAGAAAAGGGCCACCGTCCTCCAGACCCCAGAATGTTAGATCCACTGACAGCTTGCACCACACACCTAGAAAAGCTGCAGACACTCAATGCAAGCTCTTGAGAGCAACAGCATAGGCTAAACTGTGCAAAGCCATAGGGGTGGAACTGCCCAAGGCCTTGGGAGCCCACCTTTTGCATTAGTGTGTCCCTGATGTGAGACATGGGGTCAAAGGAGATTATTTTGGAGTTTTAAGGTGTGTATTTGTCCATTTTAAACTCCCATGAAGAAATACCCAAGACTGGATAATTTATAAAGTAAAAGAGGTTTAATGGACTCATAGATCCACATCGCTGAGGAGGCCTCACAATCATGGTGGAAGGTGAAGGAGGAGCAAAGGCACATCTGACATGCTGGCAGGCAAGAGAGCATGTGCAAGGGAAATGCCCTTTATAAAACCATCAAATTTTGTGAGACTTACTCATTATCATGAGAACCACATGTGAAAACCCAGCCCCATGATTCAGTTACCTCCAGTGGGTCCCTTCCACGACAGGAAGGGATTATGGGACCTACTATTCAAGATGAAATTTGAGTGGGAAAACTGCCAAACCACATCAAGGTGTAATGAATGCCCTGCTGGGTTTTCTACTTGTGTGGGGCCTTTAGCCCCTTTCTTTTAGTGCATTTCTCTCTTTTGGAATGGGAATTTGCACCCAGTGCCTGTACCTCCATTATGTCTTGGAAGTAACTAACTTGTTTTTGATTTTACAGGCTCATTGGTTGAAGGGATTTGCCTTGTCTTGGATGACACTTTGGGTTTTGGGCTTTCGAATTAATGCTGGAATGAGTTAAGACTTTATAGGACTATTGGGAAGTAATAATTGTATTTTGCGATGTGAGAAGAACACGAGATTTGGAAGGGACCAGAGGTGGAAGGATATGGTTTGGATCTGTGTCACCACCCAAATATCATGTTCAATTATAATCGCCAGTGTTGGAGATGGGGCCTGGTGGGGGGTCATTCAATCATGATGTCAGAGTCCTCATCAGCGAATTAGTACCATCCCCCTTGGTACTGTATAGTGAGTGAGTTCTCATGAGGCTGGTTGTTTAAAAGTGTGTAGCACCTCCTACCCTGCTTCTCCCTGCCCTGGCCATGTGAAGATTCCTGCTCCTGCTTTGTCTTCTGCCATGATTGTAAGTTTCTTGAGGTCTCCCTAGAAGCTGAGCAGGTGCTGCCATGCTTCCTGTACAGCCTGCAGAACTGTGAGCCAATTAAACCTCTGTTCTTTATAAATTATCCAGTTTCAGGCATTTCTTTTACAGCAGTGTGAAAACAGGACAATACAATGCCAACAACACATCCAACAATAAATGATATGTAATGCCACCATTAATAATCTTTTCTTCTTCTTTTCTTTGATATTCAATGGGATCAAGGTTTGGGAATTAATCATTTTACTCCTCTTTACTCATGTCCAAAATGACATGAAACCTGTATCTAAGTGTGTTATTTCCATGGGAAGATACTAAATGTTTTCTTTATTATCTTATTTTTTTAATAAATCATAACATTACCTGTTATTAAATATTAATCTATTTCATTTTATGTAACAGCTACCTGAAACTAAGTCAAAGAATGTACCATACTTTATTCACTATTTGTCTATTATTGAATATCTACATTTGTTTGAGGAGTAATGATCAGAACAGAAAGATATGAAAGACTATAGGAATGGAAGTTTCTCAACAGCAAGACAAAATAGGTTAATGGAGTAATAGGCAGAGAATGATGACTATAACTAAAGAAAATGAATTAAGCAATATGCAGTTAAAGTTCTTTATGTCTTTTCACAGCTTGATAGACCTTTATTTAAATCACTGAATAATATTCTATCCTATGGATGTTCCACAGTTAGTGTATCCATTCATCTTGGTTGCTTTCAACTTTTGGCAATTATGAATAAAGTTTCTATAAGCCTTGGTTAGTTCATGTCTGTGTGTGGACATAAATTTTCAACTCATTTGGGTAAATACATAGAAGTGCGATTCTTGGGTCACATGAAAAGACTATGTTTAGTTTTGTAAGAAACTGTAAACTGTCTTCCAATTTGGCTGCTCTATTTTTCATTCCTACCAGCAATAAGCGAGAGTTCCTGTTGCTCCACTTCCTTGCCAGTGTTTGGTGGATGTCAGTACTTTGGAATTTGGCCTTCTAATATGTGTGTAGAGGTTGGTATCTTCTTGTTTTAATGTGCAGTTTCTTAATGACAGGTGTTATTAAGTATATTTTCATGTGCTTGTTGCAATCTATATATCTTCTTCGGTAAAGTGTTCAGATCTTTGGCCCACTCTGTAATTGGTTTGTTTGTTTTTTATTGTTGAATTTTAAAAGTTCTTTGTATAATTTGTGTATAATTTGTATACAAGTCCTTTATCAGATAATACGTTTTGCAAATATATTCTTAGTCCATGGCTTGTTTTTTTCATTCTCTTAACTTACTATGAATTTTTATTTTATTTTATTTTGTTCTGGGTATTTTGTGGATACTCTCAATTTCAACTGCTATGTTCTTTTGTTCAGAAAAATGTCTTGTATTGATCTCTAATAAGTTCCTTCTACATGTTCTATTTTCACTCTCTCCTAAACTCCAGTAAGATGTTGAAGTTCCTGACTTCACCCTATTTTTTCCTTCATGTCCCCCATATTTATTCCTTTGTCCTTTTTCTCTGCATTCTTACATCTACTTCCTGTACCCCTTATTGGCTACTTCATCTCTCATATTTTTGTTTAATTTACCAATATTTATCATGTCCTCTATTTATTATTAATACTATTCTGTTCTTATATCAAGGATCTAAAATGAGTAGTTATTTCATTAAGAAAATGTATTACATACTTATTTTATTATTAAGTTTTATTTTCTGCCCTGAATAAGCTGTGCTCCTTCAAGTAAGTTTTCTTTATTAAAATTGATTCTAGGTATACAATTTTTGTGTTGGTGGACTTAATTGCATTCCTGATAATCTTTGGCTGTCCTTCCATATTTCATCATGAAGAACTAAGAATACAGTGGCGATTTCTATGAACATGGTATCTGGCCATGAACGTTAGGTACCTGGCTAGTTACTTTGAAGGCTGATCAGAAAGAAGCCTAGCTAATCCAGTAAGTGAATACTCAAATGCCAATATCTATTAGTCCTTTCTCTTGAGACAGTTTATCAGCATTCAATATGTATTCTTTTGCATAATCTCTCTGTTTCATATATTAACATCTTGTTCCTAGCATCCTTTGCACTAAATTTCCCAATGTCTGGATCATCATTGATTTCGTTACTACAGACACTAATCATTTTGCCAGAACTAAAGAGAAATTAGTACCTGGCTATCTTTTAGGTAACCTTAAACAGGTGTTCACCTTTTCTACCATTTTCAGCCCTACCCCTCACAAATGCTTTATAAGTAATTCCTGTGTTTTTCCAGAAACTATTATTTGCAGATAATGTTTTTTCTCATTGGTATCCTTTTCTGTAGACATATAGACTTCAGATTAATCTATCCTGTTCTGTTTCTTAAAAAAAATATATTTAAATATGTATATTTATCAATTTGTTTGTACATACACTGCTATTATTTTCTTCACAATGTCTCTGTGTACATCTGTAGTTTTAGTGGATTAGAGAAAGTAGCAGAAATGAACACATATTCAATCTGCCAGGTTTATATGTAAATTGATACTTTCACTCATATTTCTTAAATTTATATTTTATTATTCAGTACAGAAAAATACATAAATGAAAATAGTTTGATAAATGACACAAAATTAGCAAAAGCTTTTAACAAACACTCAGACCAAGAAAGAGAACATTACCAGCATCTCAAAAGCTAAACACTGATTCTGATTCATCAGTACTGGCTGGAACTTGAAAGCCTGCATTTTCTATGTGTTATTACATGGTGCCAAGACTGCAAGGGCAGAAACCACACTTTTACTGGAAAAGCTTTAGGACATCAATTCCTACTGCAGGAGTGTTCTTGGCTGGGTTGGCATTATTTTTTAAGTTTCTGCAAGAGACTTCTGGGAAAAGGTACTATTTTTATTTCCTTCATCTGAAGGCCTCTATTTACTACTCTAGCAATTCTCTTCTGCAAGTAATGGTCACAAATATCCAAGGGAATGCAGACACAACCTCAAGTAGAACATCTCTTAAGTCTATTTAACAATAAGATTTTGATAAGCCTAGAAATATAGGGAGGCATAGTGTAGAGCAGTCCTGGCCGCTTACCAGTACTGGTCCGTGGTCTTCTAGAAACCTGGTCTCACAGCAGGAGGGTGAGCAAGCATTACTGCCTGAGCTCCTCCTCCTGTCAGATCCACAGTGGTGTGGCAGCATTAGATTCTCATAGAGTCGTGAACCCTATTGTGAATTGCATATGCAAGGGATCTAGGTTGTGTGCTTCTTATGAGAATCTAATGCCTAATGCTCTGAGGTGGAACAGTTTCATCCCAAAACCATCCCCTCTTGCACCTTGTCTTCCACAAAACCAGTCCCTGGTACCAAAAACATTGAGGACTGCTGGTATACAGTGAACATCTGCCTGTGGATTTATTATCAGCAGATCATTTTTACTAAAAACATATTTCTAATCCTGAACCATGTCCTCTCACGTCTAAGAATCACTGATTTCTCCCACTAGACCTTAGCTTTTTGGTGTAAGAGTTAAATGAATAGAAACTGAATGGACTAGACTTTCTGATTTTCTGAATCCTACTTTTGTCACCTTGTTCTCAGCAATATCTTTTTCTTTTCTCCTTATTATAATAACTGTGACTTCATTTAAGGGAGCAGTTACAAGGATATGACAGTCTAACTATAAAAAAAAAAAAAAGCAAAAAGAAGATAACTGTGTTTCCCTAACATTGCTGTGGCTGTTTTTGTAAGGTTTCTCAGTGACGCTGGATAGTAGCCTTGCAGGCCTTACAAAGGAATCTGGTAACCGCTTCCCACTGTCTCTGCAGTCTACCACATCAACAAGTTTCAGCTGTTGTTGCCTAATTCATGGAAAACAAGCTTCCTTAGAAGCTGGTTTTATGAGATATATGGAAAAATGTCTCCACCTGGCTTCTTAAAAAGTTACATAGTGCCAGACAGTGTTTTAAACACCTGTGATGTCTCCAGCTGCTCTTCCTTTCAGGACCTGGGCTGATGTCTCTGAAACTGCCTTTTCTTCCCCATGAAAAGTGTAGTTATTTTTTTAAGTAATTGCTTCCAGATAGAGGCCTTTGCAAAACAATCTAAACTACTAATGTTCTAAACCTGTTTCTTTCTATATAAAGCCCAGTAATCATATAAAGTTTACTTTCATTGCTTTCATTGACTCTTTTTTTTTTTTTTTAACTGATTTTCCTCCCTTTGGCTGAATTTTAAAGATTCTGAAGTTCTTCATAAATCTTCTCATCATAGTACAATTATATAGCTCTAAAATAAGCAATGATTTCTGAGGATACTCTTAGGGTTTTTTTTTTAATCACCTGTTTTGTCATGGCCATTATTTCAAACTATTTTGGTTCACATTCTATAGGTTGCCTAATCTGAAGCACAAACACTCATAGTATGAAGTATTCAGACGAGTCTTCCTACTCTCCCTGTTAAACATAACTCTCAAACCAACAACTTAGTTGTGTCAGACATATAATATTGTTCAAATAATAAATATAAATTCATTCTGATGCTTCCCCATGACTGGCTGGTGGGAAACGTATTGTCAGTTATTGAAGAATTCTGTTTCCCCAGTGTTGTGTTAGCTCTCCGGTGTATGGGAGATGGATGCTCATTCACTTTCAAACCATTAGAGGGAAGGCTCTTTGGCCATTGAGAAATCTATGAGACATTCACGTGACCTCTACAGATTTAGCAGCTAACTTCTCTTTTCATTGTAAAACGGGGGCATAGAAATCTTGTCAGATTGGCCACATTCCAGTCTGCCAGGAGGGACCATGCAGACATTTACTGTCATTAGGGAACCTGAAGCAGTACTACCACCTGACATTCATATCAACTTTTCTTTCTTCTTTTCTTTCTTTTGAGACAGAGTCTCACTCTGTCACCCAGGCTGGAGAGCAGTGGCGTGATCTCGGCTCACTGCAAGCTCCTCCTCCCAGGTTCACGCCACTCTCCTGCCTCAGCCTCCCGAGTAGCTGGGACTACAGGCTCCCACCACCATGCCTGGCTAATTTTTTGTGTTTTTCTTAGTAGAGGCGGGGTTTCACCGTTGTTGGCCAGGATGGTCTCAATCTCCTAACCTTGTGATCCGCCTGCCTTGGTGACTACTATGATTATATAGTTATATATATATATATATATATAGAGAGAGAGAGAGGAGAGAGAGAGAGAGAGAGAGAGAGAGAGATTTTCCCCTCTAGAACCTACCTCACAGTTTTCAGCTCTGATAGCTATACCAGAAGACACACTAGAGCCTCTTTGACATCAGGAAATTCACTCCTTTATCCTTCAGATTAACCTTATATTATAACCCAGAAGACTTAATTTATTGTTCTAGGAGTAATTTTACACTTATCTTTCTAACTAGATACTTTACTCTGTCCAGAAACAATTTCCTCACTTTGAGGCTTAAGCTATTAGAAACCAAAACCTATATTTTTGTTTCCCTCTGAGTCAAATAAGTAGACAGAGGCTATGTTATTGAATGAAGTTCAAAGTGAATGGAAAGGAAGGCATAACTACAGGAAGACAAATCTAGTTAAGTTCCAGTTGATATCTAAAAATAAAAAGAAATATTTGCTTTTTGGTGTAAAATGACTCTTATGCATTAATTTGTCCAATTTTAACACTTACCTCCTTACATAACTAATAGAATATAGGAAGATTAAAACAATTATTTTCTTTTTATCCATGTGTAGTTCTGTACCTGATTTTCTTCCTTTCTTTCCTTCTTTGGAAAGCTGCACTAACTTACTTAGAAAAGAACCCCTTTATGTTCTCTTCTTTTTTCTTTTAAACTCAGAATAAGTCATTAGCAGACAGCCTCATCTGTTCAGAAGATCCCCCACTTTAGATATAAAAGCAAAAGATCCAGAGCAAAATCTACTTCCAGCCTTGTAGCAGTGGAGTCCACATACAAAATCTAAAAAATAAGGATTCTAATTTAAATTAGACATAGTAGAAGTTGAATCCAAAGTCATATTTCTTTGTGTCATCTTTATAAACTATAGCTTCCCTGTCCAATACAGTGGCTGCTGAACTGAACTGTCCAATACAAGCACATTAAACATTTCAATATGAATTAACTTAAAGTAACTGAAATTGTAAATGCCCTTGTTCAATTACACTACCATTATTTCAAGCGCACAGGAGCCATATATTCCACTTTAGTCATTTTATGGTATTTCATAGAACATCTCCATCAGTTTAGAAAAGTTCCCTTGGACAATTCTGGTCCATACAGGTATCACAACATTCCTGTGAGTTAGCTATATTCTCCATTTTGAAGGTTGATTAAGTAAACCTCAGAGAATGAAAGAAATTTCAAGTTACCTACTTCGAAACTTGAAAACCTAGACTTTTAATCTAGCTTTGTTTTACAGCAAAGGAAATGCTCAAAAGTATATTTGAGGCAAATAAACAATTTTTTCCTCTTCTTAAATATGGTCAGGCTGATAGAGTAAACTACATGTGTCCAGGTTGATACAATGGAACTTGTTTGTTGATTCTCTGACTATATTTAAATATTTTTAAAGTCATTTATCATGGACTCAGAGTAAATCTTTAATTTTAATAATTTTTTTTCTTTTTTGTGGCACTGATTTTTGTTCATTATTGTTGCTGCTTTTCTTTCTTTTTTTTAGGCAATAAATTTCAATATCTCTCAATATCTTTTCAGAGAAAAGAGTCCAAGCATTCTGGTATGAATCTGTTGGGTCTTGACACTGTAGATGATGGGATTCATTAAAGGTGGGAAAAGGATGTAGATATTGCCAATGAGAACGTGGGCCACAGGGGAAAGGTGCTTGCCAAAACGGTGCACCATTGTGAGGCTAATGATAGGCATGTAGAACACAAGGACAGCACAGACGTGGGAGATGCAAGTCTGAAATAATTTATGCCGCTCTTCCCGAGAGGCAACTGCAAGGACTGACTTAAAAATCAGAATGTAGGAGAAAAGGATGAGTATAGCATCCAACAACAGTATGCAAATAACCAGCATCAGGGCATAGTAACTATTGAATCGGATGTCTGAACAAGCTAAGCGGAGAAGATCCTGGTGCAGGCAGAAAGAGTGAGAAAGGATGTGGAAATGACAGTAATTAAAAAATTTCAGACGGATGATGGGGGATATGATAAAGAAAAAACTCCTACCTATTATAGTAAGCCCAATTTTGCTAATTCTGGAATTAGTCAGGATGGAGGAATAACGCAGTGGATTGCAAATTTCAATGTACTGGTCAAAGGCCATAGCAAGGAGGACAGAGGACTCGATGAAGGACAGACCATGGATGAAATAGGACTGGGTAATGCAGAAATCCAAGTTGATGTCTCGAATGATCCCCACAGGATCCCAGCACTGTGTACACAGTGGACAGCCCCATGCACAGGTCAGTGAGGGCCAGCATGGACAGGAAGTAAAACATGGGCTGGTGCAGGCTTGGCTCAGTCCATATCACATGGAGAACCATGCAATTTCCCAAAAGCACCATGGCATAGATAGAGGAGAAGGGGATGGAGAACCAGGGGTATTGCTGCTCCATGCCAGAAAATCCAGTGAGAAGAAAGGAAGAATTTGTTCTAGGGCTTACTGAAGTAATCATTCTGGAACTGAGATACATGTGAGAGTGTTTTTTCAAAGGAAATGTTTCAATTTCAGCTGAATAGAATGAAATTTCTAAGTAAACAAAATAGCCTAAAAATTACTAACTTAAAAAGATAGAGCTGAGTAATTCTGTTTCTCTGAGGCATAGTATCCATCGCCTTTGAGAAAATGGTCTTCTTTTGATGTCATTTAAAAGTCATTATTTTTTCACTGTCTGGAAGTGAACATATCCTTAGAAGCTGTATGTAAAAACAAATAAGGAAGAGATTAGTAAAAGGAGAAAGCTAGTTTTAAAAAAAATATATGTTGCTTAGACATTTTCCCAGGGATAGTGGTAAAAATTTTATACCAGTAAAGAGCCGAGGTTCTCAAAAAATTATTTTCTTCACTCCAATTCATTAAACATTCGAAATGAAGAGTAATCTTTGGGCTTTAAACATTAAGTCCATTAGTCACTTTTCCATCATTTTTCATTTTGTGCTGTCTCCAAGTACATTTTTTCTCCAAATAGTATTTAGTGAAAATACTCCTGTTTTCTCCCCCTCCAGATGACATAGTCAGCAATTACTTTTTCTTCCTGGGTGATAAGCAGACAGGAATATTTATGCATGAGACCTTGGGTAAATGATTTCTCACTGGAGCTCTGGCCTCTTGAGATGTTCAACTCATTTGTGCCTTTGTGATGTAGAGAATTAGATTGAAGACATTGAGCCTTTGATAGCAGCTCAGTGCTTCCCATTCCTTTATTTATTCAGTTAATGAGTTGATTAAGTATTTATTCGATATACATTTATTCAATGTATTGACCAATTGTGTTTTATTTCTTAGAACCTGCAATTCTACAGATCACAAATCCAGGCTCAAACAACTAAGCTTATAATTTCAAAAGTCTCATGGTAGCAGAATCAATTGGCTTCTTCTTTACATTGTTTGCCTGCTTTAAGTTCCAGACCTGAGAATCATCATAATTTTTTTTTTTTTTATTATACTTTAAGTTCTAGGGTACATGTGCATGACGTTTATATCATGTATAACTCCCCAATGCAATCCCTCCCTCCTCCCCCCTCCCCATGATAGGCCCCAGTGTGTGATGTTCCCCTTCCCGAGTCCAAGTGATCTCATTGTTCAGTTCCCACCTATGAGTGAGAACATGCGGTGTTTGGTTTTCTCTTCTTGTGATAGTTTGCTAAGAATGATGGTTTCCAGCTGCATCCATGTCCCTACAAAGGACGCAAACTCATCCTTTTTGATGGCTGCATAGTATTCCATGGTGTATATGTGCCACATTTTCTTAATCCAGTCTGTCACAGATGGACATTTGGGTTGATTCCAAGTCTTTGCTATTGTGAATAGTGCCGCAATAAACAAACGTGTGCATGTGTCTTTGTAGTAGAGTATTTATAATCCTTTGGGTATATACCCAGTAGTGGGATGGCTGGGTCATATGGTACATCTAGTTCTAGATCCTTGAGGAATCGCCATACTGTTTTCCATAATGGTTGAACTAGTTTACAATCCCACCAACAGTGTAAAAGTGTTCCTATTTCTCCACATCCTCTCCAACACCTGTTGTTTCCTGACTTCTTAATGATTGCCATTCTAACTGGTGTGAGATGGTATCTCATTGTGGTTTTGATTTGCATTTCTCTGATGGCCAGTGATGATGAGCATTTTTTCATGTGTCTGTTGGCTGTATGGATGTCTTCTTTTGAGAAATGTCTGTTCATATCCTTTCCCCACTTTTTGATGGGGTTGTTTGCTTTTTTCTTGTATATTGTTTGAGTTCTTGGTAGATTCTGGATATTAGCCCTTTGTCAGATGAGTAGGTTGCAAAAACTTTTTCCCATTCTGTAGGTTGCCTGTTCACTCTGATGGTAGTTTCTTTGGCTGTGCAAAAGCTCTTTAGTTTAATTAGATCCCATGTGTCAATTTTTGCTTTTGCTGCCGTTGCTTTTGGTGTTTTAGACATGAAGTCCTTGCCCATGCCTATGTCCTGAATGGTACTACCTAGATTTTCTTCTAGGGTTTTTATGGTATTAGGTCTAACATTTAAGTCTCTAATCCATCTTGAATTAATTTTCGTATAAGGGGTAAGGAAAGGATCCAGTTTCAGCTTTCTACTTATGGCTAGCCAATTTTCCCAGCACCATTTATTAAATAGGGAATCCTTTCCCCATTTCTTGTTTCTCTCAGGTTGTCAAAGATCAGATGGCTGTAGATGTGTGGTATTATTTCTGAGGACTCTGTTCTGTTCCATTGGTCTATATCTCTGTTGTGGTACCAGTACCATGCTGTTTTGGTTACTGTAGCCTTGTAGTATAGTTTGAAGTCAGGTAGTGTGACGCCTCCAGCTTTGTCCTTTTGACTTAGGATTGTCTTGGCAATGCGGGCTCTTTTTTGGTTCCATATGAACTTTAAAGCCGTTTTTTCCAATTCTGTGAAGAAAATCATTGGTAGCTTGATGGGGATGGCATTGAATCTATAAATCACCTTGGGCAGTATGGCCATTTTCACAATATTGATTCTTCCTATCCATGAGCATGGTATGTTCTTCCATTTGTTTGTGTCCTCTTTGATTTCACTGAGCAGTGGTTTGTAGTTCTCCTTGAAGAGGTCCTTTACATCCCTTGTAAGCTGGATTCCTAGGTATTTGATTCTCTTTGAAGCAATTGTGAATGGAAGTTGATTCCTGATTTGGCTCTCTGCTTGTCTGTTACTGGTGTATAAGAATGCTTGTGATTTTTGCACATTAATTTTGTATCCTGAGACTTTGCTGAAGTTGCTTATCAGCTTAAGCAGATTTTGGGCTGAGACAATGGGGTTTTCTAAATATACAATCATGTCATCTGCAAACAGGGACAATTTGACTTCTTCTTTTCCTAACTGGATACCCTTGATTTCTTTCTCTTGCCTGATTGCCCTAGCCAGAACTTCCAACACTATGTTGAATAGGAGTGGTGAGAGAGGGCATCCCTGTCTTGTGCCAGTTTTCAAAGGGAATTTTTCCAGTTTTTGCCCATTCAGTATGATATTAGCTGTGGGTTTGTCATAAATAGCTCTTATTATTTTGAGGTACGTTCCATCAATACCAATTTGTTGAGCGTTTTTAGCATAAAGGGCTGTTGAATTTTGTCAAAAGCCTTTTCTGCATCTATTGAGATAATCATGTGGTTCTTGTCTTTGGTTCTGTTTATATGCTGGATTACGTTTATTGATTTGCGAATGTTGAACCAGCCTTTAACTCTTTTTATGAGGCCAACATCATCCTGATACCAAAGCCTGGCAGAGACACAACAAAAAGAGAGAATTTTAGACCAATATCCCTGATGAACATCGATGCAAAAATCCTCAATAAAATACTGGCAAACCGGATTCAGCAGCACATCAAAAAGCTTATCCACCATGATCAAGTGGTCTTCCTACACTTTTTAAAACGATCTTGCAACTCAACAACCACTTTTCAAGAAGTCACTTAAGACAAATTTATCCATGTATCTATTATTTTGGTATCACGTTTTAATTTTAAATAAAACACAATTTTGTATTTATTAGCTAAATATTTAACTAATATTTAAACTAAATATTTAACTAACATCTCTGTTACAAACTAAATTGTAAGTTCCTTAAAGTGCAGACTACATCAACTTTTTCTTACTCTTTGAGACTAACATTTGCCCCTCTAATTCCTGACCCCTCCTGAGAGCTCAAATTCATGAATACAACTGCCTATTTGATATATTCATCTGAGTGTTTAATCTTAAAATAAGAATGATGCCAATAAAGTACTTTATTTCCCCAAAAAACTCTATTTTCTGTCCCTTTTCTCCTAATATCATAAAGCAACTCCACCAATAACACAACTGCATAAGACAAGTCTTGATTCATTTAAAAATTTTTTTATTTCTGTCTTTCCCTCTCTTTCCTCTCTCCATCAAATCTTTCATCAATTTCTATCATTTCCACCAGAAACACATCCCAGATATACCCACTTTCACACATTGCCCATCTTGGTTTATGATATCATTGGTTCCCTGGCTACTGTGATAATTTATTAAATTAATAATAATTTAATATTATCACTGGCTAATATCATGATTTATCTGTTTGTCCTCTAAAAAATGTATTATCTCCAGGGAAACCAAATTGCTTTTCTACAAACATCTGCTAAATCACACAAGCCTTTGTTGAAAAAAATTCTTTAATGGTCACTTACCCATTGCTCTTAATGTAAAATACAAATTCTTTATCATAGTCAAAAAGCCTTGTATAACGTGGCTCACCTGCCTCTTCTATTACATCTTTAGACCACTACTACCTACACTCCTTAATATTTAAGTGTCTTTTTCTTCCTCAAAACAAGTTAAGTACATGCATGTCTCAGGATCTTTGCCCACGGTCTTCTCTGTGCTCCGAATTATCTACCCCAAGTATTTGCACAGAAACTCCTTTCACCATTAACTTTTGCGTTAAAATGATTGCTTCCTCAGGGGGATTTTTCTAATACTGCTCCCCATCTAGATTGTCTCATTTCTTCAACCCCCTTAACTAAGTTACTCTCATCACAGTATGCTGGTTTATATTTATACCACTTACACAGTGAATTTCCATTAGATTCATTAAAGGCTATAGAAGATTAGGAACCTTATCTGTTTTTTGCTCAACGATATGAAAAATAAGGTTTAGCATAGAATCAGCATTTATCAAATAATTTTTAATTAATTAATTATTCTATGAAATAAGAGCTATACAATCACAGAGATATAAAGATAATATGAATGTGAACACTCCTATCAAAGTGTGTAAAATCATCTGTGTACATTTGGTCTTTTCTGACCTTGGGCCACCAACTGAGTCATCATATACCAGGTTTGAATGGTTTACAAAACAGATGCTGCTCCAGGGATCTTGCTGACCTTGAATACAACACTCAGATTTCAAACATGATTTCTCTCATTTCCAGCCTGACTCAGACATACAGTGAAGGATCTGGGATTGATCACAATAGATTTAAAATTCTGTTAATGTAAGTATGTGTTAAAAGTATCTGCTTTTGGCTGGGCTTGGTGGCTCATGCCTATAATCCTGGCACTTTGGGAGGCTGAGGCAGGTGGATTGGCTGAGCTCAGGAGTTCGAGATCAGCCCGAGCAAAATGGTGAAACCCTGTCACTGCTAAAATACAAAAAAATTAGCTGGGCATGGCGGTGTGCACCTGTAATCCCAGTTACTTGGGAGACTGAGGCAGGAGAATGGCGTGAACCTGGGAGGTGGAGGTTGCAGTGAGCCAAGATCGCGCCATTGCACTCCAATCTGGACGACAGAGCAAGACTCCGAACCAAAGAAAAAACAAACAAACAAACAAACAAACAAAAACCTACTTTCATGTAGGTTTCTTCAAACTAGCTACAAAGGCTTCAGAGTAGCTACAAAGGTTAAAAATCTACTTTCATTCAGGTTTCTTCAGACTAGCTACAGAAAAAATGAGATAATCTAGATGGGGAACAGTATTATCCACGTTGCCACCATGGAGACTATCCACATTTTGGGATTACAAGAGCAAAATACATGTTGGAGAATTTTTAAAAATATGTTTTAAGAGGTAGGATGAAAGAACATTGTTTCGATGAAGTAAATAAATGAAGATTTAAAGAAAAACAACATCAGTATGTCAAGTGTGTCAAATACTCCACCTGTATTTAAAAAACAAAAGGATTTACAGTTTTTCAAGATATCATGTTGTGTTATGCTGAGAGTCAGTGTATGGTATCTCTCTCTGAGTCCCCAGCAACCAGAACAATGCCTAGAATAAAATAAATAGAGACAACAAATAGCAGTGAATTTGAGTCTGGAGAAATAATAGGATTTTGGTATCCCCTCTGAGCACTGTCTGGAAGGTTGACTTAGAAAGTAAGTTTGTGATTATAATAACCAGGTCATTCTTTTAGGAGTCTTTTCTGACAACCTCTGATTAAAACTGACCTATATGTACAGAAACCTCTTGTTTTTTTCTGTCTTTTTGGAATAATTCCCTGTGTGATTACTTGCTTACTTTAAGAGAGAGTAATGATCAGTAGTCATCATTCACCCCAAAGACATAGAGAAAGCATATTGTGTTTAAAAGACAGTTTCTTTATAATTATATAGAACTAAAACACTCCTATTTGCCAAGGCAGTGGAGTTTTTGCTGTTCTTAGAACATAATTACTGAAAGACACCCACACATGTCCTGCCTTGGACAAAAAAATTGTATATCTATCCTTTAAAGGTCATTCCTCTAACAGTCTTTTCTGGACACCACTAGGGGTCAGAAGTAGTTCATTAAACTTTCTTCCCTCCCTACCTCAGTGGCGCATGAGGCAGATCTGCTTTAGCTTAAGCGAGGTCAGGCCCTCAAGAGTCTTGGGATGGCTGAAGAGATAAGAACATTCTGTGAGACTTGTCCGAAGAATTGGCTGTTTAACGATTCGAAATATGCTAGTTCAGAGAGAACCTATGTACCACAAAACTGAAGTAGGCTTAAATTTCCAGTTTACCTGAATGGTTATGACCTAATTAGAGGAATCACTTTAAAAACATATATAGATACAAATATATAATATATGATATATTTATTATATACTATATATAGTATTATATACTATATATTTATTATGTATTGTATATTTATGTAAGTATAAAATATAATAAATTGTATATATTATAATAATATATTATTATAGTATATATTTAATATATAATATATAAAATGTATTATATTTAATATAATATATGTAATATAAATATAAATTATATATTATATGATATATATATAATGTGTATATATTTATCTAGACTTTATTACACATTTTATTATATATATATATATATATTTTTTTTTTTTTTTTTTGAGATGGAGTCTCGCTCTGTCGCCCAGGCTGGAGTGCAGTGGCCAGATCTCAGCTCATTGCAAGCTCTGCCTCCTGGGTTCAGGCCATTCTCCTGCCTCAGTCTCCCAAGTAGCTGGGACTACAGGCGCTCACCACCTCGCCCGGCTAGTTTTTTTGTATTTTTTAGTAGAGACGGGGTTTCACCATGTTAGCCAGGATGGTCTCGATCTCCTGACCTCGTGATCCACCCGTCTCGGCCTCCCAAAGTGCTGGGATTACAGGCTTGAGCCACCGCGCCTGGCCTTTATTATATATTTTATAAGATTTCTATAAATAATACTCCCATCATTACTAAAATATTTTTTAAAAAATTAGCCATACTTTAGAAGCATTATAAAAAACATATGACATGGTCCATCTGTTTAACTGTAGTCATCTATTTGCGAAGATTTTTATCAAGATTTATAGCATTTGATTGTACCATGACTTCAATCATCTCTTGCAAGATAATGTATTTGTTCTGTTGGCTTTAATATGTTCCCTTTTCTTCAGAAAATGTGAGACAGCTTAAAATAAAATTAACTGTAAGAAATTGGTAGGCCAGGCGCGGTGGCTCACCCCTGTAATCTAGCACTTTGGGAGGCCAAGGCGGGCGGATCAGGAGGTCAGGAGATCCAGACTAACACGATGAAACCCCGTCTCTACTAAAAATACAAAAAAATTGGCCGGGCGTGGTGGCGGGTGCTTGTAGTCCCAGCTACTCCAGAGGCTGAGGCAGGAGAACGGCGTGAACCCGGGAGGCGGAGCTTGCAGTGAGCCGAGATCGCGCCACTACTCTCCAGCCTGGATGACAGAGCCAGACTCCGTCCCAAAAAATAAATAAATAAATTGGTAAACACTGAATGAAAGAAGGAAACCAAGCAGAAAAGTAAAAGGGGGTTCCAAAAAATTTATATTTTAAAAACATTGTTTTTTATTTATTTTTAATTGGCAAATAATAAGTGCAAATATTAATGGGATACAATAATAATATATTCTAAATATATAATATTTTTATATTATGGGATGCAATGTGATGTTTGATCTATGTGTACATTGTACAGAGAGTGTCTATCAAGCTAATTAGCATATGAATCACCTTCCAACTTTTTTTGTGGTGAGAACATAAAATATTTACTTTTTAGCAATTTTTAAACACATAATACATTATTAACTGTGTTCACTATGCAGTATGAGAGATCATTAGAACCTATTCCTCTAGTCTAACTGAAGATCAACTTCTTTCCCTTCCCATCCCTCCCATACACTCTCAATCAGCTTATGGAATCATCTTTCTATTATCTATTCTTATGAAACCAATTTTTAAAAAATTCATCCTTAAATATATTAAAACGAACAGTTAAATGTATGAGGATAAATAACTAAAATATTACACATATTTTAAGTTATCCTCTGAAAATTCTAGAATTCTACTTCAATACCCTTATTTTTTTGATAAAGGAAATTGTAAAGACTTTTTTTTTTTTTTTTGAGATGGGGTCTCGCTCTCCCACCCAGGCTGGAGTGCAGTGGCGCTATCTCGGCTCACTGCAAGCTCCGCCTGCCCAGTTCACGCCATTCACCTGCCTCAGCCTCCTGAGTATCTGGGACGACAGGCGCCTGCCACCACGCCCAGCTAATTTTTTCTATTTTTTAGCTGAGACGGGGCTTCACCGTGTTAGCCAGGATGGTCTCGATCTCCTGACCTCGTGATCTGCCCGCCTCGACCTCCCAAAGTGCTGGGATTACAGGCATGAGCCACTGCGCCCGGCCCAGGAAATTGTAAAGACTTTGCAAGAAATCGAGTACCTATACCTAGGCTGCTAGACTCCAGGTCGAATTTTTCTCCAAGGGGTTACTATGGCTTCAGGGAAGCTATTTATAATCACCATCTCCAGAACTTCTCTCACTTTTGCATCACCACGTAGTGGAATAAGAATAGTTTTGGCAGCAATAAAAAAGTAATGTCATGTCAAATTAGTAAAGCCTTCAGAAAAATTATGAATATTACAGAGTTACACTTACATTAGAACTAAAATTTATTTATAGAAATTCACATTACCATAATTATTTATGCCTGATTAAATGTTAATACTAAAATTTTGAATTGATATACTGGTATTAATTTTCAGTCCTATCTTTCTGTTCAAGAAAAGAATGTGAGGAGAAGTAAATTAGTGCCTCAAATTTGCCTACTTCATCCCCAACAGAGGAGACCATGACTGTATTAATAATGGAGCCTGGGCCCAGACAACTGGTTACGAGAAGGTCATTCTGACTTCAGAACATAGGAGAGGTGGATACTGTACACCACAGAGTCCAGGATAACTAGCAGTGAAGGATTCAAATGCCTGCCCAAATCTCCTATACAACCAGAAAGACCCAAGTCCCCAAAGAAAAGAACGGATGATGAAATGGCCTCTGCATGACATGACTTGCCTATAAGCCCTCCCACTGCCACAAGAATGGGGGTCTTAGTGCAGTACCTTGTGTGAAGAGTAATGCTGGCCTTGATCTTAACATGGCAAGTTTGTTTAGCGAAAAATTCAACCCACCGATTGAAACTCTAACCTCAACCAAATGAGGGATGGCTGGAGATGCAACCACAAAGATACTGTATCTTAGGAGGGGAATTTTTTTTGGTTATAGAAACTCATCAGGATATTATTGCTAAGATGTGCTGTTACTGGGAAAAAAGCTGGTGGAATACAAAAGAGTAGACATTCTCGCAGGGATTATTTGAGGCAATCAGTGACTAACATGACCACTTTGCTTTCTCTATGCAGGTCTCATCTATTGTGGTAAATACAGTGCCAGGAGGTTGTCTTTGCTGTGGCTTTCCACCCTACATTTTTAAATTGTGTAACAAACTCACCTTTTATTTATGTAAATAAAATGTCAGTGTTTATTGGTTATTGTCATATTGTGAAATTGCAGTAAATCTAAAATTGTAATTTCTTAGATTCCTAGAATTTCTAAATCTGTAGATTTTTAGAATTCTCCAGAGGTGACAAAGGTTTATTATCTAAGCTACCAGAGCTATGTACTTTTGGAAATAAGAGTGTCTCCCTCTCCATGGCCTTACAAATCAGGTGTGACCCAGGCATGTCTCTCAGACTGGAAATGGTAACTAATCAGAAGGAACCATTGTCCTAGAATGGGGCAAGTATATAATACCCAGAGAGACCACTGGTGCCATAGCACATAATATATTCACTCAATCCTTCATAGCCATTTTATTGTTTTTTTTTTTCTGTTTTATTTATTTATTTATTTATGTTTTAGAGATCACAGTGTGTGCAACACCTATGTCCAGGTTCCATGGTAAAAGTCAGCGTGGAGAAATCAGTAGCTATTAGATCATAAAAAGGCGAGGCATAATCATATCTGTCTTTGGGAAGCTGACTGTGGCTACAGGTAAATAAAAAAGTTATAATTTTAGTTTTATTATTAATATCACCATGATCATCATGATAAAAAGTTAATAATTTACTGGGAACTTATTTGGTTTGTCATTTTTCTAAGGAATTTATGTTAATTTACTCATTATAAGAAATGTATAAAATAGATTTCATTATAGCTCTTAATTTATTGCTTGGGAATGTAAGGCATAGAGAGGTAACTTATCCTCAAAACAAAGCTATTAACTTATGGACCTGAGAGTAGAACCCAGGTTGTCTCATGCAAGAACCTATTATCCCATGTTGCAAGGCACAAATAGGAAAACAGAGAGAACTAGTTAGAAGTTATTGCAGGGTATGAAATAATAGTGGTTAGAAATTTGAGTAGTTTAGTTTCTAAGTTTAGTTTTTATTTTAATATTTTAAGTGTAGCAAGCATATATAAAAGTACACAAATTATACATGCACAGCCGAATTAACTTTTGGAAGGTGAACACACCCATGTAACAACTAATAAGATAGGAAATTAAAGAGTAAACAAATGTTCACTCTTTACATTCCCTTGCCTCCAAAGTTAATAATTATCCTGATATAATTCATTTCTATCATGACTGACTCATGTCCCTTTTTTCAAAAGTGTGTATACATTGAATTATACTGTGTTGCTTATGTCTGACTTTATTGAATACTATGTTTGTGAATTGCATTCATGCTAGTGTATGACTGTAGTTGATTTTTCATTGCTGAATGTCATTCTATTTTATGTATATACCACAGTATATTTATTGACTCCACAGTTGATAGAGATTTGAGTCCTTTCTAGCTTTTGGCTATAATATACATTGCTGCTATGAAGATTCTTATACATTTTTGTATATATATTCTGTAAATCGCTAGGTCATAAAATATGCATGTGTTCAACTTTAACATACACTGCCAACCTGTTTACCTCCCCACTATAATTTAATGTCATTTGGTCAACTTATAATATGATAGATGTTTTCTCTTATAGCAGTCTGCATGTGCCCAGATTTTGAACTTATCCTTTGTATATTTACATTTAGTTCTGTATTATTACATTTAATTCTTGGACCTGTGAAGATAGTTATTATTATTCTAATTTGTAGTTGAAGAAATTGCACTCCAGTAAGTTTAAATTGCTCCTGGTTACATCCCAGAAAAACAACAATAAATGAAAATACTTTTTGCCCCTACTTCACTAGGAATTGTATAAGGAGAACAGTTACTCTTCTAGCTGGCCTCAATAGGAACAGAATGAGAGAAATGCAAGACATCTAATAATCCAACAGTCCCACACCTCACTAAATGTACTTTTTCCTTTTCCCCATGGAGTCAAGGCTATCTAAAGTTGCTTTAAGTGCAAAAACTAATATGGTAGAGAAATATAAAGCCTAATCCTGCCATCCAGAAAGAGGAAGTGGATGAGGAAAAGGGAAGGGAAAAAGGAGCAGAATCTGCCAAGCCTGACCTAATGCCCTCTGTTTCTCCCACTTGCTCTGCAGGATGGCTTGGCAGCTCCCAGCTCAGGGTCTATCAGAAGCTGAGAAGGTCGGGTCTCTGATGCATTTTATTCCTTCACTAACACAGCAAATCCAGCTTTACTTCTACCTTCTCCTCTATGCACTCTCTTGGGGCACTTCCTAATCTCGTTAGCACCTTCTGAATTAGTTTTCAAGATAGGACTTGAGTTCCTCTCAGGATCAGAAAATAATAATAACAATTCATATTGTCTGGGCCAAACACAGTGGCTCACGCCTGTAATCCCCCCCGAGGCTGGAGCGGGAACCACTGGAGCTCAGGAGTTGGAGACCAGCTTGGGCAACACGGAGAAACCCTGTCTCTACAAAAAAATTTTAAAAAGTAGCTGAATATGATGGTACCTGCCTGTAGTCCCAGCTGCTTGGGAGACTAAGGTGGAAGGATATCTTGAGCCAAGGAGGGGGAGATTGCAGTGAGCAAAGTTTGCACCACTGCACTCCAGCCTGGGAAGCACAGCAAGATCCTGTCTCAAAAAAAAAAAAAAAAAAAAAGAGAGAGAGAGAAAGAAATTAACAATTCAGATTGTTGGAAGTAACTGAATGTCTTTAACAAATGGGAGCCACAGGACTAAATTGTTCACATTATTTTGAGGGCAAAAATTATATTGTCATTATTTTTTACCTCCAACATATGTACAGTTTTTATATTTACTATATAGGAACACAATAAATGCTTGTTGCATAAAACCAAATCACAAAGAAGGACAGAGAATCATTAAATTACTTTCATAATGCACATAAATCAACATTTTGATAGACTTAAAAATGAGCTGATTATAACTCTATAAAAAGACGTGTGAATAATAGGTGGAAAGAGGAGCAAGGAAGAATAAAACTGGAGGAAAGAACTGCTAAAGACTCATGATGGTTTGTTACATAGCTAAACACATGTCATGGGTTTGTCATACAGATTATTTTATCTCCCAGTACTCAATAGTTACTTTTTCTGCTCTTCTCCCCCTTCCCACCCTCCAAACTCAAGTAGGCTGCGGTGTCTTTTGTTCCCATTGTGTGTGCATGTGCTCTCATCATTTAGCTCCTACTTACAAGTGATAATATGTAGTATTTGGTTTTCTGTTCTTACACTAGTTTGTTAAGGATAATGGTGTCCGGCTCCATCCATGTTCCTGCAAAGGACATGATCTCACTCTTTTTTTATGGCCACATAGTATTCCACGGTGTATATGTACATTTTCTTTATCAGTATACAACTGATGGACCTTCAGGTTGATTCTGTGTCTTTGCTATTGTGATTATGCTGCAATGGGCACATGCGTGCATGTGTGTCTATGATAGAATGATTTATATTCCTTTAGGTATATATCCAGTAATAGGATTGTTGAGTTAAATGGTATTTCTGTTTTTAGGTCTTTAGGGAATTGCCACATTGCTTTCCACAATGGTTGAAGTAATTTGTATTCCTACCAATGGTATATAAGCATTCCCTTTTCTCCACAACCTTACCAGCATCTGTTATTTTTTGACTTTTTAACTACAGATATTTTAAGTGATGTGAGATGGTATCTCATTGTGGTTTTGATTGGCATTTCTCTAATGATCAGTGACATTGAGCTTTTTTCATATGCTTGGTGGGCATATGTATGTCTTCTTTTGAATGGTGTCTGTTCATGTCCTTTACCCAGTTTTTTGTGGCATTGTTTGTTTTGTTCTTGTAGATTCATTTAAGTTCCTTACAGATTCTGAATATTAGACCTTTGTTGGATGCATAGTTTGCAAAAATTTTCTCCCATTCTATAGGTTTGCTTGTTTACTCTGTTGATAGTTTCTTTTGCTGCGCAGAAACTTTTTAGTTCAATTAGATCCTATTTGTCAATTTTTTCTTTTGCTGCAATGGCTCTTGACATCTTTGTCACAAAATCTTTGCCCCTGCTTATGTCCTGAATGGTATTGTCTATGTCGTCTTCCAGCATTTTTATAGTTTGGGCTTTGCATTTAAGTCTTTAATCCATCTTGAGTTTATTTTTGTATATGATATAGAAGGGGGTCTGGTTTCAATCTTCTACATATGGTTAGCCAGTTATCCCAATGCCACTTGTTGAATAGGGTGTATTTTCCCCATTGCTTGTTTTTATCAGCTTTGTCAAAAATCGGATGGTTATAGGTGTGGGATCTTATTTCTGGGCTCTCTATTGTGTTCCATTTGTCTATGTGTCTTTTCTCTACCAGTACCACACTGTTTTGGTTACTATAGCCCTGTGGCATGGTTTGTAGTTGGGCAATGTAATACCTCCAGCTTTGTTCATTTTTATTAGGATTTCCTAGGCTATTCGGGCTTTTTTGTTGTTGTTGTTGTTCCATATGAACTTTAAAAGAGATTTTTCTAGTTCTGTGAAGAATGTCATTGGTAGTTTGATAGGAATAGCATTGAAAGTGTAAATTGCTCGAGGCAGTATGGCCATTTTAACAATATTGATTCTTTTTATCCATGAACATGGAAAGTTTTTCCATTTGTTTCTATCAGCTCTGATTTCTTTGAGCAGTGTTTTGTAATTCTCATTGTAGAGATCTTTAAATTCCTTGGTTAGATGTAACCTTAGGTATTTTATTCTTTTTGTGGCAATGCTAAATGCGATTGACTTACTGATTTGGCTCTCAGCTTAGCTGTTGTTGATGTATGGGAATGCTAGTGATTTTTGTACATTGATTTTATATCCTGAAACTTTGCTGAAGTTATCAGCTGAAGGAGCTTTTGGGCCTTGACTATGGTGTTTTCTAGATATAGAAAACAGGGATACTTTGACTTCCTGTCTTCTTATTTGGATGCCCCTTATTTCCTTCTCTTGCCTGATTGCTCTGGCCAGGACTGCCAATACTATACTGAATAAGAGTGGTGAGAGAGGGCATCCTTGTCTTGTGCCAGTTTTCAAGAAGAATGCTTCCAGGTTTTGCCCATTCTATATGATGTTGGCTGTGGGTTGGTCACAGATGGCTCATATTACTTTAAGGTTGTGTCCATAAATAGCTAGTTTGTTGAGAGGTTTTAACATGAAGTGATGTTGAATTTTATCAAAATCTTTTTTTTGCACATATTGAAATGATCATGTGGTTTCTGTTTGTAGTGCTGTATACATGATGAATCACATTTATTGATTTGTGTATGCTAAACCAACATTGCTTCTCAGGGATAAAGCCTACATGATTGAGGTGGATTAGCTTTGTGATGTGTTGTTGGATTTGGTTTGCTAGTATTTTATTGAAAATTTTTGCATCAATGTTCAAGGATATTAGCCTGAAGTTTTCTTTTGTTGTTGTTGTTGTGTGCCTACCAGGTTTTGGTATCAGGATGATGCTGGCCTCATAAAATGAGCAGGGATTGAATCCCTCCTCCTCAATTTTTTTGGAGTAGCTTCAGTAGGAATTTTTCCAGCTCTTCTTTGTGCATCTGATAGAATTTGGTTGTAAATCATATGGTCCAGGGCTTTTTTTTGTTTGATAGGCTATTTATTACTGAATCATTTTTAGAGCTCATCATTGATCTCTTCAGGAAATCGATTTCTTCCTGGTTCAGTCTTGGGAGGGCATAAAACAGTCCTCAGCAAATGCAAAAAAAAAAAAAAAAAAAAGTCATATCAATCACTCTCAAACCAGAGAGGAATAAATATAGATTTCAAGACTAAAAAATAGCTGAAAACCATGCAATTACCTGGAAATTAAACAACCTGCTCCTGAATGACTTTTGGGTAAATAATGAAACTAAGGCAAAAATAAAGTAGTTATTTGAAACTAACGAGAACAAAGATACAATATACTAGAATCTCTGGGACACAGCTTAGACAGTGTTAAGAGAGAAATTTATACACTAAATGCCCACATCAAAAAGTCTTAAAGATCTCAAATTGACAACCTAATATCACAACTAAAAGAGCAAGAGAACCAAGAGCAAACCAACCCCAAATCTAGCAGAAGACAAGAAATAAACAAGATCAGAGCTAACTGAAGGATATTAAAACACAAAATACCATTCAAAAGATTAATGAGTCCAACCGGGCACGGTAACTCACACCTGTCATCCCAGCACTTTGGGAGGCCGAGATGGGTGGATCACAAAAGTCAGGAGATCGAGACCATCCTGGCTAATACCGTGAAACCCCGTCTCTACTAAAATACAAAAAAATAGCCAGGCATGGTGGTGGGTGCCTGTTATCCCAGCTACTTGGGAGGCTGAGGGAGGAGAATGGTGTGAACCTGGGAAGCAGAGCTTGCAGTGAGTCGAGATCATGCCAGTGCATGCCAGCCTGGGCGACAGAGTGAGACTCTGTCTCAAAAAAAAAAAAAAGATTAATGAGTCCAAGAACTGGTTTTGTGAAAAAATTAATAAGGTAGACCACTAGCTAGACTAATAAAGAAGACAAGAGAGAAGATCCAAATGAACAGTTAGAAATGAAAAAGGGGTATTATCACTCACCCCACAGAAATACAAATAATCATTAAAAACTACTACGAACATCTCTATGCACATGAACTAGAAAATCTAAAAGAAATGGATAACTTCCTGGACTGCTCATTGTCTTAGGCAAAGGAGACTAGCCATACTTTATTTGAGGGCTCTTTGAGTAGAGTCCTGTAAATTCCAGTATTTCTCTCAACTCTATGTCCCCCTTCCCAGAATACAAAGCCCCTTCTGTGATGCCTCCTTTGCTTCTTTTGGTTGTATCTGTGTTATATCTGAACATATGGCTCCAGAGAATCCCAAGAAGTAGAAAAAGCTAATCCAAAATCCAAGGTCTGAAGAAGACAGATAAGACCTTTGGATGAATATCTTTTCACAAAGTTGAGAAGATGTGAAGAACCCAAGAATCCACTGGAGAAACAGCCCCTAGTCACTGCAAGCAGTCCAGACCTCTGTTGGAGTATATCATCACAACAGCAAAACTTCTATGTTCTTAATATCTGTGTGTTTTTGTGTTTTTGTTTTTGTTTTTTGTTTTCCTCAGAGACAGAATCTCACTCAGTCACCAAGGCTACAGAGCAGGGGTGTCATTATTGCTCATTGCAACCTTGAAATCCTGGGCTCAAGTGATCCTCTTATTTCAGCCTCCTGGGTTACTGGGACTACAGATGCAAGCCATTGTGCCCAGCTTGCCTCTTTATTTTAATTTTAATTGGTCAATTTGTTTTTCAGACCTCTTGTTATCTTTAATCTTTTTTCACCACTGATTTGACCTCCCAGTTTTCACATACTTGATTTAATGGGAGACTTTCCCCTAGCTTGTTGATTCCAGAAGTTCAGCTTTATTCTAGGCTTGGCTCCTGTTTAGCATTGCTGTTTTGAGATTGTTCTGGTTCATGAAAAATAAGTCTCCGAAATTTTCTACTTCTCAATATTGCCATTTACGAAATCCTTATAAACAAATAAGAAAGAAGACTCTCAGAAATATATGGAGAGACTGAGGTTCGAGTTGAGCAAGGCCTGAAATTTTGTCACAACTAATCTAGTTAAAGGAATGTTGATTGACTGAGAAAACACTAAATTTCTGTCTATTTCAAAGAGAAAGACTTGATAATGGCTCTATGGATCTGTAAGGTCAGTTTTAATAGAATAACTTTTTTTTTTTTTTTGTAATGGAGTCTCACACTGTCACCTGGACTGGAATGCAGTGTCATGGTATCAGCTCACTGCAACCTCTGCCTCCCAGCATCAAGTGATTCTCCTACCTCAGCCTCCCAAGTTGCTGGGATTACATGCGCCCGCCACCATGCCAGGCTAATTTTTTATATTTTTAGTAGAAACGAGGTTTCACTATGTTGGCCAGGCTAATCTCGAACTCCTCATCTCGTGATCCACCGGTCTAGGCCTCCCAAAGTGCTGGGATTACAGGCGTGAGCCACCGCTGCCAGCCTAGAATAACTTCTTAAATTGCTTTTATTGTTGACTGAATTTATTTCTCCCTTAATAGCTTCTACTTTGGGTTGATAATTAAAAACCACTCTTATCTCTAAGATTATATACATGTCTTCCCATATTATTATTCTAGATTTTCATGACTGGATTTTACTTTCACACCTAATTGTGTAATCGATTGTGGTGTATACAGTTAAGCATTTCACTTTACTCTTTCCAAAGAGTGTCGTTGTTCAATTATTATTTGTTTTTTATTTCCAAGCTAAATTTAAAAGCTATATTTTTATATATCAGATTATTATATTTTAGTGAGATTTAGTTTTTGGATTTCTATTTATTCCACTATCTGACTTACACATGAGTGATATTAATTTTATATGCTTTTAGAATAAAGTAAATGAAACCACTTTTAGATAAACCAAAAGTAACAAGGTATTTCCAGCAGAAAGAGATAATATTAAGGATACTCAGAAAAAAATAGAATAAACTTAGAGGGAAGATTAGAAATGAAGAAAAGCATGTAAAATGTTTTGTAAATAAGTATAAACATTTCTTCACTATTTAATAATAATAAGAAGAAATCTTAGGAGTAAAACTATACAAAATATCTAAAATATATATATATATAATTATAGATTGGGAAGGAAAAATGAAGATAAAGTGCTAAAATTTATTGTACTGTTTTGGAAAACAGTAAACAATCAAATGAATATTTGTGTCTGAAAAATCAAGAATGCAATTGTAATCATCGAGATGCAATTTTTTATTTTTTAGTTTTTTTATTCATGTGATATATATTTTGTCCCTTTTTATTATTCTTCAGCTTTATTGTGGTATGATTCACAAATAAAAATTATATATATTTAAGGTGTACAACATGATGTTTTAATATATGTACACCTTGTGAAATGATTACCACAATCAAGTTAATTAACGTACTCATTATCTCACATAGTTACCTTTTTCTTGTGGTAAGCACTTTTAAGATCTACTCTCAGTTAGGCCCAGTAGCTCATATCTGTAATCCCAGCACTTTGGGTGGCCAAGGCAGGCAGACCAGCCTGACCAACATGGAAAATCCCCATCTCTACTAAAAATACAAAATTAGCTGGGCTTGGTGTCGCATGCCTGTAATCCTAGCTACTCGGGAGGCTGAGGCAGGAGATCTGCTTGAACCCGGGAGGCAGAGGTTGCAGTGAGCCAAGATCTTGCCATTGCACTCCAGCCTGGACAACAAGAGCAAAACTCCATCTCAAAAAAAAAAAAAAAATTCTACTCTCTTTGCAAATTTTAAATATACACACAGTACAATTAACTACAGTCATGATGCTGTGCATTAGATATCTAGAATTTATTCATCCCACATAACTGAAATTTTATACCCCTTGAATAATAGTTTCCTGATTCTCCCACTCCCAGTCCCTGGAAATCACACCTCTACTCTTTGTTTCCATGAGTTTCGCTTTTTTAGATTTCACATATGAGCAAGATAGTGCAGTATTTGTCTTTTTGTCTTATTTTCCTTAGTGTTACATCCTCCAGGTTCATCAATTCTGCCATAAATGGCAGGATTTCTTTCTTTTTAATTTTTTTCTTTTCCCATTTTTAATTTTTTGTTTGCTATGGAATCATATGAGTTTTTATATGTTTTGAATATTAACCAAAATATATAATAAATATTTGATTTGCAAATATGCCATTTCATGGATCACCTTTCATTTGTTGATTGTTTTCTTTTTTGGGTGGAGATTTTTTTGGTTTGATGTAGCCTCACTTCTTTATTTTTCCTTTTGTTGCCTTTGCTTCTCATATCAAATTCAAAAAATGACTGCAACATGAACATTAGAATTTTCTTCTTATGACTTCTTTAAAAATTTCTATGGTTTTAGGTCTTAGTTGAAATCTTTAACCCATTTTGAAATTTTTTTTTTATGGTGTAAGACAAGGTCTGATTTCATTTCACTTTGAGGGTTTCACCCTCTCATATCATAAAATTCTATATACCCTTCTATCATCACGTATTACTGATTATACGCCTTGATTTCAGAATCTTGCCAACTAGATTCAGAATTCGACTAGGAGAGAGGACAAGGACCACCTGAGACTCATATTTTATTTCCAGAATCTAGCATCTACCTACCTAGGTATTGAATAAGAAAATGAAGTTAAGGTTGTTGATGGTAACACTATGCTAGTAACTGCAGAGCCAGAAGCACCATAAGGGGCACCATAAGGGAGCGACCAGACCTCTAATCACGTACCAATCTTAAACATCCTGAGGAAGAATGGGACTTCCATTTGGCGTGGGCCTATGACAGGGTAATAAGGCAACAGTGAACATCAAGCTACAAAAAGCCCCCTTTCACATTCTTCTCAGTCCTACATTTTCACTCTAAGCCCAGTCCTCCCAAAGCAGACTGTGAAAGAGTGAAAGTTCCAGGAGACTAGCATTGCAGATTCCAGAGCACTGTTAGTGGGGGAGGCAGGGAAGAAAGGCTCACAGTACCGTCAAACGATGGCCCCGTTTTTCCTTCTTCAAGTAGACCTCTATGACACAACAGAGACAACTAAGGCTAAGTGGCCAGGTAAGGAGAAACCATCTGGCCATAAAACATGGAAGGAACACTTTAGGGGAAAAGTAATATCTCTAAACAAGAGAACTAAGTGGAATCAAGGCTGAGCGGTGCAGGATAAGTAAATGAATAGTGAAAAGACATTCATGAAGACAGCTAAAACAATAAGCAATGTAAAATATAACATAGCAAAACTTTAACCTCCAAGTCAAACCTCCACTTGAATCCTTCTCTGAGGGGTGAATAAGGCATAGGCATCAGGGGCTGTTGCCAACATGCATTAGTTGTTTGCAGCCTCACCTTCTTTCATGGAGTTCATGATATAGTGTATTTTCCCAAGATTTGAACTAGCTCTTCATTTCTTTATGTTTTAAATGCACTGACCTCCCACATGCACTTTTAGGTAAAATATGCAGAAATAATTTAAATACACCATTGCAATGAAAATAAATGTTTTTTTATTAGGCAGAATCCAGATCCTCAAGGCCCTTCATAATATCCCCCAGTTTAGCAGTTGGACTTTGGGAACAAAGGAACCTTTGGTAGAAATTGGACAGGAAGAAAGTGAGCTTAGTGGTACTTGTGGGCCAGGGCATTAGCCACACCAGCCACCACTTTCTGATAGGCAGCCTGCACTTGCGGGGTGAATTCTTTGCCAAAGTGATGGGCCAGCACACACACCAGCACGTTGCCCAGGAGCTGTGGGAGGGAGACAAGAGATATGAACATGATTAGCAAAAGGGCCTAGCTTGGACTCAGAATAATCCAGCCTTATCTCAATCATAAAATAAAAGCAGAATGATCACTGGATTATAGCTGCTATTAGCAATATGAAACCTCTTACATCAGTTACAATTTATATGCAGAAATATTCTACTTATGTGCAGAAATATTTATATGCAGAAATATTGCTATTGCCTTAACCCAGAAATTATCACTGTTATTCTTTAGAATGGTGCAAAGACGCATGATACATTGTATGGTTACTGCCTTGAAAGAAAGAGTTTAGGGGAATTATTAGAAATAAAATAAACAAAAAAGTATATTAAAACAAGAAAGCATTTTAAAAAATTACAAAAGCAAAATTACCCTGATTTGGTCAATATGCAATGTGTACACATATTAAAATATTATGCTTTAACCAATAAATATGTATAATGATTATGTATTAATTAAAAAGAAAGAAAATAAAGTAGGTAGATTACGAATATGCAAATAACAACACATATATTCCAAATAGTAGTGTACTAGGCAGACCGTGTAAGCTGTTTTTTTTAAGTTACTTAATGTATCTCAAAGATATTTCCTTTTGTTATACACAGCATTAAGACATTAAGTATAATAATAAAAGTTGCGGAGAAGAAAAAAAAGAAAGCAAGAATTAAACACAAAAGAAAACAATTGTTATGAACAGCAAATAAAAGAAACTAAATGATCCTGAGAGTTCCACACTGATGCAATCATTTGTCTCTTTCCCATTCTAAACTGTACCCTGATACTTATCCTCTTCCTATGATATGCAGTTAATCATAGAAAAGAAGGGGAAAGAAAACATCAAGGGTCCCATAGACTCACCCTGAAGTTCTCAGGATCCACATGCAGCTTGTCACAGTGCAGCTCACTCAGCTGGGCAAAGGTGCCCTTGAGGTTGTCCAGGTGAGCCAGGCCATCACTAAAGGCGCCGAGCACTTTCTTACCATGAGCCTTCACCTTAGGGTTGCCCATAACAGCATCAGGAGAGGACAGATCCCCAAAGGACTCAAAGAACCTCTGGGTCCAAGGGTAGACCACCAGCAGCCTAAGGGTGGGAAAATAGCCCAATAGAGTCAGTGCCTATCAGAAACCCAAGAGTCTTCTCTGTCTCCACATGCCCAGCTTCTATTTGCCTCCTTAAGCCTGTCTTGTAACCTTGATACCAACCTGCCCAGGGCCTCACCACCAACTTCATCCACGTTCACCTTGCCCCACAGGGCGGTAACGGCAGCCTTCTCCTCAGGAGTCAGATGCACCATGGTGTCTATTTGAGGTTGCTAGTGAACACAGTTGTGTCAGAAGCAAGTGTAAGCAATAGATGGCTCTGCCCTGACTTTTATGCCCAGCCCTGGCTCCTGCCCTCCCTGCTCCTGGGAGTAGATTGGCCAACTGTAGGGTGTGGCTCCACAGGGTGAGGTCTAAGTGATGACAGCCATACCTGTCCTTAGCTCTTCTGGCACTGGCTTAGGAGTTGGACTTCAAGCCCTCAGCCCTCCCTCTAAGACATATCTCTTGGCCCCATACCATCAGTACAAATTGCTACTAAAAACATCCTCCTTTGTAAGTGTATTTACCTAATATTTGGAATCACAGCTTGGTAAGCATATTGAAGATCGCTTTCCCAATTTTCTTATTACACAAATAAGAAATTGATACACTAAAAGTGGAACAGTTTTGCCTACCATAATTCAGCTTAGGGATATATAGATTGATCTCTTCCTGTGTCTCCAGAATATGCAAAATACTTACCGGACAGAAGGGATGAAAACTCTACCTCAGTTCTAAGCATATCTTCTCCTGATTTGGATTAAAACCTTCTAGTAAGAAAAGAAAATATATATATGCGCATTCATTCATTTGTTGTTGTTTTGTTTTTCTTAATTTGCTCGTGTATGCTAATAAATTATGTCTAAAAATAGAATAAGTACAAATCAATGTGTTCTGTGCAATAATTACTTATTAGGTTTTGGGAAATGAGAGATAAAAAATTAGAGACCCCTTAATGCAGTAAAAAATACAAATAAAGAAAAAGTCACTTATAACCCAAAGTGTGACTAACAATGGGGTAATCAGTGGTGTCAAATAGGAGGTTAACTGGGGACATCTAACTGTTTCTGCTTGGACTAATCTGCAAATGTGTCTCGGGGAACAAAGAAGCTTCTGTGACTTAAAAAGTAGTGGTAGGAAGGGAAAAGGTCTTCCAGACTTGGCTCAGATTATTTTTTCCTCTAGTCCACCAAGAACACTGAGTTTTAAAATCATTTCCTTGATTCAAGTTCCTATTTCTCTTTATGTTCTGTTTGTTTAAACCTCCTTTACTAAAATTTACTCTTCTATCTCTATAGCTTTCCAACATGATCTCCTTTCTCCCATCCCCCTGCACCTTTTCCCGCTTGTACTAAATTAACTCCTCAGGTGAGGAAAAACTTTTGAAGTGCAGAGTTCTGCTTCCTGCTGTTAAAAGATGTAAAGAAAACAGCAAAGGTAGCAAGCATTTCTGAGGTCAGTGTGGAGTCTCCTTGTTCCCTGAGAGCTCTGTCAGTCATTCTGAATCCTGCCCCTACCTGGAAGCCCATGTCCTTTTAGTAAGGAAAGTGTTATACTTTTACTTTCCATGTTTCTCCTACTTCTTCCTTTCAGCTTTAACACTCTGAAACTATAATTACACACAATAAAATTAAATAAATAAAATAAAATAAAATTTAGGTTAACTAAAAGAAACTCGATCCTCTATTTCTAGTTATTGGAAGGAAATTTACAAATTTCTTATTTCCATTGCTTGATTCTCTTAAATACTTTCTCCATTATTGGTAAATAGAGATCTCTCACTTTTTCTACCTGTCTCAACCCTCATCAGGTACTTGTGAAGAAATCTCTCTCTGATTATTCTCACACATGCAGAAAGAGTTTGGTTCTTCTATGGCTATCTGGAGCCTAAGTTAAAAAATTATGCCTATATATGATTATAGAGGTAAGAGAGACAAAGTTCAAGTATTTTCTTTTTATATTCATTCCCCTGTAAAAAACTAAAGCAATGAGGATCTAGCAACGTGTATTCCTGAGAAAAGATTTCACATGTTGAATCCTGGGAAAAGAGGTCTTTAAAATATTTTAAACATTAAAACATATAGATTTGACTTGACTCTTAGATTTTGGATTTTATCTTATTAAATTTAAACCTGCATTAGCATTAGCATTGTATTAGATTCAGACTGTTTTCAAGACCCTATTTCACATCCCTGACATAAGAGGCATGTATATGTGAAATAAAGTGTTCTGTGGAAGTTGGAATATGTCTTTTGCAAATATCCCAGGTCAAAGAAAATCCACAGACCTTATGAAATTATAATATAGATTATATTATATTATTCTGAAAGACTAAACTTGTCAAAGCAACAGCTTTGAAATCCTGATTGGCAGAAATTATCACCTTCTTAAAGACTTACCCTACAACTTCTTATGCTCAGAAATAGTTTTCCCAAGTTTTTCCATTTTGTTTTCTTGCTTAAATGATGAACTATGGATCCTTCTCTTGTGTTGGAAACTGCTGCAGATACCATCATCCTGGCTTCAAGGCAAGAGTTGCTTTTCCAATGGTAGTTACTTAGTGTGACTAGAGTGTGATGCAGACTTTTCTTTCTATTACCCATAATCCTGCAGGGACAAGGCAGCAAGCTATACTAAGACCATCAAAAGCCCAGGCATACCAGACAAAAATAAGTTTCAAGAAGTGATAAATAGTGCAAATTTGGTTATGGTCAGAGCCTCAGTTTCAAATCTAAATCAGCATTCAAAGTTCCTGAAAAACTACTCAAGCTCACTGACATCTTCACAATTGTGAGCTTGCTTCTGCTCTGTGAGTGGATACCACAGCAGGTACAGGTCTATTCTACTTTTATTCGAGCCCCACTGACCACTACGCGCGCACACACACACACACAAGTCCTCAAAAAAGAGACAGCGAGAGAGACAGTGGTCCATTTCGTTTACTCCAGTCTATTAATCTTTCTTAAGTCCTAATATTTTATACCAGAACGGGCCTAGTCTGAATATCCTTAGAGGATGAATATTAACTTCCTCCATGAAAATCATGACACTCATCTATGGGAGTGTGGTTTTATCATTTGTTTCAAAAGCAGCACTCAACTAGAGTATTTTTATACGTGCTCTACTGTTTAACCTAAAATTCACCAGGTGAAACATTTTAGCAATCTACTGTATATGTTCCTAGGTCAAGCACAGTCTAGCTACTTGCTGCAGACTTCTCTCCCAGATACACAATCTCTCAGTAAACACAATTCAGCCATCTTCTCATAATTAATTAATTAAAATGAAATAAAAATGCCCCAAGAAAACCAGAACCCATAGAAACAAACTGCATACACACAAAATAGTTTGGAAATAGGATAGTTTAGTCCACTTTAAAAAGTTGTATTTCTTACCAAAAAGCAATGAAGTAGACATAGACACAACTTTGCTAAAGTATATACATAATTATTACAGAGAAATTTATATTTCAGTCTACACCTTGTTCATCAATATTTCCTCCACTGGGTTCAGATTTTCATTCAGAATTAGCTTTTTTTAAAACCTCATTAAGTGAGCCATGGTGTGTCCATTTATGGAGAGCAGAGGTACAGACTCCAGATACATTTGAGACTGCATCTCTTTAGAGGTAGAATCTTGGCTTCAGTCTGGACACCCTTTACAAACTTGTAGGCATTAATTTAGAAGACTGCTCTGAAGCTCAAGAGATGGATGATTTAGGAGATTATTATGCTAAATTATGCTGACATTAAATTATTTTATTTAAAAATGTTTGTGAACTCAGATTCACATTACTGTGTCCTCTCCTCCGTTCTTCCCTCCCTCTCTTTCTCTGACGCACACACAGACACACACACACACAGACACACACACAGACACACACACAGACACACACACACACACACACACACACACACACACACACCACACAGACACACACACACACACACAGACACACACACACACACACACGACACACACACACACCACACACAGACACACACACACACAGACACACACACACACACACAGACACACACACACACACACACAGACACACACACACACACACACAGACACACACACACACACAGACACACACACACACACACACCACACACACACACACACACACACAGACCACACACAGACACACACACACACACACACACACACACACAGACACACACACAGACACACACACAGACACACACACACACACACACAGACACACACACACACAGACACACACACAGACACACACACCACACAACACACACACACACACACAGACACACACACACACAGACACACACACACCACACACACACACACACAGACACACACAGACACACACACACACACACACAGACACACACACACACAGACACACACACACACAGACACACACAGACACACACACACACCACAGACACACACCACACCACACACACACACACAGACACACACAGACACACACACACACACAGACACACACAACACACACACACACCACACACAGACACACACACACATGCACACACAGACACACACACACGCACACACACAGACACACACACACACACACACACACACAGACACACACACACACACAGACACACACACACACACACACACACACACACACACACAGACACCACACACACACAACACCACACACACAGACACACACACACACAGACACACACACACACGCACACACACACACACACACACACACACACACACACACACACACAGACACAACACACACACAGACACACACACACACAGACACACACACAGACACACACACACACAGACACACACACAGACACACACACAGACACACACACACACATGCACCCTTTCATTCAGACATACTAAGCATGGTTTATAAAGCAATGCCATGGTGAGGAAAGCAAAACAACCTTTTGATATATTATCAAATAAAATTAAAGTCAAATCTTGAGGAATTAATTCCACTCCTATACTTTGTTTTCACTTTTATTTTAAATTTGGGGGTACATGTACAACTTATATAGGTAAATTGCATGTCACTGGGTTTTGATGTACAGATTATTTCATCACTCAGCTAATAAACTTAGTACCCAATAGGTACTTTATTCATGCTCTCCCTCTTCCCACCCTCAACCCTCAAGTAGACCTGCATGTCTGTTGATCTCTTCTTTGTGTCCATGTGTATCATCATGTAGCTCCCACACTCCTAGACTCTTACAGAAGCTCTACTCTAACAAATAATTTTAATATAACAACAAGGTGCCAAGTCGTTTTTCATCTCTTGACCTCCTCATTCTCAATATGAAGATAGCAATGACTGGCCTATAGTAATTGTGTGTGCTCAGCAATGTCCCATCCAGGTGATGTTCTCATGAATTCTCCGGTATTGGGATTTTTAAGGCCAGCGTTTTGCCTAGATTTAGTAATGGTGTAGGAATAGAAGAAGGTTTAGTAAGCTATATTTGCTCTTGTTTTGACTTTTGGAGAAAGGAAGGTAGTTTGTTTTTCCCTATCAAGATCATAAGGTCTACAGTCTCTCTTACTGTCTTTCGAGTAACACACAAGTATCTCCTTTTAATATCTTACTCTTATGAGAACTTCCCTATGCTCAGGAATGTGAAAGTGATCTTCCCCAAAATGCCCTGAGTAGCTCTGCTTCTGATATGTAAACCAGTGGTTCCTAAATATCCTCTTCAGATATAAAGAGTCCTCAGTGCCTACTATGTATAATGACTTAAGGAAAACACATGGATATAAAAGAGCTTCTGCTGCCAGTCAATTCAAAATATTGTGATCAAAACAGTTAACTATAATGCATTGTCAATATATTCTGGCAGTACAGACAGAGTTACTATGAAAGCATTTTTAAACACAAGGAAACAACAGATTCTGTTTAGGTATTCAAGTAAGTTTAAAATTAATCAACAGGCATATAATACAGATTTATAAAAATGTATACGAGTGAGGAAGTTCTAAAAGTCCTTCTAATTTTACCTATGGCAAAAATGGTGCCCAAAGAAAAAAAAGTACTACCTATGATAAAAAAGGAAATGACTGTTTGGTTGTTTACTGCATGCTTCTTCTTTGTTTGTTGTTGCATTAATGACAAAGAAACACTGTGCAATGGTATGATTCATATTGTCCTCTAGTTCCAGAAGTTCTAAAGCAAGGAATAATCATTTCTTCATTTACTCATTTACTCATTCATTCATTCATTCATTATTTTCTTGAATAAATATTTTCTTGCTGCCTATAGATGAATTTAATACAAGGCACAGTAGCATATAAGAAGGTGGAGAATAGGCAGAACTGTTTATAAAGCATGGAGTGTGTGTGTGCATGAAATAAATAAGAAAAATATAAAAAATGGTGTGGGGGAGGGTTTGGAAAGATTTTTTGGGTAGTATCGAAAAGTTTATTAAGGCTGAGGTCACAAGTAATACATGAGCAATGAATCTTAACCAAAGTACGGGAAGATCAGAGGAAATTCTTCACAGAGGTGTTCTGGGGCAAGTAAGAGGAGGAGGCTATTTCTTGGAGTAGGAACACTTCATGGGTATAGTGTTATGGGCTAACACATGCAGGCAAAGGAAGTAGGAAGAAAGAGGCCATAACACTGTCTTGAGCAATCATTATGCCTTTAACTGAGCACATTATTTTCTCAGTAATTGTTGGAGTTTAATCATGTGATTAGCCTTGAGGCTATGTCTTAGGGTTGAGGTCTTCCCTAGAGCCTCTGCAGTGCCAGTATCATCTCTATATGAAGAGTTCTTGATAATTTCTTTTCTTTGGAGGTAGAAATGTCATCCATTAATGCTTTGTACGGTTCCCTTGTTTTTCCCATTTCCCATGTCCTCTTTGTAAAATACACAAGTGCTCCCTATCTGTAGACCCTCAGGAACCTTCTTACATACCTGGGCAAGAAAATGAAATAAGTGCAATTAATCAGGAAGTTGAGCTGAACGTTCTTTATTAGGTGAAGCCATACCCTTGAAGTAGACGTTGTGTTCCCAAGTTCAGAAAATAGAATCTAGGGAAATAGGGTCTTCTTATGATTATCAGGAAATAGTCCAGGACCTCAATGGTACTTGTGAGCCAGGGCATTAGCCACACCAGCCACCACCTTCTGATTGGCAGCCTGCACCTGTGGGGGTGAATTCCTTGCCAAAGTTGTGGGCCAGCACACACACCAACACGTTGTCCAGGAGCTGCGGAGAAAAGGTAGGCAGATACACGCATATGGTTAACAGAGAAATGAAGACTGGCTTCTGAGAAACTGGGCCAACACCCATTTTTTTTCTGCCCAAATCTTAGACACAACTGATCCCCAGATTATTCCCATCAGCATAAATAAGTACATATATGAATACATACATATAACATATATCTATATTATACACACCCTCTATGTACTTAACAATCATATAGTCTATATATGTACATATAGGGTATATATGCTGTATAATGCTATATACAAATGAATTCCAAATTAGTTTTAATTTTGTATGTGTATATAGCATATACAAATTAATTACTATAAACAGATTAATAGATACAAATTAATTGATTAATCACTGTGATGATGGGCTGTCTCCTAATAATGACTCTGCCCCACCTCCAGTGTAATTTTCCAATCTTTCGTAATCAAATATTCACTTTCCTTTCCATCCCATTTACTACCGAATTTATAAAATTCCAATTATTCCTTATTGTAAAATGATTTATAGCCTCTAAAACAGCATTCTATGCCTCTCCTCTTTGAGTTGGAGCCTCTCCCATACCCATGTGGAGAGACAAAAGGATTATTCTAAGGCAGAATTAGCAGACGAGAGTTGGCGTGCATAATTTGATTTGTGGTTAGAGAAGGAAAAATGAAGGGGGGATTAAGAAAGACAGGATATTAAATAATTTAATTCTTAAAATAGCAAGATTATGAGGAAGGAAAAAATGCAGAATATTGAAATAAAAACGAAATTTTAGAAGCATTAAATGATAAAATATAGTAAAATAGACAAAAACATGGGGGAAGAGCAGCTAGGTAAAAGAACCAAAATGTAAGATTAGAAAGTAAAAAGAGAAAAGTGGAGCATCTCCTGGACTCACCCTGAAGTTCTCAGGATCCACGTGCAGCTTGTCACAGTGCAACTCACTCAGCTGGGAAAAAGTGCCCTTGAGGTTGTCCAGGTGAGCCAGGCCATCACTAAAGGCGCCGAGCACCTTCTTGCCGTGAGCCTTCACCTTAGGGTTGCCCATAACAGCAGTAGGAGAGGACAGATCCCCAAAAGACTCAAAGAATCTCTGGGTCCAAGGGTAGACCACCACTAACCTGAGGGTAGGAAAACAGCCCAAGGGACAGAGAGAGTCAGTGCCTATCAGAAACCCAGGAGTCTTCCCTGTCTACACATGCTCAGCTTCCATGTCTCGTAACCTTGATACCAACCTGCCCAGGGCCTCACCACCAACTGCATCCACATTTACTTTGCCCCACAGGGCACTGACAGCAGTCTTCTCCTCAGCAGTCAGATGCACCATAGTGTCTGTTTGAGGTTGCTAGTGAACACGGTTATGTCAGAAGGAAGTGTAAGCAACAGTTGGCTCTGCCCTCCCTTTTATGCTGGTCCTATCCTCCCTACTCCGGTGAGCAGGTTGGTTTAAGATAAGCAGGGTTTCATTGATTTGTGAGAATGAAAAATGAACCTTCATTCCACTGTTCCCTTAACTTGCCCTGAGATTGGCTGTTCTGTCATGTGTGTCTTGACTCAGAAACCCTGTTCTCCTCTACATATCTCTCCAGCACATCTCTTTAGCAGCTGTTTCTAAAAATATCCTCCTAGCTTTATTTATGCAGAAGTGTTTTAGTCTAATATAGTGGAATGTATCTTAGAGTTTAATTTATTTGTGTCTGTCACTTTATACTAAGAAAACGTGTCTAGAGGCAGATGTTTTAACAAGTTGACTCAATATAACGTTCTCCTTTGTCTCTAGGGATTTTTGTCTCCAAGGGAACTTAAAGAGAGTGGAATGGACAAATCTATTGCTGCCATTTAAACTTGCTTGCTTCCTCCTTCTTTTGGTAAATTCTTCCTATAATAAAACTCTTATTTTTTATTATATTGAAATAAGTGCCCATTAAAGGAATATTTAAAAAATGAATGGTGGTTATTTACCAGTTATTGAAATAGGTTCAGGAAACATGAATTTTAAGGGTAACATTTTAATGACAGATCAAATCAAATATTATATACAAATATTATGATTGTTTAAAATTATGGTATGACTATAGAAAGAATGCAGAGAAAGTGCCAAGTAGATTTACCATATTCAGCCAGATTAAATTTAATGAAGTTCCCGGGAAAGTGCTAGTACAGAACATTTTACAACTGTGTTCTTAAAAAAATGTGGAATTAGACCCAGGAATGAAGAGCCCAGTAGTTTTTCACTCTTTTCTGGATTCAAATAATGCCACAGTGGCAGACAAATACACACCTATGAGCATATCCAAAAGGAAGGATTGAGGGAAAGAGAGGAGGAGGTCAATCCTTTCCTAGTGAAAGGAAGGAAGGAAGAGGGGAAGAGAGAGGATGGAATGGATAGAGGAGAAGAGGGAAAAACAAATAATGGAGAGGAGAGGAGGAAAAAGGAGGGGAGAGGAGAGGAGAAGGGATAGAGAAGAGAAAGAGAAAGGGAAGGGAAGAGAGGAAAGACGAGAAGAGGAGAGAAAAGAAGAGAGAGAGGAAGGGAAGGGAAAAAAGAGGAAAAAAGAGACAAGAGAAGAGATAAGACTGACGGTTCAAATTTTGGTAATAATATGGATCAATAGAAACTCTCAAACTCTGTTGGTGAGAGTGTACAATAGTATAACCCCTTTGGAAAACATTTAATAGTATCCACCAAAGCTGGATACATGATAAATCTATTACGTAGCAATTGCATTTTTAGATATTCAGAAACGCATGTATGTATCCAAAGATGTGTGTAGAAATGCTTATGACAGCAATATTCATGAAAACCTCAAACTGGTAGCCACTTAAATGTTTATCAAAAGTAGAACTAATAAATTATGGTATAAAGAATAGAATATTAGACAGAAATGGAAAGAATCAACTACTGCTTAACATGTAGCAACACAAATGCATTTTGCAGCAGTTGCTAGATTAAAAGTAACCAGAGGTGAGTTTTAACTATATGATTTTATTTGTATATAGAAAGATGGACGATGTAACTGAGATTCTGATCACAAGGGGAAATGTTATAAAATAGGGTAGAGAGGAGCCATGAATAACCTTTAAACTTTGTTACAAATTATTTTTCTGTAACCTGGAAGCCAAGAGAAGATATCGAATAATTCAAGGAAGATGGTGGCATGGTTTGATTTGTGTGTTTAAAAGATTATTCTCACTTAGTGAAGAAATGTATTTTAGAAGTAGAGAAAATGGGAGACAAATAGCTGGGCTTCTGTTGCAGGAGGGAAGAAAGTGACAATGCCATTTCTATCATCAACTTTAGATCATGATGGTGATGTCAGTCACTGAGGTCGTGAACACAAGAATAGGACCACATTTGTGAGTTTAGTGGTATGATAAGATCAGAAACTCAGTCTCAGATACACTGTATTTTATGCACTCTTGTAAAATGCAAAAGGATGTACTTAGATATATGTATCTGGAGCTCAGAAAGAATACAACCAGGTCAAGAATACAGAATGGAAAAGAACATACAAGAACAGATCACGGTGTGCTATGTAAATCACTACCACTACCTGTAAAAAATTACAGATGATGTACTTCATGAACATCTCCTTAAAATCTTAGAATGTGTTTGTGAGGTAGGAATTATGTTTCCAATTCATATATAAGAAAATTGATTCTAAAAAAAAATGTTAGGTAAATTCTTAAGGCCATGAGGACTGTTATTTGATCTTTGTCTGTTAATTCCAAAGACTTGACTTTTCCCTTTAATTCTGTTATACCTGAAATGATTTACACATTGGGAGATCTGGTTACATGTTTATTATATAAGGATTGCATTGAGAGTGTTTGTATAACAGGATAAGGTCTTTTTTCTTTTCTCGTCTGAGATGGAGTTTTATCCCTAGTGTCCAAGCTGGAGTGTAATGGCGCGATCTAGGCTCACTGCAGCCTCCACCTCCTGGGTTCAAGCAATTCTTCTGCATCAGTCACTCGAGTAGCTGGGATTGCAGGCATGCACCACATGCCCAGCTAATATTGTATTTTTAGTAGAGATGGGGTTTCACCATGTTGGTCAGGCTGGTCTCGAACTCCTGACCTTAAGTGATCTGCCTGCCTTGGCCTCCCAAAGTGCTGGGTTTACAGGCCTAAGCCACCACATCCAGCCAGGATAGGGTCTTAACGTGGAAAGAATAGCATCTACTCTTGTCCAGGAAACAATGAGGACCTGACTGTGGGCAGTAAGAGCAGTGATTAATAGACAGGGACAAATTCAAGCAGAATTGAACTGTTGATTACAGGTAAGGAAATGATTTTGAGTCTCTGAGTTTGGTGAGTGGGCAAGTAGCTATCCAATGACTAAAATGGAAAACACTGGAAGAGAAACAGTTTTAGTATAAAAAGTGAAACGACCATGCTGAGTCTGAGGTGCCTATAGGACATCTATACAAATAAGCCCAGTACATAGTTTGATATATGGGTTTGGCACTGAGGTCAGAGGACAGAGCTAAAAATCAGACTTGGGAACTGGGATTATACAAGCTATATTTAAGAGTTTAGATATAACTGTGAATCCGAGAGTGTGACGAATACAAAATTAAATGAAGGACCTTTAATGAACACCAACACTTAATGTGAAATCTCAAGGAAGTACGAAGTAAGACATAGTCCCCAAAATCCCCAATGATTTTAGAACTCAGTATGGATTTTAATTAGCATAATGTTAACGTTGGTTAGAATGAAATTCAACTTGCTGTTGGTTTCAGAGTAAGTAGGAGATAAGGGTCTAGATTTTGACACACAGTGAAAAGCTGAAACGAAAAGGAAAAGATAGGGTAAAAGATGGGAAATGTATGTAAGGGGGATGAGCCACATGGTATGGGAGAAACACTAAGGACTCTAGGGTCAGAGAAATATGGGTTACATCCTTCTACAAAATTCACATTCTTGGCTGGGCATGGTGGCTCACACCTGTAATCCCAGCACTTTCGGAGGCCAAGGTGGGTGGATCACCTGATGTCAGGAGTTTGAGACCAGCCTGACCAACATGGAACCCCCTCTCTACTAAAAATACAAAATTAGCTGGGCATGGTGGCAGATGCCTGTAATCCCAGCTACTTGGGAGGCTGAGGCAGGAGAATCACTTGAACCTGGTAGGTAGATGTTACAGTGAGCCTAGATCGTGCCATTGCACTCCAGCCTGGACAACCAGAGCAAAACTCCGTCTCAAATAATAATAATAATAATAATAATAATAATAATACATTCTTGCTAACCTGAAAAAATAAATTATTTGTGCTTTGTACCTAATTTATAATGTTCAGATAATGAATATTGATATGATATATTCATATGCACAGAACAATGCATAGGAGACACATTATAAGTGTAAGTGGCATTCTTTTTTTTTTTTTTTTTTTTTGAGGCGGAGTCTCCCTCTGTCGCCCGGACTGGAGTGCAGTGGCCGGATCTCAGCTCACTGCAAGCTCCGTCTCCCGGGTTTACGCCATTCTCCTGCCTCAGCCTCCCGAGTAGCTGGGACTACAGGCGCCCGCCACCTCGCCCAGCTAGTTTTTGTATTTTTAGTAGAGACGGGGTTTCACCGTGTTCGCCAGGATGGTCTCGATCTCCTGACCTCGTGATCCGCCCGTCTCGGCCTCCCAAAGTGCTGGGATTACAGGCTTGAGCCACCGCGCCCGGCCGTAAGTGGCATTCTTAAATGCCAGTGCTCTCCACAGTTCTAATCTCAGTTCACTGCTCTTTGAATTCTGTGTTTTCATATTATCTTATCAATACATTAATGATTGCAATAATCATTACACACTATAATTATTCATTTACTGGACACATCCTAGTTTCCTTCTGTCAATTACCACACTGCTTTCAAATTTATTCCTCATCCTTCCCTCAGTGTTCTCTGTATTTGAGGAAGTGACATTTCCCAGGTTTACTCACCCTTTTGGTCACATATACATTCTGTAATGGTAAACACTAGCTGAGGGAAAGCATAAGCAAGATTATTTCTGGCCTTCTCTCTCTCCTCTCGCTCTCTCTCTCTGAAGGGATCTCCTATAGCAGACAGTCTTTTTTATGGTTGATATTTTGATGCCCCCATTAGACAGTTCTGGCTCTCTCCAAGGAACCCCCAGTGATCTCACTGAATCCAGTAGACCCCTGGTTCTGGACGCTGGTGGTATAAACATTTTCTCCTTCTGTCCTTTTAGGCCTAATGGCGGAAAAAGTTTTCTGTTGTTACGAACATCTAGATTTCTGCACTGTCCTTTATTTGATATTTTAGGTCTTCTAATACAAGGATAATTAACTATTAAAAGCTGTACTTAATTCTAGGTTGAGTAACTGATAGTGGTTTGTGCTTTCCTTGATGGACCCTAACTGATATAACTAATAAACTGATTTCTGATACTATGTCTTATTAGTGTATGAAATTCTGATGTGAATAAATGCAAGACACATACTCATTGACTAATCAAACTACAGCAAGGGAGATTGAGGGAACAACTGTACAGAGGCAGAGGAAGGAACCTCATGACCTATAAATACTAAGATATCACATAGTCATTTTAGAATCAAAGGTTTCTCAGTTTAGGTCTCCAACAAACTTCTCTACGGATAATGTAATACTCATAATGTAGAAAAGAGAGATCTAATTTTTGGATAGTTTAATCATTTTTTAAATCTCCAAATACTGGCCGGGCGCGGTGGCTCAAGCCTGTAATCCCAGCACTTTGGGAGGCCGAGACGGGCGGATCACGAGGTCAGGAGATCGAGACCATCCTGGCGAACATGGTGAAACCTCGTCTCTACTAAAAAATACAAAAAACTAGCCCGGAGAGGTGGCGGGCGCCTGCAGTCCCAGCTACTCGGGAGGCTGAGGCGGGAGAATGGCGTAAACCCGGGAGGCGGAGCTTGCAGTGAGCTGAGATCGTGCCACTGCACTCCAGCCTGGGCGACAGAGCGAGACTCCGTCTCAAAAAAAAAAAAAAAAAATCCAAATACTAGGGAAATAAGAGTTTACAAGACAATGTCTCTACCATAAAAGAGGTTAATATTTAGTGGTAGGAATACACAATGAGCAGATTAAGTACATTAGTAGGAAAAATCCTGAATATTATAATAAGAAAGAGCCCATAATTATAGCAGAGTTTATAGACAGGACTTTTAGCCCAGTTAAAATTTAAAAAAAAAATAGCTTCTTAGTTGAAATGACATTTAGGTTATGACTTAAAGTATGAGTACAAGATAGACAGGACAAAATGAGGGAAAAACATCACCCAGAGTAAATGAACAGCATGCACAAAGCTAACAGAGTCAAATGCAGAAATCCAAATTCTCTAGAGTGACTGGGGTAATTTTGTCAATGCACTCAAGTATGCGTCTGTAACAGTGTGTATTCTTATGTGTGCATGGGATGTTTGTTCATGGAGCATAGGAAATTGTATAGACATATACACACATCTGTATGTGTGTATCAGAGAATGTTTACATTGCTGCAAGATTTTATATGACTGCATGCACAAGCATTCATGCTTCATGTCAGTTTGGTATATATTTCCTGTGTGTCAAGATGTGTACTTACGTATTTTCCAGTAAAGGTGAATGTGAAAACTGCTCAGCGAGAAATGAACAGTAAGTAACACAGGAAATTGAACTCTTGTCTCTTAATTTAAAATACAGAATGACATTCAGAAGGGCAGGGGATAGCACAAGTATGAAATTTTAAAGTGTGAATGGACACGGTAATTATTCAAAGAATGTGCTTAATTAATGTATGCTACAAGACAGTTGAGTGACTATTGCACATGAGCAACTGTTATTTATTCTGCTTTGTGGGTTATTAGTGGGGACTCAAAAATATGACAAAGGAATTTCAGAAGCTATTAAATGATAGCACCGCCTATCTATGTGCTCCTACTCAAGAGATATGGTGAGACGAGCTCTTTGGGGTGGACACATATAGGAAATACTTTGAGAAAGAGGTTTCGGGATTAGTGAAACTGGAGAAGAAATGATATTATATCTTCTAAAACCTAGTTTGAGTCAGTTTGAGGGTGCTGCATACTTCCTAAGGGTCTTGGGTGCAGGAATTTGAAGCGATTGCCACAGAATGGTTATGTTCATTGCCAGATTCAAACCGGGGGCTTGTAGGCATTTTCTCTTCTGTCAATACATTTCCTTCTTTTCATTCACAGGCAGAGATTTTAACTGTCATCTCTAACTCTCTGTTTCACAATGTTTTCCAGTTCTGTGCAATCACTGCCATGATGGTTTCTTACTCAATTTTTTTCTTAACTTCATTGTTTCCATCAACTTCAGTTCTTTATCCATCACCTCAATATAATTACAGCAAGCTCCTCTGACTATACCTGAGTTAGACTTTGTCTAATCAGTTCTATATATATATACATGTGAATCAATTTTCCTACATTTTCCTATTTATTATGTCACTCTTATATGCAAGAATTTTCAGTGATTTTTGCTCAAAGCAATAGCTATTTTTCTTGTTTCATCTGGTCTCTGCATCCAGTTTCCCTAATTTTATATCACCCTGCCTCTTTTAAATGTCCATATTCTCCTCTACCAACTTGACCTAACATGCTAATTCCTAAATCTCAGCCTTTTAATCTGCTGTTTACTCACATAAACAAGACTTTTGTCTTCAACAGAAATCAATTGTTTTCAATATTGATTGGTAATAATTTTTTTATTCATAAAAATTGTATATATTTATGAATGCACACATATGTATACATAGAAAGAGAATAAAATCACTACCACCAAAAACAATAAAACTTGTATATATTTATAGAAACAGAGAGCCGAACAAAGAGATTTATTATTTATCGGGTAGTGTAATAAAGACTTTCCAGGTATCAATTCAATTAATTTTTACAAAAATCCTTTAAGGAAAATAAATATGATAAATCTACCATATTTACAGCTTAATGGAATTATAAATATGTTTCAGGTCACAGAGGTAGCAGATGAAGTACAGATGAAAACCAAGACAGCCAGCTCACATGCTTTAGAGATAATTCTCCACTAATACCATTGAAGACATTGAGAGAAAGTTCAGGGTTTGGCCCTTGATTGGTCTCTAGGAAGCCCCATCCCCACTGCATTATAAATCATCAAAATATGTTGTTTAAAATAAGTAGAAGTGAACTATAGTCACCAAATGAGCTATATCCTGAGTTCATACAAATAATAGCCTATACAGAATCTCTAATTTGAGTCCTAACATACCTCTACACACTATCGACAATCCTCTTACATCTCTAAACAGTACCTCCATTGCCCTCCCTTTCTCTAAAGACATTGTCTTATTCTAGGGACGATTTCCCCTTCCTAGGAGTAAACTACTCCACTAAAGCCACCCACAAGTTCTCTCTTATCTTGCAGGATTGCAAGAAAGTATCTTCTCTACCCTTAAACTCCCATTCTCCAATGTTCTCATTTTCATCAGAAATGGTGGGTCCTTTTGGCTGAATCAATGTAAAATATAAAGACAGAAAAAGAATACAATGGTATTTCTTAGAGAGCATATTTCTTTATTTTATTTTTATCATGCAGGAACTGAATCTGCAGGCAGGATACTGCTCTTCTCCCCAGTGTCCCCCATCTAAAGGAAATGAGCTTTTGGGACATAGGTACAAACATAGTGGACCAATAGGTACAAACATAGCTGACAGGGAACTCAATGGCCCTTGAGGGCTACAGCGTTAGCCACAGCATTTGTGGGTTCCTGCCAAGAAGCCTGTATCTGTAGGGTAAACTCCTTGCTGAAGTGGGTTGCCAAAATAATCAATATCACATTGCTTAAGAGCTGGGAAGGGAGTGAAGATAAAAAGAAAATGGTACATAGTGAATAGAAGGCCTCAAGCTGGACTTGCAGTACATAGATACAACTCTTACTTCCTTTTTGACCAGAGTTTGAGCAACTCTCAGTCTTATTCTCACAAAGGCAAGTTCACCATTATGGGATAGACATCAGCTTCAATATGACTGGCAGCCCTGCACCTCCCATTGTGTCCTATCCTTCTTTTACTTGCTATGCCAACTCACTACCCAGCACAGTGTGATTAATTGCTTCACTTTTTAAGAGACTCTGTCCTTTTTAAAAACTAGGATAACAGTACTTCAAGGAGCTGTAAGGGATAGGGTAAGTCCCCAGTCCATCACACACATACAATTTTCCCAAACACTCGTAACAAAGAACCTGTACCATGTGCACAAAAGTATACCATCATCATTCAGAAGGAAATATCCTCTTTTTAAAAGCTTGCCATTAATCTTTCTAATTGATCTTTTTCTGACCTCCAGGACTATGCAGAAAAGTGTCTATTAATTTTCACAGAAAATTTCAGTGCCTAAAGGAAAGATGTTATTTTCTCTATCTTAACTTCCATTCCTTCATCCAAAAACACTCAGTTTAATTTTGGCCAGAATTTTTTATAAGATGTGTTTTTCAGAGCTATCAAGTGGTAAGTGCCCTTCCATTATTCATAGTCCTTGCTCTACCAAATTTCAGTTATGTTATTTAGAGCAACATAACTCTCAAAAACGATCCCACCGCTGAAATATCATATCCCATAGCTGACTCATAGCACAAGAGAAACCCACCTCTGCTTTCAAAAGCACCCATGGTGCAAATACCTAAGGGTAAAGAAGAAAGCATGAGTGTACTTAGTACTCACCAGGAAGTTCTCAGGGTCCACGTGCAGCTTGTTACAGTACAGGTCACTCAGCATAGCAAAGGTGCCTTTGAGGTCATCCATGAGCATAATAGCTTTTCCGAAGTGGATCAGCACCTTCTTGCCATGTGCCTTGACTTTGGGGTTGCCCATTATTGCACAGTTAGAGCCCAGATAGCCAAAAGTTTCAAAGTACCTCTGGGTCCATGGGTAGACAACCAGGAGACTGAGGGACAGTCATAATCACAGAGCAGATGCAAAGTCAGACTATGTAAGACAATGGGCTAGTCCCTCTTTCAGAAACACTTTCTGCCTTTCTGCACCTCGCCCTGGCTTCCGGTACTTACCCGCCCAGAATCTCACCTCCAGCCTTCTCACCTAAACTTGCTTCACCGGCTAGCGGCAGCAGCCTTCTCGTCAGCAGTGAAATGCACCATGGTGTCAGATCTGGGAGTTTCCTGGCGATCACAGATGAGCCAGAAGCATGCCTACACTTTTGCTTCTTGTGTGGCTTTTATTTCTCCTCTCTGGCCCCCAGCCCTTTGCCTCTCTCAGTGAAATGAATCTATTGGTCAAGGGTGGGTTGTGACTTCAGGGGTGGGGTTTGGGCAAGGGAAGTTTTGCAAGAAGGACATTCAAGTTTCTGATAGAATCCGGGTGGCCTTCTCAGGGGAACTTTGCTGTTCAGGCTTAATTTGAAACTTTACTTCTTTCCCCTCCATTTTCCTACACTACCCCCACCATCCAATGTGCAGTTTATTTCTCAAAGGCTTCACCAGTGGCTGCTAATAACCTGAATGCTGACAAATAGGAATAAGTTCGAGCTGAAAAGGATAAGAATTACAAATATCTTAGCCATCAATTCCTGGGTCAGGAGTTGTGACAATGTAACAACGTGTTATTCATCCAGCTTTATGTGGAAGAAGCCACAGCCTTTCTTGGTTTTCAATTCTCTTGAGACTACATTGAGTACACAATTTCATCATCTCTCTCTCTCTCTCTCTCTCTCTGCAAGCTCCACCTCCCTGATTCACGCCATTCTCCTGCCTCAGCCTTCCGAGTAGCTGGGACTACAGGCACCTGCCACCATGCCTAGCTAACTCTTTGTATTTTTAGTAGAGATGAGGTTTCACCATGTTAGCCAGGGTGGTCTTGATCTCCTGACCTCGTGATCCACCCGCCTTGGCCTCCCAAAGTGCTGGGATTACAGGCGTGAGCCACCGCGCCCGGCCAATTTCATCACTTTTTAGAATAGAATAGAAATAAACACCTCTATCGAGCATCCATTTGGAAGAAAGCAGAATAAGAAACAAAGTAGGGAAGTAAGGGGAAAACTGGGTTTTATTACTGTGTTTTTAAAATCCATTTTGTAGTCAGTGTACTTATCTGAGCAAAGGAGATTTCCTCTGAATCACTCAACAATAGTCCATGTCAAATTCCATATATCTACAAAATTATGCCAGAGCATCTAATAGTGTTGGGGGAGAAGGGTGCTGCTCTGTTCAAGCAAGAGGATAGAAAAAGTTTCCATGGCCCGTGCTGGGCATTAGGTCATTTATGTCTGGCACAGGCTTGCTCTACAGTCTAATGCTGTGTTTAACTTGTCTTTATATCTAATCAGGCAGAGACATTCTTCACTGCCAATATTCCACAGACTGCTGCACGTGTCTCAGGTCCTGCACGTCTCATGCCTCTCAAACAAGCAATTTCAGGAATAGACAGGGCACGCTTCCACCGGCAGAGAGAATAACAGTTTATTTTATATTCTTAAGACTTATTAACCTCATACTTAGAGGTTTGAGATGCTAGTTTGTGTGTTCCCCCTGAAATAAATCCTTACAAGAAATAAAGTTTAGGAGATTATCCTCATGTGTACTTCAAGGAGACTCTAAATTTCAAAGAGTTCAATACAATATATTAAAGCTGAATTTCTGATATTGGAGACACAGGATTTTAGTCTACTGGATATAGTTGAGAGGCAGTTATCTGTTTTACTTAGGAACATGGGGAGAGTTTGTAGTGATAAAGTTTGAGGTAAAACCAAGAAGATTATCTTTAAGAGCAGAGATCGATGATATGAAGAAAAAGAAGTGGCAGCCTTGACTATATGCAGGAAACACATTTATATTGAGTTGTGGGGACTGGCCTGAGAGGACACTTCAGGTCGTGTCCTTTAATGGCCCTAAAGCTAATTCCCAACAGAATGTCTGTTCATTGCCATACCTCATATCCTTAGGTACATACATCTAAAACCCTGCATATCGGTGAACAGCTACCCCATCTTTCCGTCAGCCAACCAGGAATTCAATAGTTACTGCGAACTTCCACTTTTCTCTCACCTGCTCCCAGAAAAGTGAGACCTGCGATCAGCTTCCTGTATTGATTCCTTCATGTTTGTGGCTGTTCCCTGTTTCCAATTGTTTTCCATGATTATTGCTTCTAGTGTGATCTATAGACTCTTATATCATCAATACCAGGTCATCATTGCAGTTGTCAACTTCTTCCTGTTGCATTTTATGTATTAATTCAACAAGTACATATTAGGTTCCATATGTCATTCACTAAGTTTCATATGCCATCCATTTTTCTTAATTCTGAGAATCTTACAAGATCTAGACAGACAGATTCTTTGGTCTAATGGTGCCCTCACTATAGTGACTAGAGGAGACCAGCATACATACTGAAATAAATGAATGAATAAGAGATTTCAGGTGGTATTACATGACTTGAAGAAACTGCATATTGTATCTACAGCCATCTGGTCTTTGAGAAACCTGACAAAGCAAGCAATGGGGAAAGGATTTTCAATTTAATAAATGATGGACAGAACTAGCTAGCCATATGCTGAAAAATGAAACTGGACCCCTTCCTTATACCTTATCCAAAAATTAACTCCAGATGGATTTGAGACTTAAATGAAAAACCCCAAACTCTAAAAAGCCTAGAAAAAAATCAAGGCAATACCATTCATGATACTGGCACGGGCAAAGATTTCATGATTAAAACATGAAAAGCAATGGCAGCAAAACCAAAAATTGACTAACGGAATCTAATTAAACTAAAGAGCTCCTTCACAGCAAAAGAAACTACCATCAGAGCGAAAGACAATCTACAGAACATGGAAAAATGTTTGCAATTTATTCTTCTGACAAAGGCCTAACATCCAGAGTAAATAAGAAACTTAAACAACTTTACAAGAAAAAAAACAAACAACCCCGTTAAAACCATGGCACACTTTTACCTATAAAACAAACCTGCATATCCTGCACATGTACCCCGGAATTTAAGGTAAAATTAAATTAAATCAAAAGAAAAAAAATAAAAACAAATGCCATGGCAATGTCAGGAAGTTACCCTATATGGCCTGAAAAGAGAAGGCAGAAATAATCCAAAACTTGTTTAACATATCATCAAGAAATAATCATAAAAATGAACAACCAGTGGCCCTCGGGGGTGCTCTGCCTATGCAATAGTCATTCTTTTATTTCTTTACTCTCTTAAGAAACTTGCTATGACTTAAAAAAAAATGCATACTGTGAAATGGTAGTCACTGCATTTGAAGTGGGTCCTTTATGATATGATGGAGCCAGGCAGAGACGTTTGGAGAAAGAAGTTCCTGAAAGAAGGAAGGGCATGTGCCAAATTCTGAGGCTGAGGAGAAAAAAAGAAAGAAAGAAAGAAAAAGAATAAAGAACTTGACATTTCATTGTATGTAAAGACATTGCAAGGCTAGAGTAGAGCATGTTGAAGTAAAAATAAGAGAAATCAAAATTAGAGAGAAGGGAACAGGCTTATTATTTGGGTTTTACAGATGAGAGTAGTAGAATAAGTATTTTACACTGAAACTTAGGGGACCAGGGGAGATTTGTAAACCTGAGATAAACATGGTCTCTAGTCCACTCAAACCCCAAGCTTATTTTTTTCTCCTTCCTCATCTGCCTTACTCAGTGCAAGGTGCTATAACAAAATACCAAAGAATGGATGGCTTCAACAACAGAATTTTTTCTCACGTTTCTGAAGGCTGATTTGTGGTCAGGGTTCTCTTCCTGGATTGCAGATGGCTGACTTCTCACTGTGTCCTCACTGGGAGGAAAGAGAAATGGCTTGTCTCTCTGCTTCTGATAAGGAAAAAAATTTTTTGATGGGGATCTGCTCTTATGAGCTCATCTAAACCTAGTTACTTTTCAAAAGCCTCCCCTACAAGTAAGGTCAGTTGGGAGTTGGGGATTCAGCATGTAAACTTTGAGGAGACAAACATTAGATCCATGACACCATCACATTAAACTCTTACTTATACAGATGCACTAACATCCAACTATACAAAAATTCCATTGAGTAAGCCTTCCAATTAATTTTGTACAAATTCTTCCCACTACTTTTGATCTCACAGTGCTGATCTGTTGCTCAGACACAACATACTCATGCTGACTTGTGAGCCTCTGCTGATTCATTTCTTACACCTAAGTCCCCATCTCCCCCAGAAGCTTACAGTGAGGACTCTTCCTTGAAATGCTGTGACCAATCTGCACACTTGAGGGCATGGGATTAATCTCACTTTCTTAGGCATCCATAAGGGCTATGAAAAGCCTGGTGCCATTAGTAATAGCATTCCCCCTAACAAAATAGAAATGCTATACCTGACTAAACCTTGACCGCCGAAAGCTTGGAACACTTTCCCTTCATTAAGAACCATCCTTGCTACTCTGCTGCAATCCAACACCCAGGTCTTCACTGAACCTTTCCCCATCTCTTCCAAACCATCTGTTTCTGAGGAGTCCTGTCCTGTAGAGGTCTTTCATCCCACCAGACTCCTCCTACACCTTTTATTCCCACTTGCATAACTCCCATGTATAAGTTTCTTTATTGCCTAGTTCTTTCAATTGCTCATCAAAACCCACATCTCATGTAAACAAAAAAGTGAGGAGTATGCACATGACACTAACACACACAGCCATGTACAAATACACATACACACATCCCTCAACATAAAACCCTTTGTGGCTCATATATTTTAAAAGATGTAAAAAAAAGAGCTGAAGACAACCATTTGTGATCACTTAGCAGAATAGATTTATTATTTTTATTGCTTGCAGAATAAAGCCTATCCTTGAAAGCTCTGCATCGTGGGCAGGGGGCTCAGTGGTATCTGGAGGACAGGGCACTGGCCACTCCAGCCACCATCTTCTGCCAGGAAGCCTGCACCTCAGGAGTGAATTCTTTGCCAAAATGGATTGCCAAAACAGTCACCAGCACATTTCCCAGGAGCTGTTGAGATGAAAGGAGACAACAAAAATGAACCCATAGTGAGCTGAGAACTCCAGCCTGGCCTCCAGAAACTACACATCCAGCTTCCACCCAGAATCAAGCCTATGTTAACTTCCCTCAAAGCCTGAGATTTTGCCTTCCCATTAAATGCAGGTAGTTGTTCCCCTTGCAGCACGAGTCACTGGCCAAAATTTAAATCTTGCTGTCTTCTTGCCACCACAAAGCCTGGATGTTGTAGGTTGAAAACGTGAAAAGAAACACATGCACACACAAACACACACACACACACACACACACACACACACCTGGCTTTCAAAATCTACTCTAGCCCAAATGTTTCAATTGTTCCTCACCCCTGGACACACTTTGCCCCCATCTGGAATTAGAGGATATAAGTTTGTAATGAAGTGATAGCAGCATTTTGTATGTGTCCAGCTGATACAGGAATAGCCTCAGACTCTGTTTGGCCACCAGAGTTCCCCACTTTGACTGGACCAATATATGCCTTCTGCCTGCATCTTTTTAATGACCATACTTGTCCTGTCTCCAGATAGATGTTTTAAAACAAATAACAAAAATGAGGGAAACATGAAAGTTCTTTCTACCGGAATCCAATAAAGAAAAGTCATTTTCCTCATTTCCACCTCTCTTTTCTCAAAGTCAAAATTGTCCATCTAGATTTGTAGAGGCACTCCTTAGGCCCTAAAACATTACCATTGGGTCTCAGCCCAGTTAGTCCTCTGTAGTTTCTTCACTCCCAACCCCAGTATCTTCAAATAGCTCACACCCAGCAGGTAGATTCAGCTGTCCTCAGATCAATACTCAGTTGTCTAAGTTGCCTTGAGACTGAACTCTGAAACTGCTGAAACTCCTGGACTCACCCTGAAGTTCTCAGGATCCACATGCAGCTTGTCACAGTGCAGCTCACTCAGCTGGGCAAAGGTGCCCTTGAGATCATCCAGGTTCTTTATGGCATCTCCCAAGGAAGTCAGCACCTTCTTGCCATGTGCCTTGACCTTGGGGTTGCCCATAATGGCAGAGGCAGAGGACAGATTGCCAAAGCTGTCAAAGAACCTCTGGGTCCATGGGTAGACAACCAGGAGCCTGTGAGATTGAACAAGAGCAGTTTGACAGTCAGAAAGTGCCACAAATCCTGAGAAGCAGCCTGGACTTTTGCCAGGCACAGGGTCCTTCCTTCCCTTTCTTGTCCTGGTCACCAGAGCCTACCTTCCCAGGGTTTCTCCTCCAACATCTTCCACATTCACCTTGCCCCACAGGCTTGTGATAGTAGCCTTGTCTTCCTCTGTGAAATGACCCATGGCGTCTGGACTAGGAGCTTATTGATAATCTCAGCCGTTCCAGAAGCGAGTGTGTGGAACTGCTGGAGGGTGCTTCCTTTTATTCTTCATCCCTAGCCAGCCACCGGCCCCTGGCCTCACCTGATAGTCTAAGACTATTGGTCAAGGTTGCCTTGTCAAGGCTATTGGTCAAGGCAAGACTGGCCAACCCATGGGTGGAGTTTAGCCAGGGACCGTTTCAGACAGATATTTGCATTGAGATAGTGTGGGGAAGGGGCCCCCAAGAGGATACTGCTGCTTAATTTTTTTTATAGCCTTTGCCTTGTTCCGATTCAATCATTCCAATTTTTCTCTAATTTGTTCTTCCTTTAGCTAGTTTCCTTCTTCCACCATAGAAGATACCAGGACTTCTTTTGTCAGCCTTTCTTACCTTCTTGTCTCTAGCTCCAGTGAGGCCTGGAGATTAAAGTTAAAGCATGCACCAATTTTTTGGTTCGGGGATTGTGACATGTGTTTTAGGCATAGGTCCAGGATTTTTGATGGGACAAATCTTAGTCTTTTTCAGTTAGTAGTGGTTTCTAAGGAAAAAGTGCTACACTTCTTTTTGAATATACTCTCTGTGGCTTTTTCTGTTATCTCTTAAGTTCTCAATAGTGCAGTGAAAACAATTCCTATAAAGTCAGTTTCAGTGCAGTAATAGATTACTGTTATGTAATATAAGACCTAATCCTTACCTCAATCTCTACTTATCTCTACCTATTTGAAATAAATCATGCCTGTTTCATCTTAGAAAAAATATTTGATTCCATATTCAGGTATGTATATATATATATATACCATATGATGTGTATTTATCACTGGGTAAGTGTGTGTGCTGGCTGATGACCCAGGGTTTTGGTGTAGCTCTTTTATCCTCAGTAAAGATGATGGTGGAATGTTCTTTGGCAGGTACTCTGCATTAGAATTAATTATCTTGTATAGATGCTAGGTTCACTTCTCAGGGAATCTTATTCTAAGACATAAGACATGTGTGTATATGGAAAACAACTCTAGAGAAGCAAGGGCTGTTTTTATTGGCTAGTAGTCCACACACTATGACAACTCAAATATCAGTGTACTTTAGACAGCTTTATTTCTAACACAGTGCTGTTTCTGACATATAGGACCATTAACAGGGTAAGAAGTATTTCTGCTGGTTTTTTGGTTTTGTTTTGCTTTTGGTTAGTTTGTTTTTGTTTTTCTCTGAAAGTGATCCATGATCTCAAACCTTGCTAGATTATAATGCCAGAAGCTCTGGGATTCTGACTTATTGGAGGTGAGCTGTATCTTCAAATTAGTTTATCCCCTAAGCTATCAGATTGATTGAAATTGGTGAAATCCTTTCAGCCTTCATGATCCTGTGTAAAGATTATATCTGCTCATTGATAAAGATGGCTAAAAGACCAGAAAGGTACACATTTGCCCATGTAACAAGCCTGCACATCCTGCACATGTACCTTGGAAATTAAAATGAAATGAAATAAAATTAAAAGGAAAAAATGCCATGGCAACATCAGGAAGTTATCTTTTATGGTCTAAAAATGGGCGGCATAAATAATCTACCCCTTGTTTGGCATACTATTGAAAAATAACAATAAAAATCGGCAACGAGCAGCCCTTGGGGCTACTCTGCCTATGAAGTAGCCATTCATTTATTCCGTTACTTTAATTTTTTATAAACTTGTCTTACTAAAAAAAAAAAAAAAAAAAAAAAAAAAAACAAGAAAGAAAGTGTGAATTGTGAAATGGTAGTGAGTGACAGCATTTGAAGTGGGTCCTTTATGGTATGATGGAGCCAGGCACAAGATGTTTGAAGAAAGAAGTTCCTGAAAATAAGAAGGGCATGTAGAAAACTGTGAGGCTGAGGAGAAAAATGAAAGAAAGAAATATAAAGAAAGAACTTGACATTTCACTGCATATAAATACATTACAAGCCTAAAGTACATTGAAGAAAAAATAGGAGAAATCAAAGTTAGAGAGAAGGGCTCAAGCTTACGACTTGGGTCTTACAGATGAGAGTAGTAGAGTAGGTATTTTATACTGAAACATAGGGGAGCAGGGGAGATTTGTAAACCTGAGATAAACATGGTTTCTAATCCACTGAACACCCAAGCTTATTTTTTTCTCCTTCTTCATCTGCCTTACTTAGTGCAAGGTGCTATAACAAAATAGCATAGACCGGATGGCTTCAACAACAGAATTTTTTCTCACATTTCTGCTGGTTCCTGGTCAGGGCTCTCTTCCTGGGTTGCAGATGGCTGACTGCTCACTGTGTCCTCACCAGAAGGAAGAGAAATGGCCAATTATCTGCTTCTGATGAGGAAAATAATTCTTTGAGAGCGATCTGCTCTCGTGAGCTCATCTAAACCTAATTACTTTTCCAAAGCCTCCCCGACAAATGGGGCCAACTGGGAGTTGGGGATTTAGCATGTGAATTTCCTGGAGACACAAGCATTAGGTTCATAACACCATCACATTAAAGTAAACTCTCCCTTATGAACATGCATTAACTTTCAATTATATAAGAATGCCAGTGAATCTGCCTTCTCAATTAATGTTATACAAATTCTTCACACTACATTTTCATCTGACAGTGCTGGTCTGCTGCTCAGGTATGACACGATGATGCTTACTTGTGAACCTCTGCTGGCTCATTTCCTTCACCTAAGTCCCCACCTCCCCTAGAAGCTTACAGTGAGGTCTCTTCCTTGAAATCTGTGACTTAAGGGCATGGGTTTAATTTCACCTCTTTAGGCATGCATCAACACTTAAAACGAAAAGTTCCTTAGTAAAGTAAGGATCTCTTCATTGCAGTTACTGTGGAAAGAAAAATCTGTTCCCTGCTCTGATCTTTAACACCTCAACCTCCCCATAGAGCCTCACAAGGACTGAGAAAAGTCAGATGCTATTAGAAATAGGATTGCCCCTAATAAAATAGAATGGCTATCCTTGCCTAAACCTTGACTTCCTAAATTTGGAACACTTTTTCTTCGTTGAGCACCTTCCTCGCTGCTGTGCTGCAATCCAGCCCCCAGGTCTTCACTGAACCTTTCCTCATCTCTTCCAAACCATCTGTTTCTGAGGAGTCCTGTCCTGTAGAGGTCTTTCATCCCACCAGACTTCTCCTACACCTTTTATTCCCACTTGCATAACTCCCATGTATGAGTTTCTTTATTGCCTAGTTCTTTCAATTGCTCATCAAAACCCACATCTCATGTAAACAAAAAAGTGAGGAGTATGCACATGACACTAACACACACAGCCATGTACAAATACACATACACACATCCCTCAACATAAAACCCTTTGTGGCTCATATATTTTAAAAGATGTAAAAAAAGAGCTGAAGACAACCATTTGTGATCACTTAGCAGAATAGATTTATTATTTTTATTGCTTGCAGAATAAAGCCTATCCTTGAAAGCTCTGCATCGTGGGCAGGGGGCTCAGTGGTATCTGGAGGACAGGGCACTGGCCACTCCAGCCACCATCTTCTGCCAGGAAGCCTGCACCTCAGGAGTGAATTCTTTGCCAAAATGGATTGCCAAAACAGTCACCAGCACATTTCCCAGGAGCTGTTGAGATGAAAGGAGACAACAAAAATGAACCCATAGTGAGCTGAGAACTCCAGCCTGGCCTCCAGAAACTACACATCCAGCTTCCACCCAGAATCAAGCCTATGTTAACTTCCCTCAAAGCCTGAGATTTTGCCTTCCCATTAAATGCAGGTAGTTGTTCCCCTTGCAGCACGAGTCACTGGCCAAAATTTAAATCTTGCTGTCTTCTTGCCACCACAAAGCCTGGATGTTGTAGGTTGAAAACGTGAAAAGAAACACATGCACACACAAACACACACACACACACCTGGCTTTCAAAATCTACTCTAGCCCAAATGTTTCAATTGTTCCTCACCCCTGGACACACTTTGCCCCCATCTGGAATTAGAGGATATAAGTTTGTAATGAAGTGATAGCAGCATTTTGTATGTGTCCAGCTGATACAGGAATAGCCTCAGACTCTGTTTGGCCACCAGAGTTCCCCACTTTGACTGGACCAATATATGCCTTCTGCCTGCATCTTTTTAATGACCATACTTGTCCTGTCTCCAGATAGATGTTTTAAAACAAATAACAAAAATGAGGGAAACATGAAAGTTCTTTCTACCGGAATCCAATAAAGAAAAGTCATTTTCCTCATTTCCACCTCTCTTTTCTCAAAGTCAAAATTGTCCATCTAGATTTGTAGAGGCACTCCTTAGGCCCTAAAACATTACCATTGGGTCTCAGCCCAGTTAGTCCTCTGTAGTTTCTTCACTCCCAACCCCAGTATCTTCAAATAGCTCACACCCAGCAGGTAGATTCAGCTGTCCTCAGATCAATACTCAGTTGTCTAAGTTGCCTTGAGACTGAACTCTGAAACTGCTGAAACTCCTGGACTCACCCTGAAGTTCTCAGGATCCACATGCAGCTTGTCACAGTGCAGCTCACTCAGCTGGGCAAAGGTGCCTTGAGATCATCCAGGTTCTTTATGGCATCTCCCAAGGAAGTCAGCACCTTCTTGCCATGTGCCTTGACCTTGGGGTTGCCCATAATGGCAGAGGCAGAGGACAGGTTGCCAAAGCTGTCAAAGAACCTCTGGGTCCATGGGTAGACAACCAGGAGCCTGTGAGATTGAACAAGAGCAGTTTGACAGTCAGAAAGTGCCACAAATCCTGAGAAGCAGCCTGGACTTTTGCCAGGCACAGGGTCCTTCCTTCCCTTTCTTGTCCTGGTCACCAGAGCCTACCTTCCCAGGGTTTCTCCTCCAACATCTTCCACATTCACCTTGCCCCACAGGCTTGTGATAGTAGCCTTGTCTTCCTCTGTGAAATGACCCATGGCGTCTGGACTAGGAGCTTATTGATAATCTCAGCCGTTCCAGAAGCGAGTGTGTGGAACTGCTGGAGGGTGCTTCCTTTTATTCTTCATCCCTAGCCAGCCACCGGCCCCTGGCCTCACCTGATAGTCTAAGACTATTGGTCAAGGTTGCCTTGTCAAGGCTATTGGTCAAGGCAAGACTGGCCAACCCATGGGTGGAGTTTAGCCAGGGACCGTTTCAGACAGATATTTGCATTGAGATAGTGTGGGGAAGGGGCCCCCAAGAGGATACTGCTGCTTAATTTTTTTTTATAGCCTTTGCCTTGTTCCGATTCAATCATTCCAATTTTTCTCTAATTTGTTCTTCCCTTTAGCTAGTTTCCTTCTTCCACCATAGAAGATACCAGGACTTCTTTTGTCAGCCTTTCTTACCTTCTTGTCTCTAGCTCCAGTGAGGCCTGGAGATTAAAGTTAAAGCATGCACCAATTTTTTGGTTCGGGGATTGTGACATGTGTTTTAGGCATAGGTCCAGGATTTTTGATGGGACAAGTCTTAGTCTCATTTAGTAAGCATTGGTTTCCAAAGAAGAAGTGCTATACTTATCTTTGAAAATACTCTCTGTGGTTTTACGCCATTATCTCTTAAGTTCTCATTAGTGTAGTGAAAAAAAAATCATATAAAACAACGGTTTCGTTGCAGGAATAGATTAATGTTATGTCATATAATATAATACTTAATCCTTACTTCACTATCTACTTCTCTGTACCTATTTGAAATAAATCATGTGTGTTTCATCTCAGCAAAGGTATTTTTTTTTTCATATTCAGGTATGTATGTAGGCACCTGATGATGTGTATTTATCACTGGATAAGTGTGTGTGCTGGCTGATGACCCAGGGTTTTGGTGTAGCTCTTCTGTGTTCAGTTAAGATGATGGTAGAATGTTCTTTGGCAGATACTATGGCTTAGAATTAATTATCTTGTATAAATGCTAGGTTCAGTTCTCAGGGAATCTTATTCTAAGCCATAAGACATGTATTTGCATGGAAAACAACTTTAAAGAGGCAGGGACTGTTTTAATTGACTAATAGTCCACATACTGTGACAGTTAGGATATCACTTTAGTTTAGACATCTTTATCTGTAACTCAGTGCTGTTTCTGACGTATTGGCCACTTAACATGGCAGGAAGTATTCATGGTGTTTTTTCCTTTATTTTTTCTTTTGGATTTTTGTTTCTTGGTGGGTTTGGTTTTGCTTTTGTTTTTTCTCTGAAAGTGATCCATGACCTTAGTAGATTATGATGTCAGAAACTCTGGAAATCTGTCTTATTGGAGGGGTGCTCTACCTCCCCTAAGCTATCAGATTAATAGTAATTATAATAATATTGGTGGAATTCTTTCAGCCTTCATAATCTTGTGTAAAGCTTCTATCTGCTCAAAGTGTGAGATGGCTAAAAGACCAGAAAGATACATGTTGACCCATGCAGCAAAGCTGCATATATTGCACTTGTTCTTTGAAAGTTAAAATAAAAGTAGAATAAAAAAGGAAAGAAAAAAAATTGTCAGCATATCAGTGTCTTCCAGTTATTCACATAATAATAAGTGACTTCTCTCAATCTAAGGGTGGGTGAGAAAGATTTTTATTGGTATGCAGGTACAGATTACAGAGACTGGGGTGAATCCAAATTAGGGTCTCTTTAAGATAGGGGATCTGTGAGATGGGTAGATGGGTGTGTATAGATCTTTGACCATATCTGGGAATTTGGTTGGGTTCCATTTGTAGAGCCTGACCTTGAAGAATGTCTAAGCCCGCTAAGGCTTAAACAAGTGAATCTTTTGAATCTGTTTTTGTTTTTTTTGTTTTGTTTTGTTTTGTTTTGAGATGGAGTATTGTTCTGTCACCCAGGCTGGAGTGCAGTGGTGTGATCTCAGCTCACTGCAACTCTCGCCTTCTGAGTTCAAGCAATTCTCCTGCCTCAGCCTCCTGAGTAGCTGGGATTACAGGCACTTACCATCATGCCCGGCTAATTTTTGTGTTTTTGTAGAGATGGGGTTTCACCATGTTGGCCAGGTTGGTCTTGAACTCTTGACCTCAGGTGATCTGCCTGCCTTGACCTCCCAAAGTGGTGGGATTACAGGCGTGAGCCACCGCTCCTAGCCTCTAAACAAGTGAATCTTAATTGCTCCTCCTCAGACTAAGGAATATCTAGGATCCCTCTTGTTTTCAAACAACTTCCCCCTTTATCCAGAAACCAAGGCAGTGATCTAAAAGTCACATATAAACTCTTATTTCCTCTTATGCTTTTGAGGCAATATCTTTTAAGAGTTTATTGATTTCTCCTTCTCCATAACTGTCTTATTCCTCAAATTTCCTATATCGTTGCTTCTGACATTGATTAAATCCTCACTGATAAAACTGTTTCTTTATACCAGCAATTTCAAGTGTTTTCAAGCATTCATTTCCATGTATTTTCAAACATTTGTTCAACAACTATCTGTTTAATAAATGTCATAATTTTTAAAGTACTGGGCATTTAAGTTAAATAAGTCAGAGAATAAAAAGTTTTCCTCTGAAGATTATAATCTAGGTAGAACATACATAAAATTAATAAGTTAAACAGCAAAATAATTCCAGATATTATCTACTAAGAATAAAATTAAGGAGAAAGTATTCCAACAGAGGCAAAATGACAACAAGGAATCTGCCGTGGGAAGGCATTGCCAAATAAAGTTTAGAAGTTGAAATAGTAAATTTAAAGCTCTGAAGCAGAAGAAAACAAACTCCTGCTGTGCCAGAGAGATAGATAAAGAACCAGTGCCATTGGTATGTAAATAGTAAAGTGGAGAATAGCAGATGGTATTTTTTCAGGGAAGCATAAACCTAATGACAAAAACGTGTCTTCAGTGGTAGGGAGTGAGAAGGCATTATAGAATTTTAACTCTGGTAATGACATAGTCTCTAAGCAATCTGTACAATTGGCTGGATTACTATTCTAAGCATGACCTGTTTATCACAACTGTTTTGCTTAAAAAGCCCTTATTGCCTGCGGACAACAATTAGTTATTCTTACAACTATTAAAAATCTTGTCATGCAGATGTGTGTGTGTGTGTGTGTGTGTGTGTGTGAGTGTGTATTCATTATGAATTTGCTTTCAATTAGGTTATATTGAATTGGCGATATCTAAATCTAGATATAGCTCCCTAAGGGGTAAAGAGTGTATCCACTGCCCACCCCCAACATCACCATCCTTGACTCCTTGATATCAAAGGGCAGTATAGTTTTGGGGGACAAGAAAAAGAGAGAAAAAAAGAGATTGATTAAAAATGCATATTACTGACAAATTAGAGGATAATGACAGATGGGAGGCAGCAGAACTAGATTGCAGCTCCCACTCGGATGCACAGAGCAGCATGTGAAGTCTCACACCATGAACTTTTGTTGCAGAACCACATGCAGAAACAAACCAGGAAAGTTGAGAGAACCCACAGATCCTCCGAAAGAAGCAGATTGCTCCTGCAAGACCTGGGAAACACCCCAAATATTGTGAGTGCTCAAACTGTGGAAGTGGGAATGGGGGACCATCCACTCCCAAACACACATCCTCACTGGGGAACTTGAAGGTCTAGAACTTGAAGGTCAATTGACTCTGACCTTACCTGGAGCTGAGTCAATTTAGAGGGCCAAGCAAAATACATGGGTAGAGGAAGCAGCAGGAAAAGCCCTGTGGGCTTTCTGGGTCCCCTAGGAAGCCATTTCTGCCTTGCCTCACACGGGTCCTTTGGGAGGGCTGCCAGAGGAACTGGGAAAAGGTGACAGGAAAAAGGAAATCTCCACCTGGCCAGAACTCGGGGCTGGGCAGTGAGGGGTTGGTGGGGGGACATGAATTTGATGTGCAGACTCCACACGCAGGGAAGTAGGACAGCCCTACTTGCTTTCACAGCTGGTAGCCTGGGACAAACTCTCAGCCTTGCTCACTGACTGCATGGAAACAGACTCGTGCTATTGTGGAGGAGGGTGTACGCTGGAAGTGAGACCAACTTTTTGGGTTGCTTGGGAGCTGGGTGAGTCATGTGACTGCTTGCTTTCTCCCACTTTCCTGACTACCTGCATGACACAGCAGAGGCAGCCATAATCGTCCTAGGAGCATAAATCCATTGACCTGGAAACTACACCCCCAACCCCCACAGTAACCACAGAAAGACCTGCCCAAGGAGACTCTGAGCTCAGACACGACTAGTCCTGCCCCCACCTGATGGTCCTTCCTTATTCACCCTGGTAGCTGAAGACGAAGGGCATATATTTTTGGGAGTTCTAGGGCACCCCCGCCCCCCCCAAACCACCACCACCTGACTGCCTCTACTGATGCTCTCTAGAAAGTGCCACCTCCTGGCAGGAGGCCAACCAGCACAAAAATAGTGCCTTGAGCAACCAAAAGTAAGGATCCTCACAGAGTCCATTTCATCCTCTGCCACCTCCATTGGAGCAGGTGGTTGTATCTATTGCTGAGAGGCCTATAGATGTTTCATGTCACAAGACTCTGTGCAGACAAACTCCAGTACCAGCCCGGAGTCGGGTAGACCTGATGGGTGGCTACATCCAGAAGAGAGATAACAGTCACTACAGTTTGGCTCTCAGGAAACCACATCACTAGAAAAAGGGGGACTGTGCTACATCAAGGGAACACCTCATGGGACAAAAGAATCTGAACAACAGCCTTGAGGCCTAGACTTTCCCTCTGACAGAGCCTACCCAAATGAGAAGGAACCAGAAAACTAACTCTGGTAATATGGAAAACAAGGTTCTTTAACACCCCCCAAAAAATCACACTAGCTCACCAACAATGCATACAAACCAAGAAGAAATCCCTGATTTACCTGAAAAATAATTCAGAAGGTCAGTTATTAAGCTAATCAAGGAGGCGTCAAAGGAAGGTGAAGTCCAATTTTAAAAAATCAAAAATATGCTACAAGAAATAAGCGGAGAAATCTTCAGTGAAAGAGATAGCATAAATAAAAAACAATCAAAACTTCAGGAAACAATGGATGAATGGATGCACTTATAGAAATGCAAAATGCTCTAGAAAGTCTCAGCAGTAGAATCAAGCAAGCAGAAGAAATTCAGAGCTTGAAGACAAGGTTTTTGAATTAATCCAGTCCAACAAAGACAAAGAAAAAAGAATAAGAAAATATGATCAAAGCCTCCAAGAAATCTGGGATTATGTTAAACAATCAAACCTAAGAATAATCAGCATTCCTGAGAAAGAAGAGAAATCTAAAAGTTTGGAAAACTTATCCGGGGAAATAATCAAGGAAAACGTCCCCCGCCTTGCTAGAGACCTAGACATCCAAATACAAGAAGCTCAATAAACACCTGGGAAATTCATCGCAAAAAGATCATTGCCTAGGTACATTGTCATCAGAGTATCTAAAGTTAACTAAAGACAAAGAGAATCTTAAGAGCTGTGAGCCAAAAGTACCAGGAAACCTGTGAAAGAAAATCTATCAGATTAACAGCAGATTTCTCAGCAGAAACTGTATAAGCTAGAAGTGCATAGGGCCCTATCTTCAGCCTTCTTAAACAAAACAATTGTCAGCCAAGAATTTTGTATCCAGTGAAACTAAGCTTCATAAATGAAGAAAATACACAGTGTTTTTCAGAAAAACAAATGCTGAGAGAATTTGTCACTACCAAGCCAACACTACAAGAACTGATAAAAGGAGCTCTAAATCTCGAAACAAATCCTGGAAGCACATCAAAACAGAACCTCTTTAAAGCATAAACCCCATAGGACATATACAACAAAAATACAGATTAAAAAGGTATATAGGCAACAAATAGCATGAAGAATGGAATGGTACCTCACACCTCAATACTGATATTGAATGTAGACTAAATGCTCCACTTAAAATATACAGAATTGCAGAATGAATAAGAATTCACCAACCAATTATCTGCCATCTTCAAGAGACTCACCTAACACATAAGGACTCACATAAACTTAAGATAAAGGGGTGGAAAATGATATTCCACACAAACGGACACCAAAAATGAGCAGGAGCAGCTATTCTTGTGTCAGACAAAACAAACTGTAAATAAATAGCAGTTAAAAAAGATAAACAGGGACATTATGTAATGATAAAAGGCCTTGTCTAATGGGAGAATATTACAGTTCTTAATATATATGCATCTAATACTGGAGAACCCAAATTTATAAAACAATTACTGCTAGACCTAAGAAATGAGATAGACAGCAACACAGTAATAGTGGGGACTTCAATACTCCACTGACTGCACTAGACAGGTCATCAAGACAGAAAGTGTACAAAGAAACAATGAATTTAAACTATACCCTGGAACAAAAGGACTTAACAGATATTTACAGGACATTCTACCCAACAACTGCAGAATATACATTATATTCATCAGCACATGGAACTTTCTCCAAGATAGGCCATATGGTATGCTGCAAAACAAGCCTCAATATATTTTTAAAAATTGAAATTATACCAAGCACTCTCTCAGACCAGAGTAGAATAAAGTTGGAAATCAACTACAAAAGGAACCTTCAAAACCATGCAAACACCCAGAAATTAAATAACCTGCTCCTGAATGATCACTGGGTCAACAACGAAATCAAGATGGAAATTTAAAAATTATTTCCTTTGAAAACTGGCACAAGGATTCCCTCTTACCACTTCTACTCAACATAGTATTGGAAGTTCTGGCCAGGGCAATCAGGCAAGAGAAAGAAATAAGGGTATTTAAATAGGAAGAGAGGAAGTTAAATTGTCTCTGTTTGCAGATGACATGTTTGCATATTTAGAAGACCCCGTCGTCTCAGCCCAAAATATTAAGCTGACAAATAGCTTCAGCAAATTCTCAAGACACAAAATCAATGTGCAAAAATCACAAGCGTTCCTATATGCCAACAATAGACAAACAGAGAGGCAAATCATGAGTGAACTCCCATTCACAATTGCTGCAAAGAGAATAAAATACCTAGAAATACAACTTATAAGGGATGTGAAGAACCTTTTCAAGGACAACTACAAACCACTGCTTAAGGAAATAAGAAAGGACACAAACAAATGGAAAAATATTCCATGCTCATAGATAGGAAGAATCAATATCATTAAAATGACCATACTGCCAAAAGTAATTTATAGATTCAATGCTATCCCCATCAAGCTACCACTGACTTTTTTCAAAGAATTAGAAAAAACTGCTTTAAATTTCATATGGAATCAAAACAGAGCTCATATAACCAATATAATCCTAAACAAAAAGAACAAAGCTGGAGGCATGATGCTACCTGACTTCAAACTATACTACAAGGCTACAGTAACAAAAACAGCATGGTACTGGTACTAAAACAGATATATAGACCAAGAGAACAGAACAGAAGCCTCAGAAATAATGCCACACATCTACAACCATCTGATCTTTGACAAACATCACAAAAACAAGCAATGGGGAAAGAATTCCCTATTTAATAAATGGTGTTGGAAAAACTGGCTAGCAATATGCAGAAAACTGAAACTGGACCCCTTCCTTATGCCTTATACAAAAATTAACTCAAGGTGGATTAAAGACTTAAATGTGAGACCTAAAACCATAAAAACCCTAGAAGAAAACTTAGGCAATACCATTCAGGACATAGGCATGGGCAAATACTTCATGACTAAAACATCAAAAGCAATGACAACAAAGGCCAAAATTGACATATAGGATCTAACTAAACTAAAGAGCTTCTGCACAGCAAAAGAAACTATCATCAGAGTGAACAGGCAACCTACAGAATGGGAGAAAATTTTTGCAATCTATCCATCTGACCAAGGGCCAATATCCAAAATCTACAAAGAACTTCAACAAATTTACAAGAAAAAAACTAACAACCCCATCAAAAAGTGGACAAAGGATATGAACAGATGCTTCTCTAAAGAAACCATTTGTGTGGCCAACAAACACATGAAAAAAAGCTCATCATCACTGGTCATTAGAGAAATGCAAATCAAAACCACAATGAGATACCATCTTATGCCAGTTAGAATGACAATCATTAAAATGTCAGGAAACAACAGGTGCTGGAGAGGATGTGGAGGAATAGGAACACTTTTACACTGTTGATGGGTGTGTAAATTAGTTCAAACATTGTGGAAGACAGTGTGGTGATTCCTCAAGGATCTAGAACCAGAAATACTGTTTGACCCAGCAATCCCATTATTGGGTATATATCCAAAGAATTATAAATCATTCTACTATAAAGACACATGCACATGTATGTTTATTGCAGCACTATTCACAATAGCAAATACTTGGAACCAACCCAAATGGCCAGCAATGATAGAATGGATAAAGAAAATGTGGGACATTATACACCACAGAATACTATACAGCCATAAAAAAGGATGAGTTCATGTCTTTGCAGGGACATGGATGAAGCTGGAGACCATCATTCTGAGCAAACTAACACAAGGACAGAAAAACCAAACACCTCATGTTCTCACTCATAAGTGGGAGTTGAACAGTGAGAACACATGGACACAGGGAGTGGAATATCACATACCAGGGCCTGTCGGGGGGTGGGGGACTAGGAGAGGGATAGCATTAAAAGAAATACCTAAAGTAGATGACAGGTTGATGGGTGCAGCAAGCCACGATGGCACGTCTATACCTATGTAACAAACCTGCACATTCTGCACATGTATCCCAGGGCTTAAAGTATAATCATAACAACACAATTATTTGAACTGACCGACAATAGTGACACAACCTATCAAAACCTCTAGGCTACAGCAAAGGTGATGCTAAAAGGAAGTTCATAGCCCTAAATGTCAATGTCAGAGTCTGAAAGAGCACAAGCAGACAATACAAGGTCACACCTCAAGGAACTAGAGAAACAAAAAACAAACAGAACCAAAACCCAGCAAAAGAAAGGGAATAACCAAGATAAGAGGAGAACTAAATGAAATTAAAACAACTACAAAAAAATACAAAAGCTACACTCAATAAAAAGCTGGTTCTTTGAAAAGATAAATAAAACTGATAGACTATTAGCAAGATTAACCAAGAAAAGAAGAGAGAAGTCCAAATAAGCGCAATTAAAAATGAAACAGGAGATACTACTACTGATACCACAGAAATACAAAATATTATTCAAGGCTACTATGAACACCTTTACCTGCATAAACTAGAAAACCTAAAGGAGATGGATGAATTCCTGGAAACATACAGCACTCTAGCTTAAATCAGGAAGAATTAGATACCCTGAACAGAGCAGTAATAAGCAGCAAGATTGAAATGACAATAAAAAGTTACCAACAACAAAAAAGTCCAGGACCAGAGAGATTCACAGCTGAATTCTACCAGACATTCAAAGAAGAATTGATACCAATCCTATTGACACTATTCTACAAGACAGAGAAAGAGAGAATCCTCCTTATATCATTCTATGAAGCCAGTATCACCTTAATACCAAAACCGGGAAATAACATAACCAAAAACAACAATAACAACAAAACACTGCAGACCAATATCCCTGATGAACATAGCTGCTAACATCCTTGACAAAATGCTAGCTAATAGCATCCGACAACATATCAAAACACATGATCAAGTGTGTTTCATACAAAGGATGCAGGGATGGTTTAACATATGCAAGTCAATGTGATACACAACAAAAACAAAATTGGAAACAAAAATCACATGATTATCTCAATAGCCACAGAAACTGCATTCAACAAAATTCAACATCACTTTGTGACTAAAACTCTCAGCAAAATTGGTTTACAAAGGACATACCTCAATGTAATAAAAGTCATCTGTGGTAAACACACAGCCAACATATATTGAATGGGAAAAAATTAAAAGCATTCCCTCTGAGAACTGGAATGAGATAAGGATGCCCACTCTCACCACATATTTTAACATACTTTAACATATTACTGTGTGATGTAACATATATTACACCACATACTTTAACATATTACTGGAAGAGCACTCAGTCAAGAGAAAGAAATAAAGTGCATCCAAACTGTTAAAGAGGAAGTCAAACTGTCACTGTTTGCTTGTGATATGATTGTGTATCTAGAAAACTCTAAAGACTCTTCCAAAACCTCCCAGAACTGATAAAAGAATTCAGCAAAGTTTTTGGATACAAAATTAATGTACACCAATCAGTTGCTCTCTTTCATACCAGTAATAACCAAGCTAAGAATAAAATTAAGAACTCAACCCCTTTTACAATAGCTGCAAATAAATAAATAAACAAACAAACAAACAAACAAACTTAGGAATGTATACCTAACCAAGGAGGTGACAGACATCTACAAAGAAAACTACAAAACACTGCTGAAAGTAATCATATAAGACACAAACAAATGGCATTCTCATAGACAGGTAGAATCAATGTTGTGAAAATGACCATAATGCCAAAAGCAACCTACAAATTCATTGCAATTCCCATCAAAATACCACCATTATTCTTCACAAAACTAGAAAAAACAATCCTAAAATTCTTATGGAACCAAAAAAGAGCCCACATAAACAAAGCAAGACTAAACAAAAAGAACAAATCTGAAGGCATTACATTACCTCATTTCAAACTATACAATAAGGTCATAGTCACCAAAACAGCATGATGCTGGTATACAAATAGGCACATAGACCAATGGAACAGATTAGACAACCCAGAAATAAACTCAAATACTTACCACCAACTGATCTTTGACAAAGCAAACAAAAACATAAAGTGGGGAAAGTGTACCCTATTCAACAAATGGTGCAGGGATAGCTAGCAAGCTACATGTAGGAGAATGAAACTGGATCTTCGTCTCTCACCTTATACAAAAATCAACTCAAGATGGATCAAGGACTTAAATCTAAGCCCAGAAACTATAAAAATTCTAGAAGATAACATCAGAAAAACCCTTCTACACATTGGCTTAGGCAAAGATTCCATGACCAAGAACACAAATGCAAATACGTAAAAACAAAGATAAATATCTGGGACTGAATTAAACAAAAGAGCTTTTGCATGGCAAAAGGAAGAGTCTGCAGAATAAACAGACAACCCACAGAGTGGGAGAAAATCTTCACAATCTATACGTCTGACAAAAGAATAATATCCAGGCTCTAAAATGAACATAAATAAATTATCAAGAAAATAACAAACAATCCCATTTAAAAAGTAGGCTTAAGGACATGAATAGACAATTCTCAGAAAAAGATATACAAATGACCAACAAACATATGAAAAAATTCTCAACATGACTAATGATCAGGGAAATGCAAATCAAAACCACAGTGCAATACCACCTAACATCTGTAAGCATGGCCATAATAAAAAAAAAGTTTAAATTGATGCTAGTGTGGATGTGGTGAACAGAGAACACTTCTATACTGCTGATGGGAATGTAAACTAGTACAACCACTATGGAAAACAGTGCAGAGATTCCTTAAAGAACTGAAAGTAGATCTACCATTTAATCCAGCAATCCCACTATTGGGTATCTACACAGAGGAAAAGAAGTTGTTATATGAAAAAGATACTTGCACACACATGTTTACAGCAGCACAATGTGCAATTGCTAAAATGTGGAACCAATCCAAATGCCCATCAATCAATTAGTGGATAAAGAAACTGTGTATATATGTGACATATATATGTGTGGGGTGGGTGTGTGTATATATACACTTATATATATACATGGTGTGTATATGTGTATATATATGTGGTATAGAAACTGTGGTGTATATATATAGTGTGTATATATATGGTGTATATATATGGGCTGTGTGTATATATGCCACATATATATGATGAGTATATATATGATTCCATCATACATATGATGGGATATATATGATGGGATATATATATATGATGGGATACTACTCAGCCATAAAAATGAGTGAATTAAAAGCATTTGCAGCAACCTGGATGAGATTGGAGACCGTTATTCTAAGTGAAGTAATTCAGGAATGGAAAACCAAAAATTGTATGTTCTCATTCATAAATGGGAGCTAGAGCTAGGCTATGAGAATGTAAAGGTATAAGGATGACACAAGGGAAAGCGGGTGAAGGGAATGAGAGATAAAAGACTGCAAATTGGGTGCAGGGTATACTGCTTGGGTGATGGGTGCACCAAAATCTCACAAAACACCACTTAATAACTTATGCATGTAACAAAACACTACCTGTTTCCCCAATAACCTACGGAAATAAAAATTTTTTTTTAAATGCATGTTGCTTGTATGTTTTTATTTTATTTTTTGCTCTTGAGTTGTTTGAGTTCTTTTCATTTTCTGGATATCAGATCCTTGTCAGATGAGTAGTTTGCAAATATTTTTTCCTATTCGACAGGTTGTCTCTTCACTGCAGTGATTGTTTTCTTTGTCATGCAAAAGCTTTTTAATATATACCCGTTTTGTCTACTTTGCTTTTGTTGCCTGTGTTTTTGGAGTTCCAGCTATAAAATATTTGCCTATACCTGGGCAAAGATTAGTTCTGAGTAGCCATTTTTCAAAAGAAGACATGCACATGGCCAACAGGTATATGAAAAAAATGCTCAGCATCCCAGTCATTAGGGAAATACAAATCAAAACTACAATGAGATATCTACTTACCCTAGTTAAAATAGTTATTAACAAAAAGACAAAAAATAACAGATCCTTGTGAGGATATGGAGAAAAGGGAACTCTCTTACACACTGTTGGTGGGAATGTAAAATAGTACAGCCGTTACGGAAAACAGTATGAAGATTTCTCAATAAACTAAAAATAGTACTACATACAATCCAGCAATTTTGCTAGTGGATATTTATCCAAAAGAAAGGAAATTAGTATATCCAAAGGACACATTACACTCATGTTTATTGAAGAACTATTCACAATAGTTAAGGTTTGGGATCAACTTAAGTGTCTGTCAACAGACGAATGGATTAAAAAAATTGACATCTTTGCACAGTACTATTTTGCCATGAAAAAGAATGAAATCTTGTCATTTGTAGCAACATGGATGCAACTAGAGGTCATTATGTTAATTGAAAGTTCTGAAGCAGAACAAAAACAAACTCTTGGTATGCCAAAGAGATAGATAATAAAATAAGCCAGACACAGAAAGTCAAATATTACATGTTTTTATTCATCTGTGGGAGCTAAAAAAGTGGGTGTCATGGTGGTAGAGAGTAGAATGATAGTTTCAGAGGCTGGAAAAAGTGTGAGTGTGTATGGAAGGGGATTTAAGAGATGTTGGTTAATAGGTACAAACACAGTTAGATAGAAGGATTAAGCCATAATGTTTGATATTTGAGTACAGTGACTATAGTTAATTACTATTTATTATATATTTCAAAATGGCTAGAAATGAGGACTTGAAATTTTCTCTACACATAGAAACGATAAATGCTCAAAGCAATGGATATCCTAAATATCTAGATTTAATCATTACATGTTCTATGCATGTAAGTATCACATGTACCCCATAAATATATAGAAATATTATATATCAAAAAATGCACATTGCTCTCATTTGTGGACTGACTGACTAGGTGAAAATATTTAGTGTGATGAATAATCCCTGTTTACTCTGTATATGGGCATATTGAAAGGTTATAAGGCTCAGAGAGACCAGTGTTATTGATAGCCTGCAACTACAATAATTGTCTCTCTTCCATATTCTGGATATATACAGCCAAATTCAAAAGTAATTCTCAGGAAAAAGTCTGATCAATGTGGGGGAGGCAATAAAATTACTAATAAAGTTATATTTGCCAAAATATGGCACCCTAACTTGGAAAATGCAAAGGTCCCTTGATATGAAAGACACAAGACCTGAAGGTCAAAACTCCCTGAGCAATCTAGCACTTCCTCAAAAGTAAATCAGTTAATATCGCTCTACCCTTCATACATGAGAGTCCCCAGGTCAGTGCCTGGTTTCCTCCTGTTATCTTCATCAGCCTAGGAGCTTTCAGTCATTTATTGCTTCCTTCTTCCTTCTCATCCCCCACCGTCAATCGAATACTATGTCTTTCTCACTCCACCTTTGTCCATCCTTCAAATTCCACAGACTCACTGCTCATCTTGGGTTTGAACTATTGTCTCTGTCCCCTTCAATCATCATCCATAGTTTATTTTATCTGCAAACTTGAATCCATTTTGTGCACATAAGCAGATTACTTTTTCCCAAAATCTTATTTCCTGAGTCACTTAATATCCTAATGCTTATTGTTTAGTATTGCAATAGCATAGTAAAAGCTTGTATTTTTGTAGCCAGGCCCTGTACTATCTGGTCTTTCCTAGTCCTCCCTACCTATGTCTTACTCTCCCTTCTACTTCCAGAGAGCCAGTTTCATGCAAGTCACAAAGTCCTAGCTAGCTGGTTTTAGAATTTAAGCCTTTATCAGTATTCTATCTCCTACAGAAAGTCTTCATCACACCCTACAAAAACGTTCCCACTTAGATCCTAACTCTAACTTTATTTTAGTGCATGTTACATTCTATCAGAAGATAATGCACAATGATATCATGTGTCTTAGCCTTGGCTAACCATGAAATAATGGAATCCTTCAGGATAGAGCAGGATATTGTTGATACACACTCAATTCATCTTCTTATCTCCAAATCAATTTCATAAAACATGTGACAAGTTAGTTACTTCAAAATGTAAATAAGAGTTAATTAAAATAGTAATTCTAACCTATATTTTGCCTATCTACAAAGTTTTGTTTTGTTTTGTTTTTGTTGTTAATGAAAAGTAACATGTGCCATAAATCTGCTTTCTCGGGTACCACAAACACCTCCTTCTTTCCCTTGTGCAGTAAAAACTGCCTAGGAGTCTCTGTCCACTTAACTAACCATTTTCCCACCCTTATAAAGATTTTTCTCCATCATATCATCCTCCTTGGAATCCTGGAATTCTCCCATAACATCTGCATTAATTTTACAAGCCCCCATACATTTCTTAAGGAAGCTCTTGGTTCTTCCTATGTTTCTCTCCATCCCTTAGCCCATGAACACTTTTTCCTTTAACACGAGAGTAAAAGATGAAGAATATAAAATTGCAATTTTTGACTACTGAAGAAAATGTGCTTTATTAAACAGAATACTTTCTCTCAAGGCCAAGCCCAGTCCCCACGTGCAGAAGGAGGGTGTCAGGGTCATAGGAACACTGGCAAACTGGAAGAGAACTCAGTGGTACTTATGGGCCAGGGCAATGGCGACAGCAGACACCAGCTTCTGCCAGGCAGCCTGCACTTCAGGGGTGAACTCCTTGCCAAAGTGAGTAGCCAGAATAATCACCATCACGTTACCCAGGAGCTGTTAGGCAAAAGACAAAATAACACATAGGCATGTTGAGTAGAAGTTTCCGAAAACAACTTGCTGAAAAAACAAACAAACAAACAAAAACGGCTTTATACCTACATTCCTTGACAACCCTGACCTCAAACTGTTCCAAGGTTTGTGCCTACCCAGAAAATTCAGATGAGCTTAGGTTCAATTTTATTTTATGAGCCCTACATTCGACATTCTACCTACCTGCATCCTCACCCTCTCTTCCCATTTTACCAGTATTATTGGGCTCCCTCTCTCCCTATTTTTCTTTAAGCAGTTGTCTAATTTCTGTAAATGTAGAATGGGAGTGTGGTAAGAGTTCTCAGCAGGAGTTTAAAATCCCTAATAAATTCAGAAACAAGCCTTCACTTGGTTACAATACTGATGGGAAATTTAGTATCTTTTTTTTTTTTTTTTTTTGAGACCGAGTCTCGCTCTGTCGCCCAGGCTGGAGTGCAGTGGCCGGATCTCAGCTCACTGCAAGCTCCGCCTCCCGGGTTTATGCCATTCTCCTGCCTCAGCCTCCCTAGTAGCTGGGACTACAGGCGCCCGCCACCACGCCCGGCTAGTTTTTTGTATTTTTTTAGTAGAGACGGAGTTTCACCGTGTTAGCCAGGATGGTCTTGATCTCCTGACCTCGTGATCCGCCCGTCTCGGCCTCCCAAAGTTCTGGGATTACAGGCTTGAGCCACCGCGCCCGGCCGAAATTTAGTATCTTTTAGAAAATGTGTCTTATTTTTCTTTGAGAAAATCTTTTTTTTTTTTTTTTTTTTGCAAAAATCTCTTTCTAAACCTCAATTATCATGACCCACATAAAATAAGGCATTTCTATTTCCTTGAAATGGACTTTAATCTACCAAAAGCCAAATTTCATTCTTCTTTCACAAGTCTACAATTCTATAATACAATTCTCCGGGATAAACACATCAAGTTCTGGCACTATTTCCTGAAAAGTTGAGCCAATTCAGGCTGTTAGTAGTCCTTTACTGTCACTAGTTCTGAATCAGGTTAGTCTTGGTTATGCTCACTAGAAGTCTGCTGTTCTAACATCGAACTCGACCCATGATTTCTGAGATATTTGTTGATCTTTCCAATAAGATCATAAGCTTCAATTAATGTCAAACTATAAAGCCAAAAAATCATATCACCCACACCTGAACTCACCTTGAAGTTCTCAGGATCCACATGCAGCTTGTCACAGTGCAGCTCACTCAGCTTAGCAAAGGCGGTCTTGAGGTTGTCCATGTTTTTAATAGCATCTCCAAAGGAAGTCAGCACCTTCTTGCCATGGGCCTTGACCTTGGGGTTGCCCAGGATGGCAGAGGGAGATGACAGGTTTCCAAAGCTGTCAAAAAATCTCTGGGTCCAGGGGTAAACAACGAGGAGCCTATGAAATGACACCATATCAGATAAAAATTAGAGATGCAAAAAATCTTGAGGACTTTCCCAATCAACTTGCTAGGGTAATATTCACCCTTCATTCCCATGCATTAAGAACCAATGCTTACCTGCCCAAGGCTTCACCTCCAGCCTCTTCCACATTCATCTTGCTCCACAGGCTAGTGACGGCAGCCTTCTCCTCAGCAGTAAAATGCACCATGATGCCAGGCCTGAGAGCTTGCTGGTGATTGCAGCTGTGTCAGAAGCAGATGTGTGCTGCTGCCTCTCTGTGTGGCCTTTTATTCTTTACTGCCGAAGTTCTGGCCCCCTGTTCTCCATGGTACTTAAAAGTAATTGGTCAAGGCTGACCTGTGTCCCTCAGGGGTGGAGTCAGGTCCGGAGAGGGTCAATAGTGACGGATGGATAGCAAGTTTGTGATAATGTTTGCTGGATCCTGAGGCCCTTTTTTGTTGGCTCCTCATCTATCTGCAACACAAATTTCCATTTGTCCCCTTTTTTACCTTCTTCATCGTCTTCCAAAATGATATCCATCTCTCCCATTCTCCTTTTCCAAAAAAGCCTCATAAAAAGGAGCAAATCTCAAAATAGGAAAAAAAAGTTTCAGCCAAAGCACATTCAATATTTGCCTTAAAGGTGGTGACAGTGACAAAAACAGGGCCAAGAAAAAGAAAATAAAGCTGTTAAAACAGAATCTCACCCAGTTCTAGCTCTCTTAGGGAGTGCATTGTAAACAAAACTTCTGCACCTTAGTTCCTCTAGGGACACAAAAACCATACATAGTTCCTTCCAGAAACTGAACAGAATAGCAAGTAGTCTACAGTGGGACTAAAACCTTAATCCCAAAGTACAATACCTTGGGGTGATTCCCTAGAGAGGACAGACAGAAAAGATTACATCCAATGATTCCAGGGAATCCTCTCTCTTTTCATTTCTCTATGACCACAGGGGACATTGCCCACTTTGTGAGTATGGCCTGGGGCTCTCTTCTCGCTTGCCTGTCTGTCCTGCTTATACTTCTCACTGGGAAGGGAGCTGAGAAGCCTAAACTCCTAAAATCATTTAAAACCACAATTTGTCATCAGGGAAAAAAGTAAATAGATATATTAATTAGGCTAGGAGTCAGGGTATATTATTCCTCTGGTGTCTTTTTTTTTTTTTTTTTTTAATGTCCCCATTGTGATGACTTGCTAGCTCTTTACCTGGTAGAGCTGAAACTGGAAGTTGAGATTTACAGTGTATTCAATTCGATCCATGTGCCTGAAGAATATTGCCTATGCTATATCACTTAATCTGCCTTTATAATACCATTGTCATTATCCTCATATTTTAGAATCAAGGAATAAAGTCACAGAAGTTACTTAACTATCAATGTGACAGAAGTAATGATTGGGGGAATAATAGAAACAGAGTTCCACAAATTCCAGCATTGTTAATTCTAGAAAAGTCCCTTACATCACCATAATCTCATTGCCCCAGCCCAGTTCCTCCTTCTGGCTTGTTCTCCATCCATTTCTTTTCTTTCTTTCTTTCTTTTTTTTTTTGAGACGGAGTCTCACTCTGTTGCCAGACTGGAGTGCAATGGCACGATCTCAGCTCACTGCAACCTCTGCCTCCTGGGTTCAAATGATTCTCCTGCCTCAGCCTCCCGAGTAGCTGGGACTACAGGTGTGCACCACCACACCCAGCTAATTTTTGTATTTTTAGTAGAGATGGGATTTCACCATGTTGGCCAGGATGGTCTTGATCTCTTGACCTCGTGATCCACCCACCTCTGCCTCCCTCTCCATGCATTTCTGTCATTTCTTTCGCCTATGACTCCCCTTGCCCTGCCAGATCTGGGAATTTCTCTTCCTACAGTTTCCTGCATCTTCAGGCCCTAGAGGTTCTTGGTCTTTTTTACTTGGCAGTATGGCTTCTGTCTCCCAAGTCAAGTGCCTTTGGGGATTCTATATTCCAAGTTTACTAAGAGTGTTTCTCTCTTCTATAACCTGACCTTGTTATTTATTATATTTTCTTATGTTTGTGATTTAAAAAAAAAAAAAAACACTTGTGGCAATTAAGAATGTCTCCCTTGCTTTTCTCCCATGATTGCAGAAGTCTTTACCTGACTTAATGACTGCCCAGATTGTTATTATTCCAGGCCACTGAATTTCTACTCCATTTTCTTTTAGCTGTTAACCAAGGATATCTTTCTGGGCATATATTCTAACCATTGGCTAACACAGACATAACCAGGAATTCCTAAACTTGTTTTGTGTCACAGGCTAGTTTGGCAGACTGTAAGTGCTCAAAAAATATGTTTTATTGCATAAAATAATATACATTGGATTGTTAAGTTTAATTATACTGAAATACCATTATCAAACATCCAAACTTCACATTCGTGATATAGTATTTATTATATTTGCTTCTTTATGAAAGCATAAGATCTAGGATTGGGTCTACAGCTACCTTAAGATCCAAGTAGTGATGCAGATGAATGTTAATTAAAAATATCTGCAATGGGCCGGGCACAGTGGCTCACATCTATAATTCCAGCACTTTGGGAGGCCAAGGAGGGCAGATTACCTGAGGTCAGGAGTTTGAGACCAGCCTGGCCAACATGGTGAAACCCCGTCTCTACTAAAAATACAAAAATTAGACGGGCATGGTGGCGGGCGCCTGTAATCCCAGCTACTTGGGAGGCTGAGGCAGGAGAATCTCTCAAACGCAGGAAGGGGAGGTTGCAGTGAGCCAAAATTGTGCCACTGCGCTCCAGCCTGGGCAGTAAAAGTGAAACTCCATCTCAAACAAAAACAAAAATATCTACAATGACTACGGTGTAGTATGAAAATATCTGTGGTTTCTCTTTATAACTATGTAATAGGTACTGATGATACCACTCTAGTTTGTTCTTTGCATTCAAAGTAGAAGAAAATGCTAAATTTCAGTTACATGTATGTAAAAATACAGATTTTTTTTCTATAAACTTCACCAGCCCCCTAGGGTTCTGTGGACCCCAGATTAAGACTTCCTGGGACAAAATATATAGCCTAGGAAGACAGGATTCTAGGTTTGGAGAGAACATATTTGATCACTCAAGTAAAAGAACAATGAATGGACAAAAAGTTAGCTCAGCTGCTTGTAGCTTGAACCAAGCTGAGCTTGGCTACTCAGAGAAGAACAGTCCTTGAGATAACACAATTTTTTTAACCAATTAAGATACAGATCTGGGTTTTCAGGGGGAATTTGCTACAGATCCACAGTATGAAGGCGGTGGCCCTTCCTTAGAACTTGAATGTGAGGGTCAGACATTGCCAAAGTCCAAGGAATAAGGACTAGGTCTCTCAAGGTCAAGAGTTTGGAGAACAGGTTTCTCCCTAAAACAAACCCTATGGGTAATCCCATCATTCTTCCCATTCAGAGTGTGGACACCAGTCTTCTCTTAGATTCAGAGTATGGGGTTGATCCTCTCCTGCTCCCTCAGAGCCAGTTGCAGGGCCTACATTTTCTTTTCTTACAGGTTCCAGACCTGGCTTGCATCCAGGGATCTGTCCCATTCCATGCTTCCTCATGGCTAAAGGTGGTAGGGAGGAGCTTCAAGAAAGGTTATAGGATTGAAAGGCCAGGTTTGTGTCTCAGTAACAAGGCTAATAAATCCTGACTCAGAAGTCAGGTAGGCTGCAGGCAGTCTCATTATTGCTTCGATGCTTGTTGGTTCAACATAAATTGCTTTACCTGCTCATTTTTAAGCATTTTATTTGTTTATCATATGAGATATCATCAAAAATGGATTATTGCCTTTCTTTCCTATATTAAAAGCCCAAAATTTAGAGGGATAAGTGTTATGTCCATCCAGGATAGATCAGAAAGATTAGACAGTCATAAAAAGTAATCAGTAAGAATATTCATTTATTGCCTATATAATTAAAATTAGTAAAATAAAATCTATGTATGTCTTAAGACATTTAAGTATAAAGGACTTTTAGAAAGAAACACCCAAATGTAATGAAGATTAATTTCTGCTTCTTTGGGTTTGCTTTAGCATTTGTAATTTCATAAGTTCTATGCAGGATTCTGAAAACTGTAAGATGCCTAATTTAAACAAGGAAACATCCAATATTTTCTCTCTCTCTTTTTTTTTTTTTTTTGAGATGGAGTCTTGCTCTGTCGCCCAGGCTGGAGTGCAGTGGTGGGATCTCAGCTCACTGCAAGCTCTGCCTCCGGGTTTACACCATTCTCCTGCCTCAGCCTCCTGAGCAGCTGGGACTACAGGCGCCCACCACGTCGTCCGGTTAGTTTTTTGTATTTTATAGTAGAGACGGGGTTTCACCGGGTTAGCCAGGATGGTCTCGGTCTCCTGACCTCGTGATCCTCCCGTCTCGGCCTCCCAAAGTGTTGGGATCACAGGCTTCAGCCACCGCACCCGGCCACATCCAATATTTTCTTAAATCTTTCTGGCTAATTACGACATGTATTTAACCTAAAGAGTCAAACATTGTACTGTTGTTCTTAGATGCTATTAGTATGAAAAATTATATAAATTAGATTATTGTTAGGTAAAGTAGGCCCTTCACTTTACTGAATGTTTTCCATGATATTATCTAAGAAACAAGTACTTTAATGAATATTCTTTACCAAATAACTTACTTTATTTTTAATTTTAAAATAGGAAAATTGTTAACAAGGCTTGTAAACCACTGATGGGAAAAGGGCTGCTTAGGATTCTAAATTAGCCAGATTTGAAATTATTCTGCTCCCATTATGTATCTGAATTTATATTCTCAGAACAGAAATAGATGTAAGCAAATGATTCTCCTAGATTTTGTATTAGATTTTGCATTAGCCAGGAATGACTTAGATATCACAAGTCATAAATTCTGTGGCTGCCTTGCAGGAAGCCTGTGGCTATTTTCTAGCGTCATTGTAAAGAATGAGAGAATAGACCATAACAAGTGTGCAAACTGTTGCTTTCTTTTTTTTTTTACTTTTATTTTAAGTTCAGGGGTACATGTACAGGATGTGCAGGTTTGTTACATAGATAAATGAGTGTCAAGGGGGTTTGTTGTATAGATGATCTCATCACTCAGGTATTAAGCTTAGTATCCATTAGTCATTTTTCCTGATCCTCTCCTTCTCTCACCCTCCACCCTTTGATAGGCCCCAGTGTGCATTGTTTCCCTCTATGTGTCATTTAGCTACTATCTGTTGTTTTCATAGTGTGCGTCTGCCTCATTTCTCAAAAAGTTTGCAGGTGAGTTTGAGCCAGGGCTGTGGCTCATTCTCAAGAGTGATCTCTCTCCCTGGCAACTTGGAGCACAGATATCCTATTGGGTGACGGACCTCGGGAGCCACTGTGCCTAAAGTAGAACCAGAGATACTTGTGAATGTTAATTAAGCAGGCGGGATCGTTAATGGGAAAAAGGAGTAGAAAGCCAGAATCAGCCAGTTATCACCACACTTTCCTACATCATGGGCCTTGAAGGTTAAAACTTGAGTCTGTCAACTTAGAAAACTCATAAATATCCCATTTTCCTCTGAAATATAGCTTTACTTTCCTGGTTTCTTTGACCTTTTGAGACCTTGAGTAAATAAAGTTGTCTTCATTTATTTTCATGATTAAAATTCTAAAAAATTTTGGGGTTTTTTTAATTAAATTGCATTGCCTGATGTATTCTATGAACTAAGAACATAGAAATAAAACAATACTCTAAAGTAGTTCAGAATGTGCTTTCAAATTATATAAAGAGTTAATTCAAATAAGACTATTTTAAGTGCAGGGCTTTGAATCCTATGTCTAGAAATTTTGAAAAACATCTGATTATATGCTAAGATTCTACCTCTAGCGCTGGAACTGAGAAGGCCTTGACTTGGTGATCTTTTTAAAATTCTGAAACAACAGCAACATAAAGCTAATGACTTTTTCTTGCCTACGCATGCTATCTTCAGTACTTTGATTAGTACTGAAACTATAACATAGTATGTTTCCTGAATAAAAAAAAAATGTGTATTTCTCTGGGGAAGGTTAAAACTGAGGATTGGCAAGTGAGCAAGGCTGAAATGGAAGAAGCAATGACTTTGTTAGACCGCTTTCATTAACAAGATCACCCATCATGAGGAATTATGGGAAACCAGGCCCCTTTGTTTTGTGTTACTAAGGGTGAGGATGCTTAATGATTTTTCCCTCCTCCAGGCTTCTTTTAGGCATCGATAATTCTAGCCCCACAGGAGTTTGTTCTGAAAGTAAATTCCTGCAACCCTGAGCTTATTGAGGCTGAGGCGTCTGTGAAGGAAACAAACATCTCCTCTAAACCACTATGCTGCTAGAGCTCTTGCCTATACTCAAGCCTCATTCAGACCCCAGTGTCACCAGTCTCTTCATGTACCTATTGTTTTTTCTTCTTCTTCGTGCTTGTTTGGTCATGTTTTGTGGGAGGTTAGGGGCTTATATTATTTATTTATTTATTTATTTAATCAACAGAGATGGGCAAACTCATTTTTTTTTCTTAAGCCTTGGGATGGTGATAACTGGGCAGCGTCAGAAACTGTGTGGATATAGATAAGAGCTCAGGACTATGCTGAGCTGCAGTGAGGGAGGGACCTAGCTAAAGGCAGTGAGAGTTAGAATGCTCCTGCTGTTGCCTTCTCAGTCCCCATGCTTAGTTTCTACACAAGTAGATGAATGGAAAAAGGTGTAAGTTAGTGTTTGAGAGTCCTGCATGATTAGTTGCTCAGAAATGCCTGATAAATATGTCATGTGTGTATATGTGTGTATGTATGTATGTGTGTATATATGTGTGTGTGTGTGTGTGTGTTGTGTTTACAAATATGTGGCTATCATCAAAATGTGAGGGCTAAAGTAACCAGATAACTTGCAAGTCCTAGGATGCCAGGAAAATAAATTACATTCCAAAAATCTAACTGAGACTTAAAAAAAAAAAAAAAAGTGATCCATGGACACAGGGAGGGAACATCACACACTGGAGCCTGTTGGGAGGTGGGGGGCTAGGGGAAGGACAATATTAGGAGAAATACCTAATGTAGGTGACAGGTTGATGGGTGCAGAAAACCACCATGGCACGTGTATACCTATGTAACAAAACTGTATGTTCTGCACATGTACCCCAGAACATAAAGTATTAAAAAAAACAGTGATCATAAAAGAGGCTCAAATTTAGCTATAAGAGATGGAATGACTCCCAGAATTCTTAACTATAATCTTATAGGATATTCTCATGTATAAATAGAGTATGTTTATCATTAGAGATTTGGCCAGCCAGGAAAGCACAGAAAAAAAAAAGAAAGAAAGAAAAGGAGCTCTGTTGCCCTACAGTGCGGAGATGTTTTGAACCTTACATAACACTGATGTCCAGGCCAAGGCCATCCTCCCTATGAAGAAGGATGAATAAGCCACATCTGACACCTATGAAATAATGTTTATTTTAGTGGCATGATTGCATTAGGCTATCTGCCTTGGCACAGTTTTTCTTTACTTTTACCTGACTGATGAAAGGAAACAACTAATTGCTTACATAAACATGACTGTGCCAGTTATAAATTTCAGTGTAAATAAACACCCTGGTTTTGATATTCATCTTTTGAGTCTTTTATTTTGGTCAGAACACATTTTCAAGAGCAAATCTCTGCATACAAAACAAATGAGTCCAATTCTAGAACTCAGTAATTCCATCAAGCCTCTGCCTGCTGAGGGCTAACTAGCTCTACTCAGGCTTAGCACTTCCAGCACTACTCCACTGATTTCTTAGTGTGTGCAGAGCAGTGGATGTGTCAGCATATATCCTTTTACTTGCAGTTGTATGTGTGTTTGGCTGCTCATTCATTCATTTGAAATTGTAAAATTGCTAAGAATAGAGCACAAAAACAGAATAGAGGAATAAAGTTCCTGTTTTCATGGACTTGATAGTGGAAAGAGCTTGACACTAAATAAGCAAATGAAACATGTTATATACCGATGAGGTTAGGTGCTATGGAGGAAAAAACAAAACAAAACTGAAATGAAGGCCAGAGTGTGATTAGGACAGGGTGAAATGGTATTGCTACTTTAAGCAGTATGGTAGGAAAGTCCTCACTATAAAGTTAACACCGGAGAGGGTACCCATAGATGATGAGGAATCTATTTATATGAAATTGTGATTAAATATTTAAGGCATAGGGAATGGCAAATGTAAATACTCTAAAGATGTAAGATGCTTAGAATTTTCAAGGAATATCAGTAAGGCCAATGTAGGATTAGATTAAGTGAAGGGGAGAGTAAAAGATGAGTTCATAGAAGTCCTAAATTATAAAATTTGGGACACTAATAATACCTACATCATAGAGTTGTAAGAAAAAAACTCTCCACACACACACATGCATATATATATATATATATGTATGAGAATTATATATATGTATCTGTAATAAACACAATATATGTGTGAACAATTATTGTAGAGAATTGTAAAGAATTGACTTTATTATAAGTCATATAGGAAGCTACCAGAAGACTTTGAACAAAGAGGTGACCATATATGACTTACATTTTGAAAAGATTAATTTGGATGCTATATTGGGAAGAAACTGTAGTGGGGCAGTGGTAGAAGCAGGAAGATTGTTATGAGTCAACAGCTATAATTTAGTTAGTGGTGATAGTGACTTAGACCAGAGTGGTAGCATTGGAGGTGAAGGCAAGGGGTCAGCCTCTGAACACATCCTTTAAGGAAAAAACAACAAGATTTTCTGACAGAGAATATGGAACTGGTGTGTGTGTTGCACTCATGCACACTCTAGTGCATGCTAATTTCTGGGAGAGAGTATGTGTCAGAGTAAGGATTTTGAAGCTAGGCAAAGTGAGTCTTTGGGTTGAATTTTGTCAAGGTCTTTGTTCATCACAGTCTCTACCTCAGAATTGGCTTTAAAGTTGGAAAGCTGGATGGGTGGATAGGGAAATGAGAAACCATCTGTGGAGCTTGTCTACACATCATGCCTTTAGCCAAAGTGACATCAACAAGTATTTCTTGGATGCTGACCACAGGCTTATGAGCCAGGCCCCTCTACCTGAAGGAAGTTCATAGTTTCTTTAAGGAGGGAAAATGGTAAGATAAGTCAGAGAACAATCAGACAGAATTCTGTCCAGTCAGGGAATTTGACGGGTTTTTGTTTGTTTGTTTGTTTTTTGTTTTTCTTGAGACAGAGTCTCGCTCTAGAGGCTGGAGTGCAATGGCACGATCTCTGCTCAGTGCAACCTCGGCCTCCCTAGTTCAAGCAATTCTCCTGCCTCAGCCTCCCAAGTAGCTGGAATACAGGCTCCTGCCACCACGTCCAGCTAATTTTTATATTTTTTAGCAGAGACCAGGTTTCACTATTTGGCTGGGCTGGGTCTTGAACTCCTGACCTCAAGTGATCTGCCCACCTTGGCCTCCCAAAGTGCTGTGATTACAGGTGTGAGCCACCACACCTTGAGGAATTTGATGTTTAGGCTGTGACCTCCACACTAGGAAAGGAAGGTTAACCACTCCCACCCCCCCTTCTTCCTGCGAATACCCAATCACATTGCAGAACAACACCTGCCTTCCCTAGAGGCATGCCTTCATCCCTGATGAGTTATTCCTCCATGTGTAGAATGGACTAAGAAGGATAGAATTCAATTTAACAAACTTTGAGTACTTACTACAGCCTAGGCATTGTGTTGACAACTACGTTAGAGAGAGAAATAGACAAGGTATAAACTTTTCCTCAGGACCATCTACATAATTTCTAGGCCCAATATAAAATGAAAATGAATAGGCTCTGTCAAAAATTATTAAGGATTTCATGTCAGGAACAGCAAGGATGTTAAACCAAGCATGGGGCCATCAGGCTATATCTGCTATTCATGGTATGAAAAAATAAACTATTCTAGTTATTTAGTGACATCTTTCAAGTTTAGTCTGATGTCACCCTTTAAACACTTCCACTCAACCTAAATGATGCTAGTCTTTCTAGACCCATCCATGGAATTTTTTCCCTACTGTTTTGTTTCTAATTAATTTGTGATTTAAATGGCTCATATTCCAGCCTGTGCCATAGTTATTACACATTTAACTCACTCTCTGTATTCTGTTGTCTGTATAAATACTCTTGAGGTTGATTTCCTTTCTTAATGTTTGCATTTATGTTAGACATGCATCATGTAGCCTGTCTTCATTCCTATCACAAACATATACTTGAATCAAAAAGTAAGTTTTAGCATAGCATCACTAAATCTTCTCTCTGTGCCCTTAGCGAAACCAAGCAGACTGACAAGAGGTCATTCATTCACCAATGAATACAAAAATCAATGTCAAGTACATGTGAGGTCCTGTAATGGGTCCTGGGCCTGCAAAACTGTCACAGCTGCTGACCTCAAGAAGCTCAGTGGAGATATAAAATTCATCTGAAAATTCCTCACGGGTCTGTTGAACTAATTTATCTGCCTCCTTTAAATTTGTTCCTTTTTGTATAGTTCCTTAAATCATGTCACATTTCTGAAACATCTTTGCCACTGCGAACTCCTACAGAAGCCAGCTTCAAAGCCATGCTTCTGGAAGCCTTCTCTGACCCTTGACCTGTTTTTTCTCCCTGCGAGCATTATCTCTGTCACTGTTTTTCGTCCTCTTGTAGTCCTGCACAGTTACCCACACAAGTGAACCCTTTCAGCCCTCCTGGAGGAATGTTTCTTTCCTTTCAGGACCAGCGTTGCCTACATTTTCCCAATAGCACCACAACTGGCCTGAGATGTGTCCTTAAGGTGAGAGCTTCCCAGTAGCAGCCCTAGTCAGATCTGACCCTGTACATGAGCATGTCCTCTAACAGCACTGGCCTTTTGTCACCGAGCTGTCCGGGGTGCCTTCAAATGGCAAACAAGGTTTGTTTTCTTTTCCTTTTTTCATGCCTTCCTCTTCCGTACCTTTTTTTCAATCCATGTCTCCAGGACTCTGCGCAATGTACACATTCAGTATGTGAATCCTAGAAAGGTGAGAGCTGAAAAGATCCTTTAGCCATCCAGCCCTGCACATAATTATATATAGGAGGAAGCCTGTATGTAAGGTTTTGCCCTGGATTATAGGGTGCATGAGAAAGTGTCAGGGAATTCACTAGCATAGGCTGTATGCTTCAAACGACTCTAATAGTATTTGATTAATGACAATGCATTTTATGAACTAAAAGTCTATACCCATGTATTAATAAAGCCTGATTCTGCCACTTCTAGGTATAGAGGCCACCTGCAAGATAAATATTTGATACGCAATAACTAATCATTATATGGCAATTGATAACAATAGCAAATATATATATATATATATATACACACACATATATATATTCAGGAAATAATATATTCTAGAATATGTCACATTTTATCTCAGGCATCCATTTTCTTTATAATGCTGTTTGAGGTGGAGTTTTAGTCAGGTGGTCAACTTCTCCTTTTTCTTGCCATCTGTCCTATAAGCATCCTGCTGGGGACCCAGATAGGAGTCATCACTCTAGGCTGAGAACATCTGGGCACACACCCTAAGCCCCAGCATGACTCAGCATGATTCAGCATTGCTGTGCTGGAGCCAGAGGGTTTGCCTAGAAGTTTACACAAAACCAGAAGGCAGGGAACAGGGCATTGACCCGGAGTGGAGCCTGGCCAGAACTGCCCATGCTTGAACTATGGGAGATCACTAATGGAGACACACAGAAATGTAACAGGAACTAAGGAAAAACTGAAGCTTGTTTAATCAGAGATGAGGAGGCTGGAAGGGATAGAGGGAGCTGGGCTTGTAAAAAGTAGAGTAATCATTCAGCAAATGGTTTTGAAGCACCTGCTGGATGGTAAACCCTATTTTCAGTGCTTGAATCATAAATAAGAATAAAACATGTATTTTATTCCCTGCAAGAGTCCAAGTAAAAAATAATGATTAATTATAACACGTGCTCTGTTACCTAGGCTGGAGTGCAGTGGCACGATCTCAGCTCACTGCAACCTCCACCTCCTGGGTTCAAGCAATTCTCCTGCCTCAGCCACCCGAATAGCTGGGATTACAGGTGCACACCACCTTGCCAGGCTAGTTTTTGTACTTTTTATAGAGACAGGCTATCACCATGTTGTCCAAGATGGCCTTGAACTCCTGAGCTCCAAGCAATCCACCCACCTTAGCCTCCCAAAGTGCTGGGATTACAGGTGTGAGACACCATGTTCAGATTTTCCATATTTAATAGAGGTATTTAAGGATGGAAGAAAAGAATGTTTCTCTCACTATGGATTATTTTAGAGAGTGGAGAATGGTCAAGAAGCTTTTTTTAAAAATTAAGAAAACATACGTTGGACCTTGAGAGATGGAAATTTATTTTTTGGATGGAGAATACCCATTCTCTACCTCCCATCAGGGCAAGGTACAAGGAACTGGCTAAGACACAGTGAGACAGGGTGGCTTTGTCTTAGGGGCCCCACTGGTACCTAGATGAGGAGGCACCTTCATCACTCCTCACAATCAGCTCTGCGTTTCTCCTCTCTTCTACGTCAGAAATTTTGTAAGTCTACTAGGGTCAGGCAGATCACACAAGAAAAGAGGATGCCAGGTAAGGTCTGCAATGAGTATGAGCCCATCCCTGATGAATTAAGTCAATCAACACTTTAGCCAGCCAAATGTTGCCATGAGAGATTAGGAGGGGCCCAATGAACCCAGAAATACCACCTACTTCTTAGATGATCTTGAGTAAGTTGCTTAACTTCTTGAAGTCTCTGAAATATAGGATGATAACATGTATTAGCTAATAGAATTATGAGGATGAGATTGGTTTATTGTGTAAAGAGCTAGGGACACAGTATATATTCAGTAAGTGTTTTCTGTTACAGTATTATGATAAATATATACTTGCAACAATTACAGTCACATGCTACCTTAAAGAATAATTGGAAGTACAGTTGTTCAGAGGTATTTCTTGACTGTGAATGTTGGCAGCAGATTCAGCTTATTTTACAACACTATTCAGACCTCCCACAATAATTCCCTAGGAGACATTTAGACAACAAGCCATCATGTTGTAACTTCTCATCTGTCTTCTCTCTCTTACCCTCTCATTCACCCACCTCTTTTGCTCTCTGTTTCTGTGAAAGTACCCTTCTACTTAGCCTGCTGCTGACCAGTGTGCATGTCACTGGGTAATATAAGACCTCTGAGCTTTGGCTTAGAAGGCAATATAATAATAGCTAATTTTTGAGAAAGAGGAACTCTAGCCCATCATGGATGACATAGGGAGTTCTGTAGGACTGAGTTCTTCCATTCTTTTTACAGATGAGATAGACAATGTGAAGCCCAAAATGACTGTAAAGTAGTTAGCATATGGATAAATGGCTTGCACTGGTAAATTTTGGGGAAACTTTGTTGTCAGACCCTGCAAAGGGAGATGCAGAGAATTTGCAGTTTCTTCTCATTTTTTTGTATACCTATCACAGGATCACAGCACTATCCCTAGCATAGTTTAGGGCCCTCGGTTCTTGACCCTAGTTAGAATTTCACACAAACTTAAACTAGACAAATATACGTATGTTTCTGAGGCAGTGAGATTACTACAGGATGAAGACAGAGCCAATGGGTTAGACCAGAAGAGTAAATGAATACTATAACATATAAACACTCCCTTTAACCAAAGTTGCAGCTTGACCCAGGGTTCAAAGGGTAATTTGGGCAGGCATGGGCCTTCAGTTTTCTCAAGTATCTGCTTATAATCTGTCATATGACAATCTCTGTAACCCAAGAGAGAGTCTCTTTATTCTGAACTTGTTTCTAAATTTTTATTTACCTCTTTCTCCCTCAAACTTTCCTGAGGAGATGAAATTATGTTTGAGGAAGTATGATCTGCAACTGTGGCTTAAACCATAATTTCCAGTCGCCAAGAAGTAAAAGTAAGAAGAAAGAGCCACAGGGCAGGAATATCTACTTCTAATTTCTTGGGTCCACAGTATCTGAGTTGGTGTTTTGCTGCTGAAAAAACACTGTCTTCAGTGGTTGCAGAACTGCGCCTATATCCTAGCCTCACTATTTAGTGGCTCTGTAAGCTTGGACAGATTATTTCATCTCTTCGATCTTCAAGTCCCCAGTTAATGAGAGCTCGTGTAATGTAGACAGTAGGAGAGCTCAGACCATCTGGCTTCTAATCACTAATTATCTACTTATTAGCTTGTGCTTTCCATAAGTTGATTTACACTACAAGTACATTGGGCTCCTCATCAATAAATGAGGTAATAATCTACTCCTAAGTATTGGTGTGAGTAAAACTAAGTTAATTCATATAATATACTTTTTTTTTAATGAAAGGATGTTTGATGTTTATTTCCACCTTGCGCTCAGGCCTGAGCCACAAGTACATTAAGACATTGAATGATATCACCCAGGGAATACGTAACCAGACAACATACAAGACTGAGATGCGCAAGTGGTGGTGGTGGTGGTAATTCATGCAGAAGGAACCAGATGGTAAAACAAAAATTGCAGAACACACCAAATGATCAAATTTGACACCTTTAGGATAGGCAAACTTGACTGCTGGGTTAAGAACCCTAGAGGTCAGTTAAGGTGGGCAGTGAAGGGGTTTTCTCAGATTAGATTGTCCTGACATGTACTGTTAAACCTATACATCTAATTGCCAGCAAGTACTGTACATATAATTTCATGAGAAACCAAGTCCTTAATGGGAAAGGTATCCCTTTGACCAGATCTTATGGCTTAAATTGGTCAGGTTTGGAAAACCTCAGAGTCTCCATAACCAAAGCTAGGGAGAGGCTCTATATGCTAGAAGCAGTACCTCATCACTGCAGGTGGTCTGGACCTTAACCCTCTGCAGGGAGACTGACTGCAGCACCAAGTACCTGGCTTTTTAGACACTATATAGGAATTCCACCATAATTAAAAGATGTATAAACTTGACCTACAGACTAAATCCCAATATGCTTCCCTCAAGAACACCAACAGTGTTCAAGCTTAGCTTTGTTACAGAAAATGAGATCGGGTGTGGTGGCTCACACCTGTAATCTCAGCAATTTGGGAGGCCAAGGCGGGTGCATCAGCTGAGGTTAAGAGTTTGAGACCAGCCTTGTCAAAATGATGAAACCCCATCTGCACTAAAACTATAAAAATTAGCTGGGCATGGTGGCACACGCCTGTAATCCCAGCTACTCAGGAATCTGAGGCACGAGAATCGCTTGAACCTGGGAGGTGGAGGCTACAGCGAGCTGAGATTGTGCCACTGCACTCTAGAAAAAAAAAAAAAAAAGAACCATAACAGATGTCTCAATTTGTGACATTAGTCATCTTGAAGAACACCTCTAAATGTATGAACTCAATGCACACTGGTCCAACCTCTTATTTCTGGCTCCTTGCTTTTCCTGCCTCTGCCTACCTTTAAGAGACAGGGTATCACTGTAGCACCCAGGCTGGAGTACAGTGGCATGATCATAGCTCACTTTGGGCTCAAGCAATCCTCCCATATCAGCCTCCAGATCAGCTAGGACTAGGCATGCACAACCAGGCCAGGCTAATTATTTTTTGTAGAGACAGCGTCTCACCATGTTGCCCAGACTGATCTTGACTCCTGCCCTCAGGTGGTCTTCTGCCTCAGGTAATACATTACAGACAGTGAGCCACCATGCCCAGCTGCTGCCTACATTTTCAATATTCCACTCAACAAACATTGAGACTTCCTGGGTCTGGAAAGTAAAAAAAAAAAAAAAAAAATCTAAGTACTATGTTGAATTAAGCCAACAAGTGATGTTTCAGAAGTAACCCATCACTGCCTAAAACAAAGCCTACATCAATACTCTAACTCAAACAAGGACAGACAATTGTTATTTAGTTTTTATTTCATAATCATAAACTTAACTCAACTCTGCAATCCAGCTAAGCATGGGAGGGAACAAGGAAAACATGGAGCCCAAAGGGAACTGCAGCGAGAATACAAAGATTCTAGGATACTGCGAGCAAATGGGGTGGAGGGGTGCTCTCCTGAGCTACAGAGGGAATGGTCTGGTGGTTAAGATAAAACACAAGTCAAACTTATTCAAGCTGTCCACAGTCAGCAAGGGTGATCTTCTTGCTGGTCTTGCCATTCCTGGACTCAAAGTGCTCTGTGGCCTCCACAATATTCATGCCTTCTTTCACTTTGCCAAAGACCACAGGCTTGCCATCCAACCACTCAGTCTTGGCAGTGCAGTTGAATAACTGGGAACTGTTTGTGTTGGGTCCAGCATTTGCCATGGACAAGATGCCAGGACCTGTATGCTTTAGGATGAAGTTCTCATCATCAAATTTCTCCTCGTAGATGGAGTTGCCGCCAGTGCCATTGTGGCATGTGAAGTCACCACCCCGACACACAAACCCTGGAATAATTCTGTGAACGCAGGGGCTCTTATAACCAAATCCTTTCTCTCCAGTGCTCAGAGAACAAAAATTTTCTGCTGTCTTTGGAATCTTGTTTACAAACAGCTCAAAAGAGATGCGACCCAAGGGCTCGCCGTCGATGGTGATGTCGAAGAACACGGTGGGGTTGACCACAGCTAATAGTACAGGATTTTCCTCAGTGGCAGTGTCTGCAAAGCCAACTTTTTTTTTTTTTTCTTTTTTCCGAGACGGTGTCTCACTCTGTCGCGTAGGCTGGAGTACAGTGATGCAATCTTAGCTCACTGCAACCTCCGCCTCCCGGGTGCAAGTGATTCTCCTGCCTCAGCCTTCTGAGCAGCTGGGATTATAGACGCGTGCCACCATACCTGGCTAATTTTTTGTATTTTTTAATAGAGAAGGGGTTTCACCATGTTGGCCAGGCTGGTCTGGAACTCCTGACCTCAGGTAATCGCATTGCCTTGGCCTCCCAAAGTGCTGGGATTACAGGCATGAGCCACCATGCCCGGCCTCATATAATAAACTTAAATTTGATTCTAGCATATACTAAGTACTTGAGAGGTGTTATTTATCATTAGTATTAATTACAATATGTTCAGTAATACATACCTCACAGAATTACTATATGTAATGCGATTATTAAATATCATAAAATGGCACCTGATGTATAGAAAGATTTCAGTAAGTATTAACTCCCATTTCTCTTTCATTTACCTCCAGCCTAAATCTACACTATTTCCTCATGTCTCTCATGTGGTTTCTAGTCCCTTCACCATCTCGTTTCCCTCTCAACTCCTGTGCAGATTCCTAAAAATTTCTCACGTTCAGAACCTTGGGCTTCCATGTTCCCAGTTAAGTGAGATTTTTCTAGATGGCAAAGTTGCTGTTAGACAATTTCATCTGTGCCCTGCTTAGGAGCTTAATCTTTAATGAAAGCTAAGCTTGGACTTTGACTGAAGCATCTGGTTAGACGGTTCTACTGGAGGAGGGTCCCAGTCCATTGCTAAATTAACATCAGGCTCTGAGACTGGCACCGTATCTCTAACAGTGGCTGGTACTATCTTCTGGAACTTGCCTGCTACGTTGAGACCACTGACCCATAGGAAGCCCATAGCTCTGTCCTGAATTGTTAGGCCACTGGTCCAGAGAGTGTGCATCTCCTTTGATCTTCATAATAACCCCACAAGATAGACACAATTATCACTCTTACTTTATAGATGATGAGCCTGAAAACATTGGAGTCAAGGCACTTGTCCCTAGCTGGGGGGATAGGGGAGTAGTCCCATGTAGTAGTAGAATGAAAAATGCTGCTATGCTGTGCCTCCCCCACCTTTCCCATGCCTGCCCTATACTCATGGTCTATCTCTCCTGGCTTCTGGGAGGCATGGACTCCACCCAGCGCCACCAACCTGACCTAACCACCTATCTGAGCCTGCCAGCTTATAACCCATATGGGCCCTGATAGCTGGTGGCCAGCCCTGGCCCCACCCTCCCTGGGACCTCTGATAGACACATCTTGCACACCAGCGCCCAAAGTCACCATGAGGGTCTTGGGTTCACTGAGCCAAAATTCCTTGAAATCCAAGTCCTTGGAGACTCCTGCTCCCAAATTTACAGTCACAGACTTCTTCATGGCTGCCTCCTTTATCCTCAGAATGATTCATTTGCTTCATTGCCCCATCCATCTGATCCTCCTCATCAGTGTGGCACAGGGCCCATAAGCAGTAGCCGCAGAGTCTCACGTGGGTCTGGCACTGTCTCTGACATGTCTGACCTAAGGCAAATGCTTGACTCTTCTGAGCTCAGTCTCGTCATGGCAAAATAAAGATAATAATAGTGTTTATTTAAGGAGTTAGTACGACGATGGAAAACAATAGCAAAATTGATTACACTTTAGACTGTAAAAAGTCTCAACAAATAGTAGATTTTATCATCCACTAATCCTTTCCCTCTCCTCTCTTACTCATCCCATCACGTATACCTCTTAATTTTCCCTCACCTACAGTGATTCCTCTTACTATATTCTTCTTATAGTGATTCTGGATATTAGAGTGGGAATGGGGGGCAAGCCAGTAATGAAGAAGATGTTTCTCAAAGGAGCCATTCTCCCCACATAGATCATCTCAGCAGGGTTCAGGAAGATAAGGGAGGATCAAGGTCAAAGGTAGGAGCTAAGGAAGAACATTGGGCAAGCAGATCCAGGTTATCCAACGCTGAAAGTAGGAATCTCAATACTTGTCTCTGGATTCTAGGAGGGCTTCCACATGGGTAACTCTTTCAACTAGCCAGGGCCTGGACAGTGGAGAAACCATTTCCAGAGAGAAGTGAGCAGATTTCAGCAGGAAAGACTTCAGAGAGGGATCCCTGGAAGTTTGGGGCAGGAGTCTCCCTGTCACAAGAAGGAAACCTGCTCAGCATGGGCTCTGGGTTCTTTCCTACTCTTATCCAATGGGGCTTCTGATTTTAAGCCAGGCTTCACAAAGTCCCAGGTTTCTACCTGCTGGAGCCCTGAATGGGGAGGAAGAATTGTGGTTTCCATTTCACTCAGAGCTCTTTCTTGCTCTGCTTCCCCATAGTTTGTCTCAACATTTCTGTTGATAATCTGATTCATGCATCCAAGACTTATGAGAGAGCCTTCAATCATGCCTAGGCCTGCGTTTATTGTTGTGTATATGATGGGGTAGCAGACAAGAAAATGTAATAGCATAGACCTTCTCAGAGCTATATGAGTTTGGGAATTAATCAAGACCAGCATTTTGCTTAGAGTAGGAATCCCCTATGGGGATTTATTCAATGATGGGTTAAAAGCTTTCTATATGGTGAGGAGCTCACACATTTTCCAAGCCCTTGTTTTTGCTAGACAGCTTAATGTTTACAAAATTATTACATACAGAAGAATCTTCTAATCCTGGGTTACATATTATAACTTGATATGTTATTCCTGAAGATAAAATTCCATATTCTGAAGCATTCATACATTTGTTAAACACAAATAAGAGGCATAGTGACAAGTGCCAGAACTCTCTAACAGTCAACCAGAGAGCCACAGTTTTCAGCTTCACAAAGTTAACCATCTAACTGAAGATAGCAATCAAAACCCCCACACCTTCTCCACATGGTGTAGTCTTTCCTGATGTCAGGGATGTTATGCTCAGGTTAGGAACGTCAGACTATCATTCCAGAGCAGGCCACAGAGGAATGTAGTGTATTTTTTACTACATGTAGTGTACTTTTTTAGTCATTTAGGAAAAACAGTGGAATGCAGAGAGTAAAAAATGTTTTCTGAATGAATAACTTGGCCTGGGAGGCCTTTGGAAACAGAGACTGGAGCTTAAATTTTAACACCTTGGTATCCCCAGCATCCAACATACAGACTGCCAAGAAGTACATGTCAATAACATTTATTGGATAGTGAGCAAAGAGATACTTAGGACCAAATCTCAATTCTACTATTTGCTAGTAGTTTATGTTTGCATGTGTGAGAGAGAGTGTACATGTATGCTTGAGTAAGTTGAGAAGTAGTTTTTTTAACTGTAGTAAAATGGGATAATAATAGTGTCTACCTGAAAGAATCCAAGAGTATTAAATATGATAAATTATGCAAAGCACTTATTACAGTCTCTGATAACCTTCAATAAATATCAGTTATTTTTATTATTACTGTTAAAGATGAACAGGCATAAAGTACAGAACAATAGTTTTCAGCTGCAGCAAGAACGATTGCAGTTAAACAAAAAATACTAGCAAACATTTCTAGAGTAGTTAGCATTTATAAGGCACTGCTTTAAACTCTTTGCATGTATTAACTCACTCAGGCTGCACAACAATCTTATGAGCCTATTAAAACCCCTGTAATCATGTTTATAATCCCAGCACTTTGGAAGGCCAAGGCAGGCAGATTGCTTGAGCTCAGGGGTTTGAGATCAGCCTGTGTAATACGTGAAAACCCATCTCTATCAAAAATACAAAAAATTAGCCTGGTGTGGTGGTGTGTACCATGGTTCCAGTTACTCAGGACGCTGGTGAGCCTGGGAGGTAGAAGATGCAGTGAGCCGAGATTGTGCCACTGCACTCCAACCTGGGTGACAGAGTGAGACCCGGTCTCAAAAAACAAACAAACAAAAAACCCTCCATTTTGCAGATGAAGAGACTGAGTTATATAACTACTAAGAGAAACTGAGTTACTAACGACTCAGGTAGTCTGGCTCCAGAGTCTGTACTCTTATCCTCTGCTGTATACTGCCCAATGTTTTTATAAAGCCAAGGGTTGAATCACTGAAATGAGTTATTGGGATGGCTATTTGGGAAGGGTAGTAAGTTCTTTCCTAAAGCTGTGTGAGAATACAAAGGAAAGAAGCATCTTCTTTTTTACACACATGAACTAGTGCATGCGCATCTGATACTCAGTGGGCCTGGTTGAAGATGAGAATTTTATTGCTGAGTGAGAGCTTCTGGGGACATCTTGCCAGTCAAGGAGTCTCAGGTTCAATTTCCTTCTCAGTCTTGGAGTTACGGGGGCTCATGAATTTAATCAACAGAAATTTTGTATTAAAATGAGAGGTATTGGAAATCATTTGCTCCGACTCTTACTTATAAAAAAGGAAACTGAGGCTCAGAGAAGGATGAGGGCTTTCTCAGTATGATGTAATTTATCATGGAAATGATCAGGCTTGGATTCAAAGCTCCTGACTTGCTGTCCAGTGTATGTGCAGTGAGCCCGTTTGCCTCTAACTGAGAGAAGGAAAAAAAAAAAATGGAACCTAAAATATTCTACATAGTTTCCATGTCACAGCCGGGGCTGGGCAGTCTCCTATTATTTCTTTAAAAATAAATATATCATTTAAATGCATAAATAAGCAAACCATGCTCGGAGATGGGAGGGAAAGTTTCTGGAGTCCACCCCTTCTCGGCCCTGGCTCTGCAGATAGTGCTATCAAAGCCCTGACAGAGCCCTACCCATTGCTGGACCTTGGAGTGAGTCAGCCTCATACAGGGGCAGGGCAAGCCTTCTCATAGCTGCTGAGTGGGAGAGAGGAAAAGGCTCATCATTGATAAACTCAAGCCATGACTATTCTTATTCTCCCACTAAGAAAAAGAATAATATGAGATGTCTACATATACCCTGCATCCCCTTTTGTGTACTTGGGCCCCCAAGAGCTCTCTAAAAGTGATGGCAAAGTCATTGCACTAGATGCTGTCCCATCTATTATAAACCCGCATTTGTCCTCACACACCAGTCATGGACAATAACCCTCCTCGCAGGTCCATGTGCTTGTCTTTGTACAATACTCAAGGAATTTCGGAACATGTATTCTTTCAATCTTGTTCTGTTATTCCTGTTTCAGTAGCTTAGTAGAAAAAGTACATACTTGTTTCCCCATAAATTGACAATAGACAATTTCACATCAACGTCTATATGGGTTGTTGTGTTTGTGTAAATTCACAATAACTTTATATTTTTACTACTCTAAGAAAGTTACAATATGGTGAATAAAAGAGAAAGCTATTACAAGTCCAGAAAATGAAAGTCATCATCTTGAGACCTAGCTTTCTAGGAATAATATCAATATCAGAAAATTAAACTAATAATTGTGAACAGCAATGAGATAATGTGTACAAATACCCAGACCTACATGGTAGAGCATCAAGGAAGTGCATTGCAGAGTATTTTTGTTTGTTTGTTTGCTTGTTTTTGTGTTTTGTTTTGTGAGGCAAGGTTTCACTCTGCCGTCCAGGCTGGAGTGCAGTGGTAGGATCATGTCTCACTGCAGCCTTGACCTCCTGAGCTCAAGCAATCCTCCCAATTCAGCCTCCTGAGTAGCTGGGACTACAGGTGTGCATCACCATGCCTGGCTAATTTTTTTTTTTTTTTTTTTTTTTTAAGTAAAGGCGAGGTCTTGTTGTGTTTGCCAGGATAATATCAAACTCCTGAGCTCAAACAGACCTCCCATCTCTATCTCGCAAGTGCTGGAATTACAGACGTGAGCCATCACTCCTGGCTTGCAGACTGTTTAAACGACTCATTCCTGACACTACCTGAGGGATACTAGACAGTAGACAACACATCTTTAATGTACCAAATGGGTGACTGTAGGGTTGAGAGGGAGATTAGAACTCAATTTTTTATGAACAAAAAGGGCTTAAATCAAGCACGAGCTTAGGTCTTTTCAACTGTGGGGACCGGATTGAAAGAGTGCAGTTCAAGGCCCTGTAGTTGCTGTTTAACTGTTCCCAGGTGGAAGTCTCTTCAAAGAACTACTGGTGCAAAAAGGGAACTACCTGGAGATAAATATTTCCTCCAGAATAGGGGAAAGTGCAAGTTCCCCTACCAAAAGCACCAGGCAAGTCCTTGTCTACTTTCCCTGAAGTTATCAAAGAAATGAGACCCTTGTTTACCTTCAAGATTAGAGAAGGCTTGAAAAGTTTGAGCTGCGCCTTTGGAGGCCAACATACTTTTCTCCTCTTTTGACCAAGCTCAGCTTCCCTGTATACTTCCAAGGTCTGTTGCATCAAGAGTGAGAATTCAAGGTCTTAGAAGCTGGGATCTCAGATGTAGGGAAAAGAGATTTCCTGTCCACATTTCCTGTCCACTGTTAACATGTGGCTGAAACTTTTTGATCTAGTCATCTACAAAGCATGAGTTGTGGATCAGAAATTGTTTTTCACATCTTTTGACTTCCTTTGACATCAGAATATAACCTAGGAATTGACGACTTAAGTGAAGGTAAGGTACTTTGGTATGGGCAGGAGCATTTTGAACAAGGTAGGGAGACAGCTATGAAGGCAAGCATTTATTCTATCTATCATCTATCTGTCTATCTATCTATCTATCTATTCTTTCATCCACTTATTTATACATTTAAACAAAAAGTATAGAGCATAGTATAATATGTAAGTGCTCAGGGCTGTGTGTGTATGGATTGCTTGAAATCAAACTAAAGTGGGAGTATAATTCTACTGCTCCCCTAACCCTGTGGTCCCTACACTACCCTGCAAGACTCTTAGCTGCTTAGCTTAATTGTGAGGCTGTTTGGGGGGATAGCACTCCATCCTCTCTGTCTTTCAACATCCTCATAATAACTAGAGAATAACTTTATAAAATAGCACAATAGGGTCATGTTTAGTAGGGTGATATATAAAATTAAATAAGCCACAGTTTGAGTTTACCCTTTTGAATAAATATATGACAAAAGGCATTTAATTATCTTTATGACTCTAGAGGTATCCAGTACCTTCTCAATATCACTTCTCTGCTTAGAAAAAAACAGCCTTAGCTGTCTGCCGTGAATCCTTTCAAAATATATTTCTGAGAAATGAGAGAGAGAAATGGGGAGGGTGCAAGGAAGGAAGACAGTGTAAGAGACAGGGAAGGAGTGTGGGGAAAGAAATTAAATTATTCTTTTCTCTGTCTCTTGAAATAACTCTTTCCATTACATTGAATCAAAGGTGATGTTGCCATTTCTGGACTCTTGGAATAAAGAAAGACCAATATATGAAATCATTTCGAAAGCCTATGGGATTTTCAAAATGCAAGGTGATGTCTTACTAACTAGCCTTGCTTTATTATTAGGAATGGGGAAGTGAGTATAGACATTTTATCAGGAGATATACTAGGAAAATGGGAAACTGGAGAAACTGGGAGGAGTATCCAGATGTCCTGTCCCTGTCAGGTGGGGACACTCAGCTTCAATCAAAAGGCCTCCTTGGCCGGGCACCGTGGCTCAAGCCTGTAATCCCAGCACTTTGAGAGGCCGAGACGGGCGGATCACGAGGTCAGGAGATCGAGACCATCTTGGCTAACACGGTGAAACCCCGTCTCTACTGCAAAATACAAAAATTAGCGGGGCGAGGTGGTGGGCGCCTGTAGTCCCAGCTACTCGGGAGGCTGAGGCAGGAGAATGGCGTAAACCCGGGAGGCGGAGCTTGCAGTGTGTCAAGATAGCACCACTGCACTCCAGCCTGGGCGACAGGGCGAGACTCCGTCTCAAAAAAAAAAAAAAAAAAAAAAAAAAAAAGGCCTCCTTAACACTTTCCTTGCTTGTGGCTCCGCCATCTTGGATCATTAGCTGCACAGGTATCTTCTTCCCTCTAGTGGTCATAACAGCAGCTTCAGCTACTTCTCTAAAGAGTCCTGCCACATATATGTCAGGAAATATAATCCACTAATAAAAATAAAAACAACATTTTGACTGTAGTTATTTGTTTTTTGTCATTGTGACTACCAATAACATTCTCACTCTTTCATTAGTAATCACTCATGTTATTCTGTGACCAACAGACTGTGGGAAAAATCAGAGAAGAAGGCATCCTTGTGCTTACTAGCCTAAACTGAAATTGCCACAGCAGAGGGAACCAGAAGGTTTACAGATATTTTTCACAAAGAGTAAACGGATTGAAGCCTTCTCCAGATCAATGCATAGGAAATAATAATGGACCATATAACCCATATTATGATGAAAAACATTAGGATAAGTCCATATCAATTTTTAATCTAGACATAAGCACAGACTACTTGAAGCACGTCCAAGTGTCATTTTTTATTTTATTTTAAATTGACAAATGATAATTGTGTGTATTCATGGGGTACAACATGATGCTTTGGTATATGTTTACAACATTAAATGGTTAAATAAGGCTAATTAACAAATCTACCACTTTTTTGTGTGTGTTGAAAAGATTTAAAATCTACTCTTCTCATTCAAAAATCTGGAACATAGTTAAAATGTCATATGTGTCAGAATGCAGTAATGGATTTAGAAAACATTGAATGATTCCTTGCAAATCATGACTAATGATCAATTGAAGAAAACCTGTGAAAATGAGAAAATTTTGGAGCCTGAACTAAAAATGTCTTTATCACTTTTGGAGTTCAGGAATTCAGATTCATTTTTCTCAGCCTGTAAGGTAAGAGCTTGAAATGGCATTATAGCAGAATGTAGGCCTTGAGTGGATTGATGTGGAAGCAAAACAAGCCACAAATAAAGACAAACGTGCAACATCAGAAACATGAGTTGTGCTGTTAATTTTAAGCAGTTTCATATGAAATGTGGGTTTGTTTATTGCTATGTCAAAATTAGATGGTGATGGTCCTGAGTGCTGTCCTCCAAGCAGTGGGCTAGGAATCCAGGTGCCTTCCTGTGATTGACTTTATTATTTCAGAATCTTTTACTTTTGCCACATAGAGGAGGGGAAAGAAAATGATAGAAGGGCATTCTACCTTGGGGAGTAACACATTATTATTTCCACATTATTTTAGTCACAATCAGTCACATGGCCAAGTTAATTGCGAAGGCTGTTGGAAATTGTTGAGAAGTATATTGATTTTAGTTACTCATATTGTTTCTGCCATACTAGTCACTAGTAATTAGCATTATCCCACACCCTATGCTTCCAAAAATAACAGGAATATTATTGTAAAATAAAGTCATATTTTTATTATGTTTAAGCAGTAAAAATAAGACCTGGAGTGCCAAAAGACTACCAAATTCTGTAATATTTCATGGAATCTAAGCTTTCTCACCCCAAACTGTATCTTATTTCAGAGCAAATAACTTAGGCTTTAAAAAATGTTTCCTAATGAATTATTATTGTATAATGGTTCAGAGCATATATTCTAGAGCCAAGTATCACGAGTTGAATTATGCCCTCTGTCAATTAGTAGCCGCTTCATCTTGGAATATTAATTTAGGGCCCTGTGCCTCAGTTTCCTCCTCTTAAAGGGTATTACAATAGTATTTGAGGCTCAGAGTTACTGTGAATACTAAATGAAGTAATATATCAACAGTGCCTTGTGCATAGTATAAGCTATAATCATTTTATTGTTATTATTACTACTACTATTATTATTACTTTTACACTATCCTAGTGTACATATTGAGGATGTAGGTGCTTACAGCAAAGACATGAAGGTCACATATGGGTAGAGATGGGAATAAATAAATGAGATTACGTTGTCAAGGATTACACACGAGTCTTTCTCTGCGAAGGAAGAGGGAAGGTTAGTCTCTTTCAGAGAGCATCATGGCAAAAACAACATTTTTTTCAAGAGAACCTATGCATTTTATGTCCATGTAGTTGCAAACAATGCCAGGTGGAACTCTGATCCAGAGCTAAGTGGGGCTGTGGGAACTATGTACTAATTGACAGACATGCTGGTTTTTGACTCAGAGGTGGATAAGAGACAAAACTCTTGTCTTCTTAGATGTACTAAAAAGTAGCTAGTCTAGAAGTATTTAGAAGACTTTGGACAGGAAAGTGATTTTATCAGGTAAAGCAAAAATAGAGGATATTTCTGAAAGAAGCAACTAGAACCAAGTTACACACAGGAAATGCCTGTAATGTACGTATATTTTTGACTACAGTAGCATGTGCAAATTTGCATAAAAGTATTTGCAGGTAAGTTAGGTAATGCAATATGTGAGACTCTAAGTTTGTAGGAAACTTAGAACTGTTTCAGTTTTCTACATTGTTCTTAAATATTTAAAATGCTATGAAATTATTTGCAGATTTTTCTGAGATGTTTATACTGATAAGTGAGAATATATGAGATAGTCTATTCCTGTGGTGTATAACTCTGTTTAAAATATCCTTTATAAAATGATAAAAAATCTATCTCTTTGTAACTTACCACAGCAGATTTGTATTATTTTATGTGAAGGAACTCAGAATATGGATTATGGTTTTTCCTCAAATTATCACTTTTATAAGGAGCTGCTATCTATCCATCTTATTTTCTTTATGTAAACCAGTTTTTTAACGCTTCTCATTTTCTATGATTAGTAGGTCTTTGTCATCTTTATTCTCCTTTTCTTTCTCTAACTTTTCGTATCTACAGGTTCCTACCTTAATTTATATTTTAAAGAAGGTGAACAAATGCATTTCAACACCCCAAGATAGATTTAGATTAAAACATCCAACCAGGATAAACATTGCTGTCTACATGTATTTGTTGTTTTAATCTCTTCCATCATTGTAACATGAGGAGGAGATATGGAAAGAAAACTTCTGCTAATTTCTCCTTTAAAGTCACTTCACATGTGAGTCCCTGGCACTGTCAGTTGACCATTCCTTTTCATGACCCTGAAGACTTCTGATAAATATACTGCATTTTTCTATAGCTCATTTCAACCTACGCATGCCTTTATCCCTAACTAGGCTACACAGCTGTTTAAATTAGGAATCATAAATTTTGCCAGATAATTCTATATCTGATACAGATTAGGCATTTAATAAATTTTGATGAATAGGTAAACACTAAATTGTTCCTCAAACATTTATCAGATATTCACTATGATACATACTTATTGAGAAACAAGTAAATAGAGATATTCAGACACATTAGAGAAGTATACACTTACAAACTCAAAAGTGTTTGACACCCCAAAGCACATGAAACACTTATGAATATATAGCACACTTTTACATACACATTATTCATAAACGTTGCCAATGCAGGCAGAAAGAAGCTTAATGGGGATTTTACATATACTTTCATGAACATAGCCTTGCCAACATCCTTTCCCTTTCTGTTAGACTCACCTGCCTTCATGCATCCCTTGGATATGATACCTTGAGTTATCCCCACACCCAAATCTTCAACAGACGGAAATGTAAAGTCTCATCTAATGTGTGATAGGTGAACTAAATATTCTATCTCAGTATTCATCTGACTGCATAGGAAGGAGAGAAATCCCTCTACCTCACTTATACCACATATTGTGTTTCTATGGCTGAATTAGCTTAGGTTCTACATTGTTTGGTTTTGGATAAATTACTTAACCTACCTAAGTAAGACACCTAAGTGTCAGTCTCTTCACGTGTAGTCAGAATTATAATGAAAAGTAACTTGAAGTATTTTTGTGACAATCAGTTAGATAAAAATGTGAACTTCTTAAGACACTAACAACTTGAATACATAGTTGATGTTTTATTCTGCTATAATTATATACTGAACTCATGTGAGGATCCAGTTTCTATATCTAGACTTTTCAAACTACCTTAGAGAAATATTTGTATATCTTCCTTGTAGTTATGGAGTAAAATACTAACCTCAGGTTTAGTACCAATGCTTATCCCTATTATGCAAGTTTTATTTTCTGTTCCTTATTGGTCAGTACTTTTGGATCCAGCCATTCAACTGTGATAATATTTGATAATAATGCCAAGAGGCTGGGGTGAGCTATAAGAGGAGTTAAGGTTAATGAATACAGCAAGAGGAATGAATAAGAAGCCAGATAAAGGGAATGGCATGGGAGAGTGTTTCCTGAGGGAATATTTATGAGACAAACAGAGAAGAAAGGGAGGGAATGATAAATATAGACATATTAAGATACAAGTGATTTCTAGAAAGTGCATGAATAAGACAGCTAGAAAGATAGAAGGACCTGGCACTTCAAATGTGAATGTGAAACAGTTCTGGCTGAGAGAAATATCTCAGGAATGGCCATGGGAAAGGGTGGTCAAAATGGAACAGAAGTAGAGATTACCACTAACCAATGGACAATTATAGGGAAATGGCAGGAAAACTGTTACCTCCATGTAATGAAACATTCATATAAGGAATGTTACTCAAGTAAAGAGGAATATTGATAAAGATGTCAACTGGTCTGAATCTCAAAGTTATGTTAAGTCAGATCATCTGATCTCAAAGAGTTACATACTGTATCATTTTTGTTGTATGACATTTTGAAAAGACAAAACTATCATAGTAGAAAATAGATCAATGGTTGCCAGGGGTTAGAGGTAGTGTGTTATTTGGGATGAGGGAGTTATTTGGGGATGATGTAACTGTTCTTTATACTGAATACGTCAATTTTAAAGTATGCTAATTAAGAGTGAGAGAGACAGAGAGTGACAGAGACAGAGATACAGGAAAACAAAGAAAGAGAGAAAATGCCCTTGTTTTAGAGATATGGAAACTGATGACTGAGGCCTGGAGAATACCACATGGCTAGAAAGATGGGAAACACACCCCTGCCACACACACACCCCCAACAGGTAGGTGTATGCATAGGCATGCCCATGCCCATGAGCCACCCATGAAGGAGTGGGAAGGAGACAGGGCCCAGAGAAAGGAGATTTTTAGAGGCTTAGTAAAATATTTGTTAATGTACTAGGAGACTCGCTAAACTGAGTAGCTGTTCCCCCAGAATATTTGGGTATGTGGACAGCTTCTGGTACTACCAAATTTGCCACAGTCAAATGCCAGTGTGGCTGCTGCTAGGGACTACAGATAATAAATAGGGTACTATCTTTAGGTTAATACAAACATACTCATAAATTGAAAGGGAATCTCCTTAAGAGTTTCTGAAGGTAACATAGATCCATCATCCAGAGCTTCTTCAACTTGCCATGCTGACTAGAGTCCGAGAAAGTTTTTCACAAACCATTCATAAATACATAAATTGAAAAGTGAAGACAGAAAGGGCATATTAAGATCCTGTTAATCAAACGGAAAAGAAAAGTCTTCTGCTTAGTTCCAGATAATCTGCAAGCACCCTGTACAATCAGTATCCCCTGAATCCACACCTTTTCATCTTCATGTATTGCCCAAGAATTGTGTTCCTTTAGAAGAAATTAACAAAATGAAATAAAATTCAAAAGTCAACTGATAATGGGAAGCCATTGGGATGAAGATGGCTATCTGAAAATTCTCAACTTTTAGGTGAGTATATATATCGTACCTTAAGTACAAATTAAAATGGGAGAGTAGTTATGGAAACCTAAGAAAAACTTCACTTTAGAATAAAAAGAGACAAGATCTCAAATGACATAGACAAAGCAGTAGGCAGAGATATAAGAGGGTAGCAAAGTTGATTTGTATTTACAAAAACAAGTGAAAGTTTATAGGAGTAGATAATATGGTGGTTTCATAGTGAAAAATATCATACCATTGTCAAGTAAGATACAAATAGAGAAAGCTCATTGTTTTGAGAAACTAAGCTTTTGGTGAACTTCACCAATTTCTTAATGGCTGTGAGAGAAAAAGTGAATTAAAAAAACAAAAAAGTACAGACAATATATTATTTACATTCTTTTGGAGAGGAAATTGAGGCTTAAACAAGTTAAGAAATTAACCTAGGATCACGCAACTGATATGTGTTATAAAAGAATTCAAATTAGATTAATCTAACCCAAATCACAAACTCATATTCTGAACCAATGTCCATAGAATAGAAATAGTGGTTCTCCCGTCCAAGCTTACCTTTCCATATAGTGGCCCCTTTCCTGAATTCCTCATGCATTAAAAAAAAAAAAAAACAACAACAACAAAAAAAAACCTTTTGCTTTTTAAGTCTTTATTCAAGAATTAGCTGCATAAACTGGGTACAAAAGCAACTCTTAAACTTGCTTGCTGCACTTGAATCCTTGGATTTCCTTACCTGAGCCACAATTTTCTCTTTGTGGTTTCTGAGCATGATCTGAGTATTGGTTATTTGCTACATCCTGCATATTTATTCAGTATTTTGATAAGAAACATATTTGTTAAAGAAACAACTCCTAGTCGACTTTGTATGCTTGCTCTTAGAGAACAACTAGGAGGAGAAAAGACATGAAAATGATCAATAATCAGATTAGATTATTTAGATTAGAAACTTTATTTTAAATTACTAGTATTATTAAGAGCAAGCGCTCTGGAGCCAGTTTGCCTGACTGTAAAATCTAACCTGACAGATTCTGAGTTTTTCCAGATTCAGCATTTTACTTCCTCATCTATAAAAGAGGAATGATTGGAGTTGCTGAAAGGATTGTTGCAGAAATTAAATAGGTAATCTTAAGAATTATTGTGAAAATTATATGACTCAATGTATATGTGTTAGCACAAGGTCTGAAAATATTAAAAATAAAGGGTAACTTTGCTTTTTTTTTCTAAGAAGAGTATATAAGAGGGAAATATTTAGAATGGATTTAAATGAGCAAAGAAACAGGATATTTACATGAGAGTCTGTAAAGAATCAAACAATAAAATTCATCTAGGATATAAAGGTAAATAAAGACAAGAAGGAATCAGAAAAAAAAAAAAGTCAATGTGTTGGAGGTCCTGGTGGTGTAAGAGAATGTTGTATTAGGAGTAATTGAAGGAGAGAGCTAAAAAGAAAGTAAGATCATATTCTAAGACTATTTAAAACTTCCCATGTTATTCTTAGTAGCTGCATATTTTGACATGATATATTTAATAATGCCTGAAGGGAGCTGAATGCTCTTTCCTCCCTAACTATTAAATGTTGACAGGTAAAAAGTTTTAGATGTCAATTTTTACCAATAACAGTGGTAAAATAATCAACAGAACATATGACTTCCAGTAGGAATATCCACTCTCTCATAACTCAGAAAAACACTCTTACAGGGTATATTTTGTTGTTTTTAATTGATGAGTGAAACAGGGCTCAGAGATCAAGTGATGTGACATTTTATCAATTCCTTTTTCCACACTATGCCAAATATATGTGTGTTTCTTTGTTTTTAACAAATTTTCTTCATTTCCTAGAAATAATTAGACACAAGTAAAATTTACTGCATCCAAAAGTATAAAAGCTATGACATCTAGCCTTTTAAAATGAAATAGTGTTTTCTTTATGTCACCAGTTATACGCTATCCGTTTTATCTAGGTGAGTTTTGGGAGAAAAGTATATCGTAAAATCAGAATATAATTTTGAATATAAGATATTATAATAATTAGAATTGATTAATAACTATATTTCTATTAAAATTATACATTTAGTAAATGTTTCCAGAGATACTTTGATATAAAGAATATAAAGACCCCATATGTTACATCTTTTTACATATTTTGTAAATACAGAATTATCTTGTCTATTTCATTGTTTTCTTTTGAATTCATCTCCAGGTATCACTCTATTAGAAGTATTTACTATTGTGGACTTATTTATATCATGTTGTTTTATGATTCTTTAATGTATGTTTCCTTTGCTTTTAAGATCTTGTTATAAATTCTGGGTTTTATTTTTATTTGTACACTGAATGAACCACACATTTCAATTAGTTTACTTATTTTCTTCTTTCTTATAAGAAAAAAAGGAGAAAAATCTAGTTAAAATGAGAAAAAGAGCTGGACGAATTATGAATAAAAGCAAACTAGATGGAAGATCTAAGTCAATTATTTTTAAAAGTTATTTCTGCAAATAACCATTTTCAATGGAGAAAAAAATTCTTCTACAAAAGAATCTATTAATTACAGAAAATCACTCCAAGAATGCTGGTAAAACATAGGATCATGCAATTCATCTTCCTATTTAACAAGAAAATTCATGAGCTAATTGCTGATTGAATACATTATTTCATTTGCCAATACGTTTTCTATAGTATTGTTTAATGTACATCATTCTCCCTAGCTATCCTTACCTGTTGATTAACTAATAAATATGGTTTCTCTTCTCATTTATTGATACACAGATTCTGGTAATGTTGACTCCTTCAAGGCGTAAAATGCATTGGAAGCCCTAATAAACTTTTTCTTAAAAGATTGCATTTGTTTATAATTAAGCATAGATCGAGGCTATACCGAACACAGAAAAAATGCAAAAAAGGAACAAAAACTCAGGCGTGCAAGAAATAGAAATTTATTTTATTATAGGTTATTTGGAACCTTCATCCCATTAGGTGGCAGATCTCATCGACTCAGAAACTTCTCACTAATCCTTGGTGGGCATCTAGCCAAGCTGGCATCTGCTAGAATCCAAATTCTTGTTTGGTCCTTGGTTGTATTGGCAGAATGACCTCTTTTAGTTTTAATACCTTACTTTCACCTCCTTCTCATTCAGTCTAGTGCCATGCAGTACCAGTAAGGCAGTCTAAGACCTTTCATTACCTCTGATACACTGTCAGGCATACAGAAAATTATTAACCTGTTTTCCATGCAGTGTTGGGAAACTCCATCAAGCTACGTCATTCTACTACGTCTGTATACATTCTGTAACCATTTCAAGTATCCTTGACCTCAGATAGGCATGAAGAGAAGTGATTCTGACAGAGTGGAAAATGACAACATAAAGCAAATCTATCTACCAATCAGAGCAACAAAACTAAAGTCAATGCCCTTAGGAGTGGGATGGGGACACAGAGAATTGGCGCAATGATTCTGTGTCTTTTAAATGACAAGAATGGCAGGTCTTTGGTTTTGAGCCACCTTGGAATCATATGACAAATCCATTCTGCAATGGGGAGATACCCCCAAAGTCATCAATTAGGTTCAAATTCTGTGAAAAGACAGAAGGCGACTGATGCCATTCTGTATCTGCTTGGTCTTAATACTATAGATTATTGGATTCATAAATGGGCGGAAGACAAAGTAGACATAGCTCATGATAATGTGAACTACATGTGGAACATTTTTTCCAAATCTGTGAATGAGGGTTAGCCCAGTCACAGTGACATAAAAAACCATAACACAGCTAATGTGAGAAATACAAGTATTTAGGGCCTCAGTCTGCTCCTTGCCTAAGGCAATTCCCATGACCTTCTTAAGGATCAGAATGTAAGAGATAAGGATAAGCACAAAGTCCAAGAAACCAGTTGATGAGAACAGGACTATAGGATAAAGTCTATTAAAGGTAAAGTCTGCACAGGCCAGTTTGATCACATCCTGGTGCAGGCAGAAGGCATGGGAGAGGACATGGGATCGACAGTAGGGGAATCCAGAGAGGGTAGTGATTATGGGCACAACTGGCATAATAAATCTCCTCATTAGAACCCTCAAACCTATCTTCACCACCTTAGCATTGGTGAGAATGGAGGTGTATCTCAGGAGATTACGGGTGCGAATAAAACTGTCACGGGCCATGACGAGAAACACTCCGGCCTCCACAATAGAAAGGGAGTGGATTAGACACGCCTGGGGGAAGCAGGTTCCATGGCTTATTTTCCTGTGATCCAGCTAGAAACTGCCAAGCACAGTGGACATTGTTGTCAAAGTTACACCAAGGTCTGTGGCTGCCAATATAGCCAGAGAGTAGTACATGGGCTCAGGAAGAGTGTAGTCTTCTCTGATAAAGAAGAGGGTGCCCTTGCCAAGGACTGTAGAGACGTAGATGACAAAAAAGGAGATAGAACTCCAAGGATGAAATCTCTCCAGACCTGGAAAGCCAGTGAGGAGAAAAGGGGCAGCACTAATGGTGGATGACATGGTGGATATCTGAGGAGAAACAAACAAAACACCTCCCTAGACCAGCACTATGTGGTGGAAATAGAATTAGAGCTAAATATGTGATTTTAAATATTCTGGTACTCACATTAAAAAGAGTAAAAAGAAAAGTGATAAAATTAGTATTAATAACACATCTTATTTAAGCTACTATATCCAAAATATTATCATTTTAATAGATAATCAGCATAAAAATCATATATGAGATAGTTCCCACAATTTTTTTTTGTACAAATTCTTCAAAATCGAGTGCTTACACTTACAGAAAATTCTGACTCAAGCTAACCAGATGCTACTGTTTTGCACAGCACAGCTCTAGACCATGCTACTTTATCCTCAGTTTCGACTACAGCTGCTTTCTACCACCCTTTCAGACATTGTGCTTCATCAAAAAAAGTTAAGAATAAAAATTATTTCACACATACTTTAAAACTAACGCATGTATTGGAAAAGAAAGTCTCCTCTATCACTAGCTATTTTTTTAAATAGGTGTGATAGGCATAAATTTAAAAACCTTTCTACCACAAAATTTCCTATCCTAATTTCTGGGACTGTGAATACGATACAATATCATGTTTGGGGTTATACAGATGTAATTAAAGTTGCTGATCTGTTGACTTTTGGTTAATTGAAAAGGAAATTACTCAGGGGAACCTAGTCTAATTTCATGAGCCCCGAAAAGCAGTTTTCACCAAGCTAACCAGATGCTACTGTTTTGGACAGCACAGCTCTAGACCATACTACTTCATCCTCAATTTCGACTACAGTAGGAGACTAGGAAGCCAGACATATTCAAAATTTGAGAAAGGTTATGGGTCAGTTGCTGGTTTGAAATATAAGGAGGTCACAAAAGAAGGAATGCAAGAAGCCCCTATGTACAGAACGGGCATCCTAGCTAACAGGCTGAAAAAAAAAAAAAAACTGGGACTTCAGAGCTCAGCAGTAGGAAACTGAACTCTGACAGCCAGGTGCAGTGGCTCACTCAAGCCTGTAATCCCAGCACTTTGGGAGGCCGAGGCGGGCGGATCACCTGAAGTCAGGAATTCCAGACCAGCCTGGCCAACATGGTGAAACCGTGTCCCTACCGAAAACACAAAAATTAGCCAGGTGTGGTCACAGGTGCCTGTAGTTCCAGCTACTTGGGAAGTTGGGGCAGCAGAATCGCTTGAACCCGGGTGGCACAGGTTGCAGGGAGCAAGAGATTATGCCATTGTGCTCCAGGCTGGGTGACAGAGTGAGATTCTATCTCACAAAAAAAAAAAAAAAAGGAAAAAAGAAAAGAAACTGAACTCTGACTATAATCTGAATGAACGTGGAAGCGAAGTCTTTCCCAGAGCCTTCAGAAAAGAGCCCAGTTCTCCTGACATTTTGAATTTAACCTTATAATATCCTAAGCAGAAAACTCAGTTAAGCCTATTAGAGTGTAGACCTACAGAAATGTGATATAATAAACTAATCATGTTTTAAGCAGCTCAAGTTGCAGTAATTTGTGTATAACAATAGAAAACCAATGCAAAATATTACTATTATCCATATTTTATTGAGTTTATAGAGTTCTATAATAAACTAATATTTAGAGTTTATGTAAATTATTGTATTATTTATCTACTATCACAGAATTGTCACATGACAAAGTCCTGTATAACATCAATGGCTGACAACATTAAACATTTATTTTTCACTCTAATGCATGGTTCAACTTATTTAGGCTGGACTAGCCTGGGCAGCGCTGATCATTTCTGCCCCATCTGCTCAGGTACATAGGGTGCAGCTGTATGTCCCCATCCTATTGTTTTCCTGTGTCTTTCTTCCTGTATCCATCACCCTTTGTTGTGTCTATTTCTATATTGTCTCTTATTTTGCCCTCTCTAACTAAACCCCAGATGTCTGTTTTGCATCACCCAGATTTTAGCATAAAACTTAGCACAAAATTTTTACTGTTTACATTCTTTTACTAGTCTCTCAGACCAGACCTAGTGGCTCTAACTCATTGTAGTAAAAAACACAGTTCTACTCCCACTCCAACACTAACATTGCCTACCTTACTAACTATTGTATTAATACATCAGTGGCCCTGGAAGCAATAACAGAGTTTGACATATTGATTGTAAAGTCATTTATAAAATTTTAATTACTTTATGATTAACACATTGATCACTGAGTGGTATGCTGATTGTTAAACTGATTTATGTAAAAACAATGACTTCAAAATATTACTAATATACTAATTGGCTAATGTATAAGCTGAAAATGTGGGAGCTACAAACAAGAGGAAGAAGGAGGCAGAAAGGGAACATAGGTGGATGTAAGATAAAGAAAACCGAGCCTAGAGAACTGCATCCAGAGGAGGAGGAGATGTAGTATAGAGACCTACAGGTGTCATGGTGACCCCACCCTGCACATTCACTCCCAAAGTCAGTCTCTTTCCTCTCCTGCCTCTTCCAAAGAAAATTTCTATTGAAGGAAAAGTGTTCCTAATAGCGCTGAGCTAACAAGAACTTCTAGATGTCAACTCAGAACTCTTAATTATTCATGTAAGCACCCATCACATAAAACTACTGTTTTTCTTTCAGAGTTAGCATTTTCTAAGAAGTTGAACTTCTGTGTTAAAGGTTGATACATCTGGCAGAATCCATAGATACAGATATCTTGCCTCTTTTCTCTATTTACCCTCTTGCAACAACTATGTGGTGGAAGAGAAGTCCAAGAAGATTGTTCTTTATTTTCCTCTCAATTGTCTTCATTCCATTCTCCCATAGTCACTAGAGCCTGACCTGGGGTATCAGAAATTAAGGGGAGAGGTGATTGCTAAGTCCTGGTGTAGAAATTAGTTTAAATGGTGTATCTGAAGACTGCTAGCAGGGTTAATTTATGAGGTTATTTGTATTCAAAATTGTTCCCCAATATCTCTCTTGATGCTGGATAATTAGGCTGCTGGGATTCTTTTTTCAAGCCTCTTTTGGAGAAGGAAGTGGGCTCCAGAACTGTGTTCTAAAGTCCCATATTTTCTTTGCAAAAAGAAAACAGAATTGTAGTTTCATCCAGCAGACGGAAGTCATGCTATCAAACCAACTTTGTCTTGTATGATTCCCCACCTCAAAAAGAAGATACCGTGAAGCCTACTCTTGTTATTCCCTAATCCTGTAGCCAATAAGCTCACTCAACTTAGACAAAGCTTGATAAATCCCTCACACTTAATCTTTTCTTGGTTTCAAACAAGATTGTTTGTTATATATACTCACAAATGAGTACTGCTGATAAGTTCTTTCAAACAATAAGCTTGTTTTCTGTCTTGGTAAGTCTTGCCCAAGAATCAAGAGTTACTGCTTCTGGAGCAATATAAATCAAGTTTAAAAAATCTTATTTACTTTAAGAGTCCTGTAGTAATGTTAAAAAGGGGACATAGTGGAGGTATTCCTTACATCCCTGGCTTTCTCTGATAATTTGTACTTGAATACAATCATACTCGTAGTCTGTCAGAGAAATAAGGATCTGAGAATTTCTATTGTCTCATCAGTCTTATGTCCTAAATTTATCCTGGAACTTCACCCAACTATGAGATTTGAAAATGAGTATGGGTGCATTGTGATGAACCATGTGGGTCACATCTTGGCCCCTGACATTTCACATCAGTTAAGTTCCTCCTGAACTGCCTTCTGCTCATAGGTCTTTCTAAATATAAGTAGAACAGTAGCAGGAAATCATGATTAAGAGTCAGTCCCTGGAAATGGCTTAAGTTTGAAAGTTTGTGTGTCTGGTGTGTACTCAGTGAAAATTAAGGTTTGAATTGATTTAGGGGAGCCATGCTTTGAATTTAAAATGAGGTGGGGGTAGTAAGACCTGGAGATAATGATTTAATTTCAGGCTGCCCTCCTGTTTCATTAGTAGGTATATTGACCCTCTCACTGGCAGTACACTAATCTTCTGCCCCATAAATATGACTCTATTCCTGGAAACATCACTTATCCTAGAACAGATATAAAGTAATTTCCTGCACACTGCCCCAGAGTTGGGATAAAATCTCATGTGAAGTGACACTGTTGGTGGAGGATAAGCCTCCAGAGAATAGGAACAACTATTATCAGTCAACACTCAACGTCACCAAGCTTAGGGGCACTGGGAGGAATTAGGCAGGGCACCCAAAGTATCTTCTATTTCCTTAAATAGTCATTTATGTGTCTCTCCTTCATGTGTTTTCTAAGACCTTGTTCATTCTTTTCCTGTTTCCTGCTGTATTGCCTGTGAAGTGAAGTATCACATCACAGCAGCATAATCTCAGATTGGGAAAGACCTCCATCTCCTGTAATAAAAGCCTTCTTTGATGCAGTGTTTCCTGACAAGGGTCATCCACTGAGTGCTTGTATCCTTCTAAATCATATAACTCAATATTTATTAGAATATCAGTTCTGAAAATACTAAGACAGTCACATTATTAGAAATTGCCTAACTTTTTAAAATGAAAATATTTTTCTGGTCTTCCCATTTGTTGGCTCTTGGTCTGAGTTCTGGTGTCACAGTCTATATCTAACTGCTGCCCTATATTACATACGGCATATAGGAAGGCAATATTCAGGTATTATAAGCTTATATTACTAACAATTCAGGAAGGTCTCTATCCTAGGATTTTTGCTGTTTGTTGAGTAAGCCTGTGCTGACAATACCGGCTTCTTTTTTTATTCTGTAGTTTGATTCTATTATCTGTCAGCCTGCTGGATTCCACAATCATCTCTGAAGATTCCATCCTTTAAATCATCCTCTACAGGCTCTGATGGTTAGTTTTATATGCCAATTTGACTGAGCCATGAAGTGCCCAAATATTTGTCAAACATCATTCTAGGTGTTTTTGTGAGGGTGTTTTCAGATGAGATTAATATTTAAATTGGTAGATCAAGTAAAGCAGATGGTCCTTCCTATTGCAGGCGGCTTCATCCAATCAGTTGAAAATCTGAATAGAACAAAAAGTCTGACCCTTCCCCAAATCAGAGAGAATTCTTCCTTATTGATGGCCTTCAAACTGGAATGTAGACCTTTTTTTCTGCCTTTAGATTGAACTGAAACATCAAAACTTCCTGGGTCTGACGCCTGATGGCTTTTGGGTTGCAAGTACACCATCAATCCTCCTAGTTCTCAGGCCTTCAGACTTGGACTGGGACTAAACTACAGGGCTCTCTTGAGTTTTCAACTTGATGACTCACTTTGAATATCTTGGGACTTGCTTTCCTCTATGATCACATCTATTAATTCCTTGTATTAGGTTGGTGCAACAGTAATTGCAGTTTTTTCCATTACTTTTTTTTAAATGCAGTGAATTACATTTATTAATTTCCATATTTTTATGTACATTCTAATTTTGTAATCTTTATTTTTAATTTCTGAGGTACACGTGCAGGATGTGCAGGTTTATTACATAGGTAAATGTGTGCAATGGTCGTTTGCTGTACCTATCAACCCATCACCTAGGTGTTAAGCCCAGCATGCATTAGCTATTTTTTCTAATGCTCTCCCTCACCATACCCCACCCCCTGACAGACTCCAGTGTGTGTTGTTCTGCTCACTGTTTCCATGTGTTCTCATTTTCATTGTTCAGCTCCCACTTCTAAGTGAGAACATGTGGTGTTTGGTTTTCTGTTCCTGCATTAGTTTGCTGAGGATAATGGCTTTCAGCTCCATCCATGGCCCTGCAAAGGGCATGATCTCATTCCTTTTTTTTGGCTGGATAGTATTTCACTATGTGTTTTATGTACCACATTTTCTTTATCCAGTCTTTCATTGATGGGTATTTGGGTTTATTCCATGTCTTTGCTATTGTGAATAGTGCTACAATGAACATACATGTGCATGTATCTTAGTAACAGAATGATTTTTACTCCTTTAGGTATATACCCAGTAATGGGATTGTGGGGTCAAATGGTATTTCTGGTTCTAAATCCTTGAAGAATTTCCACACTGTCTTCCACAATGGTTGAACTAGTTTACATTCTCACCAACAGTGTAAAAGAGTTCCTATTTCTCTGCAACCTTGTTAGCATCTGTTGTTTCTTGACTTTTTAATAACCAACATTCTGACTGACTTGAGATGGTATTTCATTGTGGTTTTCATGTGCATTTCTCTAATGATCAGTGATATTGAGACTTTTTTCGTATGTTTGTTGGCCACATAAATGTCTTCTTTTGAGAAGTGTCTGTTCGTGTCCTTTGCCCACATTTTAATGGGGTTGTTTTTGTGTGTGTGTGTTTGTTTTCTCTCTCTTTTTTTTTTGTAAATTTGTTTAAGTTCCTCATAGATTCTGGATATTAGACCTTTGTCAGATGGATGGATTGCAGAAATTTTCTCCTATTCTGTAGGTTGCCTTTTTGCTCTGATGATAGTTTATTTTGCTATTTAGAAGCTCTTTATTTCATTTCATTTTTCTTTATTTTGAGATGAAGTGTCACTCTGTCACCCACGCTAGAGTGCAGTGGTGCGATCTTAGCTCACTGCAACCTCTGCCTCCTGGGTTCAAGCAATTCTCCTGCCTCAGACTCCTGAGCAGCTGGGGTTACAGGTGCTCACTACCATACCCAGCAAAAAAAATTTTTTTAATTATTTTTAGTAGAGACGGAGTTTCACCATGTTGGCCAGACTGCTCTTATACCCCCTACCTCAAGTGATCCACCCACCTTGGCCTCCCAAAGTGCTGGGATTATAGGCATGAGCCACCATGCCCAACCTCTTTAGTTTAATTAGATCCCATTTGTCAGCGTTTGCTTTTGTTGCAATTGTATTTGACATTTTCATCACGAAATCTTTGCCTGTGCCTATGTCCTGAATGGTATTGCCTAGAATTTATTCTAAAGTTTTTATAGTTTTGGGTTTTACACTTAAGTCTTTAATCCATCTTGAGTTAATTTATGTATAAGGTATAAGGAAGGGGTCCAGTTTCAATTTTCTGTGTATGGTTAGTCAGTTCTCCCAGCACAATTTATTAAATAGGGAATCCCTTCCCCATTACTTGTTTTTACCAGGTTGGTTGAAGATCAGATTGTTTTAGATGTGTGGTCTTACTTCTGAGTTCTCTATCCTGTTCCATTAGTCCATGTGTCTGTTTTTGTATCAGTCCCATGTTGTTTCAGTTACTGTCACCTTGTAGTATAATTTGAAGTTGGGTAAATCCTGTTGATTCTATTATTCTGGAGAACCATGACTAACATAGGGCCATCTCATTTATTTTTGAGGCGCTTTGTCACTAATCACCATCATCTGTCAGTTTGGTGGCATGTACTTGAGATCAAGGGACATAAATTTTTTATATTTTCCCATAAAATAAATTTTGTCTATGAGTTTATTAATAACAATGACTATGTCTAAGGATTTAGGCTATAAAATCAAAACAGATTTACATTCTTTAATTGGACATGGAGACCTCTGAGTCCTTAATCATTTCTAATCATCCTTGATGCCCAATTTAATACTCATATAATCTAGTAAGTATCTTTAAATTCACCTTTCATTTACCCTATAAAAATCTGCATCTTTGGTGAAGGAACCCAGCAATTATTCGTTAGTGCGATGAATAAAGCTCATCTGCCCCTTATCTAGTATAAATTCATTTTATATAGGAGGAAAAGTGATCTGTCAACTCATTAGAACATACATATTTTTTCAGTGGGTCTCTAAGATTCTTCCATGTCTTCTTAATCATTTCTAAGATTGGCTTATTTATTTTGTCTACAAGAACGCACACTTAGCCTTTCATTTCCTGAATCAAATTAAATATTCTTATGGTATATTATCCCTTCAAGCCCATACTATACAATTATAATATTATTTGAAAAAGAAAGGATGGTATTTGGCAATGGCTTTTTTAAATTCATATTCTTTTACACCTTAGATTTCCTATAACTACATGCTACTTATTTATCTTAATAGGCACCATCAAATTTATTCCTCATGAAGTCCTTCTCTATATAAGTTATATTCTTTCAGTCTTGAATGATCAAAACTAAATTACAGGCTTCACTTGCTGTAAGAAGGTGGTTCACCAGTTTGTTAGTCCACTGGGCCCCTCCGAACTGTACTCTTCTGATGAACACAAACTTATGTGCAGTGTTTCCTGGGAGACAGTGTTATAACTAGCCTTCTTTTTCTAACTTTCATTTTAAGTTCAGGAGTACAAGAGCAGGTTTGTTACATAAGTAAACTTGTGTCATGAGGGTTTGTTGTACAGATTATGTCATCACTCAGGATTAAGCCTAGTACCTGTTTGTTACTTATCCTGATCCTCTCCCTCTTCTCACCCTCCACCCTCCAACAGGACCCAGTGTTTGATGTTCCCCTCCATGTGTCCATGTGTTCTCATCATTTAGCTCCCACTTACAAGTGAGAATATGTAGTATTCGGTTTGCTGTTCCTGTATTAACTTGCTAAGGCTTCTAATAGTACATAGCATTTTACCACAGGAAGACTTGTAGGAGATCACAGAAAGTTCTACATTTAATGATAATACTAATATATTGTGTTTATGATTGTTAAAATGGGTTTTGAATAGAAAAATATGTCTAAGTGGACTTCCACCATGTAGCCTTCTGTATAAATAAGTTTGAGATAATTATTTAGTTTTCCCTCCCACCAATATCCTGTATCTGTATTCATCCCACAGCATCTTCTCAATGAATTTAGTTTTTCACTTTCTTTCAAGTCAGAAATGAACTTCTTAGACAGGGAAAATAACTTCATAAATCATTCATCAATGGTCAACTTTCCTGCCATTTTTAGGTTCAATTTCCTGTATTTTAGAAAAAGAGGCAGCTCTTCTACCTGACAGTATTTTCCAGTTTTAAATAATAGTTAGAGAAGATTCACATATCTGCAACTGAGATGATATAATTTTTAATAGTCTTTGGTTACAAGTGACTGAAACTCAACTGAAACTAGGCTGAACAAAACAAATTACAAGAAGAGGAGTTTATTAGGTTGTGGAATCAAAAAAGATTCAAACTGTCCTCCTTGTCACTGAATCTAAGGAAAACATGGAATCAGGGATTTGAAGATTCTTTGTATTTATTATCAGTTCTTTATCTACAATTTACTCTAAATACTTATTACAGTTTGAAGTCACTTGCCTGATGAAAAACATTGTCATTAACGATTTTAAGCATTGCATTTTAGTACTTCTACCACAATAAAAGCATTACTGTTTTTTTTTTTTTTGCAATGTCATATTGAAAAATTATTTTTTAAAAAGTTCTACTGCAGTTAAGAGCTTGGAGATACAATGCAAAATACCAGTTTTCATAGGGAACAATATTTTTGGAGTAGAAAGAGGAGAAATTTTCAGAAAAAGGAAGTAGGTACTACTTCTATAAGCATGATGGAATACAAGGCAAAAAGTAGAAGCCACTAAGGATAGACTATTTTAGTGGCGTACCATTCACACGGGCCTTATAATTAGAAGATATAAATTTGAATCACGACTATACTACTTATAAATTTTATGCCCTTGGAGAGAATATTTAACTTTTTATATTAAATTTCCCCATCAAGAAAACAGTGATAATATCCACCTCACAATATTTTTATGAATAAAATGAGTTGTGGATGTGGTAGAGCATAATTAAGGGACACATGTTTGGTTTTATGAATGAAAGTAGGACAAAAACCTACCATCACATACATGCACTCACACTCACAATTTAGTATTCAGACTGTTGCTCAGATGACATGGAGGGACAAGGATTAAAAAAATGATAAAGCCTATAGCTTTTTTATGTGCTCAGTTTTTTCACAATTATGTCTCTTATTTATTTATTTATTTATTGAGTCAGAGTCTCGCTCTGTTGCCCAGGCTGGAGTGCAGTGGCGCGATCTCAGCTCAGTGCAAGCTCCGTCTCCTGGGTTCAAGCCATCCTCCTGCCTCAGCCTCTGGAGTAACTGGGACTACAGGCGCCCACCATCACGCCCGGCTAATTTTTTTTTTAATTTTTTAGTAGAAACAGCGTTTCACCGTGTTCACCAGGATGTGTGCAATTTATTAATGAACGCTCTCAGGAGACAGGGAGCAAGGAAAAACAATGTAGACCGAGAAAGGCGGTAAGCAAGTGTATAGTCACGGCTGGAGCTTAGCTTCAGAAGGCAAGAGGGTCAGTATTTGCCTATGGCCTGCTTCCTGGGGAGCAGAGGCCATTCTCTTCATGAGATATTTCCTATTAAGTTGAGAACAACAACCTGCAGAAAGCAGAAACCATGAACAATGAGCAGCCAACATTCACAGATGCACAGTTCTGTAAAATGATCTGGGCAAAACACCAAAGACATAAACAGTGTCTTCTATATAGTCCCCTCTCCTGTCTCACTGAAATATTATTTTTGCTCTGATTAAAGTGTAATTAAGGCATAACCTCCCTCTTTTTAGGATATTTTACATTGAGTTATGGGTCGCTTCCTAACTCGTTAGACAATTTTAATCAAGTAAGAATGACATTGTTGTATTCTTCGGGAAATTTATACTTCTTAAATGGAATCAGGATGTATGTATAGAAAGCAATCATTCTTCAAAAAAATGCAAAAGCCTACTTTTTGTGTCTTCAGAGCTTGTTCATAGCAAAAGGAGATGAAGGAACTGTCCCTTCTGCTAATTCAGACTAGTTAGCCACAGGTAGATATCTGGGGATGGCCTCAACATCAGAGCTAGCAATTAGGGTAGTGGGATAAGAATGAGAGCAAGATAGAAGGAGGTACTGACTGTGTCTACATCCTCTCATTTATCCATGATTCCTCTTCTCACATTTTTTTTTGTTACAAGTTTGTCAGAAGGTACTGTCTTAAGGAATAAATATGAGTTTATCATTTTTGAGACAAATTCATGATCATTTGATTGAGGGAGAAGGAGCCAACTAGACTGTTGGGATGATGAGTGATTAGTTCACTGATCAAAGAAGATTTTATTCTTTTTTGCAGGAAAATTCCTGAACTTCAGTGACCAAATTTATAGGTTCCCATTGTTTGTATGAATCTGCAGAGGAATTCATAGGAGTTGGAAATTGGATTTGATACAGTAAACTAAACTCTATTCCATTTCACTCAAACCAACTAATAATTTTATATTTTTATGACTCTGTTCCTATCTGCTAACTTTATACCATGAAATAAACATATGTTAGTTACATTATAGACATACCAATAGATGCCTAAAGTATTGTTATCACAATAATTTAGTTGGAAGCTTAGAAAAATATCCTGTATACAGGAATGCAACAAAAATTTGTACGAACTACATTTAGCTAAAGAGTTAGGCTTAAAGAGATACCTTAGGGAAACTTAAAGCTCTATTTTAACACCTATTTTACCAAGTCATATGAGCATGTATGCTAGATATGAGACTTCTTTGTTCTCCTGCTAAATATTAGAGTGTTTACATTTTGTGAGAGTGACTGTGATGGTTGGAGATCAGGTTCCAATTCTATGGGTAGTAAAAAGGTGAAGAATGCCATTCTTAATCTGCTTGGTCTTGACACTATATATTATAGGATTCATTAGTGGAGGGAACAGAAACTAGATATAGCTCATAATGAGGTGAACAATATGTGAAACCTGCTTTCCAAAATGATGAATCAGAGATAATCCAATCACTGCAACATAGAAAACCAGGACACAGCAGATATGGGAGACACAGGTATTGAGTGCCTTAGCCCTCTCCTCTCTGGAGGCAATGCTCAGGACCGTCTTGAGTATCAACACATAGGAGATGAAGATAATCAGAGAATCTAGCACAAATATAAAATCCACAAGCACAACTGGGTACAGTTGGTTGAAGGTGGTATCAGCACAGGCCAGTTTAATGACATCCTGGTGAAGGCAGAATGCATGTGAAAGAATATGGGAGTGACAATAGAGAAAAAAATAGAGGGGCATGATTGGGGGAACAACAGATACAAATCCCCTCATCAGAACTCCCAGCCCAATCTTCACTATTCGAGTATTAGTAAGTATGGAAGTATATCTAAGAGGGTTGCAGATGGCAATAAAACGGTCATAGGCCATGGCAAGCAGAATGCCAGACTCGACAAAGGAAAGTGAGTGTATAAAGTAGGCCTGGGAAAAGCAGGCTGCACTTCCAATCTCCCTGTAATCCAGCCAGAGGATTCCTAGCACCGTGGGCATTGTGGTCAGTGTCAGCCCCAGGTCTGTGGCAGCCAGCATGGCCAGAAAGAAGTACATGGGCTCATGAAGATTGTGATCTTCCTTAATGAGAAGAAGGAGGGTGCCATTGCCAAAAAGGATGGACATATAGATGAACAAGAAAAATAAGGAAATCCAATGATGAGCTGCCTCCAAGCCTGGAAAACCAGTCAACAGGAAGGTATGCAAGCTGCCGTTGGACCACATCCTGGGTTTATATAGAAGAAATGTCTTTCTGTTTCTGTTATCACCACAGTGCACAGTTCTACCTCCAAGGTATCACTTCGACCATATCATTCTCAGAATTTTTTCCTAAAGACAATAGTGACATCAATATAAGTGATTGTTTCTCAAAATGCATTCTTAGGATTACCTATACTATTTGTATTCTTAACTGCACATTCCAGGATCTATCTCCTACCTACTTAATCAAATTCTTGGAGTTTCAACTGTTTATATGCATTTAAGCATTCTCTTCAGAAAAATTTTTATGTAAACTTCAAGTCTAAACTGTTTCCCTTAACTATGCAGATTTTAAAGAATCCATATTCTATGGGGCATTCAAGGGGATTTCAAGGATCCTAACACTCATTTTTTTCTAGTCTACTACTTAAACCTGTAATTGCCTTCACAATACTGATCCCTAATCCACATTTTCCTGCATATAAAGATTTATCTGAATTATCAGCTAAAGTCTCAACAGCCTAAGAAAGAAAAGTGTGGGAAGAGAAACTCTGCCACTACCACTGTAGCTAAGGAGCAGACAGAGAAAGAGACACTTGGCCTCCCGATTTCATGGACTAGTGATGGGGAACAGACATTCACGATTAGCGTGAATTACCCTCTTGTTGGATCCTTCAGTACCACTCACTACTTGTGACAATGGCTCAGTCTAATTGTAAGTTAGATAATCATAGACTTTGGGGCTGGAATAAATGATTAGGTCAGCCAAAGACATCACTTATAATAGTGTATCTCCTTCAGTTTAAACATCTTACTGTTTCTTATTTACAAGTAGTGTCTTTTTCTTTTTTAATTATTTTTCCGTAGGCCCCCTCAAGTAATTCCCTAGAATCTGACCTCTCTCATTTCAAGTTCTCCATTTGTATTTAAACAATCATCTTCCTGGTTTCCTTCCCTTTATCCCCAGCCATAGGCTTCTGAATCTGTTCTTCCCAATACTGAGTGAGAGCTATTTCACTGCTTAAACAGGGTGCTGTCTTCTACTGAAGAGAAGAGATTAGTCCTTTGATAAGGTTTTAATATTCCTTCTGCCACAAGACTAGGGACTTCTTGCATATAGAAATGTGTTTATTTGCTTTGCTCAACCCCTTGCAAAGTATCTAACATGTGGCCGATATACATTCTTCAGTTCACCTAATATTTTTGAACGCCCATCATGTGACAACCATGACGTTTAAAGCTCTCTGGAATTAAATGGTAATAAGACAAAGTCCCTAATCTTATAAACCATAAATTAAGTTGAAAAATAAGTAAGACAATTTTAAATAAATATAAGTGCAAGTTTAACATAAAACAGTACTGTTTGATGTAGATTAATTGGATGGTATTGTATACAAGCTAATATAGCAGTTTGAGGGACCTAGAACTGCACCTGTGAGGAGGTCCCATTTGAGCTGAGACCTCAATAAAAAATGAAACCTGACCATATACAGACCTAGAGGAAGACTGTTCCAGAGGGAAAATCAGCATAACTGGTGTTTGATAAGAAAACAAGAGAGGGACAATAGAAAATGTCAAGGAAGTAGGTAGTAATCAGGTGTCATAGAGCCTTATAGACCACAACGGGATTTTTGTTTTGTTTTGTTTTTACTATAAATTTAGTAAAGATATTAGAACATTTTGAAAATCACAATAGAAAATAGTGTGGTGACATATTCTGAATTGTATATTAAATTACTCACTTAGACTGCTATGTGAAGAATACTAAGCAAGAGACAAGAGAAGAGATGAGTTAGAAAGCTATTTTAAAAATCCATATGAAGAGTGATGGCGACCTTGACTAGGAGAGAAGCAGGGGAAATTAAAAAAAGAGAAAAATACAAAAACTTAAACAGATACAGACACATTTTTGAGGTAGTGCAAAGATTTGCTGATATATTAAAAATGAGAGTTGGGGAAAAGTGAAATGAGGCTTCCCCTACATTTCTGTTTGAACAAATGAAAGAATGCTGAAGCCATTTACTCAAAATGGAATTCTGAGGGGGATATATATTTACTTGTGAGGAAATTGAGATTCATTAGTAAATATAGCTGAGTTAGAGCAAATTCATTCCTTGCTTTTTGTTGTTGTTGTCACATACCAGAACAGCTTCTTAAAGTTGTTTTTATCCTAAATTAAATTAAATTTTATCCTAAATCCTAAATTAAAAAGATGGTCTTATCCAAATATACCCCTTCAGAGTTACTTTGTCAGTGTAAGGCACTACCCTAAAGACGCCACCAAAGAAAATGATCCTCTTACCTTCCACCCATACAGATGAGATCTAACTGTAACAGTTTCAGTGAAGAGGTGCCAGACAACTGGGCATGAGGCAACAACTCAGCAATTTTGGCTTGACGTTAAGGAATAAAAAAATTGAAAGAATCATTTTTCAGCATTCATATTCTGTCCTAGGACCGAGAGACATAAACCAGAATTCAGTGCCTATTGAACATACGATGAGTGATGTGTATTTTTCAGTTACTAGACGCGAAGACGATCCAGCTTAGTTCCTCCCCTTCTGTGTTCTATGTACAACTTCATTTCTCTGTCAACACTCTTACTTCTCTGACATTTCAGCAATAATCTCCTTTAACCCAATCTTTCACTGTATCTCAGCTTTGTGAAAAATTCCTTCTTGTAAGAGAATATGCAGCACAAGTGATGAATCGCTACAGGGAAACTAATCAAAGTATAAAGCAATGATTGTATTTTGCCAATAACCTGCAACTTAAAGTTTCCCCTTCTCCATTCCCAAGAATTCCATGCAGACATACACTGTAATGCAGCTATAATAGTGATCTATGGACTCACTCTACTTTGTTTTGTGGAAAATTCCCGTGTCCTCAGCTAGTTGCAGCTGTTGGTTTCTAAGAAGAAAGACAGTAAGAGAAGAGATAAAAGCTGAGGAAAAAAATATAAGGAAGGAAAAAGATCACAAAGACTGAGGATAGAACCAAGAAGAAGATTCTATAATTGAACACCTAGAAAATCAGATAAACTTCTGCCATTTACAGCCATAATTTTTCTCTGCTTTGCTTAAAAAGCAAAATCTAGTAGAATAAGGGTGTCTTCCTGTTCATGTCTTAGAAAGGAAAGGAGACATATGAGAGGGTCATATTCACATCACTGAGTCCTGAAGGTATTAGGTAGTGGTTGGTAGCACTTGGAATTGCTTTTGAAATGCTGTCAACTTCTGGCTGAATTCTGTACACATATCCAAAGCTGTGGACTATTGAGATCCTTCACTTCTTCTCCTTATCTTTCTCTGGAGAGCTTATAAAAGAGTCTCCTAGTACACTCCTTACATATCTAGGAGTATTTCACCATACTCCCATGTACCATAACTTGATTGATGGTGAGGAGGAGCAGGGTTATTGTGTCTTGCCTAAAGACTCAGATCATGTTGTTCCTTCTCAACATCTGTTAAGAGAAGCAGTCACTGAGGTTATTAATAAAGAAGCACCTTCCCAGATGTTTCCCTTTTATAGCCAACTTAGACCTTAAGAAATATTTACTCTGTATTAACTCCTCCTTTGAGGGAGGTGGAACACTTAATTAGTCCTCCAAAGCTCTTAAATAATATTTTTTTCCAAATAAAGTTACTGAGCTAATCAAGCCACTGGTAGGAACTTTATGTGTGGGGAATCAGACAGCCTGTCTTCATAGCCCCAGCAGACTCTGGTATCATCTTTGGGAGGTAATTTATTCCCTATACTTACATCAAAGGTCAAATCTTTCCCAGTTTTTCTCAAGAGAAAGCTGTGTATCTTCTTGGCCTATGTAATCTGAATTTCAATTATATTTCCTGCTTGGTTTAGATCAGAGAAACCTTGAAAGTAGAGAGCTGTATAGACTAGAGTCAATATAATAAAATTCAGGCAGCCTTTTCTAGTACCCAATGTGAACCCACAATCTGCAGTTATTACTAACTATTCCCTTATTGAGTTTAATACACCAGAAGTTTTCTCTTTCCCAGGGGATGCAGCAGGCATGCTCATCACTACGGTGCTTCAGCCAAGCACACCACATCACTTTAGTCCCAGGGACTATAATATTTTTGGTTTCCCCTCCAATCCTGACAGGAACTACTCTGCCTATTACTGGTTTTAAGGGGAAATATACTTATTTTACTAGAAGAACAAATTTCCTTTCACTGAATAAATTATTCAGCTGTTACTATGCTTTGTTATAATTAATGTAATGATCAATGCAAATCAAAGACTATCACTAACTGTTATGAATTGAATCATGTCCCAACCCAAAATTTATATATTAAAGTACTAACCTCTAGTAACTGAAAATGTGGCTGTATTTAGAGATAGGTCTTGAAAGAAGTGATTAAGTTAAAATGAGGTCATTAGGGTGTATCCTAATTGAATATGACTTGTGTCCTTATAGGAAGAGGAAATTTGAATATGGACAGATACAAAGGGAAAGCTATGTGAACACACAAGGAGAAGATGGCCATCTATAAACCAAGGAGAGAGGCCTCAGAAGAAACCAACCCTGCCAACACCTTGATTCTGGACTTCTAGCCTTCAGAACTTATGAGAAAATTAGTTTCTGTGGTTTAAGCCATGCAGTCTATGGTACTTTGTTATGGAAGTGCTAGAAAATTCTCTAGCAATGTAAACATGGGCAAGCTACTTAACTTTTTCAATACTGAATGTATATTTAGGTATAAACTTAATAAATATGTATAGAAATTAATGCTGCTTATTACAAAATGCTGATGATAGACCTAAACAGGCTGATAAGACATTCTTGGACATTTTATCAAAGAAATGAATACTTATGTTTATACAAAGACTTGCACATGAGTGTTCATAAAAGCTTTATTTTTATCATTGCTAAAAACTGGGAACAACCCAAATGTTCTTCAATAGGTGAATAGATACACTGTGGTGCCACTTGCAAGAGATTGCTGCTTAGCAATAAAAAAATAACAAACTATTAACACATGGAACTAGTGGATATATCTTGGAAAAATTCTGCTTAGTGAAAAAAAAGCCAATGATTTCATCTACATAGCTTTATTGAAATGGTAAAGTTATCGATATGGAAATCAGCAGTTGCTGTGGTTTAGAGATAAAGGAAGAAGAGCAAATGTTTCTAAAAAGAAGTAGTATGAGGGAGCCTTGTGGAGATAGGTTTACTCTGTATTTTGACAGTGGTAGTATGCACATTAATCTAAATAGGTAATAAAATTGCATAGAACTACATACATATACACAAATATATCAGTGCATGTAAAACTAATGGAATTTAAATAATCTGTGTGGATCATATCAATGTCAATTTGCTGGTTCCGATAGTTATTCAAGATGTAACCACTAGGTAAAAACTGATTGAGATGTCCACAGGATCTCCCTTTATATTTTTTGCAACTTCTTATGAATCTATAATTATTTCAGAATAAAAGGTTAAGAAAACAAATGCCCTTAAAGTGAAGGACTTATTTATTTATTTATTTTGCTTTTTTTTTTTTTTTTTTTTTTGCTTTTTTATGTGGAAACTTTACTGAAACTCCAGATAAGCATCAGTCTCTGTGACACTTTGGTGACCACAGGTGCAGTTGAAAACCAGTAAAATCCTGCAGATATTTTTGGAATATCTGGATAATATGTTCATTGGTCTGTAAGTGATGAGAACTGAAATTAGATTGGACATACAAATCTGCAAGTTCTTGGAAAATGGCCTCCAAATATAAGAATGTTGTAGACATGAGATACATGTAGACATGTTGTAGACATGCTGTAGTCCAGAATCCCCTTTAGAGAAAGACTTCCTGGTCAGGCACAGTGGCTTAAGCCTGTAATCCCAGCACTTTGGGAGGCCGAGGCTGGTGGATCACCTGAGGTCAGGAGTTTGAGACCAGCCTGGCCAACATGGTGAAACCCCGTCTCTACTAAAAATACAAAAATTAGCCAGGCATGGTGGTGGGCTCCTGTAATCCCAGCTACTCAGGAGGCTGAGGCAGGAGAATCGCTTGAACCCAGGAGGCAGAGTTTCCAGTGAGCCAAGATTGCATCACTGCATTCCAGCCTGGGCGACAAAACAATACTCTTAAAAAAAAAAAAAAAAAAGAAAAAAGAAAAGCAAAAAGGGAGAGAGAGAGAGAGATTTCCTGCCTTGCTCTGGGAATGTGTCAGCAGCAGACAGTCTTCAACTCTCAGCTCATACAGGACCCTCAGCTGCACAGAACCACTTTGCCCAAAGCCAAGACCTTCCTGGGGCAACTCACATCTGATGACTAAGTGAGGCAGGGTTTTGAAAACCTGGCCATTTCCCCCAATGTAGGGTAATATCGTTGGGTAATACTTGCTTCAGAGCTTTCTCCTAGATTGGTCAAGCCTTTGCCAGCCTGTATCTCAGTCTGATTTCTTTCTCTGACCAATTCTACCTCCTCCTTCTTTCTTTCAAAGGCATTGCTTTCTAGTAAATACATTTTACTTTACAAAGTGTCAGTATCTACTTCTGGATAGCCCAGCCTGTGTCAGGAACATAGTCAATTATCACATGGCTTGGTTATCTGTGAATGTGTACATTTGGTTGTTTAATGAGAATATAAATGTTCTGGATAGGGAGCTACTATAAAATATATCATCACACAGGTGATACCATATCTGTTTCTGCTAACAAGATAATGTTGTAACTATGTGAAATGCTGCAAGAGGGTGGATCCAGCTATGGTTGTGATTTCCAGGGTCATTCAGGGAGCAAAAAACAATGCAGGCTAATCAAAGGCACAAAACTAATCTGGGCATGAAAATTTTTGATCCCCACCTCAAACCATAGGCAAAATTCAATTTATGGTGAATAATTAAATAAAGATATTATAAGGTAATAGAGTGATTTTTATTCAATGATTTTAGATTTAAGCTGCCTTAACTATTACACACAAATAAAACCATAAATAAATCTGAATTGAAATTAAAAAATTATTTTTGTGAAAATTATTAAGAGAATACAAATGTCAGGTATAAGTTGTAAATTTTGTATACTTACATCTGGCATAAGAGTTATATAAATAATTTATAAATAAAACCCCCAAATCAATAAGAGAATAATAGACAACCTACTTGTTTTTGAAATGGGTAAAAGGCTGAAAAAGGTACTTTACAAAGGAAGCAAGTGATCAATAAGTATATGAAAATGTGTGCAATGTTATTCATTATCAAGGAAATGCAAATCAAAATTTCAATGAGATACGAGTACACACGCAGTAGAATCGCTTCTTAGAAAACCCCAAAACACCTAGTGTTGTTAAAGATGTAAACCAACTGAAACGCTGATGGACTGTTAGTGGAATGTATTTTTAACAAATTACCACTTTAGAAATTATTTGATAGTATCTACTATAGATAAGTATATGTTTATCCAAAGAATGTATTCCTATGATGAGGCCTAATAGAAATTCATATGTATATGCACAAAAACAAGCAGTCAAATAAACATGTAGCAGAATTATCTAAGTAGCGTTCTGTGACAGCCCCAACTATTACTGTTAACTATCAAGAGCACCAGAGTAAATATGGGGTATATTCATACCATGGGAATATTGCATAGGAATGAAAATGAACAAACTACTATTACATAAAAACACACAGATATTTCTCAAAAACATAATGATGAGCACAGAATCAAGATGTGAAAGAAAACATAGACTATAATTCCATTTACATAAAGGTGACAACTTAATAAAACTAATTTGGAAGATGAACTTGAAAAGAGTGCAAAGGAATTTTTGAGGTTCTGGTAAAGTTCTAGCTCTTGTTCTGGGTGGCAACTACGTGAGGGAACGTATTCTGCAACAAATTCATTGAGCTAGACCTTTATGCTGTGTTCACATTTCTTTATGTAAATTAACCTTAATAATTTTTTTTACTAAATAACAACAGGTCCATTGAAGCCCTTTCTGCTCTCTATCGTGTATTTTCTCAATACTCTTTTCATCATCATTGTATCAGTAATCAAATATTTAATTTAATTTATTAATCATTAAAATAAATTAAATCTCACCATTTGCTGAATGAGAAAAAGAATGTATTTGTATGTTCATTGTATATCCTTTATACATACATCTGTACTACTACACACGTTTAAAAAATCTGGTTGCTAGGGAGAATAGTGTTCATGAGACAGTGATTTAATCTGGAAGTGAAGATTGCTGTCTATCAATCAGAGAAATATTAAATCGCCTGTAAGATCAGTTATCTCCAATGGTAGAAACTGGGGAATATAACATTGATTCCACGGTTTAAACACTTGAACATCCAAATTATGAAATGCCATAAAATTATGAAAGATAGAGTCTGTTTCTCACACAGTTCACTGTGCAATAAGGGAAGATAATCCAAAATGCAAATAATTAAAATAAGTTTAATTGGTTATGACAGACATGACAATATTTGACATGAATTGTTTATTAAATGTTGAGTACCATTTCAAGTGCTTTCTCTTTAAACCATATCACACAATAACTTTATGTGGTGGCAATTATTACATGCGTTTTACAGGTAAGGACTATGAAATACAATGAGATAAAATAATTCCAAAGTAGTACAGCAAGAGCCAGAGCCACAATGCAGACAAAATATTCAACTTCCAACAGAGGAAAACCTCCAGTAAAAGCCAGGACACCATCAGAGATCTTGGGTTGTGCTGTTCAAACCCAATACCCTACAAGGCTGAGGGCACAAATAATAGAGAAAAAGACAAAACGAAGGAGGTAGGGAGGGAGGGGAGAGAGGAGGGAGCAGAAGAGGGAGGGAGGGAGGGAGAGAGTGAGGGAGGGAAAAACAATAATTATCTAAATCAGGAATGGTCTATGGGGAGGAGCTTCTAAAATAAATGTTCCTCCCAGCCAGGCTCATGTGCAGATTCTGAAAAGATGATGCCCAAATCTTTCATACAGCTAAAGATATGAGATACATGACTATGGAACTGAAGAATCGAAGGGAGCAAAGTTTCAGGTCAGTGAGGGTATTTAATGAATCTTCTCTGTAAGATCTCACTGCAGGAACCAAGGCAGAGAAAGACAGGGAAATTGAAGCTGACGTCTGCTAAGTGTAGATGTATATAGTAGGCATGGGTCCTAAAGACTTCCTGACATCTCTAAAACTTGGTTTCTTTGGGAGCTACCTCTTCAAATACAAAAAAGGTAAAGGATAGATTCTGGAACACATAACGCAAAGAATTCTAGGAACAAACCAGAGCATGGGTGTTGACTCAGGCATGAATTATGAGGTTGTAGTAATTTCTCTCCTCCTGACTGATTTTTTAATCTCTCTGGCTTCCATTCTAACCCTGACAGTCCCCCTGCCCTCAACCCCATGTCTTTTACCCTAGAAGTCCAGATAAGTGCCAAATATAGAACCAACTCTTCCAAATTCTTGAGGAGGTATACCTCTGTAATCATCAGAAGTTCAAATACTTTGTAGAAAAAAAAGTCACTATCTGGCCATGCGACTGATAAACGAAGTCAAAATTAAGCTTGGACGGAGCTTGGGTTATGTGTGCCTCTGGATCAGGGATAGAGATTCACATAGTTGTGTGACTTTAGCACCTGGAAAAGTTTATATTGTGTAATAGACATCCACTACTCTTCCATCTTCTTTGACCTGCTTTCTTCTAGCCGCACTGGCGGCTGATTAGATAGTACCCACCCAGATTGAGGGTAGATCTGCCTCTCCCAGTCTACTGACTCAAATGTTAATCTTCTTTGGCAACATCATTACAGCATACCTAGGAACAATACTTTGCATCCTTCAATTCAAACAAGTTTGCACTCAATATTAACCATCACAGGAAGGATAATAGACAAAAGTAAGAGGGTAAAAAATAATGGAGAGATTAGGTGCTTGAGAAAGAAAAGAGTGTCAGGAAAATTGAAGGAAAAAAGCCAAAGGGAAAGTGAGAGAATATATGAAAGTTAACATCTCAATGGGCTCCCTCTGATGTGTCTGCGTAGAGCCATCAGTTTATGTGGCAGAGTTTGAGACTCTGAGAATTAGTTTTTCATTAATAAAAACTCAAGTCTATTCTATGACAGAGACCTGGAAGAGGGTGAATGGCTGCAGGGATGAGGTAAAAGTTTTAGATTTTTATCCCCTCTGAAACTCACAGGTCATCTCATGTACCACAAAAGCAACTGAGTGAATCAAGTAAAAGCACTCAATTTTTCAATATGAAAACAGAAAAGGCAAACAGCTATTGTAAGGATTCTACCCAAAAAATGAAGTGTCCAATACTTGACACGCCGTAGAAATTCAACAATTATTTGTTCCATACATTTGTTTCTCAGCTTTATTTTCCCTATCTGGTCTTCCTACTCCTGTTTTCTTTTAAATTTATTTATCCATTATATGTTTATTTAGTAGTACTATAACACAATTAACTAGATTAATGTTCTGTATTATCTTTTCCCTTCCAGCTTTATTTAGGTATATTTAAAATTGGCTAAGAAAGCAGATCTCACATATTTTCACTACCAAAAAAATTAAAGTTATTATGTGAGGTGATAGATACACTAATTAGTTTGATTATGGTAATCATTTCACAATGAATACCTATAATAAAACAATGAGTTCTATACCTTATTTACAATCTTTATTTGCCATACCTGCTTCTTTAATCCTGCATAAGCTGAGTATTTTCTGACCTTTTCACTGACAGGCAGATTGAGGAATAATACCTTCTTTTCTCACTTTCTGAGGACAGAGTTGCTTTCCCCTCTACTTCCCTCAGTCCCAATGCCCCAGGCTCAATATTACTTTTAGCTATGTCAGAAGTTCCCACACTGGCTCATCCATCCTTTCTCCTTCCCCTTTCCCACCCAGACATATCACCTTTTATCTGCTGATTAGAGAAACTGTAGTTTAATATTTTTATTTAAAGTCAAACACAGGCTCCTAAAAACCCATCATTCTCTATTTAATAAATGGTGCTGGGAAAATTGGCTAGCCATAAGTAGAAAGCTGAAACTGGATCCTTTCCTTACTCCTTATACGAAAATTAATTCAAGATGGATTAGAGACTTAAATGTTAGACCTAATACCATAAAAACCCTAGAAGAAAACCTAGGGAATATCATTCAGGACATAGGCATGGGCAAGGACTTCATGTCTAAAACACCAAAAGCAATGGCAACAAAAGACAAAATTGACAAATGGGATCTCATTAAACTAAAGAGCTTCTGCACAGCAAAAGAAACTACCATCAGAGTGAACAGGCAACCTACAGAATGGGAGAAAATTTTTGCAATCTACTCATCTGACAAAGGGCTAATATCCAGAATCTACAAAGAACTCAAACAAATATACAAGAAAAAAACAAACAACCCCATCAAAAAGTGGGCAAAGGATATGAACAGACATTTCTCAAAAGAAGACATTCATACAGCCAACAGACACATGAAAAAATGCTCATCATCACTGGCCATCAGAGACATGCAAATCAAAACCACAATGAGATACCATCTCACACCAGTTAGAATGGCAATCATTAAAAAGTCAGGAAACAACAGGTGCTGGAGAGGATGTGGAGAAATAGGAACACTTTTACACTGTTGGTGGGATTGTAAACTAGTTCAACCATTATGGAAAACAGTATGGCGATTCCTCAAGGATATAGATCTAGATGTACCATATGACCCAGCCATCCCACTACTGGGTGTATACCCAAAGGATTATAAATCATGCTGCTATAAAGACACATGCACATGTATGTTTATTGCGGCACTATTCATAATAGCAAAGACTTGGAATCAACCCAAATGTCCATCTGTGACAGACTGGATTAAGAAAATGTGGCACATATACACCATGGAATATTATGCAGCCATAAAAAAGGATGAGTTTGCATCCTTTGTAGGGACATGAATGCAGCTGGAAGCCATCATTCTTAGCAAACTATCACAAGAACAGAAAACCAAACACCGCATGTTCTCACTCATAGGTGAGAACTGAACAATGAGATCACTTGAACTCGGGAAGGGGAACATCACACACCGGGGCCTATCATGGGGAGGGGGGAGGGGGGAGGGATTGCATTGGGAGTTATACCTGATATAAATGATGAATTGATGGGTGCTGACGAGTTGATGGGTGCAGCACACCAACATGGCACAAGTATACATATGTAACAAACCTGCACGTTATGCACATGTACCCTAGAACTTAAAGTATAATAAAAAAAAATTTAAAAAAAAAACCATCATCATTTTGTATCTGTTCCCAAGGCCTCCACAAAAAAAAAAAAAATGAAATCATTTGACACACCTCTTGGTGAATGATCCTGACGTGTACTTACCAGAGAAAGAGAAAGGAGGTGCTTCTCTGAAACAATAACAAAAACACAAACATAAAAATATTATCTACTCTTTACAAAACATGCCTCCGTACTTTATGTCAAGAGAATGGCTAAGAAGACAGAAATCACTAGTAGCGTTTACTGGTTATGTAACCAAATCTCAAGATTAAATGACTTTCCCAAGATCATTATTGTTAGAAAGAGCAGAGCTGAAACTTCAACAAATTCTTCTGAAGATGAAAGTCCAGTAATCTTGGACTCATTTTTTTTCATGGACAGAAAGAGGTCTTGTAAGTCATACATAAATTTACATCAATATGCTCTTCCTATAGTATGTGAGATGCATAGTCCAAACCAACCATAAGAGAAGGTGGGCCTATTTTCTCTGGCTCATGCCAGCAACACACAATTTATGTATTCTCAGAGGTTGGCTGCCTGCACCAGCTGAAATCTTAGAATTCTAACAAGTCACAGAGCCTTCTCACTTTTGTCAAATCCCATCAGATGCCATAGTTTTAAAAAATTCTCCTTGATCTTGCCTAAATTATCAATTTTTATTTTTGCATCGCCAAGTAGGTGATATAAAACAGTAGTCTGGTGCTATTATCAATTAGTGCCTTCAAATGCTTATCATCAAATCTGCATTTCACTGCTTATGCTTTAATTCATATTATGAAAATTTGAATTTTTTGAAGCAGCATATCAATAACTAGGGTTACAAAGCTGGGCAACATAGAGTTCTATGTGCTTTGGAGCCACACACAAATAAGTCACTCTTATGTCATTTTCTAGCTACCCTAAAGTCTCTGGAGCTTCATCAATTGATTTTTCTCTCCAGACATATGGAAGAAAAGTCATCTCTGAAATTTACTATGTTATTGTATTTGTTCATATATTTCTTACTTGTGTATTTGTTTTTCCATAGAATGTTTATATCTGCTCTTCCAAGAGCGTTTAGAACCATTTTTCTACTGATCTTTTAGGTCTCACATAGTCTGGGAAACCTTTACATCCACCCTCAAATACCACCAGTCAAGATGAAGAGCACCGTGAAAAATGACCTGTAAGTTTCAGGTCATTATAGCACTATTCAAACATAGTGATTTCTTCTTTCATTTTGTTTTTATTTTCTGGGTTATATGATTTACAATGAATTCAACAATGTTTATTCTGCAAGAATAGCTGTATCTCCAATGTATTATCCAATAATCTTACATATAGTTAACCCTAAATAATATATTCTTTATACATTCTATTTTCCCCAACCTAGGAATCTCCCAGGAATGACTAAATTATCATCCTTGCTGTCACTGAAAGTCAGGACTGGTAACATCTTATGAACAGGTAGAATTCTCAAGAAGCAACTTTTATACAACTGATTACTATTGCATTACCTGGAGTAAATGCAAAGCGGGCAACAAGGCTCAATAACTCTGCTTCCACCTTCCAGCTTACTGACTTCCAAGGCATGGAGAAAGCACACCACTGGATATTCATCCCATTATTGGTAGACTACATCTCCATACTTCTTGGCAATGGCACTCTTCTCTTTCTCATCAGGAATGATCATAACCTCCATGAGCCCATGTACTATTTCTTAGCTATGTTGGCAGCTACAGACCTCAGAGTGACATTGACCACAATGCCCACAGTGCTAGGTGTTCTGTGGTTAAATCACAGGGAGATTGGCCATGTGGCCTGCTTCTCTCAGATCTATTTTACCCATACTCTTTCTGTCATGGAGTCAGGTGTCTTGCTTGCCATGGCTTATGACCGTTTCATTGCTATCCGCAACCCCTTAAGATATACCTCTATCCTGACCAACACCCAGATAATGAAGATTGGTGTAGGGGTATTGACAAGGGCTTGTCTGTCCATTATTCCAATAGTTGTTCACCTACACTGGTTTCCCTATTGTCAATCCCATGTACTCTCCCATGCTTTCTGTCTACACCAAGATATCATCAAGCTAGCCTGTGCTGACATCACCTTCAATCATCTCTATCCAGTTGTAGTTTTATTTGCAATGGTCTTGTTGGACTTTCTCACCATCTTTTTCTCCTACATTTTGATTCTCAAGACTGTCATGGTCATTGGTTCTGGAGAAGAAAAGGCCAAGGCCCTCAACACATGTGTCTCTCATATCTGCTGCATCCTGGTCTTCTATGTCACTGTAGTTTGTCTGGCATTTATTCATAGATTTGGAAAGCATGTTCTTCATGTGGTTCACATCACAATGAGCTACATCTACTTCCTTTTCCCACCTTTTATGAACCTGGTTATCTATAGCATTAAAACTAAGCAGATTCAGAATGGTATACTTTGCTTATTTTCTCTGCCTCGCTCTAGAGCATGACATTGTTCCACTGGTCTCTGAGGAATAATTCAGGGAAACTGGACAGGGTGACAATGTTGCTGGCATAAGTAACTAGGGAAAGTAATTTCAATGAGAACTAACCAATCCCTCAGCATTTCAGTGGAAATCAGCCAATCCCTCTGCTACTTAGAACATTATTTTACCCTGCCTGTCTATTGCTGATTTGTATATGATATAATATATGTACAACACTAAGCACATATCTCAGTGCTCAACTGATACTGTTTTCCCAGGTAATCTAACTCACATTGATTAGCCTATGGCTGGCACCATGTACATACATACATACTTACACACATACACATATATATACACACACAGATATAGACACACACACAATTATATATATATATACACTTAATATTTATTTGATATACTTAATCATATATACTTAATATATAATAGTGCATGTATGTATATGTGTGTGTATAAATATTATAGAAATAATATATTACAAGAAATAATATATATATGTGGACCAAATTATATATACATAATTCTTGAGTCTATGATTTAGGTCACCCATATTTCAGTCAATGCTCATTTCTCTCCATATGGTCCGCATGTATCAGTCTTGTTATACACAGGAATAAAGCATTCTTGACCTCAGACATAGATCCAGTTTTCTTGCTCATATGGAGCTGGCTGCTGTTTCTAGAAAACTGCACATTGTGAAGAAATGAGCTTTACTCTCATTTCTTCAATGAGAGTAAATCATTTCCCTCAATTCAAAATGATGAGTCTAGGGAAAGTATCTCTATGAGAAATGTCTTCAGTTAAAACTTTGATTAACATTTATCAAATAATACTGATAATAATTTAAAAACAGAGATATAATTTCTAATTCAGATGACTATTGTCTTGATAGTTAATTCCAGTTACTACTGAACAGAGAGATGCATTTTCATAAAGGAAAGTGGCATGAGAGGTCTGGTTTAAGGGTACATCCTAGATAAGACTAGATGGCAGTGTCTGGCATGTGTAAAATAGCAGAGGTGAAAAACAGTTTTGGTCATATGTGGAGGGTGGGGAGGAAGGGAGAGGATGGAGGCAATGCTCATAACTAGAGGGTAAAAAGACCTTTTCTGGCTCCAAATACCTTTCAAAGTTAATTCTGTTCAGAGTCTAGGCATGAGGAGAGGGGGTCTGTGGTCCTATGGCCAGGTGAAGAGCCAGTATCCATGACTCAAATGACAAGTTTTAAATTAATTTTAAAAGATACTCTTTTGGCCAAAATACAGAACATGAAATGCTTGGACTACACAAGGGGCCACCCAGTGACCAGTCAGCTGGGTGTCCCTCATCTCTGGCCTCTGTCATACTGACATTCTGAGTGATCTATGGCTGCCCACCTACTCTTCATCACAGAAAGATGGGGATTTTTTAGAATTCTTGGGATGTATAAATAACATGGAGAAAACAAAAATAAAATAATATCTTTACAATAGTTTCCAGGCTAGTAAATGATCTTTATCTGATTAGACCAAAAGATTTTGTTTGTTTCACTGAACTTGGCTGTGTGTCTGTCTGTAGCATGTGTGAAATTTGCCTTTCTCTTTTGTAACTTCTTGACTGTGTGCTCCAGGATGGATATTTACCATTATGTTATATTTAAACATAATTCTTATTCCCTACTGTATTATAGAACCTCTCACATAGATCATTTTTAACAAAATATAATTTTTCATTAAAATGAATAAATAAAATTTAAAGTGATCCATGTCTTTGTGTGTGTCTGTTAGTTCTTCTGTCTGTTTGTTATTGTTCTCTGTATTGTCTTCCACGATATGGGCAATGTTTACTTAATTCTGTTCTTTCTTTCCTTGCGCTTTTGGGAATGAATTCAGGGGGATTTAAGCCATATCAAAGAAAATCTACCTTGACTCACCCTCTAGGTCCAGTGATCCTGAAACTGCCATATCAGGCTAGTATAAAGATAATTAGGGCAACAATATATTTTATAAATTCTGAAAATGGACACATTTGACTGACAACCCTGAGTTTCTCTCCTCCCTTTCTGTTCTTCCTTATACTGAAGAGATGTGATAAAGAGACCAGATAAAAAGTCCAAGAGAGGTGAAAGACTGGGACTTGCATTTTCTCTTTGTGGAGTCTTATGAAACAGAGCAGCGCTCTGGGCTCCCGATGGTCCCAGAAGAACATATCAACAGTAAGGTCAAAGACCTCAACCCTCCTCATGATCCTCCCTTCTGCCTCCTGCCCCCCTGTGCCACCAGCCACACTGAGCACTCAGCTCCTCCCAGCTCCCAGATCCGCAGCCCTGGCCAACATCAAGAGGGCATCTTCACCAAGAACGAAGAGACTCAGCCACTCAGAGGAAAAGGTCCTCCAGAAGCCAGGGAAAACTGGTGAGACAAAAGACAAACAGTTTGAAGAGTATGTCCAGAACTTCAAGCCGCAAGAAGCAGAAGGTACCAGACCTGAGAGAACTCTGAGGATGTTTAGAAGCAATCAAAGGCATTCAAGAGACCTTGACGAAGCTGAGTCACTGCGTGAAGTCTGTGCCCTGGATTGGTCTGAGCAGGAAGGTGTGAAAATGGTTGATGAGAAAGGTGATGTGCTCTGGAAAGATATCCACGAAAAACTCATGATGCATCCTTGCTAACACTGGAAAACTACCTGGACCAATTTCCTGACTTGAAGAATCGCATCACCAAGTGCAGCAGGAAGTTGGTGGACTATGACAGTGCCTGTTCACCTCCATCGGGCTCAACAGAGCTTCAGGAGGAAGGATGAGAGCCTCTGTCTAAGGCAGAAGTAGAATTTCAGAAAGCATAGAGAAGGTTTGAAGGTTAATGTTGACTTACAAGAAGAGTTACCATTATTATGGTCAAGACAAATTGGATTTTATGTTAATACTTTCAAAAACGTCTCCAGCCTTGAAGCCAAGTTTCATAAGGAAACTGTGGTGCTTTGGTACAAACAGTATGAAGTGATGATGAAACTGGGTGACCAGTATGCTGACAAGGCCTTCGACATTCAAAAAGCCACACTCAGTAATTTGGGTCCTCTCCACATTGCAAAGATGTCCTTGGCCTAGGTAGCTTTCACTCCACCCCAGCCCAACGACTAGTTCAAATGAGACACTAGCACCTGCTTCTCCTGTGCTAGCATGACCTGAGTCACCCTTGCAGTCCCATCTCTGTCTAAAGTCACTTGACAAAGGAACTTCAGCAGGAAAATATCATCTTCACAGACTGTCCTAAAGTAAGATAGGTGATGTGTACTGTATCCACAAATCATCTGTAACAGTTATGTTTTCAGTGGTGTGTCATTTCAAATAAATCTTGGGAAATCTCTAACAATTACCTTAAAAAAAATTTTTTTGAAAAAAGAGTAGGGTCAAGGGCTGTAGGGTAGCAAAACTTTCTTAAAGGATCAATGTAATGCCTTGCTCTGATCCTATAGTGACATATGCTTCAATATAAAGACAAGGTCCTGGAAGTTCTTTCAAAAATCTGCCGCAATAAGGCCATCCTCCCTACATTTTATTTTCTACCCCTATGTGATGCTTACAATAAATCTATTTCTGGAGATGAGGCTAATTCCTAAACCTAGATGCAGGAAGAAACCTTAGGGACTCCTGTTCCAAAGTTCCAAATCCCTCAGGCTGGGAGAATAAAGAAGGAGAGAGGAGAGAGAAGTGGGCCTTATGGAGGAGTTTATGAAATTAATGTTCTTTGCAGCTTGGCTTCTGGGTATAATCTAAAAAGGTGGTGTTGGATCCAGTATCTTGACCAGGCTTAGGGATTCATAGTCACGTCTATGACAACAATGAACAGACTTATGAACAGGTCAGTAAAGGACTACAGTGTGTCTTGGTCTGGAGGCTCAGCATAGGCAATAGGGGGTATGGCAGCGCAGAATGGGCAGTAGACAGTTGGTTTATTGGAGATTGCAGAGGCAAATATCCATCACTGCACTGATGCAGTAATACATCAGTCAAGATGTGATGGGGTATAAGACTGTATCATCCCAAAGACTCTCTAAAATCTTTAGAACTTGGTTTCTGAATAATCTCTTTTGCAAATTCCTAGAAGAGGGAAAATCCTAGATCTCCTTTTTCATTCCCTAGCAGAGAGATCTAGTTAGGAAAAAATCAAGCTGAAAATCCATGGGAATAGAGAAAGATATCTCTGGTATAGTTCCGGACTCTGGTTTGCATTGTCTGTTTCCTTTGTTGCTCTCTTCAGCTGCGTAAACCAGCTTCCTCTTCGCCTCTATGTGTTCCACCAAGTACTTACTCCCAGAAAAGATGAAATTACAGTGAGGATGGGAGTCACTGTAATGACAAGGGTACAGACTAACAGAAAGGAAAACTTACCAAATAGATTAGTCTCAGATTGTGTAAAGCAAACTTTGACATGAGACACAATGCTTTAAATTGCTACATATTCCCAGAAATGAGCCTAGTATCCACCAGGAAATGTATGCAAATCCTTGTAAACAAAAGTCAGAGAGAGCTTGTTGGTTCACTTCATTCCATATTGAGGTATCAGCACTGCAGATTTTGAAGATCTCACACACCCAGATAGACAGTGATAGTGGATCTGGTCTCTGTAGGGGTACGGGGTGGATAAGGAAAAGTGTTCACTGTTTTTACCAGCAGAGGAAACTACCCACATGAAAATGGTGCTGGATGCTTTGGACAAAAAGCCATTCAGAGCCATAAATGATGGGAAGATGGTCAGGAATTTAGTGTATTTGTAGGTCAGATGATCAGTCTATGGGTTTGGAAAATTGTGAACATTACTTGTTAAGCCTTATAATGAGAATGTGATGATTAAATCAGGTCTGCTGGATACTGTGAATCAGAATAGATAACATTGCTAGATATAATTACCTAGTCAGAGAGCACAGATGAAATCAGGAAAGCAAAAGTTAAGAAATAACAGAAGGTCTTCCGGTGGCAGAGTGGCGGCTTAGCCCACTGGAGCAAAATGGAGCTCAAAGCCATGAGCAGATACGACAGCCCAGTGAACCCGGCTGTCTTCCCCCATCTGATTCTAGTGCTTTTGACCATCGGCATGCTCTTCACCACCTGGTTCTTTGTTTACGAGGTCACCTCTACACTTGTGATATCTATGAAGAGTTCCTCATCTCCTTGATGGCCTCACTCTTCATGGGCTTTGGAGTCGTCTTCCTGCTGCTCTGGGTCAGCATCTACATGTGAGTGCCCAAGACTAACAACCAGTGGCTTCATTGAATCCCTGCTTTTGTAAATTACTCTTTTTTCTATTGCTGGGAGTGTCCCGCCTGTTGCTCATAATAAAGGCAGATGTATGGCATAAAATAAATAAATAAATAATAGAAGTTAGGCAGGAATTGGGGCATGAAGGTTGAAAACAAGAAGGAAAAGGAGCCCAAGGAAATGCAAATGTTGTAAAATGTGCTAAGTGGCATTAGCACATGTCTGGGTGGCATTCCTCCATGAGAAAAAGCTTCAGGGATGAAAGAGACCCTGAGTGTCTTGAAAACTCAAAGTTTTATGAACAGAATGATTAGTTTGGAGAAATCATTTTTCATCAATACAGGATCTCAAGTGTTTCCCAGCAATGCAGCCAACCCCCCCCCCGCCCCCCGCCCCCCACACACACACACTACTGAGTGGACAGACATCGTCTTTCAAGTCATGAAGCAGCAGTCTCGGAATTATGGATTTTTTTTTTTTCCTTCAAGCTATGGTATTGAGTACATGATCCTAATCACCAATTAATTGTTCCTTTAAGCCGTTAACCTCTTGACACACACACACACTCTCTCTCTCTCTCTCACACACACAATCATAAACACACATCACCACCACCCAGCTCCATGAGTTACTCTCACTATTTTTATTAAACCAAGCACAGATATCAAGTTTTTGAGTGTGAATGCAGAAAGAAGATATATTGAGGTAGATTTTTCTCATAGATACTGCTAAGATTATACTGTCTGGAATCTTATGAGACACAGAAAAAGAATAACTCTGCCATACGGCCATTTGCTTGTGTTTGGACTTGTGAAGGTCTTTCCATCATTCTGTCTGTTATTGGAAAGTGGGAAAGTAGCATTTTTGTGAGGATTCTATTAAAAATTAGGGACCATATGCAATACATCCAGACTATATTTATTGTATAATAGAAAGCAATTACCATAGCAATTATGTGCCCTAGCTGTCTTCTCTCTGCAAACCCCAGCCCCCACTCAGCATGACATGGGAGGTGTAAAAATAGGCAACTCAGACCCATCTCTGTAAAGGAGGAAAAGCTTGTGTTAGGATTGGAAGAATGCCTGGGCTGGAGAATAGGGCTTCACAACAAGGTAGTGATAGATTCACCCACATATTCTGTGATGTGGACCTCTGAGCTAGGTAATATCTCATTCTCCATGGTTGCAATAAGGTTGATTATAGATTCAATAAAGGAAGAGGTGTCTCATGGATAAAGAAAGAGTAAAATTTCCAGGGCTCAATAAGTGACCACCTAAGGGCAAAATACTTCCCTAAATTTTGACAAACTTTACATTCAAAAAGCTTATCTAACTATGACAAAGTTTGACACCTTTCTGTTTAGAAATTCCTGCCATACTTATAATTCTCAATGGTCAGTCTCCCTGCTGGACTATAAAACCAATGACATGCCAGCTTTAAGCACAGTGCTTTAAAGAGAGTAGGACTTTAAAAAATATTCTGTATTAAATGAAAAAATAAACTAAGGGTGAGTGGTATTTCTGTGTCTCTCTATTCCTCTTCTCACTCCATCTTCATGTACATCTCTGGATACCTCTGATTTTGTGCACTCTAAGGCATCCGTCTATGCTGGTTGCCCATCCAGCATATGACAGGAGACTCTTCAAAATGAATGATCAAAGTCCCTTGTTTATAGGGTCCCCCCACCTTCTTCCTTCCTGAGCATGTGTTCTGGATATGCTGAAGCCAACCTCACAGGACTGTGTTTTCTTTCCTAAGTTTCTATTGGTGAATTTTCATTTAATATAGTTTTATGAAATGATTTTGGTAAATAATTTTTAGTCATTGTAGCTTGTATGGTGGATACACAAGGAGAAGCAGAGACAGAGGGAAAAAAATTACAGAACAGAAGACTACTACTACTGTCTTATCAGCAAGGTCTGATATGACCTGTATCTTGTGCCAACCTCCTATCTCATCCTGTGACTTAGAAGGCCTAACTCTCTGGCAATGTAGCCCAGTAGGTCTCAGCCTTATTTTACCCAGCTCCTATTTAAGATGGAGTTGCTCTGGTTCAAACACCTCTGACAAAAGGAACAAAAATGTAGTTTCTGATATACTAGCACTCAGAATAGAGACACTTACACAATATATGCATTCCAAAATGTATTTTTTTCACTTGTGCATTCTGCCTATGTCTATTTTTATATCCTCATGTTTAAATCTTGATCAAGGCTATGCATTTTCCTATCCTTACTAAGCAGTTTGTGAGGAATCAGACATTCTTCAAAGTTTCACTTCTACCAGGGTAGAGCTACTTCTCTTCTAATTATATCTTACACCTCACAACTAACCCAAGCTGCACTTGGTTCCTTGCTCCTATGGAGACCCTGGCTCACTCAGAACTCTCTTTCTTTGTTTTTTCCTCTGCCATTCAGATTTGTTGCATCCAATAATTTAACTATGAACCAGCACGAAAAATCCAGTTATGTCTTCTGTAGGCTTCTTGAAACCCTTTGTTTCCTGCTTCTTTATACGGTCTTATGCAGTAGTTTTGGGAATTAAACAGTTGGTTTAGAATCCCACCTTCCACTTATCGGCTGCATATCCTTTAGCAAAGCACTTTATCTTTCTGTGTTTTGGTCCACTCATCTTTAAGTGGGGATACCAATAGTACCCACATGGTTGAATTATTTTAACGATTCAATACATTAATATGTCTAATGTGTTCAATAGTGCCTGGTCCATTGTATGATAGAAATCATTGCTGCTATTATTATTATTATTATTATTATCATCATCATCATTGAAAATTTTGTGAAAATGAGACCATTTGACCTTTGGGTTGAGAATATACCCTGTCTGGTTCTGACAAAGAAAGTAAAAACCTCTAAAAAGCTCTCTCACAATCATAATACTTGAGGTTACACAAGGTATTCTAACATAAAGTCTTGTGTTTTATTCTCACATGCATCCTGTGAGAAAGCAGAATATAGTAGAGGTTTCACTTTTATCTGTCAAGAGAAAAATTTGAGGTTTCCAAACATTGAGTTACTCAAAATATTATGCTTTAAAACTGATGTAAGCAAAACCTCAGCATAGGCCTTCTGAAAGCTTATGATGGCTTTTTTATTTTATTTTATTTATTTATTTATTTTGTTCAGGGCAAAGTGTTCTTAGGAGCAAGATGCTGGAATTTACACCATTCTCATGGGGATTAAGAGAGGTTTCCTTCTGAGGATGTTGGAGGCCTCTGCTCAGAAACTTTTTCCTTCCTCATGATGCTTACAGATCTGATGACACCCAAGAAGCCTAAATTGTGTGTCAGCCAACTGGATGTGGACAAGATAGTTTTCAGACTCCTTCTGAGATTAGATATGCATTCATCAAGATGAGTGCCTTTGAAGCAGAATCTGTGATAGGGCTGTTGGGCCACCTAGAGACGTACGATCATATGACTAGGATCTAAGGTTAGACATACAGAAAAGATGAAGTCTTTAAAAATAGGCATTCATTCATTTATTCATCCATTCACACATGTAACCTAAGTCCCTACTGATTTTCTAGTACTGAATTAGGCCAACATGATAGAAGAAGATATGTATGTCCACATGTGTGGGGTAGTAGAAACAAAGTCAAAACTTAACAAATATTAATTAAAGTTATTATTACTAGTTAGTGGAATACTATTAACAGCAATATTTTAGCAGCCACTATTTGTAAAATGTAGCACTTTTAGGAGAATTACATCTATTATGCCTCAGTAAAACTCTATGAAACAGACTTTACATATTTTTAGGAAAAAAATAAAAATAAAATCTGATAAGTTGAGACATTTTCAAAATCATACAACTAGTAAGTAGTAAGTAGTTGAGTTTTTTAGTAACTAGTAAGTAGTTGAGTTTTTTAAATTTTCCGTTCAATATCCTAAATATGTCTATGATATAAATTTTAAAAACTATATATACTCCATATATATTAAATGTAAAGTGAAGACCTTTTATCCTTAACTTTTTGTCCTCCCTGGAGATAATTTCTCTTTATAATCTGGTATACATTTCTCTGCATCTTTTCTATACATTTATATATAAATATATGAACATATTCAAATAAATAGCCTTATTGGCTGGTAGCAAGGTCTGTGTGTAGCACTGTTATTTCTATGATGCCACACTAAAATCAGTGCAGATTGTATGCATTTTTTTGTTACAGTGAATGTAGACTAAAATCCAAAATAAGTCAACAGTTGTTAAAAGTGGTGACCTCATTGGTTTTACTATCAACATAGAAAGAAAGGGAAGACATTTTCTCAGCATTTTTACTCAAGGAAAGGAAGTGGGGAAAGAGGCTTTGGTTTCCTGTGTCAATCGGTATCAACAAGATCTTCAAACCTCCCTCTGCATGGCCCCAGGTGAGTCAGTGTTCCACAAACCTCTCCTGCCATCTTATGGTTTGTACAGCATGTGCAAGCTGCTTCTGTAGAAATACCTGTAGAAAATCCAGATATATAAATGCTAAAGGCTACCAAGTAGTGAGTTTAAAAATAATTATCATAATAATTAATGTATTTATTATTATCATTGACAGTCGCAGTCTTTTATAGGGAATCCTAAAGTTCAGAGTTCGAATGTTTAATGCTATGAAATGTTAAATAAGTGAAGATAGTATCTTTTATGCTGATTGTCCAGGATTGGACATGCTACAGCAAAGTGAGATAGGAATTTTATGTATATCATCTACAAAGACTAAACCGAAATAGCTGGTTGTCAGGTCAGAGGAATTTACAGCGAAATTTAAATTCAAATCTTCAGAGGAGCATTTGCTGATATGTCTCTGTCCAATTTGGGGGCACTAATTTAATGCCAGAAAATATCTACTCTGTATCTCTCTTGCTTTCATTCTTCCTTTTAGTCCTTCTCTCTTTCTCGCTCTTTCTTTCTGTGTGTTGGAAATGAATAATAGAATAACTAAATACATTTATTTAACAAGCAGTCATTGTTTAGTTTTTTGTTTGTTTAATAAGAGGCCTCTCTATTTTAGTAACTACTAGGTACATATTGGTGCACATGTTCTCTGTTTCTATGAAGCTTGTATTTTAACAGGGAAAGCAAATAATAAAAAAGTAACAAAAATTATTACAACGTCATATAGCTGCTATGAAAGAAACAAAAAATTCATTGCAACAGAGAATAACAAAATATATGTAAGCTAGTGTGACAAATGCGGGTTCTCAGAGGAGTTAACATTTCAGCTGTGACCTGAGAGATGTAGAGGCAAAAGAGGTATTGCCATAGTAGTATTGGTCCTGGAGCTCTGGTTCAATGAGCAGATAGAAGGAAGAGAACCAGGCCGGGCGCAGTGGCTCAAGCCTGTAATCCCAGCACTTTGGGAGGCCGAGATGGGCGGATCACGAGGTCAGGAGATCGAGACCATCCTGGCTAACACGGCAGAACCCCGTCTCTACTAAAAAATACAAAAAAAAAAACTAGCCGGGCGAGGTGGCTGGCGGGCACCTGTAGTCCCAGCTACTCCGGAGGCTGAGGCAGGAGAATGGCGTAAACCCGGGAGGCGGAGCTTGCAGTGAGCTGAGATCCAGCCACTGCACTCCAGCCTGGGCGACAAAGCGAGACTCCGTCTCAAAAAAAAAAAAAAAAAAAGGAAGAGAACCATATGATCATGCTTCAGGAAGAAGACTTACACACGACTGGGGCTACCCAAAGGGACTGGCTTTTCCAAGAGCAGATAATTTGCATGGTAAAAATAGTGATTTTGAACCCTTCCTTCTGCTAGCCCTAACTATGGACCACCATGGATATTGAAGTAAGGGCTTTGTTCTGGAATTACTCTCCACACGTTCTGAGTATATACAAAGACACTGAAATATTCTAGAAAGTCCACAGCACATTCTGATGTTTATATCCTAAGCCACACAGCACCTTTCCCAGGATCTAGGGTCTTTCACATTAGGTTAATTTTTTAAAAACTCAAAACACAGCTGGGCGCGGTGGCTCACGCCTGTAATCCCAGCACTTTGGGAGCCTGAGGCGGGCAGATCACGAGGTCAGGAGATCGAGACCGTCCTGGCTAACATGGTGGAACCCCGTCTCTAAGAAAAATACAAAAAAAAATTAGCTGGGCGTGGTGGCAGGCGCCTGTAGTCCCAGCTACTCGGGAGGCTGAGGCAGAAGAATGGTGTGAACCCAGCAGGCAGAGCTTGCAGTGAGCCAAGATCGTGCCACTGCACCCCAGCCTGGATGAAAGAGCAAGACTCTGTCTCAAAAATAAATAAATAAATAAACTCAAACACAAAAGTTCAAAAAAATTGAATATATAATTCTCACTCTCGTGGTTCATAAACATTTAATAGAGAAATCAATGAAACTGTAAAACTCTGAGTTGTAGCCTGAAGATATAAAATTTCAACATAAAGAATGAACAGAATGACCAGAGGCAGAGGTACCCCGAGAGACAGTGATGGCTGTATGTAAGAGTACTGACATAAAAAATAAAGAAAATCATATATCTCATCATTTCCAAAGGGTTACATAAGTTTTAAGAGTGGAAATAATATGAAAGACCTTAAACAATTAGGAAACAGAAATTTGACTTGCTTCAGACAAAAGCTTTTTAAATATTTTATCTAAAACAAGTAAGTTTGCTCAAAAATACAGGATATACATGTACGTAGTGAGATGATTACTTCAATCAAGCAAATTAACCTATCTATCAATCCAACACCTTCCATAGTTACCTTTTGTTTTTTCCTTGTGTAAGGGCATCTAACATCTACTGTCATAACAAATGTTTAGTTTACAATATAATATTAAGTCTTCATGCCATACACTAGATCTCTAAACTTATTTATCCTACACAGCTGCAAGTTTATAACCTTTGACCTACTTCTCCCTATTTTCTCTTTCTTTCTTCCCCTTTTTATGCTGTTTCTATGTATTTGACCTTATTTTTCTTTTGAGATTCCACATATATGTAAAATCATGCCTTTATTTGTTTCTGTGTCTGGTTTATTTCACTTAGCAAAATGTTCTCTAGGTTTATATGTAATGTTACAAGTGGCAATATCTCCTTTTTTAAGGCTGAATAATATTATGATATCGTATATACATATGATATATATCACAATATCATATATAGACCCGTCACAATTTCTTTATCTGTTCGTCTGTATATAGATACCACTTAGATTGTTTCTATGTCTTGGCTATTGTGAATAATGCTGCAATTAACATGAGAGTGCAGATATCTCCAGAAAATACTGATTTTATTTATTTTGGATACATATACAGGAGAGGAATTTCTTCATTATACAATAACTCTATTTTTAATTGTTTGAGAAACTTCCATACTGTTTTCTATAATGGCTATGCTAACTTACATTCCCAACAACTATGCACAAGAGTTTTCCTTTCTCCACAGCCTCTCCAATCGTTATCTCTTGTCTTTTTTGATAATAGCCATCTCAAAAGGTGTGAGGTGATATCTTGTTGTGGTTTTGATTTGCATTTTCCTGATGATTGATGATGTAGTGTACTTTTTCATATGCCTGCTGACCATTTGCATGTCTTTGGAGAAATGTATATTCAGATTCTTTGCTCATTTTTACTCAGGTTACTATTATATTTTTTGATATTTAGTTGATTGAGTTCCTTATATATTTTGGGTATAAGACCTGTATCAAATATATGATCTGCAAATATTTTCTCCCAAACCGTTCCTTTTGATGATTGCTTTATTTGCTGTGCAGAAGATTTTTAGTTTGATGTTGCTCCACTTCTTTATTTTTGTTTTTGTTACCTGAGCTCTGGAACATTTTCTAGAAATAGAAAACAATTTGAAAATTTGTATGAAACCACGGAACATCCCCAAATAGCCAAAATGATCTTAAGAAAGAAAAACCAAGTTGACGGCAGCACATTTTTTGATTTCAAATTATATTACAAAGCTATAGTAATCAAAAAGTATGATACTATCATATAAATAGACACATAGACCACATTGAACAGAATAAAGAGCCCAGAAAAAAATTAACATATATACAGTCAAGTAATTCTCAACAAGGCCACCAACACAATAGGGGAAGGATAATCTCTTTGACAAACAGAGTTAGGAAAACTGGATATCCAAATGCAAAAGAATAAAACTGGACATTTACCTTAAACCATAACTCAACTCAAAATAGATTAAAGACATAACTGTAAGACCTGAAATCACAAAACTCCTAGAAGAACATGTATAGAGATAGCTGCTTGATATCAGCCTCAGCAATTTTTTGGATATTGTCTTGATTTGAAGAAAATTTTCACTGGAAATCTATATTGACAGATTTTTTTCTTTCACAAATAAAGTCCCAGTATTTTTTTCAGGTTTCCATTGTTTGTTCTAATAATTTTCTTGTATGCAATGTGTCTTTTTCTATGTCTGCTTTTAAGATTGGTATACATTTGTTGTTTATGCCATTTGTAAGATATGCAGTTAGTTGTATGTTTTATTTTTTAATTAACATAGCTCAAGATTTGCTAAAGATGTGAATTAACAGATTTTCTTTTTGTCCAAATTTTGAAACATTCAGTCAATAATTCTTCAAAAAATGTTTAACCCATTTTTTCTCTCCTTTTAGGATTCTAATTTCACATATGGTGGACAGTTTGATACTTTCCCACAAGTCTGGCTTTCTGGGTTTCTCTCCCTGGCTTCCTCTCTCACCATGTGATCTCTTTGCATGCACTTGCTCTTTGTCTGCTTCCTGCCATGTTTGGAACCAGCATGATATATTTATCAGATGCAACTGCCCGATCTTGGACTTTTAAGTCACCAGAATCATGAACCAAACAAAACTTAAAAAAAAAAAAAAAAAAAACTACCCAGACTCAAGTACTCTGTTATAGCAGAACAAAATAAGCAAATTACACTAAAACTTTAGCCCAACTTGGAGTGGGAAGAAGAGATAGTTTCCCAAAACGTGTCTCTCTGGAAATTTTCCACAATGAAAATGAAAATCAGTTCCCTTTCATAATGTCTGACGAGAGGTAGGATGTTATGAAAGAAGGCGTTTCTGAAAGAGTTGCTATGGGAAGACGTGGAGACTTCTCTGTAAACCTTCCATACTCTCTGTGCACACACAGATGCAGGTGTCCAGGGAGGCAGGGGGATGGACAAAATGAATTGTAACATGAAAATTTCTTAAGGGCTGTGGACCAGTCCAGAAGACCCTTTTGGCAATCCCAACTTCTGTGGGTCTTTGCAGTCTGAAAGGCCCACATCGATTTCACACCACAAAATGCAGTTCTTCTGGGAAGGACTTGTTCTAACAGGCCTGAGAGTGAGTTGACCTTGTGGCCATTTTCTGTGACAGAGACACCTAAAAAGAATCTGTTGTGAGTCTGGAGACACTGAGAACCCTGTGAGTAAGGATTTTATTTAGGTCTGTGTCTGGTCAAAGTGGGGATTTAAGGCTTGGTCAATATGATTAAGACTAAAGGCCACACACATTGATTTGTGAGAGATTATCATCTGTAAAAATCTGAAAAAGCCAAGAAAACCTGTATCTCTCCATCAATTTTAGGTTTTTATGTGAGTTTGTAAGATGTAGATATGTCTATTTTGTGCATGAGAGAGAGGAAGATCATCCTCAAAGGAAGAATGAACTTGTTGGCAGCTTTCAGCTGTGTAAGTAGGTATTGAGGACACGGGAAGGTGGTGCTAGAAGAAAAGCCACACCTTCTTGAGCTCGGGATAGTAGGGCCTTGGTGTCGGGCAGAATTTAAGCCTAGCCTTGGGCTGAATGCTCCCCCTGGTGGCTACATTGGAAAACCACAGCAGGTGTACAGACCTTGGGAGTTCAGTTCTCCTGGAGGAATCTCATACTTCCACCAAGTCTGGCTCAGTGGGCTGGGTAGGTATCAATTCTGGATAAAGGTTCCTTAAATATAACTTATACTGGCCCCTTGAAAGACAGGCTTTCCACACCGCCATCTTCCCACCCCGCCTCTCTCTCTCTCTCTCTCTCTCTCTCTCAAACACACACACACACACACAAACAATATTACATGCAATAAAATATGAAAATCATTTGCACATTTACAAATAGGCACACTGTTACAGTGACACTTTTCACTTTTAGTAATGGATTTAGATTCTTTAATAATGGATTCTAATACCTTAAAGGTTAAGGCCTGAATGACTCACACCAATGTGTTGATACTTCACCTTCCCCAACCATCATGCACCCACATTCACTTCACCTAATATTCGCATGATTACCCACGGTGACAGAGATAGGTCCAAGGACTTGCTCCTTCGTTGTCTCCATCATCCTCCTCCTGGCCTCCAGCCTTCAGAAACTACTTCTGCCTTCCTATCCTGGGCTAGTGACACTATTTTGGAAACTTCGTTGAACAATCTAACATCTTTACTCAATGTGAGCTTCATAAAGTCAAGACCGTGTCATGTTTATCTGTGTATCTTCAAGTTCCTGATCAGAGTTTCTCACAGGATGCACTTAATGCACGTGAATGAAAATCGATGAGAACATTTAAAGTAATTTCAGTCAAACTTCAAAGAGGACTATTTTGTGATATGATAAAACAATCTAAAGATCTTTTAGAGCAATAAAGAATTAAAAATGCTGAGTTCTTTCATTTGGTTTTCAAATAAAACTATTGCTTGGGCACTGACCCTTCAATTGTATAATTCAGAGAAATAGAGTATAAAGCTATTATACAGATGTTAGTTTTAAAAAATGAAGCAAATATTAGAGATATCTAGATAAATGGTAGGTTACCCACTAAACAATATTGTTTATGTAAAAAGCTGTCAATTATATATCTTCATCTAGTTCCATACACCAAAATAACATCTGTTTCCAGTGCAGACTTTAAATCCTTCCTGCATATTGCTAACAATGTACTCTGGAAAATATGATTGTCATCTCCTGCCTTTTTAAACCCAACCATCAAAATGTGTACCATCTTTGACATGTCATATGAATTCATTCAGGTCTTGCTCCTGCCTACCTCTACTGTTTTATTCCAAGGTATTAACTCTCTTAAATGTTATATTTGAGCATCAGAAAATCTTACAGTTCTCAAAACACATAAACAACTTTCCTCACCTCCATGCCCTTGCTTACGCTACCCCTCCTTTTTGGAAATAGCTTTCTATTAAAGCTCCATCTGTGGCTGATTCTTACCTAGTCTTCATAGCTCAGGTTGGGGCCTACCCTGGCCCTCACCTGTGGACCAGGTGCTACCCACAAGTGTTAATATAACTGCTATGTCCATCTCTTACATTGCACTTAAGATAGTTGTCTTCCTATCTTATATGTGATAAATGCCCCTGAATAATAGCAATATTTGCTGTTGTTGGTAATAATAGCAGCATTGTTGCTGCTATACTGTCCTTGGCTAGGATCCCAGTGAAACAGGCTAAAGTCATGTTCTTAATAAATGCAGTATTTTCTCAAATTTTTCTGGTAGTGGTGCCCTCTCCTACAAGCCTAAATGAAGATGCTCACCTCCTTCCTTTTGTACCCAAGCCAGAACCCTCCTCATAAATACAATTTAATAAGACATCCTGCTCTCTGCATCTTGACCTATCACCCTGACTCTGCTCCTACACTCTGGCCTTAACAACCAGTTACTTACCTGGTGTAAGGTGGTGTCACTTCTATCTGGGTGTGGTCTGATCACACTGGCATATCATAAACTTCGTGGGTCTCTGTCCTGACTTTAGATCTATATGCCCCATTTTGGAGCTTATTCCCATACAACTCCAATCAACCATGCCCTATTTAAGGGATGTAATACCTTGCTTTACGCCAGTCTCCAAGAGTGTGTTGGTGGTGAAGAGGTTGTGTGTGAGTTTTGAAAGAAAAGAGAAATGTACACATGACCTGATCACATGACCTCAGGTTCTGTAACATAGTCTGGGGAAGAAGTACAAGACGATTTATTTTTTTTTTACTAAATGTTGATGGCATTTGCTACCAGAAAAGTAAAGACGGCAAAAAGTTTTGTAAAGACTGCTTGTTGTAGGGTTCACTGAAGGAATGTCCAGTTCATTCAAAGAGGAAGTAGAGAGCTTTGGGAAAGCCTGAGACACTGACCTGGATGTTTGCTTGGGGTAGGATTGAATATGCAAGATTGACCTCTGGGTCCAAAGTTACAGAGGCTGGCAGAGATGGAGGGCAATTTAATTATCTGTGGTAAACAGAAATATAAAATAGATAGGAAAATAAGTGCAGGAGTGAGAGAATCTTGAAGTAGTGGTGATTGTGGTGCTTCCAGGCAGATGTGCAATTTAAAAGCCACTGTGGACCTCACATGGATAATCCTCCTCATATACCACATCTGGCCTCTCTGGAAAATGACGGGTCCATTACTAGTGGATAACAGAAGACAGTAAATAAAATGATAAGTGATACGAATTGATTTCTTTATGAAATTAAAAATAAACAGATGAGGCAGTAGTACTTTTGTTGCAGCAGATGTCTGCGTAGCCAAAACCTGGGGATTGATTGCTAAAAAGTTAGGGCTCTTCAGCTTCAGGAGAGAGGGGTGGAGATAAAGAAAGTCTCCTGCCAGTAGGATTCCCAGCCCTGGGGACCTTTTGTTTACCATTAAGTTCTTCCAGCTGGAGCCATGGTCTTTAGGAAGATAAATCCTTCCATGACAGCCACAGCCTGGTGTCTCTCAGTGACCCTTGTGTCATCCTTATCTATATTCTTCTTTCTTCCTTTGGAAGCCACTACTTGGCTTCACATTTTTGTTATTACCTCCTGGTGAGTCTCACTACTGTCTTGTGCTGCATTTTCAGGAGCAGGTAATTAGGGGGACATAGGAGAGAGGAGGGAGAAATGCAGGAAAATGGGAATGCATAAGTATCACAAAAGCAGTGAGCCTGAAAAGAGGTGGTCTGAGTTACAATTATGGCTTTTCCCCCAAATGTTTGAATGTCCTTAGCCAAATGGATTCCCCACATTCCCTGCACTAAGCTCAATGGGATTTTTATTTGTTTGTTTTCTTTTGTTGTTGTTTCTTTGTTTGTTGTTTTTAGAGATGAGGTCTAGCTCTTTTGCCCAGGCTAGAATGCAGTGGTGTAATCATAGCTCACTGTAAACTCAAACTCCTGGATTCAAGCAATCATCCCACCGCATTCTTCCAAGTTGCCAGCATTATAAGTGTGAACCACCATGTACAGCAGGCTGTGCCTTAGATTTTTTGCTTGGAAAATGAAGTCTTAGAATCCAGGGTTCTCACAGAATCTCTTCTGATATTCTCAGAGTCTATGCACAGAACCAGAGCCAGAGAAAGGAACAGAAAACAGGACCTTCTCATGCTGGAAAAGAGGAGAGCTCATCTGCAGTATTCTGTTAGGAAGGCCAAGAGGCAGAGCTGCCTCACTTCCCTGATGAGTGCCTGCATGGCCAGGCAAGCCCCTCCCTGGATCATGTCCAGAAGTCAGGATGGCAGAAGCCCTCTGGTCTCTATACTCTTTCCTGCCTAGCCATGTGGAACACACACCCTTTCCTTTCTCTCATTGGAAAAAGTCATTCACTTATTCAACAAATTATTAAATGCATTTTATGTGCTGGTCCAGTTAACATAGGAAATATCCCATCCTCAATCTGCTTATTTTAGTCCAAACAACACCTTGTAACTTCCCCAGTATCCAAGATATGACCTTCCCCTTCAAAAATCCTCCTCTACCATACTCAAAACAGGCATATTTACAGACAAGTTTGACCACTGTGGAAATGTTCACTAGGGGCTCAAAAATGAATAGTCTGGTTCAATTCTTTGTGTTTAGGTGCAGCTTCTTTTGCATATTCTCCTATTTACAAGAAACAGTATCCTCCACCAATATAGTTCATTAAAAAATAACTAATATTAAATTCAAACAAAAGAATATTTAGACATAGGTAAGATAGAGAGCCAACTACTCATTGTATACTGAAAATCTCTCTTCTCAGGAATTTTCTCCTGTGATCTAAGCTGAATCTATTCTGCCTTGAATATTATAATTATCTTTTAATTGGACGTAACTGATTGCTCTGAGTGGACTCCTCCGTTGCTTAGAAGGCATGAAAAAATGACTGTTGCTCTCCTATCATGGACAATTGTCTCTCTTGCTAGGAAAAACCCCTAAAACTTCCTTCCCAAGAGGAAGTATCCTTTCCAAGAGAAATAATCCCAGCCCTGTCATTGTCTCTGTATAGACATCTTGGTTCCACCAGATCCCTCTCCCTGTCCATCTCATCACTCTGAAGTTGGTGAACACAGAGCTGACAACAGAACCCCAGGCACAAAGAATCAGGATAAGAGGTGAGTAATTTATTTATTCACCCATTTAGTTTTTCAAGCAAAAACATTATATATATATAGTGGTACCTACCACATCTTAGATACTGTCAGGCTCCAGAGGCCTTTAGAGAATTCCAGTCTAATCAACTTTTAAAAATAAATTATTAGGTTTGTGCAAAATTAATGGCAGTTTTTGCCAACATAAATTTATGTTCTATATACATATAATAAAGAATATTTATAAATACTACCTATAATAGATAAATAATATATGTTGTACAAAGTATATGTAAGTATAAATATGTGTACAAATACTTAACAATAAATATTTTTGTATATTTATGTTTATATATATAAATATATGGACACATATATGTATACTCTATACTTATATATAAAAATATCTATAAAATATATAAAGAATATATTATATACTAAAATGTATATTCTATAAAGTATATATGAGTAAATCTATATACTTGTTATTTAAACTTATACATATTTGTACTTATATAGCTGTACAAGTATATTCCACATATATATATGTATCATAAGTATATATAAATATAAAAATATAAAGAATGTGTGTGTATTTACACCTTAATAGTACATTACAGGTACTACGTGAAAACAGAGAAAGATTTACCTAATTACCTAAATAAAGATTTACCTAATGCTACAGAAGGAAGTCAGGAGAGATCTGCCAGAAGAAATGATATTTGTACTAAGTCTTAAAAGATCAGCAAGTGTTTACTGGTTGGAAAAACAGGGGTGGTTTTTGCCAAGAAAGCAATAAATATAGAAGAATAAAAACAAGAAAAGTATGTGTGGGGAATTGAAGGAAAAAATGATATGGGTGTGTTAACTGGGAAAAGATGGGTTCGGAAAGGTGTCAAAACAAGAAGGGCCTGGCTAAAGATGGTGTTACAGGGTGTTTTAGGCTACCAGGACCACGCATAGAGAGACAAGGGTTCACATCTTATCCTGATTTTAGCTCACTACCAGGCCTTGGGATGGTTGTTTACCTTTTTATAGTTTTCTCCTTGTGAAGTAGGGATAAAATGTTTCATAGTTATGAGAAATATTCATGATTATGTAAAGTTTTTCACAGCATCTAAATCATGTATGACCTCAATGAATTGGACTATCACCACAGATCTTTTACAAGTTTGAACTTTATTCTAATGATGGGGAGCTACTGAAGGACTGAAAACAGTGCAGTGTTTCCTAGAGTTAGCACTTTCTGCATAATTTCCATGGCTGCAGTAGAGGATGGACCAAGGGATTGAGGAGCCTGGCTTTGCATGTTGAATGACAAGTCAGGCAAGCAGGTGTGGAAAAGCTAAGAACAAGGACACTGGCTACAGAGATGAAGACAAAAAATAGATTACAGGCATATATTAAAAGGACTTAGCTAAAAATTAGATACAGAAAGAGGGAGAGGGTTGAGTAGAGCACTAGCTCAAAAATGTTGTCTTGAATGACTGGAAATGGCAAATAATATAATCAAAAATCATACACATGAGAAGAATCAGGTGTGAAGAGATGGATGCTGGGCTCAATGTTAGACGTGTTGAGTTTCATCAGTATTCTTTTGGAAACACCTAGTGAGAAGGCAGAAACTCAGGCCTCATATGTAACAGAGTTATTTGGACTAGAGAGTAATGTCTAAGAGCCACTACTGTATAAGTAATAATAATAAAAGATAATATAATGAATGAGAATTGAAGGTGTTCAAGGACAGGAAACTGAGTAACATAAATATTTGAGCAATGGAAGTAACAGAGTACATAGAAGCTATCACAAAAATCAGAAGAGAATCAGCAGATCTTGGCATTAAGAATTTCTAGAGAGAGCTCTAAAAAGGAAGGCATAGCCAGGACACACAACTATTGCACACACAAAAAATAATAGTAATAATCAAAAAAAGCAGGTATGCTTAAGACTCTCCATTGCAATTTAAGGAGCATTGCTTTAGCTAAGAGGGTTATAAAAAAAACATTATAGGGTAGTTGTTTGAGTAGTAAACTGAGAAGTAAAGAAATGGAAAGGAAATGTGGACCATTTTTTTTTTAACTTTACAAATTCATTCTAAATTTATTGAAGAATGCACAGAAGTAGCAAAAAATATGTGAAAAAATAGAAGAATGACTTACTATAAAGCTGGACTAGTTAAAACAATGTAGCATTGTCTTAGAAATGAACTGATAGATTCATTACACAAAATAAAATTAATAAACAGATCCATATCTAGCAGTGAGGTGGCGGAAAACATTTCAAATGGGAGAAGAAATATTGAATTGTTTAAAAAAATAATATTGGGAAAATGGCCATCCATTAGGAAAAGATAAAGTTAGAGCCTTACTTCATACCATACGTAAAAATAAGTTTTGATTCAATTAAACATAAAAAGAAAAACTAAACATTTTAGAAATACATAGTTGAATAATTTCAGAATTATAGTCCAAGAGAGATCTTTTAAACTAAAGAAACTCTAGAAGTCATATTAAAAAAAAAAAAAAAGCAGATTTGCCAAGATAAAAAAAACTAGCACTTGTGTATTTTTTAAAAAGACACTTCATTAAAAGTTAAAAGACAAACAAACTGACAAGACAAACTGGGATAAAATATTAGTCACTTAAAACAGAAAAGTATTATGATGTTAAGAAAAAAACACACACAAAAAATAATAAAAATAAGGAAATGAGGTGAGGCCCCCCAAGGAGGGACAGTGACGGTGAAGGAGAGGTTTGAAAGACTAGAAGGTAAGGAATTGATATATTAATAATTTGGTTCAATACACTGAATCACGTCAGGTGAGGAAGGAACCAAAGGAACCTGAGTTTAGGTTTTAGAACAAGGCAACTGAAGGAAAGAGAGAAACATTCCTAATGAGATAGGGGAGCAAAAAGAAATCAGTTTGGGTTTGGAGTAGATTGATTTGGGGCTTCCATGTTAGCATTTATCCTACAAGGACTCCAACTCAATCTACTCCAGACCGTTCTTTTACCCCTTGCCAAAGTGATGTAGGCCTTATATCCACGCAGCACCTCTAATCTCAACTCAAAACTCACAAGTATAATAAAATTCAAAGTAGCTTGCATGACCTGCAAGATCATACATGACGTAGCATTTAGCTGCCACTTCAAGTGCATTTGCCACCATTCCCCACCTTGCTTCCTCCATTGAATATACATTGTCCTTCTTTTGTCTTTTAAACTTGTCAAGCTGCTCTCTGCTTCTGGAACTTTCACTTGTTCTTCCTTCTTCCTTGAATGTTTTTCTTTAAGATAGCCACACACTTGCCCTCTGATTTTGATTGCTTCTCTAAAATTACCTCCTCAGAGAGGTCTTCGCTGACTACGCTATATAAAATGCATAACTCTCACCTTCCTCCTTTACTCCACATTTCTTTATTGCATTACATTACCTTGCATTGTAGTATGTATGTATGTGTTTCCTTTTACCTCTATTCTGTTTCTGTTCATTATATTTTCAGTACTTAGTTGCAAAAGTAATGTGGTTTTGGCCATTGAAAGTAACGGTAAAAACCACAATTACTTTTGCACCAACCTAATAGAATCATGTCTGCCATGTAACACAATTTCAATATCTATTTATTGAATCAATTAATAAATAATTGTTGAAGTAAGATTAATGGCAGTGATACATTTTAAATAATTTATTCAAATAACATTTAAAGGGTTCCAACGGTGTGGTGGCTAAAATAGTCAATGCCTAGAGCTAAAATTAAAATTAAAAAAGAGACAGGCAAGGTTTATGTCCACAAGCAATTCACATTATAGAGGCAATACAGAAATTGACAATGCTGCAAGGAAAGTATCATGGTAATTAATGCATAGTGAACTATAGGAACTCATAGGAGAGGGTATTCAAACTAAACTTGAGGAATTTAAGAAGGCCTGAAGGATATCATATCTAAGTTAAGGTGGGTTGTATCAGTAGAAGGTTACTAGACAAAGATTAAGGGAAAGCTATCTAAGGAAAAAATGTTTTTATTCCAGGAAGAATGAAAATACAAATGTTTACATATGAGCAAGAATACTAGATAAACTGGAAGAATTGTTTAGTGTCATTAACACCATAAATGTAACAGAGAAAATTAAGGTATATAAGAAAATAGGATATACACAGAGAGAAAATAAGGTAGGGTCTTGAATGTCATTTTAAACCTTTTTTACTTCGTTAAAAACTTTTATGTCTCTCTTGCTATATAGTAGTCAACTGAATAGAGTAGTACAAAAGATAAGTCACTGGAATGTCCAGAAAGAGTGATCTGAATTAGAATAGCATCAGTGAAGGTGACGGTGAGTAAACAGACTTGAATTATTCAGTAAACAGAAACCCCAGGACTTGGTGATTGGTTGATTAGATACTACGGAGAGATGTGATACAGAGAAGTCTAACATATAACATGATATTTGACTTGGGCCACTGAGATAACAAAAAGTACAGATGTTGCTAGAATCTGGAAATCAAAAGAGAAGAAGACAAGTTCTGGAATTCTATATTTGTTATTTACCAATATATGGATGGTAAATGAAATCACGGGAGTGGATGACATTAAGAAGAAATAATAGAATATGGCCAGAAAATTGCCAAGGATGGGAAGAGCTATACTTGAGGGTGGAGCAGTAAAGACACACCAGCAACGAGGCAGAGAGGAACTGGAATAATAGAAATACAGAGGAAAACTGGTGAGAGCAATGTTATCAAAGAAAGTTCAGTAGTGAGCCTGGTGGAATTCATAAGGGTGGAGTAGATAATACTAAAGGTGATGATGACCATGGTCCTGCTTGTGATGTTGTGAATGTTAGTGAAGCTGAAGAATTAGTAACCAGAAATATCCATTTATTTTCAGCTCAATCCCCGAGGAATGTCACCCCAATATTCACGCAGTCCTCAATTCATGCCACTGTCCAACATTACTCAGTTTAGCCCCATGTTCTATCTCACCAGCTTTCCTGGATTGGAAGCCATCAAACACTGGATTTTCATCCCCTTTTTCTTTTTATGTACCTGGTGGCCATCTCAGGCAATTGTTTCATTCTGATCATTATTAAGACCAGCCCTCGTCTGCACACACCCATGTACTATCTACTGTCCTTGCTGGCCCTGACTGACCTGGGGCTGTGTATATTCACCTTGCCCATCACTATGGGGATCTTCTGGTTTAACTCCCATCATATCTACTTTGGAGCATGTCAAATCCAGATGTTCTGCATCCACTCATTTTCCTTCATGGAGCCCTCAGTGCTCCTCATCATGTCCTTTGACCGCTTTGTGGCCATCTGCCACCCTCTGAGGTATTTGGTCATTATCACTGGCCAGAGAGTGGTCAGGGCAGGCCTGATTGTCATTTTCCGGGGACCTGTGGCCACTATCCCTATTGTCCTCCTCCTGAAGGCTTTTCCCTACTGTGGATCTGTGGTCCTCTCCCACTCGTTTTGCCTGCACCAGGAAGTGATACAGCTGGGCTGCACAGATACCACCTTCAATAACCTGTGTGGACTGGTGGTAGTAGTTTTCACTGTGATGCTGGACCTGGTGCTCATCACACTGTCCTATGGACTCATCCTGCACACAGTAGCAGGCCTGGCCTCCCAGGAGGACCAGCACCATGCCTTTCAGACATGCACTGCTCATCTCTGTGCTGGGCTAGTATTCTTTGTGCCCATGATGGGGCTGTCCCTGGTGCACCGTTTTGGGAACTATGCCCCCTGCTTTTCATCTTCTTATGGCCAATGTCTACCTTTTTGTGCCTCCCATGCTTAACCCAATCATATATAGTGTGAAGACTAAGGAGATCCGCCATGCCATTATCAAGTTCCTAGGTCTTAAAAAGGCCAGTTCTGAGTCCTGGGGCTAAAACTGCCCCTGGGTACCTATAAGAAGGCCCCAAATTGGACTGAAAATTTGGAGTATTGAGTATGTATTATAGTACCCCATGCTCTCAAAGTTTTTTGCTCCCATCCTAAATAAAGTATGGGCAAATTTATTTCTTCAGCTGTGGCTTAAAAAAAAAACTGACCTTCCCGGCCGGGCGCGTTGGCTCAAGCCTGTAATCCCAGCACTTTGGGAGGCCGAGACGGGTGGATCATGAGGTCAGGAGATCGAGACCATCCTGGTCTACACGGTGAAACCCCATCTCTACTAAAAAATACAAAAAACTAGCCGGGCGAGATGGCGGGCGCCTGTAGTCCCAGCTACTCGGGAGGCTGAGGCAGGAGAATGGCGTAAACCCGGGAGGCGGAGCTTGCAGTGAGCCGAGATCGCGCCACTGCACTCCAGCCTGGGCGACAGAGCTAGACTCCGTCTCAAAAAAAAAAAAAAAAAAAAAAAAAAAAAAAAAAAACTGACCTTCTCTTGCTTAAATTTGAATGACTCCTCCTACATCTGAGAACTGGCATTTTTGGTAGCATCAAAGCTATCCAGAAAGCAGCTTTGTTGAAGACCATCATCAATGTAACTAAAACTAAAATGAAACTAAATAAAAACTAAAAAGAACAATAAGTAACAGAGCACCCAGAAGAGAGCCTGGCAGAGACCAGGTAAATGCCATTTGCTCTAACTCACATCTGGAAATACACCTCCTTCAATGGTTCCTTGGGACTGCTTCCATCTTCTCTACCTGGCCAATTTCTTCTCATCTTTTTCTATGTTGATCAGCAATAACTTTCAGACCCCCAAGTCACATCAGAAACCTCAGAACTCCTGCATTCTTCCTCAACACCTGGTTCAAGCAACACCCACCGTCACCCCCACCTCCCCAAACTTCTGAGGTTCTGCTCTCTCCTGACCATATTCCTCTAGAAGAAGAGACTTTGACCCTATCCTTGACTCCTCTCATCCTGATTTTACCTTACAACCTGAAGTCCAACATTAAGCTAAAGTCAGTATTTACTTTTAGGTGCTTTAGTTGTGTGATATTGAACAATGACATGTAATGTGAGAAAACTTCAGCCAAGGAAACTCCCACAAACATATTGAAGTCAAAAGCCCATTGCTCAGGAGGAAATAAACTTTACATTGGTTGATCAGCCTGTCCCTACGAGTGATTAAATGCAATCCTTGCAGAAGTCTCAGCTTTGAAGTTGCTTCCTCAAGGACGTTTTCACAGATAGCTCCTCCCTTTCCAATAGTGGAGCACCAAATGTTCCATCAGTTTCCTTCCACCGTGCCCTGCATGACATTTGTCCTGCGTGACATTTGTCACGTGCCCTGCGTGACATTTGTCACACAGTAACGTCCTGTTTATGAAGGTGTGTGCATGTGTCCATTAGAACAACTAAAGATCCTTGGAGAAATTATGCATGTCTTGCACACCAGTAAATCTATATAAATACAATATTTGGGAGGCCAAGGTGGGAGGATTGCTGAAGGCCAAGAGTTTGAGACCGACCTGGACAACATAGGAAGATACTGCCCCTATCAAAAATATATACATATATTTATAAATATTTTATATATTAACATAACATGTATATGTGTGTGTGTATATATACACATGAATACCTAGCCTAGCACACGCTATATACTCGATAAATAAATATTAAATGTATGTGTGGACATATAGATACATAAAGTGGGATCCAGAGCTAACAGAAGTTCTCTTCTTGTCTCGAGGAACTCCTCCTCTTCACATTCAGAAACCAAGAAGACACCTTTCTGCTGGCATCCATCAAGATGTTGTCTTCATTGTCCCAGTTCTACTTCACTCAGGCTCTCTGGATCCTCCCACCCATTCTCCTACAGGTTAAAATTACCATGAGGCCAGGCAGAGTGGCTTATGCTGTAATCCCAGCACTTTGGGAGGCCAAGGTGGGAGGATTGCTGAAGGCCAAGAGTTTGAGACTGACCTGGACAACATAGGAAGATACTGCCCCTATCAAAAATATATACATATATTTATAAATATTTTATATATTAACATAACATGTATATGTGTGTGTGTATATATACACATGAATACCTATATATGTATATATAGGTATATATGAGTGTGTGTATACATATATCTACATAATATATAAGAGAGAGAGTGTGTGTGTGCATACATATACCTACATATATATATGTACACACACATTCACACACTCTTATATATTATGACCAGGAGATACTTCCTGAAAGTTGTTCTTCAAAGTTCTGGGGAATGAGAAAGCTTGTACATAAACCATCACTTCTGCTGTCTGATCAGGGTCCACAAAAAATGTGCTAAGTTGTTTAATTAACTAAACTCTACATTTCTTAGCATGGATTTAGCAGTATAGAAGTTCCTGGGCCCTGAATAGTGATATCCCTGCCTCCACAATAAGGCAGACTTTCCTGCCTCTATGTTCCAGGCTCTGCCTCCTCTCTCCCCAACTCCTCCCCTCCTCTTTATTTCTTTTTTTTTTAGCCTGAGGCTGAGGTGGGAAGAGTGCTTGAGCCCAGTGGGTTGAGGCTGTAGTGAGCCATAATCACGCCACTGCCTGGGTGACCAAGTGAGACCCCATTTCAAAGATAAAAAGGAAAAGAAACAAAATTCAAAGTGAAATTTAAAAAAGAACCAAACAAGAGCTATTTATGACAAACACACAGCTAATATCATACTTAATGGGCAAAAACTGGAAGCATTCCCTTTGGAAACTGGCACAAGACAGGGATGCCCTCTCTCACCACTCCTATTCAACATAGTGTTGGAAGTTCTGGCTAGGGCAATCAGGCAAGAGAAAGAAATAAAGGGTATTCAGTTAGGAAAAGAGGAAGTCAAATTATCCCTGTTTGCAGATGACATGATTGTATATTTAGAAAACCCCATTGTCTCAACCCAAAATCTCCTTAAACTGGTAAGAAACTTCAGCAAAGTCTCAGGATACAAAATCAATGTGCAAAAATCACAAGCATTCTTATACACCGGTAACAGACAAATAGCCAAATCATGAATGAACTCCCATTCACAACAGCTTCAAAGAGAATAAAATACCTAGGAATCCAACTTACAAGAGATGTAAAGGACCCCTTCAAGGAGAACTACAAACCACTGCTCAGTGAAATCAAAGAGGACACAAACAAATGGAAGAACATTCCATGCTCATGGATAGGAAGAATCAATATTGTGAAAATGGCCATACTGCACAAGGTTATTTATAGATCCAGTGCCATCCCCATCAAGCTACCAATGAGTTTCTTCACAGAATTGGAGAAAACTGTTTTAAAGTTCATATGGGACCAAAAAAGACCCCGCATTGCCAAGACAATCCTAAGTCAAAAGAACAAAGCTGGAGGCATCACGCCACCTGACTTCAAACTATACTATAAGGCTATAGTAACCAAAACAGCATGGTACTGGTACCAAAACAGAGATACAGAGCAATGGAACAGAACAGAGTCCTCAGAAATAATACCACACATCTACAGCCATCTGATCTTTGACAAACCTGACAAAAACAAGAAATGGGGAAAGGATTCCCTATTTAATAAATGGTGCTGGGATAATTGGCTAGCCATAAGTAGAAAGCTGAAACTGGATCCTTTCCTTACTCCTTATACGAAAATTAATTCAAGATGGATTAGAGACTTAAATGTTAGACCTAATACCATAAAAACCCTAGAAGAAAACCTAGGTAATACCATTCACGACATAGGCATGGGCAAGGACTTCATGTCTAAAACACCAAAAGCAACGGCAACAAAAGCCAAAATTGACAAATGGGATCTAATTATAAAGAGCTTCTGCACAACAAAAGAAACTACCATCAGAGTGAACAGGCAACCTACAGAATGGGAGAAAATTTTTGCAATCTACTCATCTGACAAAGGGCTAATATCCAGAACCTATAAAGAACTCAATCAAATTTACAAGAAAAAATCAAACAACCCCATCAAAAAGTAGGCAAAGAATATGAATAGACACTTCTCAAAAGAAGACATTCATACAGCCAACAGACACATGAAAAAATGCTCATCATCACTCGCCATCAGAGAAATGCAAATCAAAACCACAATGAGATACCATCTCACACCAGTTAGAATGGCAATCATTAAAAAATCAGGAAACAACAGGTGCTGGAGAGAATGTGGAGAAATAGGAACACTTTTACACTTTTGGTGGGACTGTAAACTAGTTCAACCATTGTGGAAAACAGTATGGCGATTTCAAGGATCTAGAACTAGTAATACCATTTGACCCAGCCATCTCATTACTGGGGATATACCCAAAGGATTATAAATCATGCTGCTATAAAGACACATATGCACACGTATGTTTATTGCGGCACTATTCACAATAGCAAAGACTTGGAATCAACCCAAATGTCCACCAGTGACAGACTGAATTAAGAAAATGTGGCACATGTACACCGTGGAATACTATGCAGCCATAAAAAAGGATGAGTTTGTGTCCTTTATAGGGACATGGATGAAGCTGGAAACCATCATTCTCAGCAAACAAGAAACAGAAAACCAAATACCGCATGTTCTCACTCATAGGTGGGAAATGAACAATGAGATCACTTGGACATAGGAAGAACAGAAAACCAAATACCGCATGTTCTCACTCATAGGTGGGATATGAACAATGAGATCACTTGGACATAGGAAGGGGAGCATCACACACCGGGTCCTATTATGGGGAGGGGGTGGGAGGAGGGATAGCATTAGGAGATATACCTAATGTAAATGATGAGTTATTGGGTGCAGCACACCAACATGGCACATGTATACATATGTAACAAACCTGCGCGTTGTTCACATGTACCCTAGAATTTTAAGTATAAAAAAAAAAAAAAAAGAACCAAACGCTAAAAATGTGTATGTATGTTTGTGCGGTTTCTTGTGTATGTTTGTATGTATGTGTGGGTGCTGTCAGAATCTCAGGCTTGGGAGGCCCTCTGGAACCCAGCAGTTTCTCCAGCCTTACAGGCTGGCACTCCTTAAACATAAGCTCCATTCCAAACTTTAATTTACATCCACATAGTAGGCCACATTACTCAATAGCAATTCTGGGACTTAGAATATTCTTCTACATGTTTAGAGGAAATTTCTATTCTATAGATCTCATTTGGTAGAATGGGGTATAAAAAATGAAGGATTTGGATTAGATTAGCATTGAAGTCCCATTTTGCCTCTTATTAACAAATAGACCACTGACCTCTAAATTTCATTCTTTTCAAATTAGGAAATACATATAGGTAATAACATATTTGGAAACTTCTACCTTACCGAAATTTAAAATGCAAATTAACATATTTTATTTTATTACTAAACGAATATTAAAGAAAAGAGTTAACAATCAATATCTGTGCTGTTAAGAATGTGGTAAAAGAGGTATTTTCACACACTGGAATAAAAATGTGGTTTAATTTGCATTTCAGAAAAAAATACATCAAAAGTCTTGAAAATATTCATGCTCTGTGTCTCAGAAATGCCACTTCTAAAAATCTGTCCTAAATAAAGGATAAATTAAAAATTTAGGATGTAAGCTACTTGTGGCAAAATATTTTTCCTGTTTGCTCACAGTTCTAAATCCAGCTCCTAAGTCAATGATCAATAAATATGTGTTGAACTATTTAATAAGTGAATATTATTTTTTTATTATTATTATTATACTTTAAGTTCTAGGGAACATGTGCATAACATGCAGGTTTGTTACATATGTATACTTGTGCCATGTTGGTGTGCTGCACCCATCAACTCGTCAGCACCCATCAATTCGTCATTTATATCAGGTATAACCCCCAATGCAATCCCTCCGAAGGGGAACATCACACATCGGGGCCTATCATGGGGAGGGGGCAGGGGGGAGGGAATATTATAATTTAATTGTGTTATTGTCTATAATTTTAAGAATGTAAGCACACAAAATGTCTAGAACAAAAATGTTACATAAATCAAAGCATATTCATTTGATGCACTATTTATTATTAAAATGACATTTAAATGCTTAGGAAACTTAGCAAAATATTAAGTGAAAAACAATGAGCAAAATTATGTACAGAACAATCACTATGTAAAAGGTTATAAATACTTGTATCAAAAGAAAAAAGCTGTGATATATCTTATTTTCTATATGTGTTTCTCTATCTTTGCCTTATACCAATTTTCTGAAGAAGATATTTCAGTTTTATAATCTAAAAAGAGCATTTTACAATGACTATAAAAGGTTATATATTATGCTGAAGATGACAGTGAAGATGATAATTGTGATCATGATAAATGCTAATATTTATTAAGCATTTAAGTCACGGTAGAGAGTGCTGAGTACTTTTTTATTTTCATTATTTTTCATTATTTCATTTAATTTTCTCACCAAACCTGTAAAGTAGGGACATATTATTATTTTCAATATTTTAAAATTAGGAAACTTGAGGTTTAGAGAGGAAAGGAACTTTCCTTAGTTAAATCACTAACATAAGTCAGAACTGAAATTCAATATCAAGCATGTCTGATTTTCTTAAACCATTATGCTGGACCTCCTCTCCAAACAAGGTCACTCGATTCAGGGCTGTGTTTTCCATGTTATACTGAAGGAAGTCCCATCACCTGGCTTCTCCCTAACTTTTTTGTTCTCTTTCCTAGAATATATTATCTATTTTTCCATTTAGTATCAGGAAAAGATAGCAACAGAAAGCAGTAACATAAAATTATTGTATTAAATACTTTTTAAATAGACTTGACTTTAAGAGTTATAGGTTCACAGAAAAACTCAGCAAAAGGTACTGAGTACCTTCTATTTTGCATATAATAGTTTTTTAAGCACATATTATAACCTAGGTATTATTCTAAGGGCATAATACACTATAAGTCACTTTATCTTGACAATAACCTTATGAAATGGGTACTACTAGATTATCCATTTTACAGATAAGTACACTGAGGCTGAGAGACAAAATATCTTGCCCAGTATTATACCAAGTTTGACAGTTCTCTCTGACTGTGGTGCTTGTAGTTTTAACTATGCTCCACTGATACAACAACAACAATGAACACAATAAATACATACATACATACATACATACATACATATATAAAATCAGCCAAAGCTGTACATATTCCTGCTAATGACACTATCTGCTTTAAACGGTCTGGTCCATTCTTCAGCACAAGCCTATATTCCTGCAGGCAAAAATCTTTACAACTATTCCCTGTTATTTAATATCCACAAGCCTCTGTAAGTCTTTGAAATTGATACTGTATCTGTAAAACACAGATGGCTCATGTAATTGAAGTTCACATAATTTTATGTCTTTGTGACAACTCTGAGCCTTTGTACATGTTTTCCCCTCTATCTAAAGTGTTCCCTATTTTGAATGATAGTGCAGACATGAGTAAGGAAAGCTTGCTAAATATTTGTATTACCTGAGAAGTCTGTTTTTGCCTCATCAAGGAAAGTTTTTTCACATGAACCTCCTGCAGAAGACAATGCTTTCTGAAAGACAGACTTTGTGTCTTACTATTAATGCTTGCATTCAAATATCTGACCCAAAGCTTGTGATCTTTACATATTTGCTCAGTGAATGACGGTGAATAACTACCTGGTTGTAAAGACAGACTCAAGAGGAGTTTTGTCTGGGAAAAGAAAAGAAAGACGAAAAAAGAGGACTGAGAAGCACCCAATAAATTTTCTTACAAAGTTGGCAGCTGAGGAAAGAAGAGAGTGAAAGATCATCTGGCTCACTGAAATCCCTCTTAGGGGTACTCACAGTTCACGAAATTTCCATTTAAGATAACTGGGCATCTCAAATGCTTTGATCTAAGAGGATGCTAATCCCTCTTTGGCATTCATCAAGTCTGCATCCATCTAGGGAGATTCCTTTGAGGGTGAAAGACCCAAGGGAGAGAGACAGTTTTATAAGTGCCAGTGCAGCCAGTGTAGAATGGCATCCCCAGAAGAGGCTTAATATCATCGAGTTAAGTAAATAATTAGATGGCATTAATTAAAACAGTGCAGAATGCAGAGAAGGAGTTTAGACTGCTTGTGAAGGCAGTGAATAATTAAGGGGCAACCAAGTCCAGGCAGTACAGAGAGGCCAGACCATCCAGCAGGAGACTGGTGTCCAGTTATAGCAGAAGCCATTGTGCTAACTGCCCTGTTAACCTTCAAACACATTGCCCCTTCCCCAGAGTGAATAGGCCTCTTGAAATTGATGATGCCCTCTCTATCAAGTGCCAACTTGAGCTTCTCTACATTCCTGCTGATGGGCTTCCCAGGCTTGGAGTGGGCTCACCAGTTGATCTCACTGTCCATTTTTGTAGGATACCTTGTGGCCCTTGTGGATAATGCCACCATCTTTCATCTGGTATGGCTGTGACAGACTTGGGCTTGTGCATGTCCACGCTGCCCTCTGTGCTGGGTGTGCTGTGGTTTGATGCTCGCACAGTGAACCTGGTGCCCTGTGTTCTGCAGCAGCATTTCCTCCACTCCTTCTTCATGGAGTCAGCCATGCTCTTTACTATGGCTCTGGACCTCCTAGTGGCCATCTGATCCCCACTGTGCTATGCATCTGGGCTCACAGGTCCCCGCGTAGCATTGATTGGGGTTGTGCTGAGCGTGCGATGTGCTGCCATCAGTGCTGCACCTTCATTGCACCTATTAAAATTTGACTACTGTCGACCTGGGGCACTCTCCCATGCTTACTGTCTTCACCAAGACATGATCCTTCTGGCCTGCTCTGACACACATTTCAACAGACTCTATGGGCTGTGCATCAATATGCTGGCCATGGGCTCTGATGTTCTTTTTATCCTACTCTCCTACATTGTCACCTCTGCACTGTGCTGGCCATCGTCTTTGCAGGGGAGCAGCTGAAGGCCCTCAACACTTGTGTCTCCCACATCCTGGCTGTGTTCTGTTTCTACATGCCTGTGTTAGGCTTGCCCATTGTCCACAGGCTTGGGCGCCACACCTCACCCTTGGTGCATATCCTCATGGGCACTGTCCCTGTGCTCTTCCCACCCTTGATGAACCCTGTTATCAACAGCATCAAGACCCAGCAGATTCGTAGGGCCATTCTCAAGGTGATTTCACTGGGGAAGATAAAATGACAAATTGGGGATGGACCACAGCAATTCAAAATAAGGAATTAGTTAATAACTCTTTCTAGAACCCTCTCACCACAAAGCAATTTTTATTTACTTCTTTTCATGTGACCAGTTGATTGCACATTGTGAACTGACTCTACTGTTAAAATAAAGTTGATACTCATTACTTCTTATGTATATATGTGTAACTATGTCATCACTATTTTCTTACATGAAAAATAATTACTGTTTTTTACATAAATGTTTGCCAGTTCAAAGATGCTGTTTTATTTTTATGAATACATAATAGGAGTACTAATTTTATAAGGCATAGGTGATATTTTGATACAAGTATACAATGTGTAACGATCAAATCAGGGTAACTGGGATATCTATCACCTCAAGCATTTATCATTTCTTTGTGACAGGAACATTCCAATTCTACTTTTTGTTATTTCAAAATATGCAATAAATTATAACTGCAGTTGCCCTGCTGTACTAAAGAACACTAACTTTATTTTTTATTTCTCCATCCTAACTTTATTTTTGTACCCATAACCAACCCTTCTCTATATTCCCCTTTCAGATTCTGGTAACCATCATTCTACTCTCTATCTCCACGAGTTCAATTTTTTTTTTTTAAATCTCCCACATATGAGTAAGAACATGTGATATTCCTGATTCTGTGCAAGGGCTCGTTCACTTAAACAATGTCCTCTACTTCCATCTATGTTGTTGTAAGTGACAGGATTTCATTATTTCTTATGGCTGAATAATATTTCATTATGTATATGCACCACATTTTATTTATTCATTCACGTGTCAACGGACCCTTAGGTTGATTCTATACTTTGGCTATTGTGAATACTGCTGCAATAAACATGAAAATGTAGATATCTCTTTGATAGACTGATTTTTTTTCTTTTGGATATGTACCCAACAGTAGGATCACTGGATTAAATAGTAGTTCTATTTTTAGCTTTTTGAGGAACCTCCATACTGTTCTCCATTGTGGCTATACAGATTTATGCTCCCATCAAGAGTGTATGGGGTTTCTTTATCCACATCCTCACCAACACTCATTACAGCCTGTCTTTTTTTTTTTTTTTTTTTTTCACCTTTTATTTTAGATTCAGTGGGTCGTGTGCAGGTTTGTTACATGGGCAAACTGCATGTTGCTGAGGTTTGGTGTATGAATGATTTCATTGCCCAGGTAGTGAGCGTAGTTCCTGATGGTAGTTTTTCACCTTTGCTTCTCTTCTGCCCTCCCCATCTGGTTATCCCTATTGCCTATTGTTCCTGTCTTCATGTCCTGTCCATGTGTACTCAATGTTTAGCTTTCACTTCCAAGTAAGAACGTGTAGTAGTTGGTTTTCTGTTCCTGTGTTAATTGACTTAGGATAATGGCCTCCAGCTGCACCCATATTGCTGCAAATGACATGACTTTACTCTTTTCTGTGGGTTCATAATATTCCATGGTGTATATGTACCATATTTTCTTTATCTAGTGCACTATTGATGGGCATATCTTGTCCACCATTGATGAGAATTGATGCCATATATTTACTATTATAAATACTGTTGGAACAAACATAGGAGTTCATGTGTCTTTTTGGTAGAATGATTTATTTTCCTTTGAGCATATCACCCAGTAGTGGGATTGCTGGGTTGAATGGTATAGTTCTATTCTAAGTTCTTTGATAAATCTTCAAACCACTCACCAGAGTGGCTAAACTGATTAATATTCCTGCCAACAATGTATAAGAATTCTGTTTTCTCAGCAACCCCATCAACATTTGCTATTCTTTGTCTTTTTCATAGTGGGCATTCTGGAGGACTCAGGGCAAGATGGCCAACTAGATGCAACCAAGAAGTGCTGCATTCTGACTGGTGGGAGATGGCATCTCATTGTGGTTTGATTTGCATTTCTCTAATAATTAGTGATGTTGAACATTTTTATGTGTACTTTTGGCCATTTGTATGTCTTTTTCAAGAAGTGTCACTTCTTGTCCTTGGCCCATTTTGTAATGGGGTTATTTGCTCTGTGTTGTTGTTGAGTTGTTTAAGCTCCTTATAGATTCTGGATATCAGACCTTTGTTGTATATATAGTTTGCTAGTATGTTCTCCCACTCTTACCTTATCTGTTTACTCTGTTGATAGTTTCTGTTGCTGTACAGAAGCTCTTTAGTTTGATTTCCACTTGTCATTTTTTGATTTTGTTGCAATTGCTTTTGGGGACTTATTCATAAAGTCTTTGCCAAGGTTAATGTCCAGAATGGTATTTCCTAGGTTTTCTTTTAGGAGATTAACAGTTTGGGGTTCTACATTTAAGTTCATAATGCATCTGGAGTTAGTTCTTGATATGGTGAAATGTATGGGTCCTGTTTCATTCTTCTTCAATTTGCCTATCTTTTGAATAAAAGCCATTTTAACTGGGGTGAGATGATATCTCACTGTAGTTTTGATTTGTATTTCCATAATGGTTAGTGATGTTGAGTATTTTTTAATACCTATTTGCCATTTGCATGTCTTCTTTTGAAAAACATTTATTGAGCTCTTTTGCCTACTTCAAATCAAATTATTTAGGTTTTGTTTGGGTTTTGTTTTGTTTTCTGCTGTTGAGTTAGTTGACCTTTTTTGTATATTCTGATCATTAATTCCTTATCAGATGGCTAGTTTGCAAATATTTTTTCCCATTCTGTGAGATATCTCTTCACTTAGTTGATTGTTTTCTTTGCTGTGCAGAAAACAATCAATTTTTTGTTTGATGTGATCTTATTTGTCTAGTTTTGCTTTGGTTGCCTATGCTTTTGTGGTCTTACTCAAGAAATCTTTGCCCACAAGAGTCCTGGAGAATTTCTCTGATGTTTCCTCCCAGTAATTTTATAGTTTTTGGTCTTTGATTTAAGTCTTTCATCCATATTTTAATGTGGCGAGAGATAAGGGTCTAGTTTCATTATTTTGCATGCAAATACCAGTTTTCACAGCACTATGTTTTGAAGACACTATTCTTTCCCCAATATATGTTCTTGGCACCTTTGTCAAAAATCAGTTGAGCGTAAATGAGTGGATTCATTCCTGGGTTATCTATCCTGCCATATTGGTTTATGTATCTGTCTTTATGCCAGTACCATATGGTTTTGGTTACTATGTCACTGTAGTATAATTTGAAATTAGATAATGTGATGTCCCTACCTGTGTTCTTTTTGCTCAGGATTGCTTTGACTATTCTGAGTCTTTTGAGGTTCCATGTAAATCTTAGAACTTTTTTCTCTCTTTCTGTTAAGAATACCATTAGAATTTTGATAGGGATTGCATTGCATCTGTAGACTCAATGACGGGCCACACTTACACAATTCCCCCTAGTGTACACCCTCATGGGTCCTGTTTCTATGATCTTTCCACCCCCGATGAACTGTGTTATCTATAACATCAAGATGCAGCAGATCCTTGAGGTCAGTTAACTCCCATAACAAAAACCAAAAAAGTTCTTTTTGATTTTTACCTACAACATATTCAGCAGTTCTTTTTGAAGATAATTTATGCTTTGGGCAGAAAGTTGTCTATTTGCGGTACCAGGCAACTACCAAATTTATTGTCTTGCAAGCGGACAAGTGCCTTTGAACATAAAATCACAGTCCTCTGGATCTACACATAATGACACTGGGATGGATTGTCATGAGTAGTATGCCCTATCAAAGACCTTTCTTTCGGACATTGAATTTCTACATTTATATATCACGAACTTCATAAAGTGGACAATCCTTAACCTAAGGAGTAAATCACTCATCTCTGCCTCAGTTGCCAGCTTCTTCGGGTCTTGCATGCTCCAAATGATATTTGAAAATAAGAATCTCTTGTTTCCTTATTCCCAGAAATGGTATTTCCACCTAAGGAATAATAATAAGTAATTCTTTCAAAAATACAGGCTGGGTTCTTTCTTCATGTGCAGTGCACACTAAATATGTCCCCAGCCCTCTTGTAATTCACAGCTATCATGCCCTGGTTCTATACCTGCTTCCCATTAATGCTCATCTGCCAAGTGTCTGCGCTTCAAGACCATGTCTCATCTTTGATGATCTGATAAATCCACCATTTAAGAGATGATTGTCAGTATCAACCCTTATAATTCCAAGACAATTCAGCAGATAAGTGAATTGCTGCTGGAGGGTTGTCTGTGGTTTACTTTTAGTGAAGTAAATGTCACATTGAGATAAAGAGTGATTTTATGCACTTATTTGATATTTTTAAAAAGAATTACCAATCATATATTAAAAATTAAAATGTCAAGAATGATTTCATTTTGGCAAACTGTTTATTGATAGATGAATGACTCTACATCATTCCCATTTGGGGATGCAGGGAGTGAAGGCAGCACAAAAATTGAAGAAAAATAAAATAGCAGACACTAAACTAAAAACTTTATAGTAAAGAAATCTAAAGGCATGATATGTGTTGCACATATGTAACAGTGATTTAAACTAGGTGCCGTATCTGTTAGGCACTCTGAGTCTATTTCTATCTTATATAACAAAAATATTCCAGTCCTGTTCCAGGTCCCATGCAGTATTATTTGGAGTAGAGAGATAAAACACACTTGTTCCCTGATCCAAGAAGTATCCTGATACAGTAAAAAAGGTAAACAAGCAAACAGACCATTACTATGTCCTACATCTTACACATACATCGTACAGTCCAATTCTGAGAGGCAGGTCTTTGCTGCTCTCTCCCAGATACTACTTGGGATCATAGTCTTGAGAATGTAGGCCTTTTAAACTATTATCTATTCCTACTGAATTGTGGCCTCTTTATATCAGCCGTGGTATCTTAAGTGTGGAAAAAAGAAAAGATGAGCCTATATCTGATTGGTTTCAATATTCAGTGAGTCTTGAATCTTACAGTTCAAAGGTAATACCCCCTTTTCAACTCCTTCCTACACAGATTTTGGTCCCCAGACCCTATCAATTTTTTAAAATATTTTTTTAGATTTGCCTATCATGGGAATTGATCTAAGCCTTCCTTGAGTTCCCTCCATACCTTTCATTTGTAAATTAAATATGAAATAAAGGTGAGTTTCTGCTTACTTGTCAACTACCTCTTGTCCAAAACTTCATATTTTGTAATATACTACCTAATCACTTATGACCCAATTTCTACTCATTATTTAAAGAAGAAATTAATAGATTTCGCACAACCAAGCAGTAGCACTAAGCTTAAAAAACAGAAAGTATGGGCCAGGCACAGTGGCTCACTCCTGTAATCCCAACACTTTGAGAGGTTGAGGTGGGCAGATCACTTGAGGTCAGGAGTTCGAGACCACCCTGACTAACATGGAGAAACCCTGTCTCTACCGAAGAAATACAAAAATTAGCTGGGCGTGGTGGCACATACCTGTAATTCTAGCTACTCGGGAGACTGAGGTAGGAGACTCACTTGAACCTGGGAGGCGGAGGTTGCGGTGAGCTGAGATCACACCATTGCCCTCCAGCCTGGGCAACAAGTGAAACTCCATCTCAAAAAAAAAAAAAAAAATTATGCTTTTTCTGAATCTTATGTGCTCATCTAGTTTCTAAGAGATTATTAATCTTTTAATATCGAGCAACAATTTTATGTGATAGTTGTATGTAATAACTGATATTTGAATAAATAAAATTTCTTACTACCAGAACTCAAACAAGGTTAAGAAAATCACAAAAAATGAGGTGAACAAATGTTCTATGACTTTTCTGGTGCCATATATATTTCTTGAGTTGTCAAAACATGAATGCATGTCACATTATCCATGAAAAAAACTAAAAGAGTAATAGTTTATATGAATTTCAAACTGTGTTCATTATTAATGTTATTACATCAAAATGTGATCCAGCTATGAAAGCATAAAGAATTCTGCAAATCATCCTCCAAAATTAAGGAATAAAATGGGATAAAATTATCAAAAGCAACCATCTCAGGGATCAAAAATTGAAAGTCAAACAACAAACTGAGAAGTATCTATTCCTGAGAAACTGTTAGAACATTTAGTAAGATCAGTGAGAGTCTGTGCCATCTTGTCAGGGCTCCTTCTACATCCCCAGCATCCAGGGTGGTTTGTGAGAACTATTGTTTTACTAGCATTGAGCTTGGGATTCTCCTTGGCTGAAAAAGCAAGTATGATTTAAGTGGAAGGTGAAAATCTGCATTAGCATTCTCAGTAAAAAGTAGCACAGTAAATGTTAAATGATAAATTAATGGGGAAAACCCATAGACCTGATTTTCTAAAACTATGGTCCATGTTGGAGTAAGTAGCAGACTAGGCTACATTTACAGAGAGATCCTGGAATTGGTAAAGACAGAAAAAGCCTATTCCCCACACCTTCACGTCTCACCAGAAAATTAAAAGCATGTGCAAGAGAGATGCAAGGAGGCCCAGCATAAAGTAAAAGTTAAGGCAGATTTGAGAGCTGGCTCATCTTTTAATGCAATCCCCATCCCACAAAGAAATGCATTGTCAAAGCATAGAAACCTTACTGAGTCAAGGTGTTTGAGCACAACCTATGCCAACATAAATTGTTAACCACTAAAATATGCCAACACAAGGGTGACACCACAGAAAGACATGCTAAAAAATAAGAACTAAGGTAATCTGAGCAGAGACATTAGTACCAATATGTATTACAAGAGACACAATTTTTAACAAGATTTTAAGTTTAGACAAGTTATTTAAAAATAATAAATAATAGCACTCCAGGAAAAAATAATAAAATTCAGACGTGCTGCAACATATTACTTTAAATGACCAGTTTTCAGCAAAAATAATTACAAAACATGCCAAGAAATATGAATGTGTTTAAGTCATGCTTAAGAAAAAAGTCAAAGGAAATTGATTTGAAGTGAGAACAGAATAATTTAATAACGTAAATTGCTACAATTACTTTATTTCAATGTGTAAATAATGCAATACAATAAATTGATAGTTTGATTGTGATATTGGTTACCATTGTGAGAGTAAATTAAAATGATTTTAATTTACCTATTCTCTCTAAGACCCATGCGCCTCATTCAAAAATCAAATTAAATGGTAAATATAGTGGGAATTAAAGAAGAAAATGTACGTAAAACACATAACAACTTAATGGCAACTGCCAAATATTTCTAATTGCTTTTTTTACTTATATAAATAAGCATTGTTAAGTCTACAGAAGTAATAATGGCTCCCTCCAGCCAGGCCCCTCAAATGTGATGATTGAAAAGCAGCCAGATAAATAAAATAAATTAAAATGCCTTGTTATTATGAAATGTGTTTGCTTCCTCTCCTAACATGGTCTTTCACCCATGACATATTTATCCTTTCTTGATTCCCATTTACAAAACATATGTTCTAATTTGACAGTTTTTCCTGTTTACATAAAGAAGGTGGGCAGAGTCAGGACAGGACTATAAGCCATCTCTGGAACATAAACGCTCTGCACATATAGACTGTCGTAAAAACTGAGATCACTCAATCCCTGTTAATTTCAGAGAAAATAGAAAGAAATTCTTCTGGGGTACAAGTTAAGGTAGTTATGGCACAGAAGCAGGAAATCTTATCTTTAAGTATTATTAGAGAACTTGAATGTTGACCAAGTATTTGAATATTGACCAATTAGCATTTACTAATTTTGCCAAGAGATTTCCTCACCCCAATGTGGTTGCTTAGCCATCACTTTCTCCATATTTGGGAAACAAGTGATCACACATGACACACAGAGCTTGGAAAGCCTATGGGAAGTGTGGCTGATCTACATGCAACCAGAGTGCTTATGTCGGAAGAATCTCTGGGTATTTCCTGCGGCACCTGGACTGGGTCAGGGATCCTACTCACGAGCCTTTAGAGGACAAAGTAATCACAGGAACACTGTCAAATAATGAGTGTTTCTATGGTCAAGTTTATCATTATGTAATGAGAATTCAAAACATGGGAGCAACTGAGCAGCTGAAAATGAAGGAATCACCCTGACAACTCTGGACTAGAAAACCTTGCAGATCTATATATGGCAGATACTGCTTCAGGGCAGGCTGAGGAGATGATCATCTTTGGAGAATGTGGTTAAGACTAGAATTCAGGCTGATGGCTGAGGGGCCACCAGGGTAGTGCTTGGTACAAAACAAAGTATCAATGGTGAGTCTCAGGGGCTTTGTTAAGGTAACTGTTGCAATGATTTCTTTTGGAGTGGAATTCTGCTTGCAATGAAGTACAGTTAAATAACATTTTAAATATCTACTTTTTTTGGAGTTCAGACACCATTCATATATTCACAACTAAAATGTGAAGTTAGGAAAAGCAGACAGCAAAATCAGGTGCTTTGACTTCCAGTTCTGTGAGTGATTCAGGAAAGGTCAATGCAGAGGGTAACATGACATGGATTCTGAGCTAGAATAATGCAGTGAACAAGGATCCAGCTTCTTCTTGAGCCCGTATATCAAAGAAAACATACCTGGGAGAAACATAGAAGCTTAGATTAAAATCACAGAGCAAAAAATTGATATTAAAAGTATGTCAAAACTGTATGTGGTAATATGATTGAGGTATAACCTTGAGTCACTAATATAAGAAAAAAAAAAAAAAACAGCTCTAAGCAAAAGGTGTAAATTTAAAGAGTTTCTTAGGTTACACTTCACCAGATTGAGCACAACATAGTTTCTGCCTATGCCCATAGGACACAAGAATGATCCTGACCAACAAGATTCAGCATATTAGAATGAGTAGGGAACAAGAATTAGGGTATTAAGAAGGATCTATAAAAAACACATATCATACAAACATATTTGTGTATAGAAAAATGCTATGTATGCATACACACATAAAGACATGAATACACACACATTCAATTGGTGCATGTATACGTGGGCTCATAGATTCATGGAAACTTGCAAACAAAATTCTACATAAAGGAGCATGGCTGTGCATATACCTGCATATAGATACATGCATACACATGTGTTCACGTGTATATTTATATAAATTTACAAATGTGCACATGCACATGAAATCATGCTTACCCAGAAAGAAACACACACACACACACACACACACACACACACACATATACACACACACGTTCTGTATTTTCTCAGAATTTGACTTAGGATTCCCTAGAGAGTACTTCGGAGATCCTCTGGTTTTGGTCCAATTTTTCCTGCAGGCCCAGAAGCAGCACATCCTTCTAAGACTAATTTGCCTGTGTCTCCCAGAGAACTGGTAGCAAAATTGGAGGGACTGGTTCTGGAATCATAATAAATATGAAAACCAGTTGGCCCCTGCCTTCAGTTGGGGCACTGGAGACCAGGTCTGAGACAAACTAGATTGAAAGGTAGGTGATTAACTACATACATGAGTGGGAAAAAAACATCACAGAAGAGCTGACATCTGAGCTTGGTAAGATTCACAGAGGAGGGGTTGGGTTCACCCTTAGAAGCCCAGGTTTTGGGATCAGTGGGACAGAAAATCTGTTCGGATAAGCAAAACCTGCCTAGGGTTTTTGTTCTGAGTTGTAGCTCATTTCTAACACACGTTTTGTTTTCTCTTCCTTGTGCCATGAAAGCCCTTCTCCTTTGAGGCACAGACAAGTTGTGTGTGGCAGAAATTCTTATGGTAAAAGAGGAACACTTAAACCCTGGGGTAGGAAAGCTTCTTATTTGTCTTCAAATCCAGTTCTTTTTCATCTAAACACTTGATTTTGTTTTTAAATGTCTTTCTTTTATAGGTCTGTTTACCCTCCACTTGCTTGCTTTTTGTAGCAAAGTCCTTGGCCCCTTCATCCCATGCAGGCAACTACATTACTTTGACCTGCTCAGCCTCAAACCCAACTCTCCTAACGACCAACACGTCTCACTTCTTCCTCATTTCTCTCTTTCTGACCCAGCGTCACCTCCACCTTCACCTCTCATTTGCCATTACTTCTTCCCCTGTATGGCTTTTGCTCAGACTCTTTCTCTCCTAACCTTAACTTCAGTTTTGCCACAGAGTAGTTCTGTGACTTTGGTAAGTCACTTGAACTGTCAATTTCTGATGCTTCCAAGTTTTAAAATGGTGTGATTAGATCATTTTGAGAAGTTTGAGGATGAAAAAGATGACATATACAATGATAATATACTTAAATCACCCTTTTGAAGTGCCTAATACATAGCACTAAATTAATATATTCTATTTCCTCTTCTCCTTGCCTCCTTCCCGACCAAACACCAGTTTTAACCTCTCCTTATAATACTTTCCAGTCTAGTCTCGCACCTCATTCATTAGCATTCATCCCTGACTTTCTACAATAACAACTCCTCATTTATAGTGAAGTAAAACTATATTATTTTTATGTCCTCAAAGAGGTCCTCATTCGATAAAGGAAGACAGTCTTATTTTCATCAAACTCCCAGCTTAGACTAACATCACTATATATAAGTGTTCACCTTCCTTTCTGTTACCTTCCTTCCCCTTCTCCCTTCTCATGTATTAATGCTTGGTGTTATGCTGAAAATATAGGCTCTAGGTCTTCTCTAGAAGAAAATCACATAAATAACTAAACTGCAATTGCTGAGGGAGGTTGCTATTGAAAGTGATTCACTACATGCATGGTTGAGGAAAGATATCACAAAACAAGTTAACATTTGAGCTGGATTTCATCAAATAAAGAAGGTTGCATTTGCTTTAAAATGTAATTTTTAGTTGAACTGAATTCCACAGTGCTACGGAAAGAAAAAGAAAAATAATGAATAATAACAGCAATCAAGAAACAAACAACCAGAGAAGTAAACAAACAGAATATCCAAGAAAATTAGGAAAGGAAAGATAATCCTGTGTTGGGATTTATAGAGTAGTCAAGTTAGAGAGTTAAATATCCTCAGCAACATTTCACAGGCATTAGGAAGTGTAATTCAAAGAAGATGTGCATATGAGAATTTTTCTTTCATCTTAAACAGTGGTATAGAACAAAAAAATTACTGTTCTCCTTAATTCAAATTTATGGATTATGTTCAGATGACACTAACTTCTCCTCCACCAGACCATCCTGAAATGCCAGAAGATGCATATTTTAAAATCAGTTTTATTCACTTTTTATTGGTGTTCCTAAAATGAACATACCAGCAAACAGTCTATAGATGACAAGCCCAAGTTTAGGCTGGATTCCAGATACTTCTGCCTCCCCTTTATCCCTGTCATGAACAGGCATACTGTCTCTCAAATATTTTCTACTCCCTTTTACATGGCAGTTGATACTCAGTACTCTGACAGTTCTACACAGTTACTAATTTCTTATGCAAATGTTGTGTTTGTTGTTGTTAAATTCTTATAGAAAATAGTGAAACTTTTTAATATGTGAGAACCAGTGTCTTCTCTTCAGGAAGCAGGGTCAAATTATTTCTTGGAGACATTCTAGATACTTGAAAGGTGTTAGTATCATAAGGCTAGGTTAAGGATACAACACTGATATCATCAATCCAGAACATTTTAAACAATTAAGAAATTGCTTAATTTCAAAAAAAACTGAATGTTATCTACAAAGATGGAGAGAAAATGCCTAAATATTAAAAAGCTTGTATAAAAATTAAATGTTTGACTTATAGTGATATTATTTTTTTTTTTTTTTTTTTTTTTTTTTTTTTTTTTTTTTTTTGAGGCGGAGTCTCGCTCTGTCGCCGGGACTGGAGTGCAGTGGCCAGATCTCAGCTCACTGCAAGCTCCGCCTCCCGGGTTTACGCCATTCTCCTGCCTCAGCCTCCCGAGTAAGCTGGGACTACAGGCGCCCGCCATCTCGCCCGGCTAGTTTTTGTATTTTTAGTAGAGACGGGGTTTCACCGTGTTAGCCAGGATGGTTTCGATCTCCTGACCTCGTGATCCGCCCGTCTCGGCCTCCCAAAGTGCTGGGATTACAGGCTTGAGCCACCGCGCCCGGCATAGTGATATTATTAATACTATTATTTCAACCAATAATAAGTGCATAGAGTGAAAGTATTGTATGCTGACTGCTCCATATATATTAGTTTGTTTAAGCTTCAAGCATGCTTACAGGGGTAGATATTGTAACCCTGCTCTACAGATGGAGAAATCATGAGCCGAACACAAAGTGACTGAATCAGGGTTTCCCTGAGGCAGTATGATGTAATAACCTGCAATGCTACCTCTTAAGCATACTGCTCTGAAATGTAAAACTTCAAGACATAAAATCTGGTAATGTATACCACTAGAATATTTACTAATATGCTGAATTGAGGCATGGGAGGATGGAGTTGGAAGAGAGGATGTACACCCAAAAATATTAATTAGAGAAGAGCAAGACCCGAAGTATTAGAGTGGTTCCAAGTTAAGGGACCCCTTTTGTTAATCCCTCAGTGAGATGTCATGGGACCACCCTGAAGACTCAATGTCTCTCACAATAGACAATATTACTCTCTTGTAACTAGTGACTGCTGTATAGCGTATAAGGCTCTTTTGTACATGCTTTTATATTCACTACCCTCAATTTTTATTATAGATATTATCATCCCCATTTTATATATTTAAAAGGTCAAACTCCAATATTTAGTCCACTAGAAAGTAGAAATGGGGGGTTTAATGCCAAGTCTGTAGATTCCATTCTATCCCACAGCTTAATACCTTCAGCTTTTTCATCTCCAATAAGTTTTCCCCATGTCATGTGTTTTAATTGTTTCCAGAAAGGAGTTAGATGTTTTCTTCATATAGTAAGAGAGATATTATTTACTTTCCTCTATAATTTTTTTTCTAACACAGAGATTTTGAATAACCTCCCGTCCTGAGGTGTGGAGGTTTCCTCACAGATACATCTTGATATACAGAGGTTTCTCCCTCTCTCTTGACAGGTATATTTATCTTGAGTGATGTAAAGAGATCCAGATTGCCTTCCCAGGTGGGGTTACAGAAGGCATCCACACTTCAGCTATCATAGATTAAAGTTATATGATGGATTAAGCTTTTGGGACCATCAAGAACTTTTTAAGAAGTCATCATTTTTGCAGTTTTAGAAACATAGTCTGCAGGGTTCCACACTCCTGTCCATTATGACACACACACAGTAAACAGGGGTTAAGTATACTCCAATATGTGAATTGGAAATTTGAGAGGAATTTTCCAAAGGACAGAACATTGCTTTCCATTAACAGGAATTCCAGTGGGGAAAAAAAAAAAAAAACTTCTTTCCATTATCCTTTGTTAACATAAACTCATTTCTACTCCTTCCCCTCCATATGTAAAAACCAGTGTGATTATCCAAGGGGTTGTGAAATGAACATGGAGAACTGAGCCCTTTTTAGAGATGTTTTATCTAGGTAAAACCTGATAATTCTATCCTCCGATGAAGAGAGGTATTTGATGTTGTTTGGAGTGGCAGGGATGGACATTTAGATTCTTTATCTCTTGGGCAATTCTACACTAACTTTGAGGTAACGTTACTCTTTAATTAGTGTCCCTATCAGTCACTGAAAGTTCACCATGCTCTAATCAGGATGTGTAGAATGTCAGATAGATTACAGCTTTTTATGCCATTATCTTTCCAACCATGTCTTTTTTATTTATTTATTTATTTATTTTTGAGATAGGGTGTGGCCCTGTCACCCAGGCTGGAGTGCAGTGGCACCATCTCAGCTCACTGCAACCTCCACCTCCCAGGCTCAAGATATCCTCTGTCCTCAACCTCCTGAGTAGTTGGGACTACAGGCATGGACCACCACACCTGGCTAATTTTTGTATTTTTTGGAGAGACAGGGTTTTGCCATGTTGCCCAGGCTGGTCTCAAACTCCTGAGCTCAAGCTATCTGCCTGCTTCACGGCCTTCCAAAGTGTTGGGATTACAGGTGTGAACCACTGTGCCCCACCTTACCTTCTTTAAATTACTCAGTGCTGTCTCTTGCTAGAGAAATGGGAAACATTACCCATACATATGTACTTTGAAGTCATTATGGGAATTAGTTTACATTGTGATAGTACAATTTGTTATTATGTTATTTTATTTTAGTCATATACGTATCTGTAAGTCATGTCTCCACACTCTCTTGTTGTATTGAAGACCAAATTGAACTAGTCATGGAATGGGAGAAGATAAATGACTTGGTTGATAGTACTAGGCAGAGGAATTTACAGTCATTCTCAGTCAACAGTCTATTAATTTGATGTTTTTCACCACAGGTTATGTTTGTGTCATCTGCCTAAGCCAAAGTCCTCAGACTCCAGACACCAGAGATTGTTCAACAGCAGTCAACTCATCCCAGAATATTTTCTGCTGACTGGTTTCCCTGGTCTGGAGGAACAGTATCCCTGGTTCATCTTTCCATTCTGTTCCACATATCTTGTGGCCCTCATGGGCAATAGCCTGATCCTGACTGTGATCAAGAAAAACATCTCTCTGCACCAGCCCATGTACTTGTTCCTAGCTATGCTGGCCTTTGCAGAGCTTGGTGTCTCTGCCTCTACACTGCCCACTGTGCTGGGCATCTTCCTTTATAGTGCCAAAAAGATCTGCTTTGAAGCCTGCCTTTTGCAGATGTTCTCCATACATTTGTTTTCCATCATGGAGTCAGGAGTTCTGCTGGCCATGTCTGTGGACCGCTTCGTGGCCATCTACAACCCACTGCGGTACACTGCTCTCCTGACCTTGCCCCGTATTGCTGGTACTGGTGCTACGCTTGGACTGAAGAGTGTGATGCTCATGTTCCCACTGCCCTTTCTCCTGAAGCGTCTGCCTTTCTGTGGCCACATCACCCTCTCTCACTCCTATTGTCTGCACTCAGATTTAATTCAGCTGCCTTGTGGTGCCACTCGTCCCAACAGCATTCTGGGGCTCTGTATCATCACTTCCACTTTTGGACTGGACTCATGGCTCCTCACAGTCTCCTATGTGCTGATTCTCTACACGGTGCTGGGCATTACTTCTGGAGAGGGGCAGTGGAAAGCCCTCAACACATGTGTATCACACATCTGTGCAGTCCTTGTGTATTATGTGCCCATGATCAGTGTGGCTCTGGTGCACCGCTTCCTGAAGCATACTGCACCTGTTGTTCACCTCCTCCTGGCCAATGTCTACTTCTGGTGCCACCTATGCTCATCCCCATCATCTATAGTGTTAAGACCAAGCAGATTCGCCAGGGGTTGATCCAACTCTTTCTTCAAAGAAAATAATAATGGAGTTAGGGCTGATGAGATGGTGTTCCTCAAGCCAATCAATTTCATTACCAAAGGCAATCCAGGGAGGGAGAATGTGCTCGTCGCCTTGTCAACGTTAAAGAGCATCGAAAATGCTGCATATCAGGAGAATCGCTTGAGCCCAGGAGGTGGAGGTTGCCGTGAGCCCGAAATCACGCCACTGCCCTCCAGCCTGGGCAACACAGTGAGACTCTGTCTCAAAAAGATTTAAAAAATGCTGCCTATTGATGAATGTGTGGGGAACATTTTCATAAGTTGCAATCTAAATTAGTCTTTTGTACATATGCTCTTTAGTCCAGAAATTCCAAATCTTAGCACTGCCCTAGTTTTATACTCTAATGTTTGTTGATGGTCACAGAGACTCGAATGAGAATTTTCACTTCAGCAATATTTGAAATAGAGCTTAAAAAAAACACACAAAAAATTTAACAACTAGCAATTATTATATAAATAAGTAAATAAACTAGAATTTATCTGTACTATGGAATATGCTTTAGTGGTTTAAAAACGATACAGATTAATAGGTGTCCAAGGCTTAAATAGCAAATTATTGAATTATATTTATGTGACTTATATATGTATGTGTATAGAAATACCTACGACAATGATTTTTTGTAAGATTGTTTAAGCACATAAACACTAATTTGTTTATGTATGCAAAAACAGACCAAAAATTAACAAAAATAAAGGTTCTTTTGGAGAATTCTTTGATGGTGAAGAGAAAAACAAAAGGAATTCTCATTAACCTATATTTAAAACTTTTCAAAAATCATACATTCAATACTATCTTTTGTAATTAAAATTTTATATTTTACTATGTGTTTACAGATGTGTGTAACATTTATCTGTGTGTTACAGATATATGTGTATGTTACAGATATACATACATATATGTGTGTATATCTATATCTATATATACATATATCTGTAACACACACACATATATGTAATACATATACATTTATATATGCACAATAAAATATAAAATTTTAATAACAGAAGGCTTTAATAGGTTTTCAGTATATATTGAAAACTTTGGAAAATTAGAAGAAAGCTAGGTATTAAATAAGAGCAAAATCCTATAGCTGAGAACATACACTGAGAATAAGCCCAGAGGGAAGAATTTTATAAATTAGCAATTTATGTCTACAGGAATGCTGGCTTTGGGAAATAACACTAACTCCTCCTCCTAAGACCTTATGGAAAGAACTTATTGTAGATAGACTTTGAGATGAAGAAGTAGAGGGCAGGGAAGATATGTTGTTCATAATAGATATCCTTAATCGCTTGAGAATTTAAAATTTGAGGTTTCACAAATTGTACTGAATTGAATCCATCGTAACACAACAGACTGTATGTTAGTAGGATAAGATAGGAGGGGCAAATGTTTTGAGAGCCTTGTTTTTCTTGGATTTGCAGGGCCCTGAATTTACAAGTGTCCCTGTCTCCCTCCTAGTAGCCTTCAATGGCTCTGAAGACTAGATTGTCTCTCCATCTCCATTCCATTAAGCATTCTAACAATACTTTTTGCTTATCTCATATCACATATGATATCTGTATTAAGATAATTATCTGCATATTGCCTTTTCTTGTCTTGTTTTGTCTTGCCTTTTGTTCACTGCATACACCAATTGACCTCTATAGTGCCTAAATCAGTCTAGGTACTCAATAAATATTTGGGAAATGAAGAAATGAATTACTGAGTGTATAAATCCAGGCAGGCCTACTTCCCCAGACCCTTGTGTTTATTTCATAAAAGTCTAATATTAACCATTAACCTCTTCTATTGTGTCCATTAACCCCACTTGATGATACTGTGGGCATCCCTTATTCTTTCTCTCCCCTCTGTTTCTATGATGACTACAATTTTCTTTTCATTCTCTGACTTCTTCTGGTTCACATTTTAAGGATATCCTCAAAACCTAGGAAGAGTCTCCTAGAAAATATTAAACTCTAAAGTTCTCAATAACGCAGATTGTCTTAATACAAACCTCATCCTCAGGGTCAGTACCTGTGCTAGGGTTAAACATTCCCAGTGACAGATGGGAGACTTTTAGAAAAACATGTGCACGTTTTAATGTTAACCATTATATAGAAAATCTATAGTAATAGTTTAGGTGTGGTATGAGTTGAAAGAGTATATTTGGAAAAAAGTTTGAAACTAGAAAGAGGATGTGCGAGGCTGTTGCCAAAGTTACAATGGTTTGAATACAATAATTTACACAATCTTTGTATCTCTATGAAGTGTATTGTTCACATTATAAAGGAAGTGATAAGTCATGAAAATAGATTTGAATTCACATATCTATAACTTTAAATTCCTCACCCTTAAATGACTTGATACTTTGATGGAGACAAATTCAGACTGAAGATTTGAATATGGGTTCCCTTCTCCTTACAGAGTTTTATATTATTATTTTAACAAGTTTTTCATACATGTAGTTTCTTTTTCCTATGGGAATATCTCCGTGTTGCTCATAATTCTACTTCTTTCCTTCATAAGCACACCAATTCTGCCTAGTAATCATCCTCTCTTCCATCTTCATCCCACCCACTAGTATCTCTCCGTAGGGGAGAGAATCTGATGATTGGTAACACTCCAGCTCTTTTCTCTTTTTCTCAGGCTTATTGAAATTCAGGTTAGCATTTCATGATGTAAATGTGTTTTACCCTGCACAAAATAGGGAGATTCTGAAAGGGATAGGAATAAAACCTTTGTCTGTCTTTCCCTTCTGTAACCTACAATCTATTTGTACCATCCTCTACCTTATAGATGTAATTTTAATCAGTGGCTCATAACCCAATGATAACTTCATGCCTCTAATTTGTCTCAAATATCTGTTTATATGACTGTCTTGCAAAAATGGCTTTACCTCAATAAATTTGCGAGATCTCACCTAAGATAGTCACGCAGGTGGATGTCCCAGTTGGAAGACAGCATGTCTGGATCTCCAGGCCTGTACACCATAATTTTCTTCACTTCACCTGGAGTGACCATGCCTATATAAATTCACATGCCTCATCCTGAATATTTTGCCATGCGGTGAGATTAAGGTTTTTCTCCCCACCTATTTACTGTGCCAGATAACTTTCTGTTTATCATACTGAGATCAGTATTGATTTTTTTTCTAGGTGTTCTCTAGGTTCTCTTTCCCGCATGGGTTTAATTAATCTGATAGCCATTTTAGTGGATCACTTCTGGATATTTTATAACCCACTCTTTTACAAAAACATCCCAACATTCCCTTGAATTGTTAAATAGACGTTGCCTTTGGGACTCAGGGATTTGATGCTTATGTTCCTACTTAGCTTAATGAAAAGTATTTATATCCACTTCTGCAGTAGCATCTGTTACATAATCTTTATTATCACCTTCACCTACAGGCTGGACTCAGTGCTCCCTGTGGTCCCTGCATACTCATTTTTTGCATGATGCTAGACATTGTGCCTGTAGTAAAATGAGAAAAGGCCCTTCAAATGTTTGTTTGTGCTCTTGTACTTAGTGTCGGCAATCATTCTCTTCCAGTTGCACTACATTGAACAGCTTGTGCAGTCTCTGCACTTCTGAAGTCTGTTATTTCCAATGCCTTCTTCTCTTTTCCTACCTGCAATCAATTCAATACCTAGAGCATAAAAATGCAAGAGAGATGAAAGAGGATTTTTGCTTATTGCCTTTCCATAAAAATATTAACAAACATCAGATTAGCAAGGGCCTTTGGACTATAGACTTCTGAATCACTCTGAGCTACATTGATGCCAGCATCAGGTATTCAAGCCATTGTATGGCTTTGTGCCATTACTGCTAAGCTATAAGCCATATTGAATGGAGAATGAGTGAAAGGAAGCAGGTTCCCCCTCACATGAAAAAAAGCAAATGAAGATATTAAAACAAAAGAGAAGGTGGAATGGAATAAAAACCTGAGCTAAGATTTTTCCAGGTACAGAGAGCAGCATCCTTGACGTTAAACCCTTCAGAAACAAATCAAGTATCTCTGGAGAAGTTGTTTGTCATGTTCCCATGAGGCTTTATGACACTATATATATATAATTGGGTTTCCCGGGTCAACCTAGGCTAATAGCTAATATCCCTAGGTTAAACCCTTTCTCCTTTAAATATTCTACCTTACCCCACAAATTAGATGAATCCACAATGTTAATGTAGATTAATGGTCAACAAAAGGAGATGTGGATTGTCTTTTACTACTGCATCAAGCTGTATTTGGGTTCTGTTTGTAATCAAAATTATTATTTTTTAATACACTCCATCTATGAGTCAGGTCACTTTATGATTCTAATCTGAATCTGATATAATATAACATATAATTTATTTAAAACTGAAATTACACTAGACTCTTTGCCTATTTGCAATTTGACATTTTATTTTATTTTAAGTTCCAGGATATATCTGCAGGATGTGCAGGTTTGTCAATAGGTAAATGTGTCCCGTAGTTTTTTGCTGTACCTTTCAATCATCTAGGTATTAAATTCAGTATGTATTAGCTATACTTCCTGATGCTCTCCCTTGCCTGACCCCCACCCCGACAAGCCCCAGTGTGTGTTGTTCCCATCCCTGTGTCCATGTGTCTCATTGTTCAGCTCCCACTTCTAAGTGAGAACATACGGTGTTTGCTTTTCTGTTCTTGGGTTAGTTTGTGGAGGATAATGGCTTCCATCTCCATTCCTGTCCCTGCAAAGCACATTATCTCCTTCTATTTTATGGCTGCATAGTATTCCATGGTGAATATGTGCCACATTTTCCTTATCCAGTCTATGCCATTAATGGGCATTTGGGTTAATTCCACATCTTTGCTAGTAAATAGTGCTGCAATGAACATACGCATGCATGTATCTTTATAATAGAATGATTTATATTCCTTTGGGTATATACCCAATAGTGAGATTGCTGGGTCAAATGGTATTTCTAGTTGTAGGTCTTTGAGGAGTCACTGCACTGTCTTCCACAACGGTTGAACTAATTTACATTCCCACCAACACTGTAAAAGCTTTCTTATTTCTCCACAGCCTCGTCAGCATCTGTGGTTTCTTGGTTTTCTAATAATCTTCATTTTAACTGGTGTGAGATACTATCTCATTGTGGTTTTGATTTGCATTTCTCTAATGATCAGTGATGTTGGGCTTTATTTCATGTTTGTTGGCTGCAAAAAAAATGTCTTCTTTTGAGAATTATCTGTTCATGTCCTTTGCCCACTTTTTAATGGGGTTGTTTGTTTTCTTGTAAATTTGTTTAAATTCTTTGTAGACTCTGGATATTGGACCTTTGTTAGATGGAGAGATTGCAAAATTTTTTACCATTCTGTAAATTGTCTGTTCACACTGCTGATAGTTTCTATTGCTGTGCAGAAGCTCTTCAGTTTAGTTAGATCCCATTTGTCAATTTTAGCTTTTATTGCAATTGCTTTTGATATTTTCATCATGTGTGATGTTTTCAACACCTATGCCTATGTCCCAAATTATATTGCCTAGATATTCTTTTAGAGTTTTTACAGTTTTGGGTTTTACATTTAAGTCTTTAATTCATTTTGGATTAATTTTTGTATAAGGTGTAAGGAAGAGATCCGGTTTCAATTTTCTGCATATGGCTAGCCAGTTCTCTCAGCATCATTTATTAAATAGGGAATCCTTTCCCTATTGGTTGTTTTTGTCAGGTTTGTCAAAGATCAGATAGTTGTAGATATGCTGTCTTAATTCTTAGCTCTCTATTCTGTTACACTGTTCTATGTGTCTATTTTTGTAACAGTACCATGGTGTTTTGGTGGCCTTATAGTATAGTTTGAAATTGGGTAGAGTGATGCCTTCAGTTTTGTTCTTTTTGCTTAGGGTTGTCTTGGCTATGCAGGCTCATTTTTGGTTCCACATGAATTTTAATAGTTTTTTTTTTTTTTCTAATTCTGTGAAGAATGTCAATGGTAGTTTAATGTGAATAGCATTGAATTTCTCAATCACTTTGGGCACAATGGCCATTTTCATGATATTGAGTCTTTCTATCCATGACCATGGAAGTCTGTAAATTTATTTTTGTCCTCTCTGATTTCATTGAGCAGTGGTTTGTAGTTCTTGAAGAGGTCCTTCACTTCTCTTGTTAGCTGTATTCCTAGGTATTTTATTCTCTTTGTAGCAATTGTGAATGAAAGTTCATTCATGATTTGGCTCTCTGCTTGTCTCTTGTTGGTGTATAGGAATGCTTTTGATTTTTGCACATTGATTCTGTGTCCTGAGACTTTGTTGAAATTGTTTATCAGCTTAAGAAGCTTTCGGGCTGAAACAATGGGTTTTTCTAGATATAGGATCATGTCATCTTCAAACAGAGACAATTTTATAGGATCATGTCATCTTCAAACAGAGACAATTTGACTTCCTCCTTTCCTTTGTGAATACCTTATTTCTTTCTCTTGTCTGATTGCCCTGGTCAGAACTTCCAATACTATATTTAATAGAAGTGGTGAGAGAGGTTATTCTTGTCTTGTGCTGGTTTCCAAGAGGAATACTTCCAGCTTTTGCCTATTCAGTATGATATTGGCTGTGGATTTGTCAAAGATGACTTACTATTTTGAGGTGTGTTCCTTCAATACCTAGTTTATTGAGAGTTTTTTTTTTTTTTTTAACATGAAGACATGTTGAAGTTTATCAAAAGCCTTTTCTGCATCTATTGAGAAAATCATGTGGTTTTTGTCTTTAGTTCTGTTTATGCGATGAATTATATTTGTTGATTTGTGTATGTTGAACCAGCCTTGCATCCCAGGTATAAAGTCAACTTGATCATGGTGGGGTGGATAAGCTTTTGATGTGCTGCTGGATTCAGCTTGCCAGTATTTTATTGAGGATTTTCTCATTGATGTTCATCAGGGATATTGGTTTGAAGTTTTCTTTTTTGTTGTATCTCTGCCAGGTTTTGGTATCAGAATAATGCTGGCCTCATAAAATGAGTTAGAGAGGAGTCCCTCCTCTTCGATTCTTTGGAATAATTGCAGAAGGAATGGCACTAGCTCCTCCTTGTACCTGCAGTAGAATTCAACTATAAATCCATCCGGTTTGGGACTTTCTTTGGTTGGTAGGGTGTTTATTACTGTCTCAGTGTTAGAACTCGTTACTGGTCTGTTCGGGCTTTCAACTTCTACCTGGTTCAGTCTTGGGAGGATGTATGTTTCCAGGAATTTATCCATTTCTTCTAGATTCTCTAGCTGATTTGCATAGAAGTATCTATCTCTGATGGTTCTTTGTATTTCTGTGATGTCAGTGGTGATATTCCCTTTACCCTTTTTTATTGTGTCTATTTGATTCTTCTCTCTTTTCTTCTTCATTAGTCGAGTAGTGGGCTATTTTATTCATTTATTGAAAAAACAGATCCTAGATTAGTTGATTTTGTAAAGGGTTTTTCATGTCTCTATCACCCTCAGTTCTGATCTGATCTTGGTTGTTTCTTGTCTTCTGTTAGCTTTGGGATTTGATTGCTCTTGGTTTCTCTAGTTGTTTTTGCTGTGATGTTAGGATGTCGATTTGAGATCTTTGTAGCTTTATGATGTGGGCATTTAGTGCTATAAATTTCCCTCAACACTGTTTTAGCTACATCTCAGAGATTTTGGTATGTTGTCTCTTTGCTCTTATTAGTTTCAAAAAACTGCTTAATTTCTGCCTTAATTTTACTATTTTCACAGGTGTCAGTCAGCAACAGGTTGGTCAATTTCCATTTAGTTGTGTAGTTTTGAGTGAGTTTCTTTTTTTTTCACTTTAATTACTTATTTTATTGGTGCTTTTGTTCCAAATTCTTTTAGAAATATATACTAGATTTTTTAAAATTATACTTTAAGTTCTGGGGTACATGTGCACAACGTGCAGGTTTGTTACATATGTATACATGTGCCATGTTGGTGTGCTGCACCCATTAACTCATCATTTACATTAGGTATATCTCCTAATGCTATCCCTCCCCCTTCCCCACACCCCATGACAGTCCCTTGTGTGTGCTGTTCCCCTCTGTGTCCAAGTGTTCTCATGGTTCAATTCTCACCTATGAGTGAGAAGATATGGTGTTTGGTTTTTTGTTCTTGCGATAGTTTGCTGAGAATGATGGGTTCCAGCTTCATCCATGTCCCTACAAAGGGCATAAACTCATCCTTTTAATGGCTTCACAGTTTTCCATGGGGTATACGTGCCACATTTTCTTAATCGAGTCTATCGTTGATGGACATTTGGGTTGGTTCCAAGTCTTTGTTACTGTGAATAGTGCCACAGTAAACATATGTGTGCATGTGTCTTTATAACAGCATGATTTATAATCCTTTGGGTATATACTCAGTAATGGGATGGCTGGGTCATATGGTATTTCTAGTTCTAGATCCCTGAGGAATTGCTACAATGTCTTCCAAAATGATTGAACAAGTTTACAGCCTCACCAATAGTGTAAAAGTGTTCCTACTTTCCACATCCTCTCCAGCACCTGTTGTTTCCAGACTTTTTAAAGATCGCCATTCTAACCTGTGTGAGATGGTATCTCATTGTGGTTTTGATTTGCATTTCTCTGATGGCCAGTGATGATGAACATTTTTTCATGTGTCTGCTGGCTGCATAAATGTCTTCTTTTGAGAAGTATCTGTTCATATCTTTGCCCACTTTTTGATGGGGTTGTTTTTTTCTTATAAGTCTGTTTGAGTTCTTTGTAGATTCTGGATATTAGCCCTTTGCCAGATGAGTAGATTGTAAAATTTTTCTCCCATTCTGTAGGTTGCCTGTTCACTCTGATGGTAGTTTCCTTTGCTGTGCAGAAGCTCTTTAGTTTAATTAGATCCCATTTGTCAATTTTGGCTTTTGTTGCCATTGCTTTTGGTGTTTTACACATGAAGTTCTTGCCCATGCCTATGTCCTGAATAGTATTGCCTAGGTTTTCTTCTAGGGTTTTTGTGTTTTTTAAGTCTAACATTTAAGTCTTTAATCCATCTTGAATTAATTTTTGTATAAGGTGTAAGAAGGGATCCAGTTTCAGCTTTCTACATACGGCTAGTCAGTTTTTACAGCACCATTTATTAAATAGGGAATCCATTCCCCATTTCTTGTTTTTGTCAGGTTTGTCAAAGATCAGATGGCTGTAGATGTGTGGTGTTATTTCCGAGGCCTCTGTTCTGTTGCATTGGTCTCTATTTCTGTTTTGGTACCAGTACCATGCTGTTTTGGTTACTGTAGCCTTGTAGTATAGTTTGAAGTCAGGTAGCATGATGCCTCCAGCTTTGTTCTTTTGGCTTAGGATTGTCTTGGCAATGCGGGCTCTTTTTTGGTTCCATATGAACTTTAAAGTAGTTTTTTCCAATTCTGTGAAGAAAGTCATTGGTAGCTTGATGGGGATGGCATTGAATCTATAAATTACCTTGGGCAGTATGACCATTTTCACTATATTGATTCTTACTACCCATGAACATGGAATGTTCTTCCATTTGTTTGTGTCCTCTTTTATTTTGTTGAGCAGTGGTTTGTAGTTGTCCTTGAAGAGGTCCTTCACATCCCTTGTAAATTGGATCCCTAGGTATTTTATTCGATTTGAAGCAACTGTGAATGGGAGTTCACTCATGATTTGGCTCTCTGTTGTCTGTTATTGGTGTATAAGAATACTTGTGATTTTTACACATTGATTTTGTATCCTGAGACTTTGCTGAAGTTGCTTATCAGCTTAAGGCGATTTTGAGCTGAGACCATGGGGTTTTCAAATGTACAATCATGCCATCTGCAAACAGGGACAATTTGACTTCCTCTTTTCCCTATAGAATACCCTTTATTTCTTTCTCCTGCCTGATTGCCCTGGCCAGAGCTTCCAACACTATGTTGAACAGGAGTGGTGAGAGAGGGCCTCCATGTTTTGTGCCAGTTTTCAAAGGGAATGCTTCCAGTTTTTTCCCATTCAGTATGATATTGGCTGTGGGTTTGTCATAAATAGCTCTTATTATTTTGAGATACATCCCATCAATACCTAATTTATTGAGAGTTTTTAGTATGAAGGGCTGTAGAATTTTGTCAGAGGCCTTTTCTGCATCTATTGAGATAATCATGTGGTTTTTGTCTTTGGCTCTGTTTACATGCTGGATTACATTTATTGATTTGCATATGATGAACCATCCCAGGGATGAAGCCCACCTGATCATGCTGGATAAGCTTTTTGATGTGCTGCTGGATTCGGTTTGCCAGTATTTTACTGAGGATTTTTGCATTGCTGTTCATCAGGGCTATCGGTCTAAAATTCTCTTTATTTATTGTGTCTCTGCCAGGCTTTGGTATCAGGATGATGCTGGCCTCATAAAACGAGCTAGGGAGGATTCCCTCCTTTTCTATTGATTGGAATAGTTTCAGAAGGAATGGTACCAGCTCCTCCTGGTACCTCTGGTAGAATTCGGCTGTGAATCCCTCTGGTCCTGGACTTTTTTTTTGTTGGTAGGCTATTAATTATGTATGTATACAGGAATTTATCCCTTTCTTCTAGGTTTTCTAGTTTATTTGCGTAGAGATGTTTATAGTATTCTCTGACAGTAGTTTGTATTTCTGTGGTGTCGGTGGTGATATCCCCTTTATCGTTTTTGATTGCGTATATTTGATTCTTCTCTCTTTTCTTCATTAGTCTTGCTAGTGGTCTGTCAATTTTGTTGATCTTTTCAAAAAACCAACTCCTGGATTCATTGATTTTTTGAAGGGTTTTTTTGTGTCTCTATCTCCTTCAGTTCTGCTCTGATCTTAGTTATTTCTTGCCTTCTGCTGGCTTTTGAATGTGTTTGCTCTTGCTTCTCTAGTTCTTTTAATTGTGATGTTAGGGTGTCCATTTTAGATCTTTCCTGCTTTCTCTTGTGGTCATTTAGTGCTATAAATTTCCCTCTACACACTGCTTTAAACATGTCCCAGAGATTCTGGTATGTGATGTCTTTGTTCTCATTGGTTTCAAAGAACATCTTTATTTCTGCCTTCATTTCGTTATGTACCCAGTAGTCATTTAGGAGCAGGCTGTTCAGTTCCCATGTAGTTGAACAGTTTTGAGTGAGTTTCTTAATCCTGAGTTCTAGTTTGATTGCACTGTGGTCTGAGAGACAGTTTGTTATAATTTCTGTTCTTTTATATTTGTTAAGGAGTGCTTTAATTCCAATTATGTGGTCAATTTTGGAATAAGTGTGATGTGGTTGTGAGAAGAATGTATATTCTGTTGATTTGGGGTGGAGAGTTCTGTAGATGTCTATTAGGTCTGCTTGGTGCAGAGATGAGTTCAATTCCTGGATATCCTTGTTAACTTTCTGTCTCATTGATCTGTCTAATGTTGACAGTGGGGTGTTAAAGTCCCCCATTATTATTGTGTGGGAGTCTAAGTCTCTTTGTAGGTCTCTATGGACTTGGTTTATGAATCTGGGTGCTCCTGTATTGGCTGTATATATATTTAGGATAGTTAGCTCTTCTTGTTGGATTGATCCCTTTACCATTAAGAAACGGCCTTCTTTATCTCTTTTGATCTTTGTTGGTTTAAAGTCTGTTTTATCAGAGACTAGGATTGCAACCCCTGCCTTTTTCTTGTTTTCTATTTTCTTGGTAGATCTTTCTCCATTCCTTTATTTTGAGCCTATGTGTGTCTCTGCACGTGAGATGGGTCTCCTGAATACAACACATGGATGGGTCTTGACCCTTTATCCAATTTGCCAGTCTGTGTCTTTCATTTGGAGCATTTAGCCCATTTACATTTAAGATTAATATTGTTATGTGTGAATTTGATCCTGTCATTATGATGTTAGCTGGTTATTTTGCTTATTAGTTGATGCAGTTTCTTCCTAGCATTGATGGTCTTTATGTTTTCGCATGTTTTTGCAGTGGTTGGTACCAGTTGTTCCTTTCCATGTTTAGTGCTTCCTTCAGGATCTCTTGTGGGGCAGGCCTGGTGGTGACAAAATCTCTCAGCAGTTGCTTGTCTGTAAAGGATTTTATTTCTCCTTCACTTATGAAGCTTAGTTGGCTGGATATGAAATTCGGGGTTGTAAATTCTTTTCTTTAAGAATGTTGAATATTGGCCCCCACTCTCTGCTGGCTTGTAGAGTTTCTGCTGAGAGATACGCTGTTAGTCTGAAGGGCTTCCCTTTGTGGGTAACCCGACCTTTCTCTTTGACTGCCCTTAACATTTTTTCCTTCATTTCAACTTTGGTGAATCTGACAATTATGTGTCTCAGAGTTGCTCTTCCCGAGGAGTATCTTTGTGGTGTTCTCTGTATTTCCTGAATTTGAATGTTGGCCTGCCTTGCTAGGTTGGGGAAGTTCTCCTGGAGAATATCCTGCAGAGTGTTTTCCAACTTGGTTCCATTATCCTTGTCTCTTTCAGGTACATCAATCAGATGTAGATTTGGTCTTTTCACATAGTCCCATATTTCTTGGAGGCTTTGTTTGTTTCTTTTTACTCTTTTTTCTTTAAACTTCTCTTCTTGCTTCATTTTATTCATTTGATCTTCAATCACTGATACCCTTTCTTCCAGTTGATCAAATCGGCTACTGAAGCTTGTGCATTCATCACGTAGTTCTCATGCCATGGTTTTCAGCTCCATCAGGTCATTTAAAGACTTCTCTACACTGGTATTCTAGTTAGCCATTCATTTAATCTTTTTTCAAGGTTTTTAGCTTCTTTGCAATGGGTTCAAACTTCCTCCTTCAGCTTGGAGAAGTTTGATCATCTGAAGCCTTTTTCTCTCAACTTGTCAAAGTCATTCTCTGTCCAGCTTTGTTCCATTGCTGGCGAGGAGCTGCATTCCTTTAGAGGGGAGAGGCACTCTGATTTTTAGAATTTTCAGCTTTTCTGCTGTTTTTTCCCCATCTTTGTGGTTTTATCTACCTTTGGTCTTTGATGATGGTGACATACAGATGGGGTTTTGGTGTGGATGTCCTTTTTGTTTGTTAGTTTGCCTTCTAACAGTCAGGACCCTCAACTGCAGGTCTGGTGCAGTTTGCTGGAGGTCCACTGCAGACCTTGTTGCCTGGGTATCAGCAGTAGAGGCTGCAGAACAGAGAATATTGCTGAACAGCAAATGTTGCTGCCTGATTGTTCCTCTGAAAGCTTCATCTCAGAGGGGTACCCAGCCATGTAAGGTGTCAGTCTCCCCCTACTGGGGAGTGCCTCCCAGTTAGGTTACTCGGGGTTCAGGGACCCACTTGAGGAGGCAGTCTGTCTGTTCTCAGATCTCAAGCTCCGTGCTGGGAAAACCACTACTCTCTTCAAAACTGTCAGACAGGGACATTTAAGTCTGCAGAGGTTTCTGTTGCCTTTTGTTTAGCTATGTCCCACTCCCGGAGGTGGAGTCTACAGAGGCAGGCAGGCCTCCTTGAGCTGCAGTGGGCTCCACCCAGTTCGAGCTTCCTAGCTGCTTTGTTTACCTGCTCAAGACTCAGCAATGGCAGGCGCCTCTCCCCCAGCCTCACTGCCACCTTGCATTCAGATCTCAGACTGCTGTGCTAGCAATGAGTGAGGCTCCGTGGGCATGGGACCCTCCGAGCCAGGCGTGGGATATAATCTCCTGGTGTGTCATTTGCTAAGACCATTGGAAAAGCACAGTATTAGGATAGGAGTGACCCAATTTTCCAGGTGCCATCTGTCACAGCTTCCCTTGGCTAGGAAAGGGAATTCCCTGATCCTTTGCACTTCCCAGGTGAGGCAATGCCTCACCCTGCTTCAGCTCATGCTTGGTGGGCTGCACCCCCGTCTTGCACCCACTGTCTGACAAGCCCCAGTGAGATGAACCCAGTACCTCAGTTGGAAATGCAGAAATCACCCACCTTCTGCCTCGCTCATGCTTGGAGCTGTAGACTGGAGCTGTTCTTATTCGGCCATCTTGGAACCTATATCTTGAGTGAGTGTCTTAATTTTGAGTTCAAATTTGATTGCACTATAGTCTGAGAAACTGTTTGTTATGATATCAGATCTTTTGCATTTGTTGAGGAGTGTTTTACTTTCAATTATGAGATCAATTTTAGAGAAAGTGCCATGTGCAGAGGTTGCAGTGAGCTGAGACCATGTCACTGCACTGCAGCCTGGGCAACAAAGCAAGACTCTATCTCAAAAAAAAAAAAAAAAAAAAAAGAATAAGTGCCATGTGGCACCAAGAAGAATGTGTAGTCTGTTGTCTGTTGTTCTTGGGTGGAGAGTTCTGTAGTTAGCTATTAAGTCCCCTTGGTCCAAAGCTGGGTTCAAGTCCTAAATATCTTTGTTAATTTTCTGTCTTGATTATCTGTCTAATATTGACAGCGGGGTGTTAAAGTCTCCCACTATTATTGTGCGGGAGTCTAAGTCTCTTTGTAGGTCTCTAGGAACTTATTTTATGAATCTGGGTGCTCCTGTATTGGGTGCATATATATTTAGGATAGTTAGCTCTTTTGTTGAATTGATCCCTTTACCATTATGTAATGCCCTTCTTTGTCTTTTTTTATCTTTGTTGGTTTAAAGTCTGTTTTGTCAGAAACTAGGATTGCAACCCCTGCTTTTTCTGCTTTTCATTTGCTTGGGAAATTTTCTTCCATTCCTTTATTTTGCACTGTGTGTGTTTTTGCATGTGAGATGGGTCTCTTGAATACAGCACACCAATAGGTCTTCACTCTTTATCCAGCTTGTCATTCTGTGTCTTTTAATTGGGGCATTTAGCCCATTTACATTTAAGGTTAATATTGTTATGTGTGAATTTGATCCTGTCATCATGATGCTAGCTGGTTATTTTGCAGACTTGTTAATGTGGTTGCTTCATAGTGTCATTGGTCTGTGTATGTCAGTAGGCTTTTGTAGTGGGTGGTAAAGGTTTTTTTTTTCCTTTCCATATTTAGTGCTTACTTCAGGAGATCTTGCACAGCAGAACTGGTGGTGACAAATTCCCTCAGAATTTGCTTTTCTGAAAAGGATTTTATTTCTCCTTTGCTTATAAAGTTTAGATTGACTGGATAAGAAATTTTAGATTGGAAATTCTTTTCTTTAAGAATGTTGAATACTGTTCCCAAATCTCTTCTGTCTTGTAGGGATTCTGCTGAGAGGTCCACTGTTAGTCTGATAAGTTTCCCTTAGTTGGCAACCTGGCCTTTCTCTCTGGCTGCCCATAATATTTTTTTCTTCATTTCAACCTTGTGGAATCTGATGATTATGTGTCTTGGGGTTAATCTTCTCATGGAGTATCTTACTGGGGTTTTTTGGATTTCCTGAATTTGAATGTTGGCCTGTATGGTCAGGTTGGGGAAGTTCTCCTGGATCACATCCTGAAGTATGTTTTCCAACTTGGTTCCATTCTCCCCATCTCTTTCACATACCCCAGTCAGTCATAGGTTTGGTCTTTTTCATAATCCCATAGTTCTCAGAGGTTTTGTTTGTTCCTTTTCATTCTTTATTGTCTAAACTTGTCTCCCTGTCTTATTTCAGTAAGATAGTCTTCAGGTTCTGAGATTTCTTTCTCTGCTTGGTCTATTCAGCTATTGATACTTGTGGTTGTATTGTTAAGTTATCATGCTGTATTTTTCAGCTCCATCAGGTCATTGATGTTTCTCTCTAAACTGATTATTCTGGTTAACAGGTTTCAGTAATGTTTTATCATAGTTCTTAGCTTCTTTGCATTAGGACAGCACGTACTCCTTTAGCTCTGCAAAGTTCATTACTACCCACCTTCTGAAGCCTACTTCTGTCAGTTCATCTATCTCAATCCAGTTCTGTGCCCTTGCTGGAGAGGTGTTGCAATCATATGGAGAAGAGGATCTCTGGCTTTTTGAGTTTTCAGCATTTTTACATTGGTTCTCATCTTCATGAGCTTATCTATCTTTGATCTTTGAGGCTGCTGACATTGGGATGGGGTTTTGTGGTGTCTTTTTTGTTGATGTTGTTGCCGTTTTCTGTTTGTTTTTCCTTTAACAATCAAGCCCCCTTCTATAGGGCTGCTGCAATTTGCTGGGGGTCCACTCACACCCTATTCATTTGGGCCCCTCCAGCACCTGGAGGTGTCACCACTAGAGACAACAGACCAGAGAAAGATGGCTGCTGCTCCTTCCTCTAGGAGCTCCATCCCAGAGGGGCACCAACCTGATGTCAGTGGGAACATTCCTGTGTAAGGTGTCTGTTGACCCTAGATGGAGGGTGTCTCACCCAGTCAGAAGGCACAGGATCCAGGACCTGCTTAATGAAGCAGTCTGGCTGACCCTTGGTAGAGCCAGTGTGGTGCCCTCTTGTCTGGACTGCCCTGACTCTTCAGAGCCCTGAATCCCTCTTGTCTGGACTGCCGTGACTCTTCAGAGCCAGGAGGCAGGAAAGACTAAGTCTGCTGATCCATTAAGACTCCAGCTGCCCCTCCCTCCAGGACTCTGTCCCAGGGAAATCAGAGTTCTGTCCATAAACCTCTGGTTGGAGTTCCTAATATTCCTTTTCCTTTTTTTTTCTTTTTTTTTTTTTTTAAGATGGAGTTTCACTCTTGTTGCCTAGGCTGGAGTGCAATAGCAAGATCTCGGCTCACTGCAACTTCTGCCTCCTGGGTTCAAGTAATTCTCCTGCCTCTGCCTCCCAAGTAGCTGGGATTACAGGTGCCTGCCACCACACCCAGCTAATTTTTTGTATTTTTAGTAAAGACTGGGTATCACCATGTTGGCCAGGCTGGTCTTGAACTCCTGACCTCAGGTGATCCGCCCATCTCGGCCTCCCAAAATGTTGAGAGTACAGGTGTGAGCCACCGCACCCAGCTCGAGTTGCCGATATTCTTACAGGCAGGCCTTGCCTGGTGATGAGGTATGAATCTGGGACCCACCTAAAGAAGGAGTCTGACTGTGATCTGCCACAGCTGTGCTGTGTGCTGTGCTGTGGAGAATTTTTCTTGGTTCAAATCATCCAGTCTTCCCAGTACTGGCAGGGGAAAACAGCCAACTGGTGCTGCAGTGATGGCAGCCACCCCTCCCTCCAGGAACTCGGTTTTTTTTAGGCAGTGTCCAGCCTGCTTCCACTAGCCACAGCCTGAGTGGCTGCCAAGAGTCTGCACAGCTCTGTGCTTGTGTCCCAAGGCCCTGGTGGCATGGGCTTACAAGGGCATCTCCTGATCCACAGGTTGCACAGGTGTGCGGAAAAAGCATGATTTCCCCAGTGGGGGAGCACAGTCCCCTTCTCCCTTGGTTGGGGGTGGCAGCTCCCCTTCCCCCGTCTGGCTACTGGGTGGGCTGTCACTCCACCCTATTTTCCTTGCTCTCTGTGGGTCAAACCAACCACCTAGTCAGTCCCAGTGAGAGAACCGGGATACCTCAGTTGAGGGTGCAGGATTCACTCACTATTTTCATTCTCAGTGGAACCCACCAACCACAGCTGCTTCTAATCATCTTGGCCATCTTGGCCCCGCCCTCAAACATTTCTTAAAATTTTTTTTAAATTATTGATCTTGGAGATAAAGACTTAGGGAAAATTAGTTTTCAAGTGTGATAGAGAATGCTTCCATTTAATATTACAATTTTCTTCTTTTGCAAAATAAAATACACACAAACTGCCATACTAAGTATATTCTAGTTAGCTATAGAAAACATGGTTTTTGGCCGGGCGCGGTGGCTCAAGCCTGTAATCCCAGCACTTTGGGAGGCCGAGACGGGCGGATCACGAGGTCAGGAGATCGAGACCATCCTGGCTAACACAGTGAAACCCCGTCTCTACTAAAAATACAAAAACTAGCCGGGCGAGGTGGCGGGCGCCTGTAGTCCCAGCTACTCGGGAGGCTGAGGCAGGAGAATGGCGTAAACCCGGGAGGCGGAGCTTGCAGTGAGCTGAGATCCGGCCACTGCACTCCAGTCCGGGCGACAGAGCGAGACTCCGCCTCAAAAAAAAAAAAAAAAAAGAAAACATGGTTTTTGTTTTAATTCTGTAATGGTATGCAAAATAAGAGAAATGTCTTCTAACACTGGCCAAACTCTATCTTGGTCTATTTGGGTTGCTATGCAAAAGTACCATAAAATGAGTAGCTCATAAACAACAGATATTTATTTCCTATAGTTCTAGAGGCTGAGAAGTTCAAGATCAAAGCACTGACAGATATGGTTTCTAGTGAAGGCCTACTTTCTGGTTAGTAGTTGATGTCTTCCCACTGTGTCCTCACATGGCAGAAGGATCAAGGTGGCTTTCTGGAGCTCCTTTCATAAAGGCTTAATCCCATTCATGAAGTCTCTGTCCTCATAACCTATTCAGTTCCCAAAGGCCCCACCTCCTAATACTGTCACATTGGTGATTCGATTTCTGCATATGAATTAGAAGAGGGGAAGAAACATTCAGATCATAGCAATCTTATTTATTTTTATTTAGTTATAAGAAAAGGTCTAGGATTGGTTTTTGTCTTTGAATCATGATTGGTTTCAGAAGTGGGTGACAATATGGAATTGGGCTTTTTTACTCATCATCCAGAAAACCAACAGGTTTAAATGAGCATTGCATATCTGCTTTTTTACTCATCCTGAGACATATCTGTAATAGCAGTTAGAATGAGAACCAGGAACATTTTTTTCTATTATAAAGACGCACTTACTAGGTAATGTCAGGATACATTATACGTTTCTTTGCTAAGACTCAGATATGACATCCCTCTCTAGACTATGCGTAATTTCTAACATGCTTTTAATAAGTAGAAATTTTTGTACAACAGGAGCCCTAGACAACGTTTTTGTTTGTTTGCTTGGTATTGCCTCTTAATTCTCCACTTAATGGCCCACTAAACAAAATTATTAAATCACTTTGTATCCAGCCCTCTGCTTACACAAATTCTGTTTTTCTCCTATATATTCAAGCAGATCTATGCCCTCATGTTTTAGCAATAAACACAAAGAATTTGGTTCACATCTAAGCATCTGCTTTAAAGGGGAGGAGTATGAGCTTTGCTAATCTATTTTATAATTCTCTTGGTACACAGATGATTATCAATGATGACAACCATATGATATGTTCATTATCTTATTGAGCAAGTTCTCCTGTCCTCCTAGAACAAACTTATATTTGTGGGCAAACTTTTCTCATTAAAATATGGCAAATGTTCTTTGTTTCATTAGCTGCAATGATATGAAATATGTCTTTCTGAGAAAGGTGTGCAGTTTTTCTGGAATGACTTACTTGAGAACAATAATTAATAAACAAAACTCTAATTTTCATTTATATGTCAAAGATTATTAAATTATTGTCAAACTCAATGAATGTATAATGGTAATGGTAATAGGGCCACAGACTGAAAAAGGAAAATATGACCAAAGTCTCCCAGAACACGATCCCAGTTTATAACAAAAATGACAACCTCCTTTATGTGTATATTTATGCTAAATGTCTGAAGAAGGCACGGATATTTGGGAAAAAATAAACCAACAGCCGAAATTCAACTTGGTGTTCATATGAATCATCCATCCATTGGTCTTTCATCACAAGTTCTGATCTTTTTCAATTCCAGTGAAATTTATTTCAATACTACTTTGGCCACTTACTCCATAGTCATATTCTGTACCTCATGATCAACCAGAAGCACTTTTCTTCTCTTTTTAAACTCTAATACCCCATTTCCTAATCACAGGTATGTGTGTGTGTGTGTGTATACACACGTATATTAGATCCAGATATACATATACACACACACATATAATCCATACCACATGTGGTATAGATCTAATCTATGTGATCTAATCTAATCTAATCTAATCTATAGAACTAATCTGTACCACATAAGCTATCATTTAAAGCATTTTCTCACCAATGACACAAAACGTCCTTCTCTCTTGTTAAGCCAGTGGCTCAAAAAATAAGCATTTTCAAAGCGGTTTTATTAAGTCTTATAAATGGGTCATAGTGGACTTTCAAGACAAATCACATTTTTTTCCTCTTTTCAGTCAGACAATTACCCAATGGACCAACCATATACAAACAATCAAAACTCATTGGTTCCACATTTTTAATTCTTCTTAACATTGAGCTGTGGAAATACCCACTTTCTGCTAGCTCTCTCTAGCCATCATATGCTGGGAAGCTCTATTCATCACAGCTTTTTGATTAATCTTTCCCCCATCCGTATGCCAACCTAATCTAGAACCTTTTCTCACTACAGCTTAACCCCTTACATTCTGTCATCTCCTGAAATTAAACATTCTTGATGTTCTCTGGATACTAACAATTCTGTGACCTTCTCCTTTCTTAATAAATACACATTCATAAAAGTGATAGTTGATGACCACAATAGACTAATGTATCATTTCTTGCCCAATAATACTTATATCAGCTAATATTTCTACTGTAATTTTTATAAGACAGACACTTTCTAAGCAATTTACATATATTAGTTATTTAAATATACTAGATAAATACTATTATTACACTCATTTCACAAAGACACTGACTCTATATCTTTGCTTGTTTCCCTTAGGTTCTCTGGATATTGAGAGAGGGTGATGTTATTACCTGGGTAATTGCTCCTCAGGGAACCTAACTTTCTCCCTATTACTCTACTCCCAGGGACTCTTATCAGCTTTTTTAAAAAATAAGGCAGCATTCCAGCCCCAGGACTAAGAAGATATGAATGCCACAGTGGCTGGGACTTGTTGAACTGAGCTTCCCCATCCCATCTGAGGCTCAGAGGCCAGTTCTACTACACAAGCCCATGATTCCTGATATGGCTTGGCTCTGTGCCCCACCTAAATTTCATATTTAACTGTAATCCCCACAATCCCCATGTGTCAGGGGAGGGACCACATGGGAGATTATTGGATCATGGGATCAGTTTCCCCCATGCAGTTCTCATGATACTGAGTCTTCATGAGATCTGATGGTTTTATGAGGCAGTTTTCCCTTTTCTTGCTAGCTCTCTCTTGCCTGCCACCATGTAAGATGTGCCTGCTTCCCCTTCTGCCATAATTGTAAATTCTCTGAGGCCTCCCCAGCTATGTGGAAACGTGAGTCAATTAAACCTCCTTTGTTTATAAATTACCCAGTCTCAGGTAGTATCTTTATAGCAGTGTGAGAATGAACTAATACAATCCCCAAGCCCTGACTTCTGAAGCAGCATTCAAGAGTCCCAACCCCATGTCACAGTGTGAAGCCCTTAGCATTTTTCCTAAGACAGTAGTCAACTCCCTAGCTTCTTGAACCTGTCTGGTAGAATGAGAGGAATCATGTCCTAAATTGGTGGCAGGTGAAAAACAAAACAAAAACACCAGAGAACATCATGAATTCTTGAAATAGTTTTGCCATCATATTATCTTGGGTTACTCATGAAATGCATATGTCTGGTTTATATGCTCATCTACTAAGTGGGAAATTCTTGTCTCCTTGTTTACCTCACAGATGTGGTCTGAGTATCAGTGAGCCAATAACAAGGAAAGACAATTTTTAATAAAAAGTTGGAAATAAGCTGACTGTGATTGACTCCTTCTGAGAATGCCTGAAAGAGAGAGAGAGTGGAGAGAATATTAACATTCACTGGTTGCTAAAGGCTCACATTAAATATTTAGAGCTAGTCCCTGAGGTAAGTATTAACATCTTTATCTTTAAAAATAAAGATACGAATGTGCACAAAGGTAAAGTATGCAAATTTATGCTGCACATAAGATTCACCTCCAATTCTGTCCAGCACCAGGGGTATAGTCGTTGCTGTCCCACATTCGATTTTTTTCTGCTGATTTGTTGTATCTTATTATACTGGGATATAGACTACATGATCTGCTTTGTAAACTTTCAAACTAAAATGCTCTTGTCAAACAAATCCTAAACTCAGGAGAATGATTGTTTTAAGATCTATTTCAAGTCTCTTATCTGGCGGTAGAGACTCTGGAGATGGAAACTGAGAAAGATGCAAAAAAAAAAAAAAAAAAATGCAAGAAAGAAAAAAAAGAGACCACAGAAGGGCAGAGAAGGCAGAGGAGGAGAGACTCTAGTCTCAAGTGTCAGTCAAGATTTGTTTCTTCCAATATCCAGTTATTTGAGGTGTGGCAGGCAAGATAGAGGGTGCAGTGGGATCAAGAATTCAGCAAGGCAGCACACGGGAAGAACAGCTGCTCAATCCAGAGGCAGATCAATATTTGATCTATTTAAAGAAATAAGAAGGCTATGCTGAGCTTTTGGAGGTGAGGAAGGAACATAAAGGCATAAGAATGGGAAAGACAAATGTTTCTCATTTTCAGCCACAAGATGTTCTGACATGTGTGATCATTCATTAAGGTCAATAATTTGTCCCTGAATTTCCCTGCCCTACATTTTAACATAGCCCACAGCACAGAGCTTTTCCTAAACTGATAATCTACTCTGTTATCAGAGCATGATAAGTGTCCAGAGATCTTATATTTAGTCTATTTAGTCAGGCAATTAATTTTTTCTTTCCAAATTTTTATGACAGGAAAAATATGAAAAAAATCAATTATTTTAATATCCTATTAAATCTACAGTTTTTTTTTCTCCATATTTTATTTTAGCTTTTGTCAAAGTGCCATCTTATATACCCACTGGCATGGTAATCTCCTTTTTTTTTTTTTTTTCCTGCACCACATTGCATACAACCTAGCCTGGAAATTTTCTACTAATTCTTAGGTCTTAGCTGAAATGCCACTTATCCAAGGAAAACTTTTCCTGACTTTTATTTATTTATTTATTTATTTATTTATTTTTGAGACGGAGTCTCTGTCGCCCAGGCTGGAGTGCAGTGGCCGGATCTCAGCTCACTGCAAGCTCCGCCTCCCGGGTTCACGCCATTCTCCTGCCTCAGCCTCCCGAGTAGCTGGGACTACAGGCACCTGCCATCTCGCCCGGCTAGTTTTTTTTTTGTATTTTTTAGTAGAGACGGGGTTTCACAGTGTTAGCCAGGATGGTCTCGATCTCCCGACCTCGTGATCCGCCCGTCTCGGCCTCCCAAAGTGCTGGGATTACAGGCTTGAGCCACCGCGCCTGGCCTTTCCTGACTTTTAAGAATAAATTGGGTTTTTCTCTTTAGGACCCTCTCAAAGTATCTTGAACATTTCCTTTGTAGTACTTAATATAATTGTGACTAGCTTGGAGATAAGACTTCAGCATAGGTGACGACTGTATTTGAATATTTGTGGAAGAAGATTTGTTCTTCATGAGCTGTGGTTGAAAGTTGCAGAGATTTTCTGAGTAGGTCTAGGACTCTGTGTTGCCTAGATCCTGCATGGTCCGTGACATAGAGGTGTGCTGACTGGTTCTAGATCTGCAGAGCAAAGAACTTAATAATAACCATGATGGAATAGTGAGGTCCCTGTTGATGTGTAAGTTCAGCAGTGGCTGAATGGAAAGTTCATACAAGAATCAGATTTTCAGCACATGTGGGAAGCATGTTTGTTCATGTGTGAATAGGTAAGCAGGTGTGTCTGTGTGTGTTTGTGTGCATCTGGGTGAACGACTTGAAAACAATCTTCAGAGGTCCTTCCTACTATGCTAGTCCAGGATTCTAATGTTCTAACTGCTGACCTAGACAATGCTTATCTCAAAACACACCCAATTCAGGCAGGTGGTTTTCTCTTTCCCTCGCCTGCCTTCCTCTCCTCCCCAGGAGAACATCCCTTGAAAATCTGTTTAGATTTCCAGTGTTGTTGCTGTAGTGTATTCAGCAGTGTGTCTGAGTTAGAAAGAAAAAGTCCCAATGGATAATGTAAGTTTCTTTGAGAACTGTTGAGTCAACAGATTGTGGATGTCATCATTGACAGAATATTTTCATGAACCTTAAAGTCTGCACACACATCCACAAATGTAGGTTCCTTCTCCTTCCTGAATCTTCCACGCCTTTGCACATAATCTTTCTAGTTGACTCCTAGAATTTTCAAAACATGGAACAGCTAACCCAGTGTGGGTCCAAATTTCTTGCTTTTCTAGTTTAATTCTCTGCCACTTGCTCCAGACTCTGGCCACTGCCACTATCTCAGCCTTGCTTAATTATTCATACAATTATATTCATTCATCAGGTAATTTTTAGCTCTTTTTATATACCATGCTATGGACCTCATCTTTATATATTTACCAGTAAAATATTTTCACCTATTCCTGACATTATTCCATCTCTTATTTTGGGATTGCTTACATTTGTCTCTCTCTCCCCAGCAGCTATTTAGGGCCACACATCTCCACACCAGTGCAAGGCAGTCATTTCTCTCTGAGCTGATCCAAGGTGCACTACACCTTAAATGCATAATCTTTCTTTTCTTTCTTTCTTCCTTTCTTCCCTTTTTCTTTCTTATTCTTCCTTCTTTCCCTCCTTTTCTTCTTCTTCTCCTTCTTCTTTTCTTTTCTTTTTCCTTCCTTCCTTCCTTTTCTTCCTTCCTTCCCTTCTTTTCTTTCTCTTTCTTTTTCTTCCTTCCTTCTTTCCTCTTCTTTCCTTCCTTCTTTCCTCTCTTCTTTCCTTCCTTCTTTCCTCTCTTCTTTCCTTCCGTCTTTCCTCCTTCCTTCCTTCCCTCCCTCCCTCTTCTTTTATTTTCGTTTTTCTTTCTTTTCTCTTCTTTTTTCTTTTCTTTTGTCTCATGCTGTTGCCCAGATGTAAGTGTAGGAGTGCAATCTTGGCTCACTGCAACCTTTACCTTCTGGGCCCGAGTGATCCTCCCACCTCAGTCTCTCAAATAGCTAGGACTACAGGCACACTCCACCAAGCCTGGATAATTTTTGTCTTTTTTTTTAGTAGAGACAGAGTTTTGCCATGTTGCCTAAGCTGTTCTCAAACTCCTGGGCTCAAGCGATCTGCCTACATTGGCCTCCCAAAGTGCTGGGATTACAGGCAGGAGCCACTGCATCTGATCAGAGGCATAATTTTCTTTCTGCCTATAACATAATGTAATTTTCTATAACATAATTTTCAATCTGCCTATGATAGAGGCTGTAGCACTCTCCATATTGGAAATTTCTTGGTGGTGGTCATTTGTCAGTTTTTAGAAATAAGAAGTTCGGCCACATAAATCTGTGAGTTTGCTTTTTTCTTCCCTTCCCTCAGTGCCTAGTTATCTTTCTTCATAATGATGTCATCTCACTAATTTGTTTCTAATTTTCAAGGTGGCACTGATCCCAGGGGATGATATGTCAACATGAAAAATTCTAATAACTCTTCAGGGTTTTTACCTACGACATTCATTTTGGTTGGCATCCCAGGGTTGGAGGCAGAGCACCTCTGGGTATCTATCCCCTTCTGCCTGATATACATCATCATTTTCCTTGGGAATGGAATCATTCTTCATGTCATCAGAACAGATGTTACCCTACATCAACCCATGTACCTCTTTCTTGCCGTGTTGGCACTGGCCGAGGTTGGTGTTTCTGCATCCACCCTGCCTACAGTGTTAGGCATATTCCTTTTTGGAAATACTGAAATTAGTTTTGAAGCTTGTCTTCTCCAGATGTTCTCCATCCATTCTTTATCTATTATGGAGTCAGCTGTGCTGCTGGCCATGTCTTTGGACCGCTTTGTAGCCATCTACAGCCCACTGCATTATACAGCTATCCTGACACTGCCCAGGGTCTTTGGCACAGGAGCTATTATCGTACTGAAAAGCATTATGCTCATGACTCCATTGCTCATTCTCTTACGGCGTCTGTCCTTCTGTGGCCACAATGCCTTCTCACATTCCTGTTGTCTGCACCCAAATCTTATCTATCTATCTTTTTTTTTTTTTTTTTTGAGATGGAGTCTTGCTCTGTCACCCGGTCTGGAGTGCAGTGGCCGGATCTCAGCTCACTGCAAGCTCCGCCTCCCGGGTTTACGCCATTCTCCTGCCTCAGCCTCCCGAGTAGCTGGGACCACAGGCGCCCGCCACCTCGCCCGGCTAGTTTTTTGTATTTTTAGTAGAGACGGGGTTTCACCGTGTTAGCCAGGATGGTCTCGATCTCCTGACCTCATGATCCGCCCATCTCGGCCTCCCAAAGTGCTGGGATTACAGGCTTGAGCCACGCGCCCGGCCCCAAATCTTATCTATCTATCTTGTGGGAACATTTCTGTTAATAATATCTATGGGATTTTCATTGTTACCTCTACTTTGGGGCTCAATTCGTTGCTGATTGTGATCTCTTATGGGCTCATACTCCACATTGTACTGGGTGTTGCCACTGGAGAAGGGTGAAAGAAGGCATTCAATACGTGTGGCTCACACATCTGTGCTGTGCTTGCTTACTATGTGCCTATGATTAGCTTGTCTATAGCACACCGCCTTAGACATCGTGTGTCCCCTCTGCTGCAAGCCATGATGGCCAGTGCCTACCTCTTCTTCCCACCTGTTGTCAATCCTATTGTCTATAGCATTAAGGCCAAGGAGATCCATGGTGCCGTTGTCCCAATGCTATCAGAAAAAAAGACCCAGAGTGCAGCCAAAAACCATAGTAGGAAGAAATATTTTTGTTTGTTTGCTTGCTTTCTATCATAACAGGTGGCCCTAGATTGCATGTTATGTAATTGATATCACCTTAAAACATGGCGTCTAACAGGAGGTTCTCTACAGTCTGACCATGAACTGAGGTGAGGGTGCAGGTAGAGGTGAATTATGTGTGACAGAACAGTACACGAAAGTGAGGCTATTTTAAAACATGTGGTATGAGGTTTTCTTCATTACCTTGCATACCTGGAGCAGGAATGCAGAAAAGATTGTAACACAGCACTCCTCATAAGGAAAAGGCACCTGGGCATTGGAAGGTATAATGGGAACTCTATTGAGCCCTCTGTGCTAGGGAGAGAGGAAGTAAAGTGTATTATATTGTCTTCAGTTATTGCTCTCTGAATTCAATAGGAGAGAAACATACCAGCTAGTTCAAAGGAGGCTTCCCCTACAGACTATGATGTGGCATTCACCCAACCTTACCAAGGCCCCAAGTTGGAAGTCTCAAAGATTAAAAATCTTGTTTATTATGCAAACTTCTGAGACTCTCTCATCCAGGTTGCAGCAACTTTTAAAGAGGCAAGCATCCTCTTTGTAGATATTCATATTTTCTACCTCGTTGGATGCTCTTTTATAGGCATTTAAAATGATATAGTTTATACTTACATTTTCAGGGAAAGAAATTAAGATTTTTAACATAAAATATATACTAAGAATTTTATTATTTTCATCACTTCCTATAGCAACCCTAAGAAATAGGATTAATGTAATTATTACTTTTCAGGTGAAAAACTGATGTTTACATACAGTAAACATCATGCTTAAATCTATGCCTCTGAGACCTAGCATTGGAATGTACCTGGGTAAGACTTCAGAGTCTGAGCTCTTAACCCCTAAATTGTGTCAACGAAGCAAGAAATAAAGCTCTTTGATCTCATTAGTAGTCAGCCAAGTAGAATTTATTGAGGTTACTCAATGGGTCAGGTATACTTCTAGGCCCTAGAGATAAAGCAGTGACAAAAGATATAAGATTTCTTCTGCTAAAAGAACTTAGAAAGAACTTTTTTTTTCTACATTCTCCATCTCTGCTGTACATTTCACTTCCTGGAATGATGTTTAGAAACAACTTTTAAATTGACCTTATAATGATCCTTTTACAAATAAGCACACACTGATAAAGCTTATGAATATAAATTTTAAACATTTTAAATAGTTTGCTTACATTTTGCATTGTAAAGATGTCAGTAATTGACAAAGAGTGCTTTTACAAGAAGTCTTAATTTCTTGCACAGTTAATAGTGTGAGACTGCCTCCAAGTTTCCATATACTCTGTTTCTAGAGATTCTGACCTGGGGATCTGCAGTTGTCTATAGCCATGCCCTAAATTAATAGCCCGCTGATAGATGACACAACTCTGTAGAGGACAATGCCTCAAAATTATCAATGGAAACCAAGCAAGTAAATCCACAAGAAGAACCATTTCATCAGTGGCCAGATAAATAAGAGAGTGATTATTTCCTGGGATGAGAAGAGAAGAAGGAATATCTGAGTAACATTAGAGTATCTGTAAAAAGACATCCCACAAACAGGTAGGTACAGGAAAAGATGTTAGGACCAGATTGTTAAATGACTTAACATAAAATGAGAATCTTAGGAAGTCACTTCCATTTTTCCTCTGAGATTGCATGGTGAATCCTCAGCCTTCTTAAATATTATTACCATATTATATTTAGTAAATGTAAGGCCATTGGAAATACTGAAGCTCTGTAAAGATAACTTGTCCTTAGATGTTTCTCAGATTATAGCCAATTTACTGAATATCTTCGGCTTCATTCTAGAATGGATTTCTTTATATGTAATGCTCCTTCTAGTTCTATTTTTTCCAATCTTTACCCTGAAGTCCAGTCTCAGAGACAACATCAGGTTCAGGAAGAATCCTAGAAAATCACACAGTGAAAAGAATCTTGGAATCTCTTGGTGTCTATGAAATTGTGTAATAAGCAGAATCTCATGACTCTCTGGGATTTTCTACCTTCACATTCTACTATTTTAACTTAAAATTTATACGTTTGGAACTATCTTTTATGTTCTCAACAAGACAAAGTTACAAGTCATTATATTTAGCTAAGCATGGAGCTAAATTAAAAATTAGGACACTAAATAAACACTTTCACATTTATCAAGGGAATAGGAGTTTGTTTCAAGCCAATTCTCCTGCCAAGAACAATTAGAAAAGATATAGAAATAGTTTTAAATGACTTCAGAGAGCACTCAAGGCAATGAAGATGTGAAGATCAAGATTCCAAAGAGAAGTGAAGCCTAGAGAAGTATGCCTGATATTTATGGAGTTTTTTTCCCTTAAGAAATGTATCAATTTAAAAGTAATAGATGAGTAAATAAGAAGAGTTTACAGCAAACTCAGAGGGTTGGAGTACAAGAAGACAATTGTCAGAGCTACAAAAATAAGCAGTCAAATGCATAGTGACAGTGAAAAATTTTATTACACCTTTTCTAGGAAATAACACAACTAGGCCAAAACCACAAAATTAATGATTTAAAATATTTGAAAAACATCATTAAAACTATCGATCTTATTAATAATTTAAAAACAAGAAAATAACAATTATGTACTACCCATTTTTTAACTGCATGTGGAACACCTACCAAAACTGACATTACTGTGGGGCATATTTTCTGATCTGTATTGAGGGAACAGGATGTATTCATTTTGCAATAATTTTTGAGCTATACACTTATAAGATGGACACTTTTATCTCTGAATATTATATGCCCATAAAAAAGTGTATAATAATAATCACCTGCCTTTGTGGTGATGAGGAGTGAATCTCTGCACATTGACTGTCAAGAAATCTCCTGTTTTGAGTTCCACACGATATCATCCCCTCTTCCTGAGTTTCAGCTGCCTTAAATACATGAAACTTTCTGACTTAGTAGAATTTCATGGTTTCTTGTTCACTTCCTCCTCTGTAATCAGTTGGGTTCTATATCTCTTTGCTTTGCAAAATCAGTTGTCATATACATCCATGTGCTTCCCATTTTCATTTTCTGAAAATTTCTCACCCGCTTTTGCTTTCTCATACATTATACTATTCACCATGAGTTAATAGTTGTATTAATATTAATACTTAAATAAATACATGTGTTCAGTTTACCTGCTTTACATATTTTGATTTACATAGTTTTTCTCCCTTTCTGTCTCCCATCAGATTTTTTTTTATTATTCCCCCTGTTTATTCTAGAGATATAAACTGTACTTCTATTCTCATGGGTAAAATTTTGATATCTGTACTTTATAAATTTCAATGATATTCAAAATATCCTTCATTCTCTTCAAATAAGCAAATAATTTAATATATTTTTAATTACCATATATTTCCTCCTCTGCAATTTTTCCTATCAATGATTAATTTTGTATACACATTTTAATAAAATACTATTGACAAAGATTAAACATTCACATGATTGAAATTTCAAAAGATTTGAGAGAATATATATTGAAAATATTCACTTTGTCTATATCTCAATAATTCTGGCTTCTCTCCCCAAAAACATATTTTCACAGGGCTTGTGATACTATCTTTTCAATTTTTCACTGATCTTCCCTGAAACTACATCTTTTTTTATTTTATTTTATTTTATTTTTTATTATATTTTAAGTTCTAGGGTACATGTGCATAACATGCAGGTTTGTTACATATGTATACTTATGCCACGTTGGTGTGCTGCATCCATCAACTCGTCAGCACCCATCAATTCATCATTTATATCAGGTATAACTCCCCAATGCAATCCCTCCCTCCTCCCCCCTCCCCATGATAGGCCCCAGTGTGTGATGTTCCCCTTTCCGAGTCCAAGTGATCTCATTGTTCAGTTCTCACCTATGAGTGAGAACATGCGGTGTTTGGTTTTCTCTTCTTGTGATAGTTTGCTAAGAATGATGGTTCCAGCTGCATCCATGTCCCTACAAAGGACGCAAACTCATCCTTTTTATGGCTGCATAGTATTCCATGGTGTATATGTGCCACATTTTCTTAATCCAGTCTGTCACAGATGGGCATTTGGGTTGATTCCAAGTCTTTGCTATTGTGAATAGTGCCGCAATAAACATACGTGTGCATGTGTCTTTGTAGTAGAATAATTTATAATCCTTTGGGTATATACGCAGCAGTGGGATGGCTGGGTCATATGGTACATCTAGTTCTAGATCCTTGAGGAATTGCCATACTGTTTTCCATAATGGTTGAACTAGTTTACAATCCACCAACAGTGTAAAAGTGTTCCTATTTCTCCACATCCTCTGCAACACCTGTTGTTTCCTGACTTCTTAATGATTGCCATTCTAACTGGTGTGAGATGGTATCTCATTGTGTTTTGATTTGCATTTCTCTGATGGCGAGTGATGATGAGCATTTTTTCATGTGTCTGTTGGCTGTATGAATGTCTTCTTTTGAGAAATGTCTGTTCATATCCTTTCCCCATTTTTGATGGGGTTGTTTGTTTTTCTCTTGTATATTTGTTTGAGTTCTTTGTAGATTCTGGATATTAGCCCTTTGTCAGATGCGTAGGTTGCAAAAATTTTCTCCCATTCTGTAGGCTGCCTGTTCACTCTGATGGTAGTTTCTTTTGCTGTGCAGAAGCTCTTGAGTTTAATTAGATCCCATGTGTCAATTTTGGCTTTTGTTGCCATTGCTTTTGGTGTTTTAGACATGAAGTCCTTGCCCATGCCTATGTCCTCAATGGTACTACCTAGATTTTCTTCTAGGGTTTTTATGGTATTAGCTCTAACATTTAAGTCTCTAATCCATCTTGAATTAATCTTCATATAAGGGGTAAGGAAAGGATCCAGTTTCAGCTTTCTACTTATGGCTAGCCAATTTTCCAGCACCATTTATCAAATAGGGAATCCTTCCCCAATTCTTGTTTCTCTCAGGTTTGTCAAAGATCAGATGGCTGTAGATGTGTGGTATTATTTCTGAGGATTCTGTTCTGTCCCATTGGTCTATATCTCTGTTTTGGTACCAGTACCATGCTGTTTTGGTTACTGTAGCCTGTAGTATAGTTTGAAGTCAGGTAGCGTGACGCCTCCAGCTTTGTCCTTTTGACTTAGGATTGTCTTGGCAATGCGGGCTCTTTTTTGGTTCCATATGAACTTTAAAGCAGTTTTTTTCCAATTCTGTGAAGAAACTCATTGGTAGCTTGATGCGGATGGCATTGAATCTATAAATAACCTTGGGCAGTATGGCCATTTTCACGATATTGATTCTTCCTATCCATGAGCATGGTATGTTCTTCCATTTGTTTGTGTCCTCTTTGATTTCACTGAGCAGTGGTTTGTAGTTCTCCTTGAAGAGGTCCTTTACATCCCTTGTAAGTTGGATTCCTAGGTATTTTATTCTCTTTGAAGCAATTGTGAATGGAAGTTCATTCCTGATTTGGCTCTCTGCTTGTCTGTTACTGGTGTATAAGAATGCTTGGGATTTTTGCACATTAATTTTGTATCCTGAGACTTTGCTGAAGTTTCTTATCAGCTTAAGGAGATTTTGGGCTGAGACAATGGGGTTTTCTAAATACAATCATGTCATCTGCAAACAGGGACAATTTGACTTCTTCTTTTCCTAACTGGATACCCTTGATTTCTTTCTCTTGCCTCATTGCCCTAGCCAGAACTTCCATCACTATGTTGAATAGGAGTGGTGAGAGAGGGCATCCCTGTCTTGTGCCAGTTTTCAAAGGGAATTTTTCCAGTTTTTGCTCATTCAGTATATTAGTTGTGGGTTTGTCATAAATAGCTCTTATTATTTTGAGGTACGTTCCATCAATACCAAATTTATTGAGCGTTTTTAGCATGAATGGCTGTTGAATTTTGTCAAAAGCCTTTTCTGCATCTATTGAGATAATCATGTGGTTCTTGTCTTTGGTTCTGTTTATATGCTGGATTACGTTTATTGATTTGCGATGTTGAACCTGCCTTGCATCCCAGGGATGAAGCCCACTTGATCATGGTGGATAAGCTTTTTGATGTGCTGCTGAATCCGGTTTGCCAGTATTTTATTGAGATTTTTGCATCGATGTTCATCAGGGATATTGGTCTAAAATTCTCTTTTTTGTTGTGTCTCTGCCAGGCTTTGGTATCAGGATGATGTTGGCCTCATAAAATGAGTTAGGGAGGATTCCCTCTTTTTTCTATGATTGGAATAGTTTCAGAAGGAATGGTACCAGCTCCTCCTTGTACCTCTGGTAGAATTCAGCTGTGAATCCATCTGGTCCTGGACTTTTTTTGGTGGGTAGGCTATTAATTGTTGCCTCAATTTCAGAGCCTGCTATTGGTCTATTCAGGGATTCAACTTCTTCCTGGTTTAGTCTTGGGAGAGTGTAAGTGTCCAGGAAATTATCCATTTCTTCTAGATTTTCTAGTTGATTTGCGTAGAGGCATTTATAGTATTCTCTGATGGTTGTTTGTATTTCTGGGGTCAGTGGTGATATCTCCTTTATCCTTTTTTATTGCGTCTATTTGATTCCTCTCTCTTTTCTTCTTTATTAGTCTTGCTAGCGGTCTGTCAATTTTGTTGATCTTTTCAAAAAACCAACTCCTGGATTCATTGATTTTTGGAGGGTTGTTTGTGTCTCTATCTCCTTCAGTTCTGCTCTGATCTTAGTTATTTCTTGCCTTCTGCTAGCTTTTGAATGTGTTTGCTCTTGCCTCTCTAGTTCTTTTATTGTGATGTTAGAGCGTCCATTTTAGATCTTTCCTGCTTTCTTGTGGGCATTTAGTGCTATAAATTTCCCTCTACACACTGCTTTAAATGTGTCCCAGAGATTCTGGTATGTTGTATTTTTGTTCTCGTTGGTTTCAAATAACATCTTTATTTCTGCTTTCATTTCGTTATGTACCCAGTAGTCATTCAGGAGCAGGTTGTTCAGTTTCCATGTAGTTGAGCAGTTTGGATTGAGTTTCTTAGTCCTGAGTTCTAGTTTGATTGCACTGTGATCTGAGAGACAGTTTGTTATAATTTCTGTTCTTGTACATTTGCTGAGGAGTGCTTTACTTGCAATTATGTGGTCAATTTTGGAATAAGTGCGATGTGGTGCTGAGAAAAGTGTATATTCTGTTGATTTGGGGTGGAGAGTTCTATAGATGTCTATTAGGTCCGCTTGGTGCAGAGATGAGTTCAATTCCTGGATATCCTTGTTAACTTTCTGTCTCGTTGATCTGTCTAATGTTGACAGTGGAGTGTTGAAGTCTCCCATTATTATTGTATGGGAGTCTAAGCCTCTTTGTAGGTCTCTAAGGACTTGCTTTATGAATCTGCGTGCTCCTGTATTGGGTACATATATATTTAGGAGAGTTAGCTCTTCCTGTTGAATTGATCCCTTTACCATTATGTAATGGCCTTCTTTGTCTCTTTTGATTTTGATGGCTTAAAGTCTGTTTTATCAGAGACTAGGATTGCAACCCTTGCTTTTTTTTGTTCTCCATTTGCTTGGTAGATCTTCCTCCATCCCTTTATTTTGAGCCTATGTACGTCTCTGCATGTGAGATGGGTCTCCTGAATACAGCAGACTGATGGGTCTTGACTCTTTATCCAGTTTGCCAGTCTGTGTCTTTTAATTGGACCATTTAGTCCATTTACATTTAAGGTTAATATTGTTATGTGTGAACTTGATCCTGTCATTATGATATTAACTGGTTATTTTGCTCGTTAGTTGATGCAGTTTCTTCCTAGCTCGATGGTCTTTACATTTTGGCATGTTTTTGCAATGGCTGGTACCGGTTGTTCCTTTCCATGTTTAGGGCTTCCTTCAGGGTCTCTTGTAAGGCAGGCCTGGTGGTGACAAAATCTCTAAGCATTTGCTTATCTGTAAAGGATTTTATTTCTCCTTCACTGATGAAACTTAGTTTGGCTGGATATGAAATTCTGGGTTGAAAATTCTTTTCTTTAAGAACGTTGAATATTGGCCCCCACTCTCTTCTGGCTTGTAGAGTTTCTGCCGAGAGATCTGCTGTTAGTCTGATGGGCTTCCCTTTGTGGGTAACCCAACCTTTCTCTCTGGCTGCCCTTAAGATTTTTTCCTTCATTTCAACTTTGGTGAATCTGGCAATTATGTGTCTTGGAGTTGCTCTTCTGGGGGAGTATCTTTGTGGCATTCTCTGAGTTTCCTGAATTTGAATGTTGGCCTGCCCTACTAGGTTGGGGAAGTTCTCCTGGATGATATCCTGAAGAGTGTTTTCCAACTTGGTTCCATTTTCCCCCTCACTTTCAGGCACCCCATTCAGACGTAGATTTTGTCTTTTTACATAATCCCATACTTCTTGCAGGCTTTGTTCATTTCTTTTTCTTCTTTTTTCTTTTGGTTTCTCTTCTCGCTTCATTTCATTCATTTGATCCTTAATCGCTGATACTCTTTCTTCCAGTTGATCGAGTCGGTTACTGAAGCTTAAACATTTGTCACGTATTTCTCGTGTCATGGTTTTCATCTCTGTCATTTCGTTTATGATCTTCTCTGCATTAATTAGTCTAGCTGTCAATTCTTCCACTCTTTTTTCAAGATTTTCAGTTTCTTTGTGCTGGGTACGTAATTCCTCCTTTAGCTCTGAGAAGTTTGATGGACTGAAGCCTTCTTCTCTCATCTCGTCAAAGTCATTCTCTGACCAGCTTTGATCCGTTGCTGGCGATGGGCTGCGCTCCTTTGCAGGGGGAGATGCGCTCTTATTTTTTGAATTTCCAGCTTTTCTGCCCTGCTTCTTCCCCATCTTTGTGGTTTTATCTGTCTCTGGCCATTGATGATGGTGATGTACTGATGGGGTTTTGGTATAGGTGTCCTTCCTGTTTGATAGTTTTCTATCTGACAGTCAGAAGGACTGTCTGTTGGTCTGTTGGAGATTGCTTGAGGTCCACTCCAGACCCTGTTTGCCTGGGTATCAGCAGCAGAGGTTGCTGAAGATAGAATATTGCTGAACAGCGAGTGTACCTGTCTGATTCTTCCTTTGGAAGTTTCCTCTCAGGGGTGACTCCACCCTGTGAGGTGTGGGGTGTCAGACTGCCCCTAGTGGGGGATGTCTCCCAGCTAGGCTACTCAGGGGTCAGGGCCCCACCTGAGCAGGCAGTCTGTCTGTTCTCAGATCTCAACCTCCGCGTTGGGAGATCCACGGCTCTCCCCAAAGCTGTCAGACAGAGTCATTCGCGTCTGCACCGGCCCCCGCTGCTTCCCCTATTGGACTTCAGCTGTGCACTGTCCTCAGAGGTGGAGTCTACAGAGACAGGCAGGCTTCCTTGAGCTGCTGTGAGCTCCACCCAGTTCGAGCTTCCCAGCGGCTTTGTTTACCTACTTAAGCCTCAGCAATGGCGGGTGCCCCTCCCCCAGCCTCGCTGCTGCCTTGGGGATAGATCGCCGCAGACTGCTGTGTTAGCAGTGAGGGAGGCTCCGTGGGCTTGGGACCCTCCCGGCCAGGTGTGGGATATATTCTCCTGGTGTGCCTGTTTCCTTAAAGCGCAGTATTGGGGTGGGAGTTACCCGATTTTCCAGGTGTTGTGTGTCTCAGTTCCCCTGGCTAGGAAAACGGATTTCCTTCCCCCTTGCGCTTCCAGGTGAGGCGATTCCTCGCCCTGCTTCAGCTCTCGCTGGTCAGGCTGCAGCAGCTGACCAGCACCATTTGTCCGGCACTCCCTAGTGAGATGACCCCAGTACCTCAGTTGAAAATGCAGAAATCACCGGTCTTCTGTGTCGCTCGCGCTGGGAGTTGGAGACTGGAGCTGTTCCTATTCGGCCATCTTGCTCCGCTGGCTCGAAACTACATCTTACATCACTCTTTTTCTCTCTGAACTACAGCAATATCAAATATCTTTCATTTTCTGCAGTTCCAAATTAGCTTTCACTGTTTATAACAAGCTGCTTCATCCATCTGTAATGATTATTACCCTTCCTTGCTCACTCCAGTCCCTTCCTCCTCATCCTTTAATTTTATACCAATAATTGCTTCCTAAGTGACACCTTATTTTATCCCATGTATTAGGAAAAACCTCCTAGCTTAACATTGTCAAAATTCTTTCCTTCCTTCCCTTCCTCCTTTGTTCCCTCCCTCCCTCCCTTCTTTCCTTCCTTCTTCCTTTTCTTTCTTTGCTCTTTTCCTGCAATGGCCTTGGATATGTACTAATAAATTTGGAAAAAATGTAGCAGTCAGAGCAACTGCTCTAATTCCTTATATTCTCCATCTATTTGTTAAAACAAGAAAAGTCATTCATGACATCCAATTGCTGATCTGGTGCTATTTGCTAGAGACTGGTCTGGCACTCACAGCTGAAGTTTGGTGCTCTTTTGTTAAATACAAACCATTCAGAATGTCGTTAACATACAAGACCAGCCTGTGATCACAATGTGTCCAGAAAAACAAAGACCATTTTATAATCCAAACATAAACATTGTCCAAGCCTCAAAATACCAAGCAATCCCCCTCAGTTAATTAGAGTGACTCCAGGTTTATTATCAACTCAGCCTTAATCTCACTTTCTATATCTAAGATTTGTGAATTTATCAAAGGAAAATTAAATGCTACTTCCTGGAAGCATTTAATTCATAGAAAAGTATCAAATCCTTAAGCCTTCCTCAAAATCACCTAAAACAAGCCCATAACCTATAATAATATTTTTGTAACACTCTTCTAATTCCAAATGTTGTGCATTCTTTATCACTACAAGTAATAAACCCAACTTGTTCATCTATAGGTATGTTCTTGGTGATATTAGCCTTTTTTTAAAAGGATGCCCTGACTTCTAAGCAGGATGTAAGTCTATGTAAGACCAATACTCCTGCTGAAAATAACTAGAAAAGTCATATTTTAAAATCACTGTGTGTGTCTGTGTGTGTTCAAAGGCATTAGGAAGCTATGAAGCAAGGGCAACAAGAGTTTGCCCTCTCAGACTCTGGAGAGTGGAGAATCTTGGAGAGGTAAACTGACATCTAGAGCCATTTTCTTTCCCTGGAGGCATATGTCACTTCCCTGCAAGAGGAAAAGGATGAGGATATGGACTTTGCCCAGAGAGAGGGGAAAAGATACACCAGCAGAACAGAAAAGAACTTTGAATTAACTAAAGTAAATCCAGTTAGCATTTTTCAAAAAGTAAAGGAAAATGGGGAAAAGCTGATGAAATAACAGAAAAATTCACCAAAGAATTGGGATATATTAAAAAATAATTCAATGTAAATTCTAGAACTAAAAAAATCTATCAAAATAAATGCATTTAAAAGAATATTAAAGGCAACAGAAAGCTATTCCAAGAAAAGAAAAACAAGTCAAGAGAAATAGCCAAATGAAAGCACAAAAAACGAAAATATAAGGATATGTGAAATACATGTAGGACATTTAAAAGATGTAACATTCATGGAAACGTGAACCGTAGAGGAAAAGGAGGTACAGAAGCAATATTTCAAGAGACAGTGGTTGAGAATTCCCCTAAACTGGTAAAACACATCAACCCACATATTCAAGAAGGTCCACATAGTTTATGAAAGTCCTGAATAAGCATATCATATTTAAATTAACAGAAACCAGTAACAAAGAGAAATACACTGAAGTCAGAGAAAAATGTCTCATTATCTTTAAATGGTCAAAAATAGTACAAACAACTGGATTCTCAGTAGAAATGAAAGAAGCTGAAAGATAATAGATTTATATATGTAAAATAACCACCAACATCCCATTCTATACACAGTGAAAATATTCTTTTAAAATGAAAAAGTAGTTTTCAGATAAGCAAATAGCGAGAGTATTTGTTAGCAGCAAACCTGCATTATATCAAATGTGTTCTTTAGTCAAAAGAAAAATAATCCCAGAGACAAGCACAGAAATGTGGAGCGAAATTAAAAGCATTGGAAAAGGTAAATATGTAGAAGAAAGCAAACATTGACTGATAAAAACAATAATACTCATGTTGTGTTGGGGTTTAAACATTCTTTGAACTATATTTGTGGCAGGAATAATGCAAAAAAGAAGGAGATATAATTTGAGTTTTTAAAGTTTTGAACTTCTGTCTAGCATTATTGGGAAAATGGAAAAATGGTAATTTATAGTAGACAATAAGATGTCAAGACGCAATTTGTTATCTACAAGATAATCACTAAAAGAATAGCAAAATACGGTCATGTTCCACATAATGACTTTTCTATCAACAACGGATTGCATGTAGGACAGTGGTTCCATAGATTATAATGAAGCTGAAAAATCCTATCACTTGTTACTTACTATACTTTACCTTTTATTGTTATTTGAGAGAGTACTTCTTCTACTTAGAAAAAAAAAAAGTTAACTGTAAAAAAGACTCAGATAGGTCCTTCAGAAGGTATTCAAGAATAAGGCGTCATTATCCTAGGAGATGACAGCTTCGTGTATGTTATTGTCCAAAGGATCTTCCAGTGGAACAATGTGTGGAAGTTGAAGACAATGTACTGATGATCTTGATCCTGTGTAGGTCTAGGCTACTGTGTGTGTTCGTGTCTTTATTTTTAACAAAAATGTTTAAAAAGTAAAAATAAATACATTTTAAAAATGAAAATGTGTGTAAAATAAGGATATAAAGAAAAAATATTTCTGTACCACTGTACAATGCATTCATGGATTTAGCTGTATTATTATAAAACAGTGAAAAAGTCAAAGTATATAAAGTAGAAAAGATACAGTAAGCTAAGGTTAATTTATTATTGAAGAAAGAATACTATTTTTTTATAAATTTAGCATAGCCTAAATGTCCAGTGTTCATAAAGTGCATAGTGGCAAACAGCAATGTCCTAAGACTTTTCATCCACTCACTACTCACTCACTGATTCACTCAGAGCAACTTTCAGTCCTGCAAACTCCATTCATGGTAAATGCTCTATTCAGGTGTATCACTGTTTATCTTTCATAGCATTTTTTACTATACCTTTTCTATGTTTAGATATGTTTAGATACACAAATACCTCTGTGTTACAATTGCTTACAGTATTCAGTAGAGCAACATGTACATGTTTGTAGCCGAGGAAAAATAGGTTACATCATGTAGCCTAAGTGTGTAACAGGCTGTACCATCTAGGATTGTGTGAGTACAGTATGATGTTTGCACAACTACAGTATTGACTAACAACACATACCTCAGGATATATCCCTGTTGCTAAGTGACACATGCCTGTATTTCTAATAATACATTAATGAATGGAAAATGAAATAAGTCCCCATTCAGGGGCATTTGGGATGATTAAAAAGAATATAATTGTGGTAAACCAAATAATGTCTCCACCCCTACAAGAAAAGTCCACATCCTAATCCCTGGAACTTCTGAACATGTCGGTTTACGTGGAAAAGGGCAGTTAAGGCTGCAGATGGAATGAAGATTGCTGATCAGCAAACCTTAAAATAAGGTGAAAGTCCTGCATGATCAAGTGAGCCCAACATAATCACGAGTGTCCTTTGAAGGGAAATGTCCTAAGAGGCAGAAGTCTACCAGAGAAGAGGCAGTGTCAAAAGGACTCAGCCTGATGTTGCTAGCTTTGTAGAGAAAGAAATTGACTAAAACTCCAAGAATGTGGTTGGCCTCTAGAAGCTGAAAAAGGCAAGATAATGGGTTTCCCCTAAAGCCTTGAGTAAGCAAGGCAGTCCAGCCAATTTCTTGATTTTAGCCCAGTGAGATCTATTTCTGATTTCTGAACTACAGACTCTACTCTAAGATTTTTTTTTTTTTTAATGTTGTTTTAAGCTATTACGTTTGTGGTAATTTGCTCTGGTCACCACAGAAAACTAACATAACGGCACCGACCTTTCTCTCCTTGTCCTCAAATTCAAGCTTCTCTGCTCAAGGGACATTATAATCTATGGATCTTTACAGATATGGTCATTTTTCTGATATGCAAATCATTTGCCAGATGTGACTGTATCTTCTTCGGTAAATCCTAGATGCCTGGTCTTCTTCAGTGCTCCAGAAAGCATTAACAGTGAAAGCATTAAAAAGCATTGAACCAATCCAAATGTCCATCAGTGATAGACTGGATTAAGAAAATGTGGCACATATACACCATGGAATATTATGCCGCCATAAAAAGGATGAGTTCATGTCCTTTGCAGGGACATGGATGAAGCTGGAAATCATCATTCTCAGCAAAATATCGCAAGGACAGAAAACCAAAGACCACATGTTCTCACTCATAATTGGGAGTTGAACAATGAGAACACACAGACACAGGGAGGGAAACATCACACACCCGGGCCTGTTGGGAGGTGGGGGGTTAGGGGAGGGATAGCATTAGGAGAAATACCTAATGTAGGTGATGGGTTGATAGGTGCAGCAAACCACCATGGCATGTGTATACCTATGTAACAAAGCTGCATGTTCTGCACATGTACCCCAGAACTTAAAGACCACAGTATCCTTAGGTGAGTGTTTCTTAATATCAGTAACAGGGCATTTTCTGATTATTTCTTGAGGCATGTGCTCATTTTTTGAGTCATGTGCAGGTATATGAATTCTATATCCTAATATGACATCTGAGGACTTACTTTTGATACATCTTCACTCTCCTTCAAATTGTCTAAAATACTCCCCTCTTTATTTTTGAAATGATGTAAGATTTCTTATCTTCTCTTTGTTTCCCATAATGAGACTTTTGGGGGCACACTTGTGTGTCACAGACATCCCAAGATCATGATGATAAGCTAATGCTTTACTCATAGTGCCCAATTTATGTCTATATCCAGGAATGAAAATGTCTTCAGCATCTCAGGTAATAAGGAGTTATCAGGCACATCTAGAGAAAAGAAGTGTTTTTAAGAACATAGTGGTAATGTACTTTGGCTTTGGAATTCAACAGAACTACTGTTGGTCCTCCATATTTGTGCGTTCCACATCCACGGATTCAACCAATCTTGGGTCAAAAATATTGGAAAAAAACTCCCATCTGCACTGAACATGCACAGACTTTTTCCACTGTCATTATTCTCTAAACAATATAAAATATCAATTATTTACATAGCATTTACATTGTATTAGGCATGATAAGTAATTTAGAAATTATTTAAAGCCTAAAGGAGTGTGTGCACAGGTTACAGGCAAACACTATACCATTTTATGTATGGGACATGAACATCCACGATGTTGCTATCCAGGAGACGTCCTGGAACCGACCTCCCACAGATATCGAGTAACAATGATACCAAAAATACTTTTCCTACCTCTTTTTCAAAATCTGGAACTTTGGCAAGGGACATAACCTCTTTAAATCCCAGTTTATATACAATGGGCATGATAGTAGCTCCTTTTTCCGAGGGTCATTATTAGCACTAACTGAAACTATTTTTATAGCACTTACCAAAGATCCAGCACAGGTAAGCACATTTCTATTGTAATATGATTACAATAGAATGTAAACACATACATAAAGATTATAATTAGAGTTTATGCTTCTATTTACACTTCAATGTGCTTAAGTATAATGAAACTCTAATTATAATCTTTAGAAAACAAATGTTGTATGTTAATTATTTTAATTATCTTGATAGATTATAGATATATAGGCCTTTTAATATTTGAATCATTTATCTCTTTCTGCTCTTTTGTTATTACATAAAATTCTGGCTATTTTCATTAAAAAGTTTTATCCTTATTTAAAATTATTTCATCATTTACTACAAAAAGTAAATTTACTGAATTAAAGTGGCATCTATGATCAACTCATTTTCCAGAAATTAACAAATTACACTTAAATCAAGAAAGTATGAATGTTTCTACATTGCCATGTCCTTATTTGCATAGGAGGTTGTCATAAAAATTCCTCTGCTATTTTGAAAGCTTAAAACACCAATTATATGATTTAACTTTCCATTATTGCATTTTTGGATGCAGTTGAACATTGTTTTATGCTTCTTTGTAGTTGTATTTCTTTTACTGTTAACTTTGTCATATGCTTTTTCTTAATCTATTGTATTTATCTTGATAAATATTGAGATGTTCAATTTTTGATATTTAAGATAGTAATCTCTTCCATACAGTATTTTTATAAATATTTTTGAAATGTTTAAATTTTACCATTTTTGTTACAGAGAAAATTTAATTTTTAAAGATTATATCTATTTATATTTCCCTGTGATTCTTGTCTATTGCTGCTGTTTACAAAGTCTTCACAAAGGAGAAATTTAAATGCTTATATTATTTTCTCTATTTTATTTTTTGTCACTGATTTTCATTTAGTTACTTAATTCATTTTGAAATTAGTTTTGTGGGAATTGAGAAATGAGCCACCAAATAGCTAACTAATTATTGAATTTTTTTTTCTAATTCAGTTTTGATTTCTGTCTTCGTTTTCTTATTTGTTGTACATAAACTTTCTTGTTTCTTAGTGTTTCCAGAGGCTCAAATTAAGATGAATGCCCCTTGAAATTGATGCACAGTATTTCTTTCAACTACAGCTCTCTTGCCCCTGTAAACTCTATCCCAGCTTCAGAGTGCTTATAGAAGGAAGTCTTTCAGAACTAATTTTTGAGAGATTGTACAGTTCAAGCATAAGCATGCAGTTTCAAATCACATTCAACAAGCTAATGAAACTGTGATTCAATATGACTTTCTAACTCATTGCTCTGTGAGGATACCAGGGGCAGCAAAGGCTTTCACCACCAGAGTTGATTTACTGGCCTCCCTCTGGGACCCAGGTCCCAAGATGCCTTGCCTCCATGTAATCCTGAAGCAACCTGCCACACCTTCCACCCTCCAGACTAGAGATCTGCAAGGGGCTTATACCACGCCTGCTCTCTGAGTTAAGCTGAGAAAACAGAAGTCACAGAGGGTGAAGAGGGTAACTCCAGGCAGGAGAAATCACAGATAAGACTCCTCTGTGAATCATCAGGAAAAAGAAAAAGGGCACATGACTTGTTAGAACATAAGAAGAATTAATACGAGTCACGCACTTAAAGCAGTGCCTAAATGTAGATAGCACTCAATAAAGGTGATTGTCTTCACTTGGGCTGTTAAACAGACTTTTGACTGTTGCCTCTCTTTCTCCTCTTCTTTCCTATGTATCTTGGCCTTTATTTCCAGTTATTTTTTATATCATAGAAATAGAATCAATAATATCAGAAGATAGCTAATGAGAATAGGACAGAGTAGAAATAAGACTGAAATAGAGTAATAAAACCTTAATGAATGAAAAAAATAGGAGATGAAGAAAAAGTAGCAATAGGTTTAGAAGTAGTGAAATAGGTGAGAATGCTGCTACAAAAGTCAAAGGAGATATTTGGAAAGAGATACTGGATTTATATCAAAAAAGATAAAGATTGAATATTAAGCATTACATTTATAACATAGAGTTCATGTTTAGCCTTTGTGAGAACAGTATTTATAGTGAGATTTGTATGAAAGGCAGATTTAAATGTGATAAAAACTGAATGGGAGTGGGAAAATGGAGGCAGGAAAAATTAGAGTTACCCATGAATTAATATATATCCCATCATCAAGGGAAGATTAGCTGTGTGGAAGCAGTCTGCAGAACTGGGCTAAGGAAAGGATATTATATCTCACAATATTCTTAAATCTTGCTTTAAGATTTAAACTCTGAACATTTATTTATGTAGAATTTGGATTAAATGGGGCAAAGAGATATTATTTCTAATGCTTCTTTTTCTCCCTGAGTGAAGATCCTGAATCTGAAGACATATTCATTAGTCATGTCCCAGGTGACTAACACCACACAAGAAAGCATCTACTTCATCCTCACGGGCATCCCTGGATTTGAGGCCTCCCACATCTGGATCTCCATCCCCACCTGTTGTCTCTACACCATCTCCATCATGGGCAATACCACTATCCTCACTGTCATTCGCACACAGCCATCTCTCCACCAGCCCATGTATCTATTTCTCTCCATGCTGGCCCTGACGGACCTGGGTCTGACCCTCACCACCCTACCCACAGTCATGCAGCTTCTCTGGTTCAACGTTCGTAGAATCAGCTCTGAGGCCTGTCTTGCTCAGTTCTTCTTCCTTCATGGATTCTCCTTTATGGAGTCTTCTGTCATCTTGGCTATGTCCTTTGACCGCTATGTTGCCATCTGCTGTCCCCTCCATTATGCCTCCATCCTCACCAATGAAGTAATTGGTAGAATTGGGTTAGCCATCATTTGCCGCTGTGTTCTGGCCGTTCTTCCCTCCCTTTTCTTACTCAAACGACTGCCTTTCTGCAACTCCCACCTTCTCTCTCACTCCTATTGCCTCCACCAGGATATGATCCGCCTGGTCTGTGCTGACATCAGGCTCAACAGCTGGTATGCATTTGCTCTTGCCTTGCTCATTATTATCATTGGATCCTCTGCTCATTGTGATCTCCTATACACTTATTCTGAAAAATATCTTGGGCACAGCCACCTGGGTTGAGCGACTCCGTGCCCTCAATAACTGCATGTCCCACATTCTAGCTGTCCTGGTCCTCTACATTCCCGTGGTTGGTGTATCTATGACTCATCGCTTTGCCAAGCATGCCTCTCTACTGGTCCATGTTATCATGGCCAATATCTACCTGCTGGCACCCCCAGTGATGAACTCCATCATTTACAGTATAAAGAACAAGCAGATCCACCGGGGAATGTTAAATTTCCTTTCCCTCAAAAATATGCATTCAAGATGAGGGAATGCATTTCTTAAATTACTCAGAAGTATGAGTCATAGGCCTAGGGGGGAATATATTCAGAATTAGGAAACTATAAAATAAAACTTCATCATAATATTAAGGCAGTATGACATGTCCCTGGCTTTTAGCATGGAATCTTTGGCTGAGGTGAACTAGCAGCAGTGACTCTATACAAAAGACATATGGATCTGAGTTGATAAAATTCTAGCACATCTTAACAACTATCCCAATGGGAGAAGTTTAATTGATTGAGTCAAGTTCTCTCGAAGCTTGTCTGTCTTTCTGGATATTTTTCTCCCCTATGGGCTTGTTTACACTTAAACTCCCAGAATTTTAAAGAAAATCCTGTTGTTGCCCCTATCACCTATTCTCTCAGGCAGTTCCATTTAGGCATTTAGGTAAACTTTAGATCGTTTGTTCTGGATCACCCTAACGGGTGATCAGACTTTCCTTTGCAAAGGAATGAAAAAATTTTGAGGGAGGATAGGCACATCAAGTTTCTCTGTCATTCAGATTTACCTTATTAACACCAGCACTTACCTAATCTGAATTAGGTAAATTCAGATTTACCTAACACCCAAGTAATTTAGGTTAATTTACCTAATAAACACTCAGCAAACAAAATAAACATATCCAAGAAGTCTAAAATTAGTGTAAGGTTTTAAGACCTTTCACAGCTCCTACCTTGCTAGAGTTTTTCAGTATTCAGATTTCAAACTTCTTTTTTGTGTGAAGAAAAACTCATTTTTTTTTTTTTTTTTCTGACCAGAGCAGCCTTTTACTGTACTTTTATGTTCTTAATGTAGCTGTGCTTCTTATGGACAGATTCCCTTGGGCATCATGAATTTTTCACAAGCAAATATTCTAGTACACTGATATGACCTTAAGGATCATAAAAAATATTTTGTGGAAACAAGATAAACTTTCCCAGATATATCAGTTTGAAGAGACAACTATAAATTTGATCACAGCTTCTGATCGCTGGATTCATGGTGCAGTTGGTCAATATTGGGATCCAGTTAGATTTGAATCAACAGAGGCAGTGGGAGCACAGTGGAAGGTAGTGTTACAGAACTTTCTCCTTAGTTCAGCTAAAACTGAGCTCTTGTCACACAACCAGGAAAGATTAGGCCCCTAGACACATAGAAGGGTGAGGAAAAGGAAATTTATTTGGGGAAAAGGGAAAAAAAAAAAAAAAAAACTCTCAGCAAGCTGAGAGAGAGTCCTGCTACCGGGTTTCCCGACTCACAGACTGAATCCCAGGTCACCACACAGGAAGAAGAGAGGCCAGGATCCTCTGCGCTGCAAATGGCATGAAGTTTCTGAGGCTGCACCCAGTCCTCCCAGTACACGGGTAGGCATTATTCACAAAGAATCAGTCAGGAAAAGGCAGGCTTCATACAGGACCAACGGTCTGTTTTTTCAGCCTTCAGGCTGTTTTAGGGTTGAAGGCAGGGTTTTGCCGGGGATCCTTGGCTGCCTCCTGTCTCTATCCGTGGTGGCTCACGCCTGTAATCCCAGCACTTTGGGAAGCCGAGGTGGGTGGATCACGAGGTCAGGAGATCGAGACCATCCTGGCTAACACAGTGAAACCCCATCTCTACTAAAAATACAAAAAATTAGCCGGGCCTGGTGGTGGGCGCCTGTAGCCCCAGCTACTTGGGAGGCTGAGGCAGGAGAATGGCGGTTGCAGATCGCGCCACTGCACTCCAGCCTGGGCGACAGAGCGAGGCTCTGTCTCAAAAATAATAATAATAATAATAATAAAATAAGATAAAATAAAATCAGTGAAAGGCAGAAAGCAAATACCAAAGGAATCTCTTTCTCTTCCTACCTCCTTTCTTCCCTATTTTTCTATTATTTTTTCTCTGCTAGAGCCCTAAAGGTTAGTATTTTTTTCATAGAAACGTGAGTCTGCTGGCATAGATGAATTGTAAAATGGAAGATGTGCATTCTCAGAATATAATTTAACACCAGAAAATCCAAATGCTGAAAAAAGCCAACAAAATGGATAGAAATAATGGGTCCAAAGAAAATTTCTGTCAATGTACAGGCTTGGGAATGCTCCAGAGCAGCATGTGGGGCAAATAAATTTTGGGATTATATCGGTTTTTTAAAAGAGGAGCACATGCTACCATAAATAATGTCTTGATGAGCGCTACCAATTCAATTCTGTGGTCAGAGATTAAACTCCTCACAAGTCAAAACTTAACTAGAAATCAGATGAAGATTAAATCCAGTAATCTGCTTCATTATTTGCTGTTCTCCCTTTTCTGTTTCCTTTCTTGAGATAAACTGTTTTATTATCTTCTTCCTTTGCATGTGTGTGTGGCGAGGGGAAGAGGGCTTTATGACTTTAAAACATCATGATATGTTTAGATTTTCAAATAGATTTCATGTTTGTAAATTTTTTTAATTTGGAAATATGTCTGCAAAATTACTGGGTACCTAAAATGCCAATAACTATACTGGTCATATTTTATTATAGAAATGTGTTTATTATAAAATGTAGAGTATGATTCTAAGAATGTAATATTCTTTATATCTTATTAACCCTCTATAAATGATTTAAGTAAGCTATTTAAGAGGACATAAAATCAGATATTAATTTTTTGAGATGTTAAATAAATCCATTAGTTCAAATAGAAGATAGCTAGGCCACTACTATAGAAGAAGGGACAAATTTTCAACCAAACACCTAAGAATCATTTTGCAATAATTAGCATAAAAAGAAAAGAGACAGAAAATTCGAAGTTGCCAAGGTGTCCTTCAGTAAACAAATGGATGATCAAATTGCAATACATCCATACAATACAATACTATCTGGCAATTAAAGATGAATGAACTATCAAGCTGCACGAAGATGCAAATGAACCCAAAATGCATATTGCTAAGTGAAAGAAGCCTGTCTTAAAAGGCTAACAAAATACATGATTATATTTACATAGAATTCTGGAAAAGACAAAACTATAGCGAATATGCCAATCAATGGCAGTCAAGGTTTTGGGGAAAGTGAAGCATTGAATAGGTGAAGCTCGGGGATTTTTTTTTTTTTTTTCAGAATGGTGGAATCATTCTATCATATTGTTATGGTGCACACATAACACTATGCGCTTACCAAAGTCTATGGAATTTACAGCATTACAGGATGAAGTTTAATGGAAACAAAATTTAAAAATTATTTAAGACATTATAGGATTCCAGGATGAAATGCACAATGTAACCAGAAAAATCTAATTGTCTTTTAATTATTAAATATATGAAACAACCACACTGAAATAAGTGTGGGGAAAGTTGCTGACCTAAGTAACTTTGGAAATAGGTGAAATCTGTTTGACTGAAATCTGTTTGACTAAAGACAAAAGGAAGTATAGTATATACTCTACCCTACTTAATGAAGCAGTTTCTCACGGGGGTGTGGATTAACACTTGGGCAACTACTATACATGTGTTAGGGCACAAAAAAGCAAGCCCCTACAGTATAGTTTTTTGGCATGTTGAGTGCTTTAAATCAAACAAAACTGAAAGTCTCTATACATAAGCCTCAAAACCAAGGTCTCTCTCTGTCTCCCTGTTTTTCTCATCCCCTTTCTTATCTGAAGTTCCCTCATCTGATTAAAGAAAGTTCCTCCAGAAAAAAATACAATTATCTTAAAACTCCTTTTCTAGGAATCTTATCAAATAACAAGGAAAGATTAATCACAGGAGAAAAGAGACTAAAGTTAGTTGTCATCACATCCAGATAAATTTTCCATCTATTCTGAAGACAACTTTGAGAGATTACCTGGGAGACATTATCTGCATGATGAGACAATCTTTGTTCGTAAGTTCCACTACGCATCTTCCCACCACCTCCCCCAAAGCACAGAGGAACTTTGTCCTAGTCCATTTTTCTTTTGAGTTATTCATTTCCCCTGGAAATTATTTACTACCCCTAACAATTGTTTACATTTCCCCTTCTTCTCCCCATGAAGATGGTAAATATCAACCATCCAACCTTTCTTTTGAGTCTCATATTTTATTTTATTTATTTTTTATTTTTTATTTTTTCTAGGTAACATGTATTTATTTCATCACACCAAAAATATTCACAGGAAGTTTTTCAGTTCCTGGCATGTGGTGGTCCATCCTTTCTTTTTTTTTTTTCTTTTTTTTTTATTATACTTTAAGTTCTAGGGTACATGTGCATAACATGTAGGTTTGTTACATATGTATACTTGTGCCATGTTGGTGTGCTGCACCCATCAATTCGTCAGCACCCATCAATTCATCATTTATATCAGGTATAACTCCCAATGCAATCCCTCCCCCCTCCCCCTCCCCCCTCCCCCCTCCCCATGATAGGCCCCGGTGTGTGATGTTCCCCTTCCCGAGTCCAAGTGATCTCATTGTTCAGTTCCCACCTATGAGTGAGAACATGCGGTGTTTGGTTTTCTCTTCTTGTGATAGTTTGCTAAGAATGATGGTTTCCAGCTGCATCCATGTCCCTACAAAGGACGCAAACTCATCCTTTTTGATGGCTGCATAGTATTCCATGGTGTATGGTCTCATATTTTATATGGCTCCCGTGCATATGCATATTAATAAATTTGTATGCCTTTAATCCTATTAATCTGTCTGTTGTCAGTCATTCCAGTGAATCTTCACAGAGAATGAAAGTGAAGCGGTCTCCCTGCCCCTACATATGTGTGCTGAAATTGAGCAATTAGATAAATGAATGACAGATGGCATGAGTCAGGTTTTTCAGGGTTAGAGTAGAAGGTTACAGACACAAGGGGAAAAGCCTTGAATAAATCACGAATCAGAGTTGAAGACATCACTATGATGCCATTTTAGCCTAATATAGATGCAGATAAACACAGAAATATTTATAGATTTTGTATATGCACAGTTTAGTATTCTGACATATTTTTTTTTGCTCTGTAAGCTAGGAGCACCTAGAAGTGATGACAACCCAGTAGCAACAAACACATGAATTAACATAAAACCGAATATCTTTGGAAATAATTTTAAATTATCTGGCAAATAAAGCCAGCATAGAAAAATATTGAAGCTCAAAATTTAGATTTTCGATGAGAAAAATAAACCTAAAACTCCTCAGTAATTAAAATGTTTTTCTAGCATTATATTTCATATGGGAATGATATTAGAAAATAAAAACAACTTCAACTATTTTTAAACATCAAATTTAAATTATGTACATTTTTATTGCAAAGAATTATGATAGGGTGAATATTAAAACAGTTTCAAATATAAATATACATTTCATGGTCAAAACTTTTTGATGGGGATAAAATAAAATTTTCAGTTAGAGAAAAAAGGTACTGATGTAAAATATCTGACTGTTAAAGAACATGTTCGTGTATTCTTAAATTCATGATGTCAGGTATCAAAACATTATGTGTTTAGATTTTCTTGGATATTTAAAGATGTGATACAACAATTTACTTTAAACTTATAATACTGTATATCCCAAAAGGCATGCTCAACAACTAAGTAAATTTATCATAAAAATTTTAAATATCAAAGTGAATATTCTTGAGAAGGTACAGGCGTACCTTGGAGATAATATGGGTACAGTTCCAGACTCCCACAATAAAGTAAATATTGCAAAAAAGAGTCATATTTAAAATTTGCCAGTGTATATAAAAGTTATGTTTATACTATACTGTAGACTGTTAAGTGTTCAATAGCATGATATCTAAAAATGGACATACCTTAATTAAAAATACTTATTTAAAAATGCTAACAAAATGAGCATAAGCTGCTGAAAAGATGGTGCAGAGAGACTTGCTTAACATAGGGTTTTTACAAACCTTCAATTTGTAGAAAATGCAACTTCTATGAGGCACAACGAAGTGAAGCATGCAAAATTATCCATGCTTATATATAGACGTTTTAGTTTTTTATATTAGAAAGTACATAAACAAAAATTTGATGACTACTGTTGTAAATATGAAACCACCTTTGCAAAGATTATGATAGTGAGAGAAACCTAACATGACTGACACCATCTTGCTTCCAGCCTCACAGGCTGGCTGTCTTCACTCATTTGTGGGCATAGGCCAAGCTAACCATAAGAAGAATTTAGTTTATAATTTAACTTAGAAACAAGGACCATCATAGTCCCTCCCCCAAACTAATCACCTGCTTGTACAGAGGCTGAAACTACCTTTGTAAGGCTAATGAAAGACCACAGGATTAGAAATAAGAGAGGGGCCTGAATTCTGCTAAAATGTATGTATGGTTTTTACAGTCCCTTACTGCTTCAAAGTGATGTGGCCAGAGGTCACAAGATTTGTGACTTCTCCAATTGGTCCTATAGTTAATATCACTAGTGTAGAACTTAAGATTGGTGTTTTGAGATGTTTTTCAGACTGACCCCATCCAGACTTGTAACTCATGACTCAGCTGGTCCTCTGCACCCACCCCACACAGAGGCCAACTCAGTACATGAGGACCATTTTGCACATTCTTCTTATTGCATCCCCAACCAATCAATAGCAGCACCTATTCCCTAGTCCCCTGCCCACCAAACTATCCTTGAAAAACCCCAGGCTTTGAGCATTTGAGGACACTGATTTGAGTAATAACTCCATCTCCTGTGTGGCAACTCTAGTGTCAATAAATTCTTCCCCATAATACCAGGGTCTCAGTCTGTGCAGCTGACTGGAAGAACCAATCAGTGACTACAAAGACACTAAGTATTTTATTTTTCTTTTTTTTTTTATTGTTATACTTTAAGTTCTAGGGTACATGTGCACAACGTGCAGGTTTGTTACATATGTATACTTGTGCCACGTTGGTGTGCTGCACCCGTCAACTCGTCAGCACCCATCAACTCGTCATTTACATCAAGTATAACTCCCAATGCAATCCCTCCCCCCTCCCCCCTCCCCATAATAGGCCCCGGTGTGTGATGTTCCCCTTCCCGAGTCCAAGTGATCTCATTGTTCAGTACACACTAAGTATTTTTAAAAAGTCACAGACAGTCTTACAAAGATAACCCTTGTAAGCTAGATGAGTCAAGGAGAATAATATGTGGTGAGGATAATATTTTCACTGTAACTGGAGGCCCCGAAGTGAGTGCGAATGATCAGTGACACTAATCATTGATCAATCAGCACAGTTCCATAAATTCACTTTATTCAAAGGCCTGTGTGTTTAGGAGATGAGAAGATGGTCATTCCCATTTGACAAAGGTTTGCATGAAACCTAGGCAAACACGGGCAGGTGCAGAGGGAAGGGGACCCACTAGACCCATGATTACGGGGCTGAGGAAGGGGCAGGATGTGGAGCAGATACGAATATAAGCACCACAGGCATGGTAAAGCCACAGAAGCATGAAAGAAAGGGATGAAGTAGAATCTCAGGATGTAGTATCTAATTATCAATGTTTTAAAGCTCCTCAGATGAACCTAATGTTGAGAACCACTGCAGATTCATTTTGTGACATTCCAGACCCTGTATAGTGACAGTATTTTAGACTAAAATGAAATTTGCAAGCTCTCCCCATCTCCCTCCATGACTTTCAGATAACTTTCCTACTCCACTCTGGACCTACAAGTAAAACATTTATTTGTGTTTAATCATCTACTAGACCATTCAGCATCCTGAAGCTCCTCTGAATTGACTTGGATTTGCTTATAATACTCCAGGGTGGTGCCCACAGATGTAGCCTAGGTTTTGGGGCTAGTGCACCTCTCTGGAGGGTCACTTAAGGGGCAGAAGGGCTTGGCAGGACTCTTTTGAATCTCTGTCTAATTATCTCTCCTGAAAATCCTGACCTGCCTCACTTGAGGATGCTGGCCACTGGTAAAACATCATCTTCAGCAGGAAGTAACAATCAAGCCTTGGAAGGACCATGAAAAGAGGAACAAGCAGGACAGTGAAAAGACTCGCAATGTCAAGGAGACCATAGCTCAAAAAAAAAAAAAAAAAACTCAATTTGTGGATGGAAAATGACAACCAGAGAGGGGCAATTACTTCACTCCTAAGATGCCTTATTTGAATCTTATAACAGGCATATCAAGTGACTTGCCTGAAACCAGTAAGTGGTTGATCTGGGACTAGAATCTAGTTCTTCCAATTACAAGTCCCATGGTCTTCCCTATAAGGGCCAGCAGCCAACCTTCTGAAGCAAAAGACATCTAAATGAGAAAAATGGGAAGATGCTGGAGAAGTTGGTCATCTTTATATTTCCAGGCAGAGAAAAAGACTGAATGGCAGATAGATTTTTTTTCTAGCCTCCTATGCAAACTGAAGGTCAGGTGGTAAGGAACAAGGGTTAAGTCACCTTTAAAAATAGCCCCATCTCAAAAGTCTATATATTCAGTGACGAACTTAATAGGCTCTCTAGAATCTGAAACAAGAGTCCAATCCTGTACCCACTGAGAGAATGTCCATCTTTATACAATTGTCACCCATGCTCAGCTTCAACATTCCCAGTGATGGGGAGTTTATTGCATCCCTAAATCACTGTCCTGGTCAGATCTCACGGATATGAAGTGCTTTCTTATATTGGTCTTAAACATGCTTTCTCCACATTATATATAATGTTGCAGACTCAGGGCCATAATAATCTTAATCAAGTATTAACTGAATATTGCTCATGGAATATGCTATTTTCTTGCAGAACATTTATGTTAATTTGTAAACATATATGTACTTGTGTAATTATTTGCCTAATGTCTGTATCCCTACTAGATCATAAATTCTAAAAAGAATGGATAATATTGAATGTTTTTGTTTGTTTATTTATCTGTTATCACTAGATATCCCATACTAGCACAGGGTCAAATACATAACAGATGCCTAATAAATATTTTAACTGGATGAATAAGTAACTGAATGGATAAATAGTATCTGAGGTTTCCATGGTGATATCCTGTAATCTTTCCTTCTTCTCTTAACCTGTCCTAAATCCCTTTAGCTATTTCTCCAAGTGTCTGAATTTTAATTTGCACACCACAAAAGTCCTCCTGTCAGAGTGGCCAATCAATAGTCCAGTGTAATACGAATCAGCAGTGTGATATAGAGCTTACAACAAATCTGTAGTTTTTTCTAACACTATTTAGTAGAAACAATAACTTTCTCATCTATAACTTTGTAGTATTTTGTACAGACTTTTTCTATTTTATTAAAATTACATTTATACCTCCTTCCTGTCAGATTTTGAGCTCTTTTAGGATCAGACTTGTGCCTGGTTCATCCTCGCCTTCCCAACACATGACATGATTCTGACACAAAGATATGCTAAAAAAAGATTAATAAATAAAAGATGAATATACTACTTAGGCTGTAACTGGAGTACCTTCAGTTCTTGGTTCTATATTCTAAATAGGAGTTAAACTGACTGCATTACATGCAAAAAGTAATAGGAATTAAGTCACATTAAGGACATTGAAGGAATGAGTGATGCTTCATTTCGACCAGAGGAGACTGCAGTAGAGACGGGTTGGGATCAGTGTGACAGGTACTGAGCTATAGGTAGAGATCACAGGGTGACAGTCTGGGGTTCACGTAAGAAACATTTTTCTAAAATCACAATGAAATAATAAGCTTCTGGGCAGTGAAGGTGTTCAAGCAAAGACTGGATAACTCTTTATGAAAGTTGTGGAAAGAGAATGTCAGCATCTGCTGAATCAGGGTTAATGGGCGCTCAACTCTCTTTCTGCCTGCAGGCCTGAGATTCCAGACTGGCAAGGTCTCTCCTATTCAGTGACAGAATCCCATGTCTGTGGATCTCTGTGGGATAGAACAGAGGCAAGCTCTCAACCCCTGCTGTGTGATCACCCATGTGTCTTTCACTGCTAAAGCAGTCTCTGGCAGGCTTATCTGAAAGTCGCTGGCAGACCACGAGGGTATTTGAATGAATATTGTTCTTTCTACAGAACACCTGTATAAAAGTGAGATTTGAGGATTTTTAAATTGCAGACAACTATGCAAACATACACAGACATTGATAGAGATTCACTCAAAGATACAAAGGCATGGTAAGAGAATCTGAGAGAAGCATACAGAAGCACAAGCAGAATTGTAGCTAGAAACGCACTTATTGTACACACACCTCAAAGACACAGACTGATCAAATTCACCTGAGAAAGCTTTGTGACGTGAGAGTTGGACTGAGAGGCAGAGGACTAGAGCTCACAATGGCTCCAGAATGGGCCTCAGGTGGGCACCAGCCAAGAGAGGAGGTTGTCTTTATGCCTCTGTGTAAGAGTTCCCAGATGCCAGAGCTCCTGGGGTCCTGCTTTGCCTGAGTGTGATGCTATGTTGGTGATGGGGAAATGAGGGGGGTTAGATCTTGGGAATAAAAAGCTAAGAAAAAGCAAACAAACAAACAAACAAGAAACCACTTCACCTGGAGATACTGCCCTCTCCCCACTGAGAAAACGAAATTTCAGCTCCTTCCTTATAATGAAGAAGTTGGAGACAAATTCTCCAAACTTCATAGCAACACCCTCACAGTTATCCAGTCTCAAAAATGCAACTCTGTGCCCAGAACACAGAGTCTAGATCCCTGAATTCTGAGCTTAAAACTCAGATCTCAGGCAAAACCTAAAGCTTAGATTCCAGTGGGAAAATTCCAGAGCTCAGATCTCAGAGGCCGGAGCTTGAAGGCCAGAGACAACACCAGGATTTAAGCCATAGAGGATATGACCTGACTGCATCAATCCACTTAGCCCTATACTTCCCTCCTAAATTCCCACTCCCATGGGAATTTATTACACAATTAAAGACATCTTAGACCTAACCCTCCTCCTCCTTATCCTAATAGTGCTAGTATTATTTTCACCCGACCTTTTAAGCGACCCAGACAACTACACCCCAGCCAATCCACTAAGCACCCCACCACATATCAAACCAGAATGGTATTTCCTGTTTGCATATGCAATCCTACGATCTGTTCCTAATAAGTTAGGGGGAGTATTGGCGCTTCTCCTATCCATTCTCATCCTAACAATTATACCCATACTCCACAAATCCAAACAACAAAGTATGACATTCTGCCCACTCAGCCAATTCCTACTATGACTCCTAATCACAATTCTACTAACCCTGACCTGAATTGGGAGTCAACCAGTAAACCAACCCTTCATTATAATCGGACAAGTAGCATCCATAATATACTTCATTACAATTCTAATCTTAATACCACTGGCCTCCCTAACCGAAAACAATCTCCTCAAATGAACCTGCCCTTGTAGTATAAACTAATACACCAGTCTTGTAAACCGGAGACGGATACTTTTTCCCTAGGGCAATTCAGAAAGAAAGCACCTAACTTTGCCACCAACACCCAAAATTGGCATTCTATTTAAACTACTTTCTGTATTCTAAGGGGGCACAACCCTTAGAGAGCAACTGAAGTACAATCTAATTTTACATGCCCATATGTAATTCGTGCATTACTGCTAGTCAGCATGAATATTATATAGTACTATAAATGCTTTACCGTTCATAGGACATGTAATTACATATTTACCAGCAACTCCTCCAAAACATGCTTACAAGCAAGAACTCTACCGTTAACAACTCAACTATAACACATATTACCTAAATATCCAAAGTCCATAATACAATCCACTAGAATATCAACCGACCCAAGAATCCATAAGCGTACATAGTACATCCTATCCTTTACCGGACATAGCACATTACAGTCGAGCACGCCCAAACAACCCTTAACAATACGGATATTCCCGTCAGTTGGGTGTCCCTTGTTCACCATCCTCCGTGAAATCAATATCCCGCACAAGAGTGCTACTCTCCTCGCCCCGGGCCCATAACTCGTGGGGGTAGCTACAAACAACATCAGGGACATCTGGTTCTTACCTCAGGGCCATGTCATTAAGATCGCCCACACGTTCCCCTTAAATAAGACATCTCGATGGATCACGGGTCTATCATCCTATTAACCAGTCACGGGAGCTCTCCATGCATTTGGTATCTTTTATCTCTGGTCTGCACGAGACCCCATTGCAGAATGCTGGTCTCGCCACAATCAATCCCGCAGTGCCTGTCTTTGATTCCTAGTCCATGCTATTATTAATCGCACCTATGTTCAATATTTTAGTCCCACATAAGATTCTACAAGGTGTTATTTAATTCATGCTTGTAAGACATATGAATAATCAACCACACACACCTACCGCACCTCAACCCGAACCATAATCAAACTAACTCCACTCAAACCTCCCCTCCCCCATCTCCGACCACTCCCATATAATTTGCCTTTGCCAAACCCCAAAAACAAAAGCCTGCCACCTAGTCGAAGCTTACATTTTATCTTTTAGGTGTGCATAACCTCAACTGTCATTCCCTCAACTAATAAAAATTTATTTCACTTACCACCCTTGGCACCTCTACCCTCCCTTTACCAAACCCCCAAACAACCCCCAAAGATAGTGTCCACAATATCCACTACTCCGTTTATGTAGCTTAACACATCCAAAGCAAGACACTGAAAATGCCTAGACGGGCTCACAGACCCCATAAACAAACAGGTTTGGTCCCGGCCTTTCTATTAACTTCTAGCAAGATTACACATGCAAGCATCCCCACTCCAGTGAAGACACCCTACAAATCATCATAATTAAAAGGAGTAAGTATCAAGCACGCCCAATGCAGCTCAAGACACTTTGCTTAGCCACACCCCCACGGGAAACAGCAGTGACTAATATTTAGCAATAAATGAAAGTTTAACTAAGCTATGCTATTCTAGGGTTGGTCAATTTCATGCCAGCCACCGCGGCCATACAATTGACCCGAGCTAATAGACATCGGCGTAAAGGGTGTTTTAGATAAATCCAACTAAATAAAGCTAAACTCTTTCTAAACTGTAAAATTCTAGCCAACGTAAAATAAAGTACGAAAGTGGCTTTAAAAACTCTGAATACACAATAGCTAAGACTCAAACTGGGATTAGACACCCCACTATGCTTAGCCCTAAACTTTAATAGTTAAAACAACAAAACTACTCGCCAGAACACTACAAGCAACAGCTTAAAACTCAAAGGACTTGGCGATGCTTCATATCCCCCTAGAGGAGCCTGTTCTATAATCGATAAACCTCAGTACACCCCACCATCTCTTGCTCAGCCTATATACCGCCATCTTCAGCAAACCTCAACAAGAGATATAAAGTAAGCACAAACGCCCACGCAAAAACGTTAGGTCAAGGTGTAGCTTATGAGCTGGAAAAAAATGGGCTACATTTTCTACCCCAGAAAATCCTACGATAACTCTTATGAAACCTAAGAGTCCAAGGAGGATTTAGTAGTAAACTAAGAATAGAGTGCTTAGTTGAATTAGGCCATGAAGCACGCACACACCGCCCGTCGCTCTCCTCAAATATATTTAAGAATTAGCTTAACTAAACACTCTAACATTTATATAGAGGAGATAAGTCGTAACATGGTAAGTGTACTGGAAGGTGCACTTGGATAAATCAAGGCATAGCTCAACACAAAGCATCCAGCTTACACCCGGAAGATATCAACATCACTTGATTGCCTTGAGCCAACACTAGCCCAAAAATCCAATCAATACTACTACCAAATTTATATAGATACATTAAACCATTCACAAATATAAAAGTATAGGTGATAGAAAATTTACTCTGGCGCCATAGATACAGTACCGTAAGGGAAAGATGAAAAAGAAATGACCAAGCACAAAATAGCAAGGACTCACCCCTATACTTTCTGCATAATGAGCTAACTAGAGATTATTTCGCAAAGAGAACTAAAGCCAAACACCCCGAAACCAGACGAGCTACCCAAAAACAGCTAAAAGAGCGCACCTGTCTATGTGGCAAAATAGTGGGAAGATTTCTGGGTAGAGGTGACACATCTACCGAGCCTGGCGATAGCTGGTTATCCAAGATAGAATCTTAGTTCAGCCTTAAGCTTACCCACAGAACCACTAATCTCCCTGTAAGCTTAATTGTTAGTCTAAAGAGGGACAGCTCTTCAGACGCTAGGAAAAAACCCTATATAGAGAGTAAAAACCCCAACTCCCATAGTTGGCCCAAAAGCAGCCATCAATTAAGAAAGCGTTCAAGCTCAACGTCAATTACCCGAAGAAATCCCAAACATCTTACTGAACTCCTCACATTACATTGGATTAATCTATTATATCATAGAAGCAATAATGCTAGCATTAGTAACATGAATAAATTCTCCTACGCATAAGCCTAAATCAGACCGAAAACTTCACCGATACCTAACAGCCAAATACTAATAATTATAAACAAGCCAGTATTATATATACTGTTAACCCAACACAGGCATGCTCTCAAGGAAAGGTTAAAAAAAGCAAAAGGAACTCGGCAAATCTAATCCCGCCTGTTTACCAAAAACATCACCTCTAGCATTACTAGTATTAGAGGCACTGCCTGCCCAGTGACACATGTTTAACGGTCGCAGTACCCTGACCGTGCAAAGGTAGCATAATCACTTGTTCTTTAAATAGGGACTTGTATGAATGGCAACACGAGGGTTCAACTGTCTCTTACTTTCAACCAGTGAAATTGACCTGTCCGTGAAGAGGCGGACATAAAATAATAAGACGAGAAGACCCTGTGGAGCTTCAATTTACTAATGCAACCAAAACCGATACAAATCCACGGACTTAGCATACTCTGCCCCTGCATTAGAAATTTTGGTTGGGGTGACCTCGGAGCATAATTAAACCTCCGAATAAACTATGCCAAGACTACACAAGTCAAAGCGAATCAATATATAATTGACCCAATAACTTGACCAACGGAACAAGTTACCCCAGGGATAACAGCGCAATCCTATTCCAGAGTTCATATCGACGATAGGGTTTACGACCTCGATGTTGGATCGGGACATCCTAATGGTGCAGCAGCTATCAAGGGTTCGTTTGTTCAACGATTAAAGTCCTACGTGATCTGAGTTCAGACCGGAGCAATTCAGGTCGGTTTCTATCTATTCTATATTTCTCCCTGTACGAAAGGACAAGAGAAATAGGGCCCACTTCACAAAGTGCCTTCCTCCATAAATGACCTAGTCTCAATTTAACAAAAACCCACACACACAGCCCAAGAACAGGGATTGTTAAGATGGCAGAGCCCGGTAATTGCATAAAATTTAAGACTTTATAATCAGAGGTTCAACTTCTCTTCTTAGCATTATGTTCACAATAAATCTTCTATTTATCACTTTACCCATTATCACTGCCATAGCATTTCTTACACTTACTGAACGAAAACTACTAGGCTATATACAACTACGCAAAGTGCCTAATATTGTAGGCTCTTATGGGCTACTACAACCCTTTGCCGATGCAATAAAGCTTTTCACCAAAGAACCCTTAAAACCTTCAACCTCTACCACCACCCTCTATATCATTGCACCAGCCCTAGCCTTTTCCATTGCCCTCCTCCTATGAATACCCCTCCCCATACCTAACTCCCTAATTAACCTTAACCTAGGACTTTTATTCAGTCTAGCTACATCTAGCCTAGCTGTTTACTCCATTTTATGATTAGGGTGAGCATCAAATTCAAACTACGCACTAATCGGAGCACTACGAGCAGTTGCCCAGACAATTTCATACGAAGTAACTCTCGCCATTATTTTACTATCAGTTTTACTAATAAGCGGATCATTCAACCTCCATGCACTTATCACAACACAAGAACACCTCTGACTTCTCCTACCATCATGACCTCTAGCCATAATATGATTTACTTCTACACTAGCAGAAACCAACCGAGCCCCTTTTGATCTCACAGAAGGAGAATGAGAACTAGTCTCAGGCTTTAATATTGAATATGCTGCAGGCCCATTTGCCCTTTTCTTCATAGCCGAATACATAAATATTATTATAATAAATGCCCTAACAACTACAATTTTCCTAGGAACACTATACCCCATCCATTCACCAGAATTATTCACAACATGCTTTATTACCAAAACACTCCTCTTAACCTCCCTATTCCTATGAATTCGAGCAACCTATCCTCGATTCCGTTATGACCAACTTATACACTTATTATGAAAAAATTTTCTCCCCCTTACGCTAGCATTCCTCATATATTTCAATCCCCATTATAACCTCTGGCATCCCCCCTCAAAACTAGAAATATGTCTGACAAAAGAGTTGCTTTGATAGAGTAAATAATAGAGGTGTTTAACCCTCTTATTTCTAGAATTATAGGCATCGAACCTACTCCTGAGAATTCAAATTCCTCCGTGCTACCTATTACACCCCATTCTAAAGTAAGGTCAGCTAAATAAGCTATCGGGCCCATACCCCGAAAATGTTGGTTATACCCTTCCCGTACTAATTAACCCATTAGCCCAACTTGTTATTTATTCTACCATAATTATAGGCACTTTCATTACATCACTGAGCTCCCATTGATTTCTCGCCTGAGTGGGCCTGGAAATAAATATATTAGCTTTTACCTCAATCTTAATTAAAAAAGCAAATTCTCGCTCCACAGAAGCTGCCACTAAATATTTCCTTATACAATCCACCGCATCTATAATTCTCATAATAGCATTATATATAATAATTTATTCCCCGGACAATGAACCATAATAAATAATCCTAACCAACTCTCATCCTTAATCATAATAATAGCCCTTGCTAAAATATTAGGAATAGCCCCCTTTCACTTTTGAATCCCAGAAGTTACCCAAGGAACACCCTTAATTCCCGGCTTACTTCTCCTCACATGACAAAAACTAGCCCCTATTTCAATTATATATCAAATTTACCCGTCGATTAATACAAATATTCTCCTAACCCTATCAACCCTATCCATCATGGCGGGCAGCTGAGGAGGCCTCAACCAAACACAAGTACGTAAAATCCTAGCATACTCTTCAATCACACATATAGGCTGAATAATAATAACATTAACATATAACCCAAATATTACAATTTTTTACTTACTTACATATATTATTCTAACAACCACTGCATTTCTAGCCCTAAATCTGAACTCAAACACCACAACCCTAATATTATCATGCACCTGAAACAAACTAACCTGATTAATACCATTAACATCATCTACCCTTCTATCCATAGGAGGCCTACCTCCACTAACCGGCTTTCTACCCAAATGAATCACCATCCAAGAACTTACAAAAAATGACAACTTTATTATACCCACTATTATAATTATTATAACCCTACTCAACTTACATTTCTACCTACGCCTAATTTATACTACCTCTATAACACTACTCCCCACATCCAATAATCGAAAATAAAATGACAATTCGAAATACAAACCCCACCTCTCATTCCCCTACTCATTATTCTCACTACTCTCCTCTTACCAATATCCCCAACAACCCTAGCTATCTCCTAGAAATTTAGGTTAAATAAGACCGAAAGCCTTCAAAGCTCTTAGTAAGTTAAGTATACTGAATTTCTGAAGCATACTAAGGACTGCAAAACTCTACTCCGCATCAACTGAACGCAAATCAATCACTTTAATTAAGCTAAGCCCTTACTAGATCAATGGGATTCAAACCCACAAAAACTTAGTTAACAGCTAAATACCCTAATCGACTGGCTTTAATCTACTTCTCCCGCCGCAGGGAAAAAAAGGCAGGAGAAGCCCCGGCAGAAGTCTAAGCTGCTCCTTTGAATTTGCAATTCAAAATGAAAATCACCTCGGGGCTGGTAAAAAGAGGACTCAACCTCTGTCCTTAGATTTACAGCCTAATGCTTACTCAGCCATTTTACCTTTTTTTTCACCTATGCTCATTAACCGCTGGCTATTCTCTACAAATCACAAAGATATTGGAACCTTATATTTATTATTTGGCGCATGAGCTGGAACCGCAGGCATGGCTATAAGCCTTCTTATTCGAGCCGAATTAGGTCAACCCGGTAACCTATTAGGCAATGACCACATTTACAATGTTATCATTACAGCCCATGCATTTGTCATAATTTTCTTTATAGTTATACCCATCATAATTGGGGGTTTTGGAAACTGACTAGTACCTCTAAAATTGGCGCTCCTGACATAGCATTCCCCCGTCTAAACAACATAAGCTTCTGACTTCTTCCACCATCCTTCCTACTTCTCGCATCAGCCATAGTAGAAGCTGGTGCAGGAACAGGTTGAACAGTCTATCCCCCTTTAGCGGGAAATTTATCCCACCCAGGGGCCTCTGTAGACTTAACTATCTTCTCACTTCATCTAGCAGGTATCTCTTCTATCTTAGGGGCTATTAACTTCATCACAACTATCATTAATATAAAACCTCCTGCAATATCCCAATACCAAACTCCTCTATTTGTTTGATCAGTCCTAATTACAGCAGTCCTACTACTCCTATCCCTACCTGTATTAGCTGCTGGCATTACAATACTATTAACAGACCGTAATCTCAACACCACCTTCTTCGATCCTGCCGGAGGAGGAGATCCCATTTTATATCAGCACTTATTCTGATTCTTTGGCCACCCCGAAGTCTACATTCTTATTCTACCTGGGTTTGGAATAATTTCTCACATCGTAACATACTACTCTGGAAAAAAAGAACCATTCGGGTATATAGGCATAGTCTGAGCTATAATATCAATTGGGTTTTTAGGCTTTATTGTGTGAGCTCACCACATGTTTACAGTTGGCATAGACGTGGATACACGAGCCTATTTTACCTCTGCCACTATAATTATTGCAATTCCAACTGGCGTTAAAGTCTTTAGCTGGCTCGCTACACTACACGGAGGAAATATCAAGTGATCCCCCGCAATACTCTGAGCCTTAGGCTTTATTTTCCTTTTTACCGTAGGAGGTCTAACCGGCATTGTATTAGCAAACTCATCACTAGATATCGTACTACACGATACCTATTATGTCGTAGCTCATTTCCACTATGTCTTGTCAATAGGAGCTGTCTTTGCTATTATAGGGGGTTTTATTCACTGATTCCCCCTGTTCTCGGGCTATACTCTGGATCAGGTCTGCGCCAAAGTCCACTTTACTATTATGTTTGTGGGTGTAAATTTAACTTTCTTCCCACAACACTTTCTCAGTTTGTCCGGAATACCCTGGCGCTATTCCGACTACCCTGATGCCTACACCACATGAAATATTGTATCATCTGTAGGCTCCTTTATTTCCCTAGTAGCAATATTATTAATAGTTTATATAATCTGAGAAGCCTTTGCCTCAAAACGTAAAGTACTATTAATTGAACAACCCACCTGTAACCTAGAATGACTATATGGCTCTCCTCCACCATACCACACATTTGACGAACCAACTTTCATCAAAGTTAAATAAAAAAGGAAGGAATCAAACCTTCTGAAACTGGTTTCAAGCCAATCCTATAACCCCTATAACTTTTTCAATAAGATATTAGAAAAATTATTTCATAGCTTTGTCAAAGCTGAATTATAGGACATACCCTATATATCTTATATGGCCCACCCAGTTCAACTAGGCCTACAAGATGCCACATCCCCCATCATAGAAGAACTAATTGCCTTCCACGACCACGCCTTTATAATTGTATCCCTAATTAGCTTCCTAGTCTTATATGTTTTATCATCAGTACTCACAACAAAACTAACTAATACCAATATCACAGATGCTCAAGAGATGGAGACTATTTGAACCATCCTGCCCGCAATTATCCTAGTCTTAATTGCTCTCCCATCCCTACGCATTCTCTACTTAACAGACAAGATTAACAACCCCTCATTCACCATTAAATCAATTGGACATCAATGATACTGAACCTATGAGTACACGGATTATGGAGGCTTAATCTTTAATTCTTATATACTCCCGCCATTATTCTTAAACCCAGGGGACCTTCGACTTCTAGAAGTTGACAACCGAGTAGTACTTCCAATCGAAGCTCCTGTCCGTATAATAATTACATCTCAAGACGTCTTACACTCATGAACCATTCCCACGCTGGGTCTAAAAACAGATGCAATTCCCGGGCGCTTAAACCAAACTACATTCACTGCCATACGACCAGGTGTCTACTACGGACAATGCTCAGAAATCTGCGGCGCTAATCACAGCTTTATACCAATTGTTGCAGAACTAATTCCATTAAAAATTTTTGAGATAGGGCCTGTATTCACCCTATAAATGTATTGAAATCACCTTACTTAATTTACTCTTAAAACACCAAGATCCACTGTATAGCTGCCACAGCATTAGCCTTTTAAGTTAAAGATCGAGAAAACATTCTTCTCTGCAGTGAAACGCCTCAACTAAATACATCTACATGATTTATTACTATCATAACCATGCTACCCGTACTATATCTTATTATACAATTAAAACTACTAAACACAAATTATTATTTTCCCCATCACAAAAAACCTCTAATACACAAATATTTAACAACCCCTGACAATTAAAATGAACGAAAATTTATTTACCCCATTCACAACTCCAACACTCCTAGGCTTACCCGCTGTAATTCCCATCATTCTATTTCCTATATTACTACTTCCAACTTCCAAACACCTCATTAACAACCGACTAATTACTATTCAACAAAACCTGACTCAACTAGTTCTAAAACAAATAATAGCAACCCACAATACCAAAGGACAAACCTGATCCCTAATACTAATATCTCTAATTATTTTTATTGCCATAACCAACCTCCTCAGACTCTTACCTCACTCATTTACGCCCACCACCCAACTGTCTATAAATCTAGCCATGGCGATCCCTCTATGAGCGGGTACAGTAATTACAGGTCTTCGCTTCAAAACCAAAAACTCCTTGGCCCACTTTTTACCACAGGGTACACCCACACCCCTTATTCCCATGCTAGTAATTATTGAAACCATCAGCTTATTTATTCAACCAGTAGCCCTAGCTGTACGCCTGACCACTAACATTACAGCAGGACATCTACTTATACACCTAATCGGAAATGCTGCACTAGCATTATCAACCAGTAATTTCCTTGCAACTCCACTAATTTTAGTGCTCCTAATATCACTAACAATTCTAGAAATTGCAGTTGCCCTAATCCAGGCCTATGTTTTTACACTCTTGGTAAGCCTTTATTTACACGATAATACTTAATGACTCACCAAACCCACCCTTATCACATAGTTAAACCTAGCCCATGGCCGCTGACAGGAGCCTTCTCAGCTCTCCTGATAACGTCAGGCCTAATTATATGATTCCACTTTTACTCCACAACCCTACTAATACTAGGATTATTAACCAACATATTAACGATATATCAGTGGTGACATGATATTATCCGAGAAAGTACTTATCAAGGCCACCATACAACACCAGTTCAAAAAGGCCTCCGTTACGGAATACTTTTATTTATTATCTCAGAAATTTTCTTCTTTGCTGGCTTTTTCTGAGCATTCTATCACTCAAGTCTCGCCCCTACCCCACACCTAGGAGGACACTGACCACCAACAGGCATTACCCCTCTGAATCCCCTAGAAGTACCCCTTCTAAATACTTCTGTGTTACTTGCATCAGGAGTTACAATTACTTGGGCCCACCACAGCTTAATAGAAAATAACCGAAAACAAATAATCCAAGCCCTACTCACTACAATTTTATTAGGCATCTACTTCACCCTGTTACAAATCTCAGAATACTATGAAGCACCCTTCACTATCTCTGACGGCATTTATGGCTCAACATTTTTTGTTGCCACCGGCTTCCATGGACTTCACGTTATTATCGGATCTACATTTCTTACCGTCTGCCTTATTCGCCAACTGTTATATCATTTCACATCAAACCACCATTTCGGCTTTGAAGTCGCCGCTTGATATTGACACTTTGTAGACGTCGTCTGACTCTTTCTCTATATTTCCATTTACTGATGAGGTTCCTATTCTTTTAGTATAATTAGTACAGCTGACTTCCAATCAGCTAGCTTCGATAATATTCGAAAAAGAATAATTAACCTAGTGTTAGCTCTAACAATTAATACCCTCCTGACCCTACTACTGATAATCATTATATTCTGGCTACCCCAACTCAGCTCCTACACAGAAAAAACCAATACTTATGAATGTGGGTTTGACCCACTAAACTCCGCTCGCATTCCTTTCTCCATAAAATTTTTTCTAGTCGCCATCACCTTCCTACTATTCGACTTAGAAATTGCTCTGCTATTACCCCTACCATGAGCTCTCCAAACAACAAATCTTCCCATAATAATCAAATCATCAATTATACTAATTACTATTCTAACCCTCAGCCTAGCCTATGAATGAACTCAAAAAGGACTGGACTGAGCTGAACTGGTAAGTAGTTTAAATAAAACAAATGATTTCGACTCATTAGATTATGATAATCATACTAACCAAATGCCCGTTATTTACATAAATATCATATTAGCATTCACCATCTCACTTCTAGGCATATTAACCTATCGCTCGCACCTAATATCATCCCTACTATGCCTAGAGGGAATAATACTCTCACTATTTATCATAAGCACCCTCATGGCCTTAAACATACACTTCCCCCTAGCTAATATTGTACCTATTGCCCTACTAGTATTTGCCGCTTGTGAAGCAGCAGTAGGCCTTGCCTTACTAATTTCAATCTCAAACACATATGGCCTAGACCACATCCACAACCTAAGCTTACTTCAATGTTAAAAATAATTTTTCCCACAATTATGCTATTACCAACAACATGATTTTCCAAAAACAATATAATCTGAATTAACTTAACCACGCACAGCTTAATTATCAGTCTCATCCCCCTTCTATTCTTCAATGAAACCAGCAGCAATCTCATTAGCTATTCAACCTATTTGTCTTTCGACCCATTAGCAACACCTCTTCTAACGTTAACCGCCTGACTCTTACCCCTCATAATCATAGCAAGCCAATATCATCTACATAACGAAAGTCCTTTACAAAAAAAACTTTATCTCTCCATAATACTTTTTCTACAAATTTCCCTAATCATAACATTTATAGCCACAGAATTAATCTTATTTTATATCCTATTCGAAACCACCCTCATCCCCACCCTAATTATTATTACCCGATGAGGCAATCAAGCAGAATGCCTCAACGCAAGTACATATTTCCTATTCTATACATTAGCTGGCTCTCTCCCCTTACTAATTATATTAATATTTACACATAATAGTCTGGGCTCATTAAACATCACACTGCTAACACTCACAGCCCAAAAACTAACAACCACCTGATCCCATAACTTATCTTGACTAGCATGCATAATAGCTTTCATAGTAAAAATACCTCTATATGGCCTACACTTATGGCTCCCCAAAGCCCACGTTGAAGCTCCCATCGCCGGATCAATAGTCCTTGCCGCAGTACTTTTAAAACTGGGCGGCTATGGTATAATACGACTCACCTCAATCCTCAACCCCCTGACAGAATTCATAGCCTACCCCTTCCTTATATTACCTCTATGAGGCATAATTATAACAAGCTCAACCTGCCTCCGACAAACGGACCTGAAATCACTTATCGCATACTCCTCCGTAAGCCACATAGCCCTGGTAATTATAGCCTCCCTCATCCAAACCCCCTGAAGCTTTACTGGTGCTATTGTCCTTATAATTGCCCATGGACTCACTTCATCTATACTATTCTGCCTAGCAAATTCAAATTATGAACTAACCCACAGTCGCATTATAATATTCTCTCGAGGACTTCAAACCCTACTTCCACTGATAGCCTTCTGATGATTCATGGCAAACCTCACCAATCTAGCCCTACCCCCCACTATCAATCTAATTGGAGAACTATTAGTAGTAATAACTTCATTTTCTTGGTCACACATTACCATTATATTCACAGGACTAAATATGCTAATTACTGCCCTTTATTCCCTACACATATTTTACAATGCAACGAGGAATACTCACCTCTCACATTATTAACATAAAACCTTCCTTCACACGAGAAAACATACTAATATTTATACATATCTCCCCTATTATTCTTCTATCCCTCAACCCCAGTATTATTATAGGCTTCACCCCTTGTAAATATAGTTTAACTAAAATATTAGATTGTGAATCTAAACATAGAAGCCCACCACTTCTTATTTACCGAGAAAGCTTGCAAGGACTGCTAACCCATGCCTTCCAACCTTCTCATGCCCATGCACTTGCTCTTGAATCCCCACGATCCCCTAATTTCCCTCTGGTCTATGAACTCTTCTTCCTCACTTTTCCCCTGAACTACTCACCCACACCAAGACTGATATTTTCATCTCCTCTTTACCTCTCTTTCACATTCACATAGTAAACTCCAAACTTTAATAAATTCTACAATTAAACCATGTATGCAGCTGGATAAAACCAAAGAAGAAAGTATTTTATGGGAATAAAAAAGAGAGAATTATTACTTAACCATTACTAAAATTTTAAACTTATGCGCACCTCTATTGATTCTTAATCTCTATTTTCTGAGAAAGAGATTTCTCTCCTTCTCCAAGGACAAGCTCTCCACCTTCAGGATTTCATTTCTTGTCACCTTCTTCAGAGCCTTTTTCACTAATCCAGTGCATATTCATTCTCTCCCTTTCTGCCTCTTTTCCTTCAGACAATAAGTGTGTTCAAGACTGTTCCATCATAGATATGCAATAACATTCTTCTCTACCCACCACTCTATGACCCTTTCCCAATTCTTAACCAAATTTCTTGAAAAATTGTCTCTCCAGGTACCTGGAAGTGGGAGTTTGTATTATTTATTATTTTTTCGTTATTTGCCTGCTTCTCCAGCTTGTTTCTGAGATCTTCAATGTCAGAATTCAATCTTACTTATGTTACCTTCTATCACGGCTCATTTCATTATATTGTGGCTTCCACACTCCCCTCCTCTGAGTTGAAACAAATTTCTCTATGGTCACCAAGTGACCTCTTTGTCTCTGAATCTAATGAAAACATTCTCTCTCCTACTTCACTTGATCTTCCTGCTACAGTTAACACTGTTTTTAACTCACCTTTTTAGAACCACCTTCTCCATTCAAGGGTACTATTTGTCCACAATTGTATTTCTTCCTTGGCTTCTCCTTCTCTACCTTCTTTACTGAATTCTCTTTTCTGTCTTTTTTTTTTTTTTTTTTAAGCAGCCTCAGCCTAACTTCAGGCAAAATAAACAGTAGTCAGAATGATGCAAACTGAGAAGTCACACCATAAGAGACTTCATCTTAACCTTTATTTAAAGTAGCTCTTCTACTATATTTTCATGGTATTTGATATCTCAAAATTAAACCTTCATTCTGGAATTTCAGCATAATGTCTCTTTTATTAGCTTTCTCATTTTAGAGTTCCCATTTTATTCCTACCATTCCTCATAAACAGAGTGAAATTAGATGGTGACAAGGTGCTGAATAATATCCAGATATCAGTCATAATCCCAAATATATATAGATAGTGAGAAGAGATTCCTCTATTCCTTTGGTTTCTTTCTCCTTCCAATGAAAAGGAAAAGCATCCATTTAATGAGTAGTATTTTCTCCTCATGTGTTACTCTCCTTGCTAAACCTCTCTTCCCCCAAACCCACACTTAAAGTCCATGTCTCTAAGAGGTCCTTTTAGATCTAGCCTGTTCAGATCTGCTTTTTTTTCTTTGATTATCTTTGCTGCAAGATTTTCTCTGAGTCATGAAGAAATAAAAAGACGCTTCTAATAATTCATCCACAAGATAGGTTTACCCCACTGTCTGTAACCACTGACATACAAATTGAGGTAGTCTAGAAGGTAATATTTTATCTCTTTTCCAGATCTTCATCAGTCTACAAAGCAACTTTGAAAACTTTTCCTCCATGGAGAAAATTCCCCACCACCACCCTCAAAACATTTTTTCTTTGCTTTGTCCACAGGAATGTCCATCAAAACTTCCTAAATGTGACTTCTCTTGGAAGGAAGGTCAAGAAAGTAGAGAGACACAAGCAATGCATAGAATATCATGAGCACACACACACACACAGTTACTCAAAGGTACCAGAAAATATATGTTTTTACACTCTTATACTTACACACCCAGGTATTTATAGGCACTATCTCACACACTCACATACACACAAACTATCAAACACTTCCTTACTCACACAAAATAGTATCATGCAACAACTTAGGAAGACTCATTGGTATTATGCAATATATTTCAAATATTCCCTTATGTTTAAGCCCTCCTGAATAAATGTTTACACACACACACACACACACACACTCAGTCACAAATGCATCAGCATTAACAAAACCACAATAATATCTCCACCAATTATTTTCCCATATACATACATATACACTGACATACAAAATACTGAAAATCCAGCTAAGATTGGCAACTACATTGTTAAATGACTTCAGTTCATTTGGTTCTGTAACTTTTCTCCAGCTGTACACACAAAAGTGAGGTATCAAAAACAAAAATTCAAATTGTAGGCTTTTAAATAAGAAGTATAAAATATCCTTGAGACAAAAATGTACGAATGATGCAGCAGTGCCTTAACTCAATGATATGTGGTTTGGTAGTATGGTTTTGATTTAGATGGAAACCTGACATCAGGGGTCTGTGATCTTGGATTTTGGAAGGGATCAGATTTGGCTCACATTTAGAAGGGGAGATATAAGGGTTAAAGGCTGCCTGGAATTTTGGCAACAGTGTTAAAATTTAGAATAAAATCTAGATACAAAGGTCAGGTGGGCAGTGTGATGCAGGGAGCACTCACTGGATGGAAGATGCTTTCCTTGTAGCTGGATATACTATGCTGTGGGTCCAGCTGGCAACGGCATCAGCTCATTCTCCTAAGACTTATAAATTTATGAGCCCTCCAGAACCCCAAGGCTTACTTGTGTGTGGTAGGAGGAGGAACCATGGAAATAACTGGGAGGGCAGTACAGTGAAGAGTGAGTTGGGCCATAAGAAAATTGCTCCCAGGAGAATTTCTTTCTTGGCCCAATTATCCCTGATGTAATCATCCATATCTATTAGTGTGTTAATCCTTCTTTTATCAGGGAATGTAAACACACTGCATACATGTATGCACAGAAACATAAATAGCCATAGTTCTCCTAAGACCTTCACAGATACCCCCTGAGACCTATTTAACTATTTATTTACTAACATTCACATTGCCTCATTCAAATTTACACACATACAAACAGATAAACACAAATATGCTCAGGCAGTTGCCCAGTGCTCTAGTCACTAATTGTATGTATTGACACATCAAATACACATTATAATCTATGTATTCTTACATTGATTATATATACCAATTTAAATTATAGACAAAACTTAGAAAAAGACTATGAAATAGAGACTTATACTTGAAGAAATGCTTCAAATACATTTCGCTGCTTACATAGCTAAAAATATATATTTCAGATACATATTCACATTCTCATTAGCAAATCAATAAAATATTCAACAAATTCAGATCTCCACATTTATTCAGACTCACATGTGGAATTTAAGTGTGTTATATATTTTTGTATAAATGCATGCTAGCATCCATATAACAAATTTCTTATGCAAGCACTCCTTTTACTTCATCACTATATGGAACCTAAAAGTTATAATCAGTTTATTTCTGCCAACCAAACAGATAAAAACACATTTTTGAGAAACATTTTAGTCTAGATATTATTATCAGTACTGATGGTATACAGACCAATAAAGACATAGCACCTATCCTTGCAAAGAAGATAAATATTTAAAAACTAATCCACCTACCAGGCTAAATAAATCTCCAAGCCTACCTAGAAATATGTTATAAACATATTTCAAAACAAAGCCAATGCATTTATCAAAATTTATCTAGTGTGCATGTAAGATTTGTGCAGGGTATATTTGAAAGAAATCAAAGAACTATACAATATAATTAACTACAAATAATATTATAACTGCTGAACTATTTATGGAGAAGTGTACTGGTGTTACAATTTACTTTGAAAGGCATCCAAAAGGTGAGTTGTATTGATAAATTAGTAGAAAGATGGATACATCAGAACATAAATAAGAAATCAAGCATAATAAAATATTCATGGTAGAATTTATGTTATGAGTATACTGGTATTTACTGTGAAATTCTTTCAAGTTTTCTGTGTTTGAAATTTTTCATAATAAAATGTTGGGAAATTTTTAATGAAAAAAGGATGAAGCAAGACAGTCTATTATGCCAAAAGTACAAACCATGTTCAAAACACCAGTGAAAATGCAAACTAATACAAGTGATCTCAATGTCCTTTAAACTAACCCTGAGCATCTTTCATATCAACTCAGTATTTAGCATGTTATGGGATAAATTTTATGTATTTGACATAATTGATATTTTCATATGACTAAAGAAAAAAATCAAATTTTTCAGTTGAAGCTATTTTGACAAAGATTAATTACTTATGTTCAACAAATAAACATTCCCTGCCATGCCTATATCCCATTCCAGGGACATCTATTTCTTCCCCCGCAGGTCTGTCTCTCCAGTGGATGCCACAGAAACATGCAGAGCCAACTATAATAGAGTGTGGTCACTGCCTTCATGACAGAACTGAACAGCGTTATGAAGAAAAGAGGCATTGATTCTACTTCAGTGGGTAAGGTTTTAGAGATATAGGGATATAGTGTTTGATAGTGTACCTGCCAGAAGTAGTTCCCAGAGAAATCTGGTCATCTGGCTTTAAGGAGAAGATCATTATGTACAACAGAATCTCTATTCCCTAGAACTCTAAAATGTCAATTACTTTCATCTTTCATGGACTACAAAAAGTTGATGCTTTGCATGGTGCTGACCATGAAAATGAAAGCCCCTAGGAGATCATGTATCTTATAATGATAATAATACAATAAGAATGAGGCAAATAAAATGTGCTTCTGTTCTGTATTAAGGCTAAGCCCGTTTACCCTCAAGTCCACTCCTGACTCTTCTGCGACTCTTTGTATCACACCTATCCAACCATTACTTGAAGAATATGATGGATAGAGCTAGTTGGGAAGCAATGACAGATGCAAGGTATCCCTCACTCCACTCCCCTGCCTCAGGCAGAGCCTCTAGTGTGAGATGCATCTCTTCTATGGTTCCAGCTTCCACTGGTTGGTCTCACTTTGGCTGTAGTTCTGGTAATCCCATCTTTGGCTTTCCAGTCTATAGGTGGTAGTAGCTTCCTGCTGTTACAGATCTCTAGACTATGTTACTATCTGCTGGTCAGTTCCTCAGTTCTTTTGAAATCTGTATAAATAATTTCCAGTATTAAACGTATTCAGTTTTATTGTATTTGTTATTATGTTATCACCGCTCAGTCTCAATCCCATATCTTCTATACCATTTTTTGGAATATTGGGATTGAGCCTCTGCAAACTGCATTCCTCCTTTGCCAACCAGCTCCCAAGATCTACAAATACAGTGCATTAGGAAGCTGGAGTGGGAAGAAGGAACTTGTACCCTACTTCTTTTCTCTTGCTCTTTCCCCAGTGGCACTTCTTTACCCAAGTACTAGTGGTCAATTCCAGTGGCCTTAGTTCGTTATATTTTGAAGCTTTCTGACACTTCTAGACCAGCCTTACAATGCCCTATTAAAGACCTAAGAATTAGCCAGATAAGTGTCCCTTCAACCCCAATCTCAGAGGAGTAAGTCCTAGTCACAGGGAATCTCTCTTCTGAATTCTTGAGACCCCAGCATCACCTAAACAGTGACCACTCCTCAAAGTCTGAGTTTCAGCTTTGCAACACTCCTGTTTCAAATTTGTAAGATTTAATCATGCCAAATTCCTACCTTTTTTCCTCCAGTCCTAGGCTTAGAAGCTATGTCCTGAAGTTGCTGCCTACAATGATACCTTCATATTCCCTCTTTGTCTTGTGCATTCGCCAATATTTGTTTAACAATTCATTAATTTTTCTCAATTAAAAGAGCAGGTGTGTTTCTTATATTCTGGCTAGACCATAACTGAATCCTAATTTTTGTTCCTAGGTTAGATTGTGACTGACCCGTGTGAAGCCAACAGAGTCACTTAATATGATCCACACCTAGTAGATGTTAATCTAAATGAATAAACTAACATTGATAAACGTACCTTTCTGCTCTGATAGCAACATTGATGGAAAGACTATTGTTGCAGTGAGGTAGGGCATTTTTTGTAAAAGCCTGATCATTTCTTGAATGGGGTACAAGTTAGAGAGAGCTGGCATGATGTTGTCTTATGTCCTATCCAAAAGACTGCAAGGTTCCACAAGAGGTTGTGGAAGGAGTTACAAGCAACCACAGAGAATATTTTAGCTTAAACCAAGTGGAGAACAAGTAAAACATGAGAAGCTTCTAAGAATAACCTTTGAAAGTAAATGTAAGAAAGAGTCAGCTTTATACATGTAAGAGACCCAGTTAACATGATAACAACTAACTGCAGCACCAATTAATTGTGAACTTTCCATTCCCCCATCTCTCTCTTTCTGGCAGGAGAAGCCAGAAATCAGAGTTAGCACATGAAGGATGAAAGAAGAAGAAAGGATACAGCTCTGAATGCTGGAAAGTTTGACTATTATTCCAGACTAAACATTCTAGTTACTCACCAGAAGGTATTTTATTATCTGAATGTGACCAGAAAATTTAAAGAACAGAGTTTTCGTACAGGAATATAAAAGGAGAACCAGCCCCACTCAATATATTTAAAGAGACAAGAAGAGAAAAACTAGTCAGTTTCTGATTGCACCTCAGTTGATGGGCTTGGTCATCATATCACATAAACCTAGAATCTCTTAGGAGGTAATGAGCTCCTCTCTTATAGCGATTGCCTCTCTATCGCTGGAAGATGTTTTGATGGGGTAGAGAATTGGTCTGACAGATTGCTAAGTTCTAGAGAATTGGTCTGACAGATTGCTAAGTTCTAGAGAATTGGTCTGACAGATTGCTAAGTTCTAGAGAATTGGTCTGACAGATTGCTAAGTTCTTTTTCAGCTAAAAGAGCACATGCTTTATTCTCAGTAGTTATTACGGACCTCAGGAGATTAAAACCTCCCTGAAGAATTTTCAGATACAAAGTCAGCATCACTGCCCTCTATCCCAGGGCCTATCATGAGACATAAAAGTGGCAGGCATGAATTCACTTCAGCAGAGAGAGGGAAGAACTTGTTCTGTGGGTGGCTCATCAGTCTCTCTTCTGGTGAGTTCTGAAACCCTATAGGAATAAGCCAGCTGATTCTCCTGAAGCCTGCTCCATGAAAGCATTAGACTGGGCAAGGGGTATGGTGAGGGGAAGTGGAAGAGACTGGTGGAGGGTATCTGATACAAGCATCTTAGTAGAATGAGCAAAGGAGCAGGAAAGATCTCTGGACTTGGGGTTCTTGTTCTGGCACTGCCATGTACTGATTTTATAACCCCAAGCAATTCATTGTACTTCTCTAGAGTTCTTACTTGCCATAGTCAATTTCTCTGTGACTCCAAGTTTCAAAGGGCAAAGTTTCTGTGGCTCATTAACATTGCTGCAAATTCAGAGAGGGAAGCAGGCCTCAGGATACACGAACAGTTCAGGAATCTAGAAGGGAAGTGGTCACAACCTATCCCATGACAAACAGCTGAAGCACATGTGGTTTCATTTTACTCTTCCCTTATGAATTCAGTGATAACAAAATATGTAAAAGTCTCCAGGATATTAAAAGGAGAAATCAGCTAAACTTTAGATGAACAATGAACAGCTAACAATTTTCATTCTTTATTATCCATGATATAGATTGAAAACTATGGTCTTCAGACAGTCTTTCTGTACATTCCTCTAGTCTCTCTCTGCCTTCTTTCTGCCCCCATAACAGCATCATAGCAAACTCTCACAGGCAGTCTTTGCTTGATTAAAAAGTAAAATAAAGTAAAAGAACATCAAAGCCATAAAGGGTCTCAGAAAATGTCCTTAAAAATAAGACATACACCAGGCACGGTGACTCATGCCTATAATCCCAGCACTTTGGGAGACTGAGGTGGGCAGATCACCAGAGGTCAGGAGTTCGAGACCAGTCTGGCCAATATGGTGAAACCCTATCTCTACTAAAAATACAAAAATTAGCCAGGTGTGGTGGCAGGTGCCTGTAATCCCAGCTACTCAGGAGGCTGGGGCACGAGAATCACCTGAACCTGGAAGGCAGAGCTTGCAGTGAGCCAAGATTGTGCCACTGCACTCCACCTTGGACGATGGAGCAAGACTCAGTCTCAAGTAAATAAATAAATAAATAAATAAATAAATAAATAAATAAATAAAATACATAGATCTAGAAAAAGAAATGGAATTTTCTACGCTCATATAGCCAGTACCTTCCAGAGCCAGGGTCAGGACTCCTGACACCCTCAGGGTCCTTTCTTCTAAACTGCCTGATTCTTATATGACTTCAGAAATGTCAAGGTTCTAGGTTCCAGGAATAGTAGAATTTGTGTTCGGCCTTGGAGACAGGTACTTTAGTATAATTTTTTCCTATGTATCTGCCCTTAGCCACTCACTTTCTTTATTTAAGGGTACCTGTGAAATCTTTGTTCAGAAATGCATTCCTCTATTTTCCTTTTAAACTTCCTCTCCGATGCCTTAATGATGCTTCAAAGACCTTGGTAAGAGAGAAGAGAGTCATTGTTCAACTCCCACTTGTGAGTGAGAGCCTGCGGTGTCTGGTTTTCTGTTCCTGTGTTAATTTGCTGAGGATGATGGCTTCCAGCCTCATCCATGTCCCTGCAAAGGACATGACCTGCATGCTCTGCACATGTATCCCAGAAATTAAAGTGAAAAAAAAAAAAAGAAAAGAAAAAGAGAGAGAGAGGAGAGTCTTAAAAGTCTTTAAATTGAGGTTTTATCACCTGGTCTCCACAAACTGTGAGGAAAGTTCATCTCACTGGGTCTCGGTGTCCATATCTGTTAAGTATTAAATGAGAAAATAAATATAAAGTTCTTTGCAGAGTACTTGGCACATCATGTGTGTTCAATAAGTATTCACTTTCTTTCTCAGTATTACTTTATTCCTATCTGTCCAGACAACCTACAAAGTTAGCAATCCCCAAGGTATGGGAATTGATGTAATTCTGCAACAATCAGGCAGTCTTTCTTCTACAAATACTAAAACATAAGTACCCAGACCCAGAATGGCTTTGACCTTGCCCTGAACAAAATCTTGCTTTCAGACTGTTTTCTTCTCCCTTCTCTTTCTGTTACTTTTACATTGGCTTGGTTCTCTTCTATGTATTGTGATGTCTTTCTATAAGACTTTACGTGAAGAATGAGAGTGTAGTCAAACGGGAGAAATAAGAGAGAAACATCAGTCCTGGATCCCAAGGAATCGGAGTTCTTGAGGAGACACAGGCATGTGCAGACTGCGTTCTAAGACCAGAAGGGACAAACTCAGTATAAACATGGAGGGGCCGCCACTGCCTTGCTGGAAACCATAGTACCTGTGAGTTATGTATTGCTGGGGAAATTTTAAAAATGCTTCCTGGGGTGACAATGCGGCATTGCACCCCATTCCACAACCTCTGTTACTTTTAGATACCTCATGCACCCTATTAGCTTGAAAAGTCTGCTTAGTGAAAAGCCTAGCCTTCTGTATCCTCATCCACCGTGAGTGGATGTTAGGACCAGATTGTTAAATGGCTTAACATAAAATGAGAATCTTAGGAAATCACTTCCATTTTCCCTCTGAGACTGCATGGTTAATTCTCAGCCTTCTTAGACATTATTACTATATTATGTTTAGTAAATATAAGGCCATTGGAAATACTGAAGCTTTGACACACACAAGTGTGTCAAAAACAGAATAAACAATACAATCGCTGTGACAGAGAAATGGCTGTAGGAAATAATATGTGAGTGCAAGCATAAGAAAAATGGTGAATAAATACAAGACATTAAGGGTTTAAAAAGTGCCTGTGTGGATTAGTGGACTGATATCAGTGGGCAGTCCCCAGGCATGTAGGCATGTAGATAGAAGGATTGTGTGAGTATACAAATCTACGTGTCTATGAGTGTGTATGTATGTATAAATGCTGCATATATGTCAATGCAGACTGAGAGTATGAGGACAAGATGTGCATGTTAAATGGTGTAAAGATCAAGAGGGATTGTGTGAATATATTTGCATAACAAGAGTGACTTTATGAGATATGGAGAGAGTATGTGAATGAGCATCTTGTTAAGAGTATGAATGAACTTTCTTACTAGCTGTTGTGAAGGTACATTAATGTGCCCTTGTGACTAACAGGTATTTTGAGAGTACATCTAACCATGTGAGGGCATGTAAGTTTGTATTTGGAACAATGCTCTCATACACAGAACGCTAGTGTACCTATAGAATATTTAGGGACAAATGCATAATTTTTCCAGAAACAGATACAGCCTTGTGCCTTTGCACAAATACATGTTGTTTCTGTTGTTGCTTTTTTGCAGTAACTCTGCCAATGAAAAGCTGATGCCCAGAGGCAGTCAATGACCTCCACACCCTACTGTCCTTTTCCCTCTCCATCCAAGCACATGACATGATACAAACCTGCTCTGGGAATTTCTCTCATTAATTAGGGACACATGGGAATTAAGCAAAGTTTTTAAGAAAATATTTAAATATTTCCAAGTGCTACTGATAACACAAACTCGTGCTTTCTTCTCTGGTGGTGTGAATTGTAGTTAGCGTATTTCTATTGAATGATGCCTCCGAAATACATGAAAGTTGTAGAAATGTAGTTTAAACATTTTCCTTTTAACTAATTTCTATTATTGAAGTATTTGTCAATGTCTCCCTTCTTCATAAGACAGAGGGAAATATTAGCTCAGCCTGCAGCCTGATCATCATAAAATATGAAGATAAGTTTGCCTGCATCATCTCAAAAGCAGTGATTTCATGAATGCATCAGTTTTCATTTATGTCGACATCATGGCTTTGTCTCTTATTTCCTGATTTCTTATCCTCCAGCAAGTGCAACTGTTAGAATTCTCCAAGTCAGAAGATCTGACTCTGAAAAGTACCCTAAGTTTGTTCTGCTATGGGGTCGTTCAATGTCACTCACCCTGCGTTCTTTCTCCTGACTGGTATCCCTGGTCTGGAGAGCTCTCACTCCTGGCTGGCGGGGCCCCTCTGTGTGATGTACGCTGTGGCCCTTGGGGGAAATACAGTGATCCTGCAGGCTGTGCGAGTGCAGCCCAGCCTCCATGAGCCCATGTACTACTTCCTATCCATGTTGTCCTTCAGTGATGTGGCCATATCCATGGCCACAGTGCCCACTGTACTCCGAACCTTCTGCCTCAATGCCCGCAACATCGCTTTTGATGCCTGTCTAATTCAGATGTTTCTTATTCACTTCTTCTCCATGATGGAATCAGGTATTCTTCTGGCCATGAGTTTTGACCGCTATGTGGCCATTTGTGACCCCTTGCACTATGCCACTGTGCTCACCACTGAAGTCATTGTTGCAATGGGTTTAGGTGCAGCTGCTCGAAGCTTCATCACCCTCTTCCCTCTTCCCTTTCTTATAAAGAGGCTGCCTATCTGCAGATCCAATGTTCTTTCTCACTCCTACTGCCTGCACCCAGACGTGATGAGGCTTGCCTGTGCTGATATCACTATCAACAGCATCTATGGACTCTTTGTTCTTGTATCCACCTTTGGCATGGACCTGTTTTTTATCTTCCTCTCCTATGTGCTCATTCTGCATTCTGTCATGGCCACTGCTTCCCATGAGGAACGTCTCAAAGTCTCAACACATGTGTGTCACATATCCTGGCTGTACTTGCGTTTTATGTGCCAATGACTGGGGTCTCCACAGTGCACCACTTTGGGAAGCATGTCCCACGCTACATACATGTCCTCATGTCAAATGTGTACCTATTTGTTCCTCCTGTGCTCAACCCTCTCATTTATAGTGCCAAGACAAAGGAAATCCGCCAAGCCATTGTCCGCATGTTTTGCCACATCAAAATATGACTTTCACACTTGGCTTTAGAATCTGTTGTTTATTTTGGCCATAGGTTCTCATCAGTAGCATCATCATCATCATCATCATCATCATCATCATCATCATCAAAGTATAAGATAGATTATGTGCTGTGGGGAAAGTAGGCCAGGAAATGGTGATGCAAAACTTATAACACAAAACAAGGAGTTCCAAATGAATAGTACATTCACTAAATACCAACAGCATTCTTAGAAAGATAAATATTGGAGGCAATTGAGTAATTAGACAAGTTTTACAGAGGAAGATTAATTTAAGCTAGGAATTATTTTCTATAATAATGAATATTACTAATATAACAATTAACGAACTTAGTCCTAAAATGTGTCAAGTTCTATTATAATTTGTGTATATTAATTCACTTAATATTCATACAAATCCTCTAAGACACAGATAATTAATTCTTCAGACTAACATAGATAATAGGTGGTCCAGTTGACATTCAATACTAATCTCTCTCTATTGTTAGTGCAGCACCCAACCACTACAAATATGGCCTGATAGTCAAATTGGCATCATTTAACATTACCATTGCTGCCTTTGCTTTCCCCACCACTGTTATTCTCAAATACTCACACATTGCTTTAACTTCACAAAGTGACATCAGATTAACTATTAGAACTCTCTACAAAATGTATGAACAAATGTGATCCAGGTAAACTGATAGATATTGACATTTAGGAAAATCTCCAGATTTCTCTTTACTTCTTTTATCTACCCAGCACTCAACCCTCACCAACAAAAAGTGATATTCAGTACCTGAGATATCTGATTCATAGAATTTTGGGGGATAGGGCAAATTATGCTAGGGGCACAACTTCTCTTTCTCTTTCCTTCTTGAGATTTTAACTGTCTTCCAACACCAACATAGCACAAGTATACATATGTAACAAACCTGCACATTATGCACATGTACCCTAGAACTTAAAGTATAATAATAATTTTTTTAAAAATTACATGTTAATAGATATTAGAAATTAAATCCTTCTAGGATTTCCCATTGCAAAAAAAAAAAAAAAAACAAAAACAAAAACAAAACAAAGCCTAGGATAGACAGACTAGAGCACTTATTATTTAGATACCTGAAAATAATTCTTTCAGACCTTCTCATACTCTTCCCTCGATACCAGAGGTAGGATATAGTAAGAAATTCCTTGGTGCCAATTTTGGCGCTCTCATACTAAGTTTAGATTTACTTGTAGATCAAAAGAGAAAAAAGAGAGAGGGGAGAGAGAGAGGGAAAGAGGAAGAGAGAAAGAGAAAGAGAGATAGATATAGATATATAGATATAGATATAGATATAGATATAGATATAGATATAGATATAGATACTATGTAGTCTAACTTAACTCACCAGGGAAACTCATCCAGAAACCACGTGGTAGCAAAGCATATTGTTATCTAGAGTTTTTTTCTCTTTGTACACAGCTGTATTGAGGAAATATCAAGAAGAGACAGAGTCAGAAAGAAGGAGCTATTTTAAAAAGGATATAATGTAAGTACTCGGGATTCAGAATTTTCAAAAATGTCTACAGGTACAATAAGAGACTAATAATATGTGTGTCCTGGTCCACTAAATAGATTGCTTTTAGAACAATGTTTGGATAGTGCAACTTAGCATGATTTCCAATAGAAAATTATTAGGATATTTAGTGGTTTAGATTAAAGCATGGTCTTCAGTCAATTTAAATAACAACTTTTCTGATTCATATAAGAAGCTCCTATTTCAACATGAAATAATAATTTTAATGCTTTGATATTTTAGTTTCAAATATATACAATGAATACATAAATATAAAGGCAAGGCTTAGGGAAGCTGCCAAATGAAAGAAAACGCTCACTGATTCCTACCTCAGAAGAAGCAAAGGATATTCTTTTGACCATAGGCCTTACTTAGAAACCCAATGGTGTAACATAGAAAGGACAAGGAACAAGAAAATATGAGCCTCCCAAAAAGCCTGTGACTCCTTTGCACTTTATTTTCCCCTTCCTTTCTTCAGCATTAATTAAAAGAGCTACTGATTTTTGGTTCTAATGGAAAAGGCATATTTATATTTTTCCCTCCCTCATGAGGCAGGTACCATAGGAAAAATTTAGGACCACTCCCGCAGCTCTAATCCTAAAAAGGCTTAAGCTAAGCCCTGTTTTTTTGTTTTTGTTTTGACTTTGGGTTAAAAACTCTTTAACTTCTTTTTACTTAACATGATCTTTTTTGAACTCAACATTTTCCCTTATTGCAATAGCAAAAATACTTTTGGCCTAAAATAAAGGTAAAAATCAAACTGTTTTTGAATTCTTTGGTTACTTTTTCTTTTCTCAACTTTTAATTTCAGGTGGTACATGTGCAGGTTTCTTACATGAGTAAATTGCATGTCACTGGGGTTTGGGGGACAAATTATTTCATCACCCAGGTAGTGAGCATATATTTCGTGCCCAAATCTCATGTTGAAATATAATCTCCATTATCGAAGGTGGAACTTGGTGGGAGGTGACTGGATCACGGGGACAGATTTCTCACGCATAGTTTAGAACCATTCTCTTGATGCTGTTCTCATGATAATGAGTGAGTTCTCACGAAATCTGGTTTTTTGTTTTTTTTATTAATTTTAAAACATATTTTAATTAAGCTAATATATGCAAAACACTACTGTTTCCATCTATAATCAATATTCAAACTTGTCCATGAGTTTTTTTATTGATACATAATTGTTGTACAAATGTTGGGGGTACATTTGGTATTTTGATACATGCATAAAATATGTAATGATTGAACCAGGGCAATGGAGACATCCATCACTCTAAACATTCACCCCCTTTATGCTGGGGGCATTCTAATTCCACTCCTACAGCCATTTGGAACTATACAACAAATTATTGTTAACTATAGTCACTATACTGCACTATTCAACAAGAGATCTTATTCCATTTAACTGCATTTTTGTACCCTTTAACCAACCTCTCTTTTTTCTCTCCACCATTACCCTCCCAACCTCTAGTAACCAATAATCAACAACTCTCTGCCTCCTTAAGATACACTTTTTTTTTTTTTTTTTTTAGACGGAGTCTTGCTCTGTCACCCAGGCTGGAGTGCAGTGGCCGGATCTCAGCTCACTGCAAGCTCTGCCTCCCGGGTTTACGCCATTCCCCTGCCTCAGCCTCCCGAGTAGCAGGGACTACAGACGCCGGCCACCATGCCCGGCTAGTTTTTTGTATTTTTTTAGTAGAGACGGGGTTTCACCGTGTTAGCCAGGATGGTCTCGATCTCCTGACGTTGTGATCCGCCCGTGTCGGCCTCCCAAAGTGCTGGGATTACAGGCTTGAGCCACCGCGCCCGGCCAAGATACACTTTTTTTTTTTTTTTTTTAAGTTCTAGGGTACATGTGCATAACGTGCAGGTTTGTTACATATGTATACTTGTGTCATGTTGGTGTGCTGCACCCATCAACTCATCAGCACCCATCAATTCATCATTTATATCAGGTATAACTCCCAATGCAATCCCTCCCCCCGACCCATGATAGGCCCCGATGTGTGATATTCCCCTTCCTGAGTCCAAGTGATCTCATTGTTCAGTTCCCACCAATGAGTGAGAACATGCGGTGTTTGGTTTTCTGTTCTTCTGATAGCTTGCTAAGAATGATGGTCACCAGCTGCATCCATGTCCCTATAAAGGACACAAACTCATCCTTTTTTATGGCTGCATAATATTACATGGTGTATGTGTGCCACATTTTCTTAATCCAGTCTGTCAGACATGGACATTTGGGTTGATTCCAAGTCTTTGCTATTGTGAATAGTGCCACAATAAACATACGTGTGCATGTGTCTTTACAGCAGCATGATTTATAATCCTTTGGGTATATACCCAGCAGTGGGATGGCTGGGTCATATGATACATCTAGTACTAGATCCTTGAAAAATTGCCATACTGTTTTCCATAATGGTTGAACTAGTTTACAATCCCACCAACAGTGTAAAAGTGTTCCTATTTCTCCACATCCTCTCCAACACCTGTTGTTTCCTGACTTCTTAATGATTGCCATTCTAACTGGTGTGAGATGGTATCTCATTGTGGTTTTGATTTGCATTTCTCTGATGGCCAGTGATAATGAGCATTTTTTCATGTGTCTGTTGGCTGTATGAATGTCTTCTTTTGAGAAATGTCTGTTCATATCCTTTGCCCACTTTTTGATGGGGTCGTTTGTTTTTTTCTTGTAAATTTGTTTGAGTTCTTTGTAGATTCTGGATATTAGCCCTTTGTCAGATGAGTAGATTGCAAAAATTTTCTTCCATTCTGTATGCTGCCAGTTCACTCTGATGGTAGTTCCTTTTGCTGTGCAGAAGCTCTTTAGTTTAATTAGATACCATTTGTCAATTTTGGCTTTTGTTGCCATTGCTTTTGGTGTTTTAGACATGAAGTCCTTGCCCATGCCTATGTCCTGAATGGTACTACCTAGGTTTTCTTCTAGGGTTTCTATGGTAGTAGGTCTAACATTTAAGTCTCTAATCCATCTTGAATTAATTTTTATATAAGGAGTAAGGAAAGGATCCAATTTCAGCTTTCTACTTATGGCTAGCCAATTTTCCCAGCACCATTTATTAAATAGGGAATCCTTTCCCCATTTCTTGTTTCTCTCAGGTTTGTCAAAGACTAGATGGCTGTAGATGTGTGGTATTATTTCTGAGGACTCTGTTCTGTTCCATTGATCTATATCTCTGTTTTGGTACCAGTACCATGCTGTTTTGGTTACTGTAGCCTTGTAGTATAGTTTGAAGTCAGGTAGCATGATGCCTCCAGCTTTGTTCTTTTGACTTAGGATTGTCTTGGCAATGTGGGCTCTTTTTTGGTTCCATATGAACTTTAAAGCAGTTTTTTCCAATTCTGTGAAGAAAGTCATTGGTAGCTTGATGGGGATGGCATTGAATCTATAAATAACCTTGGGCAGTATGGCCATTTTCACAATATTGATTCTTCCTATCCATGAGCATGGTATGGTCTTCCATTTGTTTGTGTCCTCTTTTATTTCACTGAGCAGTGGTTTGTAGTTCTCCTTGAAGAGGTCCTTGACATCCCTTGTAAGTTGGATTCCTAGGTATTTTATTCTCTTTGAAGCAATTGTGAATGGAAGTTCATTCCTGATTTGGCTCTCTGTTTGTCTGTTACTGGTGTATAAGAATGCTTGTGATTTTTGCACATTAATTTTGTATCCTGAGACTTTGCTGAAGTTGCTTATCAGCTTAAGGAGATTTTGGGCTGAGACAATGGGGTTTTCTAATATACAATCATGTCATCTGCAAACAGGGACAATTTGACTTCTTCTTTTCCTAACTGGATGCCCTGGATTTCTTTCTCTTGCCTGATTGCCCTAGCCAGAACTTCCAACACTATGTTGAATAGGAGTGGTGAGAGAGGGCATCCCTGTCTTGTGCCAGTTTTCAAAGGGAATTTTTCCAGTTTTTGCCCATTCAGTATGATATTAGCTGTGGGTTTGTCATAAATAGCTCTTATTATTTTGAGGTACGTTCCATCAATACCGAATTTATTGAGTGTTTTTAGCATGAATGGCTGTTGAATTTTGTCAAAAGCCTTTTCTGCATCTATTGAGATAATCATGTGGTTCTTGTCTTTGGTTCTGTTTGTATGCTCTATTACGTTTATTGATTTGCGTATGTTGAAGAAGGCTTTATTGAGGATTTCTGCATCGATGTTCATCAGGGATATTGGTCTAAAATTCTCTTTTTTTGTTGTGTCCCTGCCAGGCTTTGGTATCAGGATGATGTTGGCCTCATAAAATGAGTTAGGGAGGATTCCCTCTTTTTCTGTTGATTGGAATAGTTTCAGAAGGAATGGTACCAGCTCCTCCTTGTACCTCTGGTAGAATTCAGCTGTGAATCCATCTGGTCCTGGACTTTTTTTGGTTGGTAGGCTATTATTATTGCCTCAATTTCAGAGCCTGCTATTGGTCTATTCAGGGATTCAACTTCTTCCTGGTTTAGTCTTGGGAGAGTGTAAGTGTCCAGGAAATTATCCATTTCTTCTAGATTTTCTAGTTGATTTGCGTAGAGGTGTTTATAGTATTCTCTGATGGTAGTTTGTATTTCTGTGGGGTCCGTGGTGATATCCCCTTTATCATTTTTTATTGTGTCTATTTGATTCTTCTCTTTTTTCTTCTTTAGTAGGCTTGCTAGCGGTCTGTCAATTTTGTTGATTTTTTCAAAAAACCAACTCCTGGATTCATTGATTTTTTGGAGGGTTTTTTGTGTTTCTATCTCCTTCAGTTCTGCTCTGATCTTAGTTATTTCTTGCCTTCTGTTAGCTTTTGAATGTGTTTGCTCTTGCTTCTCCAGTTCTTTTAATTGTGATGTTAGAGTGTCCATTTTAGATCTTTCCAGCTTTCTCTTGTGGGCATTTAGTGCTATAAATTTCCCTCTACACACTGCTTGAAATGTGTCCCAGAGATTCTGGTATGTTGTATCTTTGTTCTCATTGGTTTCAAAGAACATCTTCATTTCTGCCTTCATTTCATTATGTACCCAGTAGTCATTCAGGAGCAGGTTGTTCAGTTTCCATGTAGTTGAGCGGTTTTGATTGAGTTTCTTAGTCCTGAGTTCTAGTTTGATTGCACTGTGGTCTGAGAGACAGTTTGTTATAAGTTCTGTTCTTTTACAATTGCTAAGGAGTGCTTTACTTCCCATTATGGGGTCCATTTTGGAATAAGTGTGATGTGGTGCTGAGAAGAATGTATATTCTGTTGATTTGGGGTGGAGAGTTCTATAGATGTCTATTAGGTCCGCTTGGTGAAGAGATGAGTTCAATTCCTGGATATCCTTGTTAACTTTCTGTCTCGTTGATCTGTCTAATGTTGACAGTGGAGTGTTGAAGTCTCTCATTATTATTGTATGGGAGTCTAAGTGTCTTTGTAAGTCTCTAAGGACTTGCTTTATGAATTTGGGTGCTCCTGTATTGGGTGCATATATATTTAGGAGAGTTAGCTCTTCCTGTTGAATTGATCCCTTTACCATTATGTAATGGCCTTCTTTGTCTCTTTTGATCTTTGATGGTTTAAAGTCTATTTTATCAGAGACTAGGATTGCAACCCCTGCTTTTTTTTGTTCTCCATTTGCTTGGTAGATCTTCCTCCATCCCTTTATTTTGAGCCTATGTATGTCTCTGCATGTGAGATGGTCTCCTGAATACAGCAGACTGATGGGTCTTGACTCTTTATCCAGTTTGCCAGTCTGTGTCTTTTAATTGGAGCATTTAGTCCATTTACATTTAAGGTTAATATTGTTATGTGTGAACTTGATCCTGCCATTATGATATTAACTGGTTATTTTGCTCGTTAGTTGATGCAGTTTCTTCCTAGCCTCGATGGTCTTTACATTTTGGCATGTTTTTGCAATGCTGGTACCGGTTGTTCCTTTCCATGTTTAGGGCTTCCTTCAGGGTCTCTTGTAAGGCAGGCCTGGTGGTGACAAAATCTCTAAGCATTTGCTTCTCTGTAAAGGATTTTATTTCTCCTTCACTGATGAAACTTAGTTTGGCTGGATATGAAATTCTGGGTTGAAAATTCTTTTCTTTAAGAATGTTGAATATTGGCCCCCACTCTCTTCTGGCTTGTAGAGTTTCTGCCGAAAGGTCTGCTGTTAGTCTGATGGGCTTCCCTTTGTTGGTAACCTGACCGTTCTCTCTGGCTGCCCTTAAGATTTTTTCCTTCATTTCAACTTTGGTGAATCTGGCAATTATGTGTCTTGGAGTTGCTCTTCTGGAGGAGTATCTTTGTGGTGTTCTCTGTATTTCCTGAATTTGAATGTTGGCCTGCCCTACTAGGTTGGGGAAGTTCTCCTGGATGATATCCTGAAGAGTGTTTTCCAACTTGGTTCCATTTTCCCCCTCACTTTCAGGCACCCCAATCAGACGTAGATTTGGTCTTTTTACATAATCCCATACTTCTTGCAGGCTTTGTTCATTTCTTTTTCTTCTTTTTTCTTTTGGTTTCTCTTCTTGCTTCATTTCATTCATTTGATCCTCAATCGCTGTTACTCTTTCTTCCAGTTGATCGAGTCGGTTACTGAAGCTTATGGATTGGTCACGTATTTCTCGTGTCATGGTTTTCATCTCTGTCATTTCATTTACGAACTTCTCTGCATTAATTATTCTAGCTATCAATTCTTCCACTCTTTTTTCAAGATTTTTAGTTTCTTTGCGCTGGGTACGTAATTCCTCCTTTAGCTCTGAGAAGTTTGATGGACCGAAGCCTTCTTCTCTCATCTCGTCAAAGTCATTCTCTGACCAGCTTTGATCCGTTGCTGGTGATGAGCTACGCTCCTGTGCAGGGGGAGATGCGCTCTTATTTTTTGAATTTCCAGCTTTTCTGCCCTGCTTCTTCCCCATCTTTGTGGTTTTATCTGCCTCTGGTCTTTGATAATGGTGACATAGTGATGGGGTTTTGATATAGGTGTTCTTCCTGTTTGATAGTTTTCCTTCTAATAGTCAGGACCCTCAGCTGTAGGTCTGTTGGAGATTGCTTGAGGTCCACTCCAGACCCTGTTTGCCTGAGTATCAGCAGCAGAGGTTGCAGAAGATAGAATATTGCTGAACAGCGAGTGTACCTGTCTGATTCTTACTTTGGAAGCTTCCTCTCAGGGGTGTACTCCACCCTGTGAGGTGTGGCGTGTCAGACTGCTTCTAGTGGGGGATGTCTCCCAGTTAGGCTACTCAGGGATCAGGGACCTACTTGAGCAGGCAGTCTGTCCGTTCTCAGATCTCAACCTCCCTGTTGGGAGATCCACTGCTCTCTTCAAAGCTGTCAGACAGAGTCGTTTGCGTCTGGGCAGGTTTCTGCTGCTTTTGTTGTTGTTGTTGTTGTTGTTGTTTAGCTGTGCAGTGTCCCCAGAGGTGGAGTCTACAGAGACAGGCAGGTTTCCTTGAGCTGCTGTGAGCTCCACCCAGTTCGAGCTTCCTAGCGGCTTTGTTTACCTACTTAAGCCTCAGCAATGGCGGGTGCCCCTCCCCCAGCCTCACTGCTGCCTTGCGGTTAGATCGCAGTCTGCTGTGCTAGCAATGAGGGAGGCTCCGTGGTTGTGGGCCCCTCCTGGCCAGGGGTGGGTATAATCTCCTGGTGTGCCTGTTTGCTTAAAGCGCAGTATTGGGGTGGTAGTTACCCAATTTTCCAGGTGTTGTGTGTCTCATTCCCCAGCTAGGAAAAGGGATTCCCTTCCCCCTTGCGCTTCCCAGGTGAGGCGATGCCTCTCCCTGCTTCAGCTCTCGCTGGTCGGGCTGCAGCAGCTGGCCAGCACCGATTGTCCGGCACTCCCTAGTGAGATGATCCCAGTACCTCATTTGAAAATGTAGAAATCACTGGTCTTCTGTGTCACTCGCTCTGGGAGTTGGAGACTGGATCTGTTCCTATTCAGCCATCTTGCTCCTCCTCCGAAGTCTGGTTGTTTAAAAATGTATGGCACTGCCTACCTCTGTCTCTATTAGTCCTGCTCTGGACATCTGATGTGCCTTCTCCATCTTCACCTTCCACAATGATTGTAACTTTCCTGAGGCCTTCCCAGAAGCCAATCTGATGCCAGCATCATGGTTCCTGTACAGCCTGCAGAACGATTATTTCTTTACAGCAATGTGAAAATGAATTAATACAACATAGTAACAAATAGGTAAGTTTTTTGAACCCCATACTCTTCCCACAATGCCCCTTCAAGTAGGCCTGGGTGTCTGCTGTTCCTATCTTTGTATCCATGTGTATTCAAAGTTTTACTCCCACTTGTATGTGAGAAGAGATGGTTTTGGTTTTCTGTTCATGCATTAATTCACCTAGAGGATAATGACCTCAAGTCACATCCATGTAGCTGCAAAGGACATGATTTTGTTCTTTTTATGGCTACGTACTACTCCATGGTATGTATGTACCACATTTTCTTTAACTAGTCCACTGTTGAAGGGCACCTTGGTTGATTTCATGTCTTTGCTATTGTAAATAGTGCTGCAATGAACATACAAGTGTATGTGTCTTTTTGGTAGAATGATTTATACTCCTTTGGGTATGCAGTAATAGGATTGCTGGGTCAATGGATAGCTCTGTTTTAAGTTCTGTGAGAAATGTCCAAACTTCTTTCCACAGTGGCTGCACTAATTTACATACCCACCAACAGTGTATAAATGTTCCATTTTCTCTGCAACCTCGCCAGCTACTGTAATTTTTTGATCTTTTAATAATAGTCATTCTGACTGGTATGAGATGATATCTCATTGAGGTTTTGATTTGCATTTCTCTAATGATTAATAATGTTGAACATTATATGCTTGTTGGCCACGTATATGTCTTCTTTTGAGAATGATATCTTTATGTCCTTTGCCCATTTTTAATGGAGTTATGTGTTTTCCATGTTGATTTAAGCTGCTTATAGATTCTGGATATTAGACATTTGTCAGGTCCACAGTTTGGAAGTATTTGCTCCCATTCTGTATGTTATCTATTCACTCTATTGATAGCTTCTTTTGCTGTGCTGAGGGTCTTTAGTTTAATTAGGTACTACTTGTATATTTTTGTTTTTGTTGCAATGGCTTTTGGAGATTTCATCATGAAATATTTCCCAAGGCCTATGTCCAGAATGGTATTTCCTAGGTTTTATTCTAGGATTTTTATAGTTTTAGTTATAGTATCATGTTTAAGTGTTTAATTTATTTTCAATTGATTTTTGTATATGATGAAAGGAAGGGGTCCAGTTTCAATCTGCTGGGTATGGTTAGCCAGTTATCCCAGCATTGTGTATTGAATAAGGATTATTTTGCCTACTCCTTTTTATTTTTGACTTTGTCAAAGATCAGATGGTTGTAGGCGTGTGGCTTTGTTTCTGGTTTCTCTAACCTGTTCCATTGGTCTATTTGTACCAGTAACATGCTGCTTCGGTTACTGTAGCCTTGTAATTAATATAGTTTGAAATCAGGTGATGTGATGCCTCTGGTTTTGTTGTTTTTGTTTAGGATTGTTTTGGCTCTTTGCACTCTTTTTTTTTTTTGCTTTATATTAAATTTCAAATAGTTTCCCTAATTCTGAGAAGAATGATGTTGCTGGTTTGATAGGAATAATGTTGAATCTCTGAATTGCTTTGGGCAGCTCATTTTAACAAAATTGATTCTTCCTATCCATGAGCGTGAAATATTTTCCCATTTGTGTCGTCTCTGGTTTCTTTCAGCAGTGCTTTGTAATTCTCATTATAGAGATCATTCACCTGTACAATTAACTGTAATAGTAGGTATTTTATTCTTTTTGTAACTATTTTGACTGGGAATGAGTTCTTGATGTGGCTCTCAGCTTTGATGTTATTGATATGTAGAAATGCTACTGATTTTTGTACATCAATTTGTCTTAAATGTTTGCTGAAATTCCTTATCAGATCTAGGAGCCTATAGGCAAAGACTATGGGATTTTTTAGGTACAGAAACATGTCATCTGGAAACTATGGGATAGTTTAACTTCCTCTCTTCCTATTTGGATGCCTTTTATTTCTTTCTCTTGCTTGACGCTCTGGCTAGGATTTCCAATCTATGCAGAATAAGAGTGGTGAAAGTGAACAGCCTTGCTTTGCTTCAGTTCTCAAAAGGAATGCTTCTAGCTTTTGTCCATTCAGTACAATGCTGGCCGTGGGTTTCTCATAGACAGCTCTTATTATTTTGAGGTATAATCCTTCAATGCCTAGTTTATTGAGTGTTTTTAACATAAAAGGATGTTGAATGATATTAAAAGCCTTTTCTGTCTCTACTGAGATGGTCACATGGTCTTTGCTTTTAGTTCTGTTTAAGAGATGAATCACATTTGTTGATTTGTGTATGTTGAACCATCCTTGCATCCCAGGAACATAAAGCCAACTTGCTTATGGGGGATTAGCTCTTTGATGTGCTGCTGGATTAAGTTTGCTAGTATTTTGTTGAGGATTTTTTCATCTATTTTTATCAGGAATATTGGCCTGCTAGTTTCATCAGGAATATATCGTACCTGTGCCAAGTTTTGTCATAAGGGTGATGCTGGCCTCATATAATGACTTTTGTCTGATGTATGCTTTGTAGATATTTTCTTCCATGCTAAACAAATCTACAAAAAAATGAAAACCATTAAAAGATGGGCAAAAGACATGAAGAGACCCTTCTCAAAAGAAGACATACAGGTGGCCAACAAGCATATGAAATAAAAGCTCAATATCACTGATCTTTAGGGAAATGCGAGTCAAAACCACAATGGGATGCCATCTCCCATCCGTCTAAATGGCTATTATTAAAAAGCCAAAAAAGAACAGATGCTGGCGAGGTTGTGGAGAAAGGGGAATTCTAATGCACTGTTGGTGGGAGTGTAAATTAGTTCAACCATTGCAGAAAGCAGTGTAGTGATTCCTCAAAGGGCTAAAAACAGAAAAACCATTCAACCCATTAATCCCACTACCATGTATATACCAAAAGGTATATACATTGGTCTACCATAAAAACACATGTGTTCACTGTAGCACTATTCACAATAACAAAGACATGGAATCAACCCAAATGCCCATCAATGGTATACTGGATAATGAAAATGTCATACATATACACCATGGAATTCTACACAGCCATAAAAAATAAGCCATCAAAAATGAGATCATGAGATCATGTCCTTTGCAGAAACATGAATGGAGCTAGAGGCCATTATTCTTAGCAAACTAATGCAGAAACAGAAAACCACATGTTCTCACCTATAAGTGGGAGCTAAATGGTGAAAATACATAGACACACAGAAGGGAACAACAGATACTGGGGCCTACTAGAAGATCAAGGATGTGAAGAGGGAGAGGATCAAAAATATTAACTATCGGGTACTAGGCATAGTACCTTGGTGATAAAATAATCCATAAATTCCCATGACTCAAGTTTACCTGTGTAACAAACCTGCACATGTACCCTTGAACCTAAATGTTTTGAAAAAAGAAATTCCTCTAGTGAATTTTTTATTTCTAGAAGTTCAGTGTTGTTCGTTCTTAAAATGACTGTGTCATCTTTCAACTCTTGCATCATTTTACTGCTTTCCTTGAACTGTTTCAACCTTCTTCAGTATCTCATTGAGCTTCCTTGTCATCAGATTCTGAATTCTTTATCTGTCATTTTAGCCATTTCAATCTGGTTAAGAACCATTGCTGAGGAGCTGGTGCAGTCATTGGTAGGTAAGAAGACATTCTGGCCTTTACAGTTACCAGAATTCTTTCCCGGGCTTTCTCTGTGTTGGCCTATGTTCCCTTAATCTTTGAAGTTGCTATCCTTTGAATAGGGCTTTTGCTTTCATATTCTTTGATGCCTTTGATGATTTAAATGTGATATAAGTTTGGTTTAGTTGATTGACTTTGTTTGTAGATGCTTTCAAAGGGCCAAGGTTCAGCTCAGCACTCCTGGGCTACATGCTCAAACAGCAGGGTGGCAGGGGGGCACATGAGTGTGTGCTGGCTGCGGCTGGGGGCTGTGGGTGAGGGTGCACAAGCGGCTCACCCACTGGTGGGGTGGCAAGTGAGGGCCCTGGCAAGTGCACACCAATGGAATGACTGGTGTCCCCAGTGCTCATGTGCACTGGGTGGGCGATGATGGGTTTTCCTATTCATGTTGAGAGGCTGCAGGCCTGGGGGTGCAGGCAAGTGCGTGCCATTGGGAGAGGCTGCAGGCAGGTGCACACCTGCAAGGATCTATCTGCAAAAGTGCTCCGATGGCAGGGGTTGCCAGAAAAAGAGCTATGGCAGCAGCCACTGGCAAGTATTTTGGCAGGAGAGCTGAGACTGCACTGCAAGGTGGTGAGGCCAAGTGGAGACCCTGGGAGAGGCTGGCAGACAAGGTCGCGTTCAGATCAGACTTGCCCTGTCCTGCAGGCAAGAGAGCTCTGCTCTCTCCAGGTCCCATTGCTAACTAAGGCTAAAGTCACCTAGAGGAGTGTGACAAGCGTTGGAGGAATGAGCATCCACGGCCATACTCCATTGCAGCCTTTCCCATGCCAAACCCTTGGGGCCTTGCACACACTTCTGTCTCTGCCAACTCTCTGGGCAGTTCTCCCTGTCAACTCAAATGCCCATGGGGATTGTGGGTTCTCCTGCAAGTAGGATCCTGAAAGTCTGTGGCAAGAGTGGGTCACTACATGCCTATGTTTTTCATCCCTTCCCTACCAGCACTCAGGGCCAGAAAGGAGTCCTAGTGCTCGGCAACCCCATACAGGCTTCCAGCTTCTCCCTGTTTCAGTATCCTCCTGTATCCACTCTGAATGCCTTCTTTCCGAAGATCCACTCAGGTTGTGTTGGTCTCTTGATGACATGGTCTCTTCATGGGAGAAGCTCCTCCTGGCTGTGGCTAGTTAACCACATGGCTCTCTCCCTAATCAAAGAAAATTTGTACTTCTATTTTTTAGGCTCACTATGTTCAATCAAATACTGAACATAGGTTTAAGGTGTATGGAAAAAATATCTGAGTAATAATGTTTTTGTCTTGCTCTGTCATGGGTATGTTTCTCATCCTCCAAGGCCAGTGCTGGACAGGATGGTGAGAAGAGAGAGAGAAGAGAAACTCAGAAGAATTATAGTAGGATGAAATTCTTGATCTCTGTGTTTCATGGGTAAGACCAACAGAAGGATTAAGAAAACTAGAATCTAATGCAGAATGAAAAAAAAAATACAAATCCATGTTGCTTGGAGTTTTATGGAATTAATTTCTGTGTAAACTCAGGCAAGAGGGGAAAGGCAAAAGGAGAACTTGGTAGAAGAGGGTATGTCCCTAGGATGACTGACCACCAGCCTCATTTTCTGATTACCACAAAGAGGTCCTGACCTACCTCAATTAAGCCACCTTCAGACCTGATCGGCTCTACTACAGCAAGAACTTGTTTGCTCTTGCAGTTATAGTTCAGTTGGATGAGAAGTTTTCTTCAGCCAGATAGTGTTTTAAAAAAACAATAAATGGCAGCAGAGGCACAGAGTTTATCTTCTGAGTTGAGTAATGTGCAGCAAGGGCACTTCCTCATCAGGAGGATTTCCAGTATTCCATTATCAACTGGACACATTTTCTACCTGGGCTTATGCACTGCTTTGGACTCAGGACCCTCTATTGTTTAATTTCGTTCTCAGATAAGAAGTAATCTACTTGTTGGTGCTTGTACATTTGAACACAGGCAACCAGATGCCCTCCAGACAACTGAGGAGAGCATTTGCTTGTAAATGCTTTCAGGATTCCTAGAAACAGCATACAGCCTATAAAGTCATCAGTTACTTTGTGAATTCTCATCTTCCTAACCTCAAAAAACTAATCAAGAATCTATTCCAAAAAATTACCCTCTGCAGGGAACAGGAGGACTATTAAGCAAATAGTAACTTGACATGTATGTCAGAAATCAAGATTTGGTCTCACTGTTTTGTCATATTAGGGGTAGGTGGGTGTGATTTCATTCATATTTATAAAGGATTTTTTCTTTGTTTTCATTATGCATGGAAGACTTGTCCATCAAAAATGTGTATGAAAATAAATAGAATTATCCATTGAATAGGCATTAATTAGTTCGTTTGATTTGTACATGTACAATTCAGATGTCAGTTGACAACCCATAAATATTTGCACAAATGAATAGCTGCACAAACCTCCAGTACTCCAAATGTGAAGTATAATTGCCAGCCAAAACTTTCTATAAATTTCTGGAGGCATGTGTAACTTATCCAAAGCATTGGTGTGTGATAGGCTTTATTAAAGGTATAGATGACATACTGATCTCAACTAATAGAAATGCAAACAGCAGTGCTGGCTATCAGACCACCTGGATATATCATTTACTGCCAGTCATGTTAATCAAGATACTCTCCCTAAAGTGTTTCTCAGCCTTCATTCTTCCTAGCAGAGATATTAAGTGACACTCTTTTAATCAATGCCAGTTTTTTTATTATTATTATTATACTTTACGTTCTAGGGTACATGTGCACAATGTGCAGGTTTGTTACATATGTATACTTGTGCCATGTTGGTGTGCTGCACCCATCAACTCATCAGCACCCATCAACTTGTCATTTACATCAGCTATAATGCCCAATGCAACCCCTGCCTCCTCCCCCCTCCCCATAATGGGCCCTGGTGTGTGATGTTCCCCTTCTTGAGTCCAAGTGATCTCATTGTTTAGTTCCCACCTATGAGTGAGAACATGCGGTGTTTGGTTTTCTGTTCTTGGATAGTTTGCTGAGAATGATGGTTTCCAGTTGCATCCATGTCCCTACAAAGGACACAAACTCATCCCTTTTTATGGCTGCATAGTATTCCATGGTGTATATGTGCCACATTTTCTTAATCCAGTCTGTCACAGATGGACATTTGGGTTGATTCCAAGTCTTTGCTATTGTGACAGTGCCGCAATGAACATACGTGTGCATGTGTCTTTATAGCAGCATGATTTATAATCCTTTGGGTATATACCCAGTAATGGGATGCCTGGGTCATATGGTACTTCTAGTTTTAGATCCTTGAGGAATTGCCATACTGTTTTCCATAATGGTTGAACTAGTTTACAATCCCACCAACAGTGTAAAAGTGTTCCTATTTCTCCACATCCTCTCCAGCACCTGTTGTTTCCTGACTTTTTAATGATTGCCATTCTAACTGGTGTTAGATTGCCATTCTAATGGTATCTCATTGTGGTTTTGATTTGCATTTCTCTGATGGCCAGTGATGATGAGCATTTTTTCATGTGTCTGTTGGCTATATGCATGTCTTCTTTTGAAAAATGTCTGTTCATATCCTTTGCCCACTTTTTGATGCAGTTGTTTTTTTCTTGTAAATTTGTTTGAGTTCTTTGTAGGTTCTGGATATTAGCCCTTTGTCAGATGAGTAGATTGCAAAAATTTTCTCCCATTCTGTAGGTTGCCTGTTCACTCTGATGGTAGTTTCTTTTGCTGTGCAGAAGCTCTTTAGTTTAATTAGATCCCATCTGTGAATTTCGGCTTTTGTTGCCATTGCTTTTGGTATTTTAGACATGAAGTCCTTGCCCATGCCTATGTCCTGAATGGTATTACCTAGGTTTTCTTCTAGGGTTTTTATGGTTTTAGGTCTAACATTTAAGTCTCTAATCCATCTTGAATTAATTTTCATATAAGGATTAAGGAAAGGATCCAGTTTCAGCTTTCTACTTATGGCTAGCCAGTTATCTCAGCACCATTTATTACATAGGGAATCCTTTCCCCATTCCTTGTTTTTCTCAGGTTTGTCAAAGATCAGATGGCTGTAGATGTGTGGTATTATTTCTGAGGACTCTGTTCTGTTCCATTGGTCTATATCTCTGTTTTGGTACCAGTACCATGCTGTTTTGGTTACTGTAGCCTTGCAGTATAGTTTGAAGTCAGGTAGCGTGATGCCTCCAGCTTTGTTCTTTTGACTTAGGATTGTCTTGGCAATGCGGGGTCTTTTTTGGTTCCATATGAACTTTAAAGCAGTTTTTTCCAATTCTGTGAAGAAATTCATTGGTAGCTTGATGGGGATGGCATTGAATCTATAAATTACCTTGGGCGGTGTGACCATTTTCACGATACTGATTTTTCCTATCCATGAGCATGGAAACCACTGCTCAGTGAAATAAAAGAGGATTCAATCCCAGTTTTAACACAATGTGAAGATATTTTGGTGAGTGGATATAATTCTGATGGTTACGTATTTTTCCTCCCAGCTTTGTTTAGGTTTTTGTTTGTTTGCTTATAAGGAATATAACAGTTCATTCATTTATTTTTTCACAAAACAATACTTATTGAAACCTACTATGTGCCAATCCCAGTGTTACATTTGAAGACTCAGTGATCATGAGATTTAGTAATTAGGGTTTATGGGAGAAACCTATCTAAAGAGATATAGGAGGGATATGTCAACATATCTTTGGATTTGTTTACTAACTAAATATTCCTTTTAAAATGCTTTTAAATTCCTTCTTACAAAGCCTCACCATGATTTGAATGGCTGCACTGTGAGGGCAGTGTGTTACTGGTGAACATTTTAATGTTCATGTGCACTGTATGAGGGCAGCACAACAGCTTAGGACCAACCACAGTGCTATGTATTTAAGGCAAATACCCCAGAACTGGAAGCTGAGGAAACTGATTTTTTACAATGAAAAACAGACAATAAGCAACCATGACTGAGAGTCAGTTTTTAATTAGTCTTAATAGCTAAACCTAATGTCTCTAACTGGGACAAATTATTCAGTGAATTTTAAACAGAATAGAACTTAATCATTTGCCAAGTAGGTTTTTCTATATTTGAAAAAGCAAATATATATTGTGAACACAAAATGCATTGGGTGATTTTAACACAAAAATCTGAGAATTAGAATGTTGTGAGGTAGGGGGAAGGGGGAGGGATAGCATTGGGAGATATACCTAATGTAAATGACGATTTAATGGGTGCAGCACACCAACATGGCACATGTATGCATATGTAACAAACCTGCACATTGTGCACATGTACCCTAGAACATAAAGTATAATTTAAAAAATAGAAAGTTAATGAATATTGACTAAATGTTGAAGTGCAAGTAAAAGGAAAAATCTGAAACTCAAATAAAGAAATTCCTTCAAAAAAGATAGATTCAAAACCTATGTAACTGGGTTACAGGAATGGAAGTATTTCGCATATCAAGTATTCAACAAGGTATGGAGATCAATAGTTGCATTCAACAGGAAATACAATTCAACATTTAGAATTCAAATATCTAATAAGAACATTTTTACAAATAACATAGAAATAAAAATTTATGATTATAAAATGGAAAAGAATTATGAGACTACTGGACAATTTGTATAAACTGGACAATTTGACCTTATTTTAAAACATATCTCGATTTTTTTCAAAATAGTTTGTTAACAAACCCTCTCAGCCTTCAATTCATATAAAATATATAAACAGGTTGATAATTTACCATTTACTTAGATGATAATACACTGTAAAATATTTATATTACCAGTTTGAATAAATATATTTTATTTAATGAAGAAGAGGCTTTTTTCATAAGTCTGTTAATTAGGGAATTAGGCAATATTCATCAGACAATAGTAAAACTATATATATATATTTACATATATGTGATGATATAAATGATAGGAATACTTTTTAGTGTTGCAGAAGGACTCACTCTTCCCATTCATGTGCCTTATTGTGAGAATTCTCAATTTTTCAGTGGAAATGAAAGGATGCATTTTTTAAGACTAAAAAATATTGAAGTTAGTAACGTGGTTTCTGATATTCAGATGCAGACATTGAAATGTTAGGATTAATAAAAGAGACTTGAAACAAAAAAGAGGGAGATTCCTATCATCAGCATGGCCCTAAGTGCCATGGATTCATCTTTGTCATCAATGTCTCTTTTTTCTTTGCTCATAACTGTGTATAGAATTAGCACATATCTCTTTTTTATCTCTCTGTATAAATAAGCATAGCTGTCTGGGATGACTTGTGGGATCCCCTGGAGGAAGAGGCAATGGCAGAGTAGCTTTTATAGTTTTGCAGCTCTAGGGGTCCCTCTGTTGCTGTTCAAATGGCTCAAAGTAGCACTTTCTTTGAGGCCACTTCTGTGTATTAGAGCAAAGTCTGGTCCTGGAGGACATTCTGCTTCCTTCTGTTCCAGCCCTAGAACTCCACAGGTTTTGAGAAGCTGTATTTAGCTGTTGCATCACTTTCTTGTGTCTGCTTTCTCTAAGTCCTTTCCTCTACCATCAGAGCCTTCTTTCTCTCTTGTGCAAGTGGATCTTTATTTGTTTTAATGTGCTTTCCTTTGGACTGAGGCTACATCCTTTTGGAAGAGCTTATTTGCTGGACATTTTTGAGATTTTCAAATGCTGAGGACCACCACAGCACTGCTTTATCCTCTTATGTTTATGATCACTTAGAGCCTGCAAGTACTGTTCCAAGTTTCACCAATCTCAAAACCATCTGCCCAGATTTTTGCTTAGTATACAGTCCTGTCCAATTAGGGACAAGATTTTTCTGTTATGTGATTTTGCCGAAGATGTCATCTGTAAGTTATAATTTTGTTTTGCTTTTCTCTCCTGGTTGCTTAATGAGACATTCAGGGTGTGTCTGGGAGTAATTCAAGGCTATACTGCAGCTATGGTTAGTAAATGATCATGTTATTTGATCCCTATGGCTTTTAGAAAAGTTATTCCATGATTCTATGAGGAAAAAAAAAATATTAGCTATTGCTTTTTAAAAAGCAATTTTTTTCTTACATGTCTTCATTCCCTAATCATCCATCGGAGTTGAGTTATTCCATGGCCTGTCCACTGCCTGTTTACTCTCCAGTTGAAGTCCACATATCATTCTTTCTAAATCCGTTAAGTACGTGCCTGCCTGTGTGGTCTGGGTTGTGTTTTCTTGGCATGGTTTTTCAGAGGATCTCTTTCTTTGTGGCTTTAATTCTCTGTAAATTTGCTGACAGCTTTCAGCTATCCCTCCTCTGCTCAAGCAGGTGCTTAAGCTTGTTATCTGGGTTGCTCACTGCAGGACACGAGCCCAGATTTCAGCCAACTATGCGGCCAAGCAACCACTGCCACTGAAGTGGACTTGCCACTCCATCAATCAACAACCTCTGTTAGGCTTCGATTTGGAGTTCTCATTAGCTGCCTCTAGTCATTCAGTCCTCTCTGCAGTCATGCCCAAAGGATGACAGCATGTGGCTTTTCCATAAAACATTTTTCTTTGTACTAAACTTCTGAATTCCATGTGTTGTATGGTTTCTATTTTTGTTCCATTTTATAGAACTCTGGAGTATTCTTATTTCAAAAGTGTAAACTTGGTCACAGCTATGATGTATTTTTTAGTTTTTGAGTTTAAAGATATTCAAAATGATTATTTATTTAAATATTCTGGGCTGATATGATCTCAGGTAACATAATCTACATTATAACATATAACCAATGAAGGCATTCGTTTTTGTCTGTTTCTGAGAATCTCTTGAAAGCATAGATGTTACTAGTACATTGGGACAAAAAGGATTCAATTCAAGACTCTCTTTCTTGTTGGGTCTGAGAGAAGTCACTTGTGGCAACCTGTGACACAGTTAATTACAACATAGGGCAGCCTGATGTTTTAAGTTACGAGTTGTAGCCTGGCTAACGCATATAACTACTGGCAGGTACACAATTGTAGGTGTATGTCTGGAGGGAGATTGAAAGGCTCCAAAGGACTAACCTGGTACATGCAAACATCAGCAACAACAAAGAACCTCTAAGGCTTTCTAGGATGGTTCTCCTTGATCAGAACTTATTTCCCAGTAATATCTTGTGTAGTCTCCTGCGAATCTCCTTAGTCTTGATGGAATAGATAATTGGGTTGAGCATCAGAGGTACAAAGAGATAGACCAGAGATGTGAACTTATGCACATATGCAGGAGCATGCTTCCCAAATCAATGAACCATGGACACACTAACCATAGGCATGTAGAAGATTAGCACAGCACAGACATGTGACACACATGTGTTGAGTGTCTTCAGCCTCTCATCCCTGGAGGCGATGGCCAGCACTGAATGTAGAATGAGCACATAGGAGAGAAGGATGAGCAGTGCATCTACACCAAAGGCAGATATGACAATGAACAGGCCATACATGCTGTTGATGGTAGTGTCTCACAGGGCAGGCGAATCAGGTCTATGTGCAGGCAGTGGGAATGGGTCAGTACCACACTGGCCTTGCAGAAAGGCAGCCTCTTCAGGAGCAAGGGAAGTGGGAAGACCATGCAGAAGCTGCGGATGACGATGGATATGCCGATGTGGACCACACGGACATCAGTGAACACTGTGGTATAGCGCAAGGGGTTACAGATGGCCACATAGTGGTCGAAGCTCATGGCCAGCAGGATGCCAGACTCTATCCAGGAGGAAAAGTGGATGAAGACCATCTGGGCCAGGCAGGCATCAAAAGTCGTCTCTGGGGCATGAAAACATATAGCAGCCAGTACAGTGGGCAATGTAGAAAAGGATACACCCAGGTCATTAACAGACAAAAGAGACAAGAAGTAGTACATTGGATGGTGCAAGCTCTGCTCTTCCTTTATGATAAAGAGAATGAGGATGTTGCCCAGGAAGGAAATAGCATAAAGCAGCAGCAGAAGGACAGCTAGCCAGCCAGCGCTCCAGGCCCTTCATCTCTGGGAAGCCTGTTAGAGTGAAGCTGGTAGTACTTGAGATGTTAGTCCCAAAGTCCCCCATCAGGGTTTCTCAGTGACTTTTAGGGAAATCAACCTGGGTGGATTGAGGTGAGATGGTGGGAGAAGTGAAGACTAGGAGTGGTTGATATCTAAAACTAGGAGAGACAATGATGCTTAGATTCCAGTGCCAAAGATTTGGAAAGTTCAGAAAAAAGCAGGATATATTTCAGACCTTCTATAGTCTGGCAACACCCCTAGATCTGTCATGAGTTCCAGGTTCTCCCCCACAGAAATCTTTGACTAATTTTTAGATATTATCTTTTATTTTTCTTGTGTCTGTATTTTTTTTTACATTGGTTCAAATCTTTCTCTAATGGTAAAAAATGGGTTCCCCTTTCTCTCTACCAGGTCATAGCCATCAGTTTCTTCCATAAGTGAGTTGCACCATGTCCTCCATGAAGTATTTCCTTAATATTCCCACCCACTGATTGATTCTGTCTTGTGCAAGTGATGACATCTTTTGTGTATATTCTAAGCTGCTTCTCCTCTCTTGCCTACACTCAAGCATTATTTCAGTTCTCTGCCTTTCCTTGTGGCTGGAACCCCTCACTTATTACCAAGGGTTCAGAATGTCACACTTCTCTATACTTTATTCTCTTGGTTTTGCCCTTCTATATTTTAACATGGATTTTTTTAAATCTCTGTTCAGACCACAGATTCTCAAATTCTGCTGTATGTTAGATTCAATCAAGAAGCATTAAAATATTCCTTTCCTCAGAAGAAACCTATCAATTAATTTTGATACTGTGCAGGTAGAACTTACAAATCAGCATGTGTTTAAACTCATAGGCAATTCCAACATGCAGCCAAGTGTATCAGGAATGTAGGTCGCTCCTATCAGCATTTAAATATGTCCCACCCATATTCCTCCCTGAGGATCAATTTGGGGAGTTACTATCATAGGAAACAAACAATCACAAACTTCAGCAAACCTCTTAATTGCCCCCTCATTTCTTCCTAGAAATCACCCACTTTCCACTCACTTTCACAACTAATACCTTTGAAATTATTGTCTACCCAAAATGTCCTCCTTGTCTCTGCTCTGTGCCTCCATTATCCCAAATATATGTCTGCTGCCCAGGCTTCCCTTCTCAATATATATTCATGCAGCCAATTTGCGATTGGACTTCCAAATGTAAGAGTTCATTGTCATCCCAAACATAACGTGTGCAAAATTGAACTTTATGTCAATTACTATGTTTTATCCTCTTCAAAGTTATCATCTCATCACCAATCACCATCTATTCACATGCTCATGCCAGAAAACCCTGGCCAAGTCATTCTTGATATTTCTCACCCTCTCCTATTCACAAGTCTATTAATTCATTGTAAACCCTGGTTTCCTCTCTCCATCTCACTTCCAACTGTCACTCATCCCTCAACATCTTCAACCAAAATGTCTGTGGAATCTTCCTGAGGATCACCCAGGTATCATATCTCTGTCTAATCCATTCTCCACAAAGCAGCCAAATTATTTGCTTTTAATATAAAGTGATGTTACTTTCCTACTAGAAATCTTTCAGTGGCTTCATTTACCTTATGAAATAAGAATTTAAATAAAAATTCAAGTCCTTACCATGGCTCATAGCAGCTTTATTTTTTTTTTAATTTGTTTTTTTATTATACTTTAAGTTCTAGGGTACATGTGCATAATGTGCAGGTTTGTTACATATGTATACTTGTGCCATATTGGTGTGCTGCACCCATCAACCCGTCAGCACCCATCAATTCATCATTTATATCAGGTATAACCCCCAATGCAGTCCCTCCCCCCTCCCCCCTCCCCATGATAGGCCCCGATGTGTGATGTTCCCCCTCCCGAGTCCAAGTGATCTCATTGTTCAGTTCCCACCTATGAGTGGGTGTTTGGTTTTCTGTTCTTGTGATAGCTTGCTAAGAATGATGGTCACCAGCTGCATCCATGTCCTTACAAAGGACACAAACTCATCCTTTTTTATGGCTGCATAGTATTCCATGGTGTATATGTGCCACATTTTCTTAATCCAGTCTGTCACTGATGGACATTTGGGTTGATTCCAAGTCTTTGCTATTGTGAATAGTGCCGCAATAAACATACGTGTGCATGTGTCTTTATAGCAGCATGATTTATAATCCTTTGGGTATATACCCAGTAGTGTGATGGCTGGGTCATATGGTACATCTAGTTCTAGATCCTTGAGGAATCGCCATACTGTTTTCCATAATGGTTGAACTAGTTTGCAATCCCACCAACAGTGTAAAAGTGTCCCTATTTCTCCACATCCTCTCCAACACCTGTTGTTTCCTGACTTCTTAATGATTGCCATTCTAACTGGTGTGAGATGGTATCTCATTGTGGTTTTGATTTGCATTTCTCTGATGGCCAGTGATGATGAGCATTTTTTCATGTGTCTGTTGGCTGTATGAATGTCTTCTTTTGAGAAATGTCCGTTCATATCCTTTGCCCACTTTTTGATGGGGTCGTTTGTTTTTTTCTTGTAAATTTGTTTGAGTTCTTTGTAGATTCTGGATATTAGCCCTTTGTCAGATGAGTAGATTGCAAAAATTTTCTCCCATTCTGTAGGTTGCCTGTTCACTCTGATGGTAGTTTCTTTTGCTGTGCAGAAGCTCTTTAGTTTAATTAGATCCCATTTGTCAATTTTGGCTTTTGCTGCTGTTGCTTTTGGTGTTTTAGACATGAAGTCCTTGCCCATGCCTATGTCCTGAATGGTACTACCTAGGTTTTCTTCTAGGGTTTTTATGGTATTAGGTCTAACATTTAAGTCTCTAATCCATCTTGAATTAATTTTCATATAAGGAGTAAGGAAAGGATCCAGTTTCAGCTTTCTACTTATGGCTAGTCAATTTTCCCAGCACCATTTATTACATAGGGAATCCTTTCCCCATTTCTTGTTTCTCTCAGGTCTGTCAAAGATCAGATGGCTGTAGATGTGTGGTATTATTTCTGAGGACTCTGTTCTGTTCCATTGGTCTATATCTCTGTTTTGGTACCAGTACCATGCTGTTTTGGTTACTGTAGCCTTGTAGTATACTTTGAAGTCAGGTAGCGTGACGCCTCCAGCTTTGTCCTTTTGACTTAGGATTGTCTTGGCAATACGGGCTCTTTTTTGGTTCCATATGAACTTTAAAGCAGTCAATATCGTGAAAATGGCCATACTGCCCAAGGTTATTTATAGATTCAATGCCATCCCCATCAAGCTACCAATGAGTTTCTTCACAGAATCATAGCAGCTTTAAGACCACATAAGAACTTGCTGTCTTCCAATAATTCTCATCATTCATTTCATTTCTTCTCATAATTTTGGATGTTATATACCCTCACACATATTCTTCTTTGGGGCTTTTCTTATCACATCTTAAATTGTAGTGCATTTGTTATATATTTGTTATTTGATTAGTATCTTTGTTCCCCCAAAAACTTATAACTCCCTGTAACTGTCCGTGTTTCTTCTCATTTTATTCTCAATGTTTAGACAAGTGACTGGGCATATAGAGCCCTGGACTAGGACTCAGAGATTACCAGTTCTAGTTTTAATGGTTAGAATATTGACCAAATAGGCTGGACGCAGTGGCTCACCCCTGTAATCCCAGCACTTTGGGAGGCCAGGGTGGGCAGATCACGAGGTCAGAAGTTCGAGACCAGTCTGGACAACATGGTAAAACCCCGTCTCTACTAAAACCACAAAAAGTACCCAGGTGTGGTGGCACATGACTGTAATCTCAGTTACTGGGGAGTCTGAGGCAGGAGAATCGCTTGAACTCCGGAAGTGGAGGTTGCCATGAGCCGTGACCGCGCCATTGCACTCCAGCCTGGGTAATAGACCAATACTCTGTCTCAATAAAATAAAATAAAATAAAATAAAAATAAAAATAAATTGATCAAATAAATAAACTTTTATTAACAGGAAGAACATATTAAAATAAGAGCTACATGTTTTTAGTGTAAAATTGTTTAGGTAAGTAAAAGTGGCTCCCCTGGCATCTAATAACTGAGTTATTATTTCACCTTTGCTACATACAAGCTGTGAATTTAGTTAGTTTCCTCACGTCTTATTTTCACATCCCTAGACTGGAAAGAGCAATGAAACGTAAACATTGAATGTGCTTATTCAGATCCCTGGCACAAGATGTACTAAATACATGACAACTAGGAAAGTTGTTATAAAGGGGGACATTGAGGGGCTGAAAGTTCCTGGTCCCATCTCCAAACTGTCTTCCCACATTCAGTTTCCCAATCAAAGGTTTCCTTCTTTTGTTTCACCATTTTATCCACCGTCTATGAGAATACTGGCAAGTGTGTTAATCACACTGAGGTATTCACACCAAACAAAGGCCTCAGAAGATGCCCCTCTGAGCCAGAGCTGTGCATGCTCAGAACCACAGAGTGAAGCTCCAAGCATGAAGCCAGGATGGTGGCCTTTCAGGCACCAACAACTAGATGAGGATGTGCATGTGGGGAGAGAAATGGAGTGTAGGAAAATAAAAATTAACTTAAATCACAGACTGCCTCTTTCAAATCCTTCTACCCTAATCACTTAAGGATTTTGAAGCTGTGAAGGAGGTTCCTGAGGGCCTCTGTGGTGGAAGAGATGAGGTCCCCGCTTACCTCCTCAGGGTAGCTCTGGTGGGTGGGAGGAGAGAGGCTGGTGAAGAGTCCACTGAAGGGAGAAATACCAAGTACTGCACACACTGTGCACACAGCCCCACTGCCAGTCTCCACCCACTCCCTGCTCTGAGCTCTGTAAAGCTGCGTCTTCAGAGTCCCCTGGGTCCAAGGGCTCCAAGGGCTCCCTGGGCAGCAGGGATTGTAGAAAATCTTGAGTGAACGACTCCTCTGTGCTCTGCCATTTCTCCCACTTAGAAGTTTCAAAGACATTGAGAATGAAGACTGGCTTGTCCTGGAGTGATCAACATATTCAGCTCCTCATTCTGTAGGAAAGCTGAGGCCCAGGAAGAATCCATTCAGTAAGCAACAACATCGCTGAACTGAATCCCAGACCACTGATTCTCACGGATTTTCAGATTAGGGTTCTTTCCAGTAAGCATACCACAACTTAAATGGACTTCAAGAAGTCAAATGGCATAACAGATAGCAGCCTAAGTATTTAGAGTCATTAAATAAGGTGACCATCCTTGTTTGCCCCAAACTGTACCTGTTTTAACACCGAAAGTCCTGCATTAGGAGAAATTCCTCAGTTTCGGCAAACTGGTATAACTTGCACCCTACCACCAGACCTGGAGTCAAAACCAGCTCCTTCCTTGTCTAAATGAATGTCATTATAAAAATCAGTTGATATGTTCATGTTTCAAATTTCTCACTTATAAAATGATAAACAAACTCCTATAGATCCAGGCATATTTGAAACAGTCACATTGCAAACACTTATTAAACAAGACCTATCATAAGGATTTGCCAATTTTTCATCTGCCAGAAAAAAAAACTTGAATAAGGGGTGCAAATGCCCTTTGGCTTTGGGGATCCTGTGGATTCTCAGGGGAGGCTGACTTCTAACACTAATGTAAGGGTCTTAAATTTTGTAAAAAAATTTTGGGGCCATCTTGTATCACATTTAAACTTCCGTAACGAAGAAATGGAGACTTTAAGAGGTAAGAAGTTTTGCTAATATGCACAGAGATATTATTTACAGAGTTAGAACTTATACAGAGTTTGAACAGAGTTAGATAATTATAATTATCCTGATGCAGACCCAAATTATCCCCATTTATCATGGCTGAGGAAATAAAGTGAGAGTAACTAATATTTATTTACTAAATATTTGTGATTTTGCTAGGTTTTTTGATATAGTTAGTTCATTTTGTTATCAGTTAAAACCTTATGAATACATTTTATTATACCTAAAAGTGCTATGGAATTATTTAAAGGGAAAAAAAGCATACATATTTAGAGCATCAGAAAAGAAGAGTATTCAAATTATTTATACAAATGTGTGTATGGGTATAATATTTGACATCTTAAAAAAAATACTTTCTCATGAAAAACTAGAACTTCATTGAAAATTTTACAACTGTTTTAAATTATAGGACAAAAAATTTAATTGTTTTAAATTACAAAATGAGTGTGTGAGTGTGCCTAAATGTTTGCAGGAGAATGGGGAGAAAGTGTGCACAGAAAAGTGCTTGTAGTTACTGGGAAATGAGAAAAATAACTCTGCCTTCTTAGAATTAATCAGTAATTCTGTCACAAGACATCAGAAGAAGGACATAAAAGGACACCCTTACAAGAAATAATGATTCCCAAACACTGGAGATTTGACTGATTTAACCTGATTACAAGGATAAGCCATGGAAAATAATTACTATTTATTATCCATCAACAACATACCATAAGCTTACTACAATCTTCATATGTATTATTTAATATTCAAATAATCCACGAGTTAGTATTTTTATTCACCTTTTGTAGATTAAATATATGAGATTCAAAGAGATTATGCAACTTTCTATATCATAAAACTGTTGGGTGAGACAAGATTTCAGTCCAATCCAGGATCAAAGGTCGTAATTATAAATAGATGCCCTCCTCCCAACACACACACATAAAATCACCACTTGCAAGAGGAGATAAAAGTGAAGAACAAAAAGAGACTTGAAGGACAACATTAATCAAGCAGGGTTATAGAGAAGACCCAACTAGCCCACTAAGTGCCATGGATTAATAAACTAACAAATTGGCTTTTTGGAGATTGTTATCTTTCCAAATGTAAGACATGAAATTTTGACTTTTGTAGTTAAGCATTTTGTCTCTTGTCTCTTGTTTACCCAGAAATAAAACTATGACGTGTTTTTCTCCAGATAGTTTACTATTCAAGTTGACAAGACAATTTGTGCCAATGCAATAATTCTATTTCTCATTGGAAATTAATAACATCACACATACATTTCAATGTGTTGGTTAGTGTAAACTCATCTTTGAGAGAAAAAAACACACTGAAGGAGATGCTAAGGTATGACAGTGAACAGGATAAGCCTTTTCTCCAGTCTCACAGTGATCAGGGCAATAGGCTAAACAAATAATTGCATGTATTAATTTGCTTTGGAGAATAAGTTTGGGGTGGTAGGAATAGGAACCACTTTTAAGGAGAAAACCTTAAAAAATGTGGATGATTAGTTTGAGACCGGAAAGGTAAATTAGAAATGGCCAGAGGAAGAGAGGAGTGAGCTCAATAAGTAAGTGTTGAATTATGAACTCTGCTTGTAAAAATATTATATCCTTTCGATTCCAATTCCCTGAATATTTATCTATTTCATTGACTTCTTACCAGACCCACTGTCATTCTCTAGATTATATATCAACATTTCAATAGCATCTTAACAGATTTCCCCACATTATTCAGCCCTCTTCTAATTCATTTTCCACATTACATCAATATTAAGTCAAATTTCATCATGCTATTTTCATGATAAAATCCAAACGTTCATATTGCCTGTAAAGCACTGTGGAATATGACCTTTATTTTCTTTTTTGTTTTTTGAGATGGAGTCTCGCTCTGTCGCCCAGTCTGAAGTGCAGTAGCAGGATCTCGGCTCACTGCAAGCTCTGCCTCCTGGGTTCAGGCCACTTTCCTGCCTCAGCCTCCCGAGTAGCTGGGACTACAGGCCCCCGCCACCACACCCGGCTAATTTTTTTGTATTTTTAGTATAGACAGGGTTTCACAGTGTTAGCCAGGATGGTCTCAATCTCCTGACCTCATGATCCACCCGCCTCGGCCTCCCAAAGTCCTGGGATTACAGGTGTGAGCCACCGCGCCTGGCCACGACCTTCATTTTCAACTTTATGTTACATTATTGTTCTCTTGTTCTTTCTATTCCAACCAAAATAGCCTCCTTTCAGTTCCTTGAAGATGCAAGGATTACTCCAACCTCAAGACCTTAACAAATGCTGTTTCACATGTCCTGAAAGCTTTTCTCCATGCACTTCCCCTTCACAGGGCTAGTTATTTATCCTCCAACTCTTAGCTTAAATATTACTGCCTTATGGATCCCCTTAACCCCTTAGCCTGGAAGAGGATCTACTAATAGATACTTATATAGCATTCTCCAGTGATCTTTTCTAATATCTTGCAGAGTTGTGATTAAATGATCTAAGGTAAATGGAAAATTATGCATTTAATTCCTTTCTTCTATGTTATTATGTAAATTCCATGAAACATGACAATCTCCCTTATTCCTTAATATATTCAATGCACCCAGCATGATACAACTAATATTTTTGCCATAACCAACACCATCAGCATAACAGCACCAGCGATCTTTCTGTAAGCTTTTGCAAAATTGGATGAATCACATGGTAAGGTACATGTGACTTGCATACACCTATTCAACCTATGTTTCTTTCTCATTGTATCTAGATTCACAGCAGCCTCACAGTACCATCTTGTAGCATGAGCCACACTGGAGTCTTGATTCTTTTTAGATGAAACCAAATTCCAATCCAAACCTTCTCTTCACTCCTCATATAAAACCTTCGTAAAGTGATTTACTCACTTTTCTACCTTCATTAATCCAAGTTCATGTGCAGTAGAGAAATCTCTAGCTCTATAGGCTGTATTAGAGAATCATTTTCTGGGATACCACAGACAGAACATGACATCTTATCTCAGTGGATTATAACTATTTCCCCCCACTAATAGCATTCATGTATACTTATTGAGAGCTTTATGTGTTGACTAACTCCATAAACTCATTTAAATTTTACAATTACATTATGATACAGATTCATATTTTGCATATCAAAATGAAGCCACTCTGAGATAAATAACTTATCTACAGTCACAAAACACCCAACTGACAACACTAGCATTTGAACCTAATACCCTTAACTAATATGCTGTATGGCCACAATGGGGCATTCAGAGGGTAAGTGCCTTTGTTCCTCACACTCCAAGGATTCTCTTAGTGCTGAAGGGGTCTGACATGTTTAGGTACCCAACAAATAGTTACTGGATGAAAGAATGAGCCTCCTTTGTGATGTAGCATTTCTTGGATCTCCAGGTTAAACTAAGATCCTCAGTATTAAATGAATTTACCGTCAATAAGTCAACAAGAGGAAGGAAAAAAACTGTAAGGCTTTTCACAGTGATGTCACCAACCTAAAATAATACAGTCTTGGATTTGGGAGTTAGATTATATGAGTTTTACCTCCTGTTCTTTGGCTTACTAGTTGTGCTATCCTAGACAAGTTATTTAATCTGTTCTTTGCACCTCAGTGTCTTCAGCTGTAAAATAAGAATAATGTTTCACCTATATCGTTGGCTTGCTGATATGCTACAAAGTTAAATGGACAAATGAGTAAAATATCCTTTGAAGTTTACTGAGCACGTCAGACACCATCAAAAAACAGGAAGGTGTTTGTCAAAGGGTACAAAGTTTCAGTTAAACAAGAAGAATAAGTCCTAAAGATCTACTGTACAAAATGTGCCTATAAGAATTATTGAATATTTTTAAATGTGCCAAGAGAGTAGATCTTATCATAAGTGTTCTCATCACCATAAGTAAATAAAGAGAGTGGGAGGGAACTTTTAGAGGTGATGCATATGTTTATGATATGGACTGTGGTGATGGTTTCATAGCTGTATACTTATCTTCAAACTCATCAACTTGTAGGCATTAAATATGCAGAATATTTTGTATATCAATTACATCTTAATAAAGTAAAAAAAAAAGAAATGTTATTATTTGTATTAGTTAGCTGCTATTAAAATAAGCATCAGAGATTTTAAATGACAGGTCTAACTGGCCCAGATAAATGAAGAGATCAGGTGAAATTAGTAGTACTGATATCAGCCCTTACATATATGAAGTGTTCTGCTATTTCATTTCAGATTAGTTACCTGATATTGTCCTTTGACAACAGAGAAAACATTCTGGTTAACACAGCCTTCTGGTGAAGAGGGAGCTAGGGAGTGAAACTATGATTGTTCCCAATGCATACTGAATTCCCTGAGTGCCGGGGAAGATGAGCCTCTTTGGGGCCCCATCGGTAGTGATGGTGGACACTTCGCAGCCAACAGTCACATCTGAAGAAAATGGCTCTGACCGGAAAGAGAAACACTTATCCCTTGAGATGAGCACAGAGGTGCACTTGGAAAGCACCTCAGTGGGGAACCAGCGGGCACCAACACTCCAACTGCTCCCTTTGAGGCTCATCTCCTTGAAGTTCTCAGATAACTCTTAGTTGCTGGCATTCATCTAAAAATCTGTCCTCTTTCTGTCTCAGTTTATTACAAACCTAATTTTTTTTGTAGAAAAGTAGAAAATTCATTTTCCCAAATCTCACGAACCAGATACTAACAAAATTTCTGATAATCCTTCAAAATACTTGTTCTATACAAAAGTACAAATATTTAGCAATGACATGATATGCTAGTGTTTTATCCAAAACAAAAATCAGCATCTATAATACTATTTGATAATATGTACTTTATTTGAAAATATTCTTTTACATGGTTTATACAATCCTTTCAGCTATCCTGAACTAGAAATCCATTCTGGCAGGACATGTTCTATTTTAATTAATACAGTTTCTTTGTTTTTATATTCACATTTTAACACTTGGGAGGTCTACTATATTTCTGTTCTCACTGTATGACTTTTTTAAAGCTTTTGAGGGTAGACAGTCTCATTTGTATAAGAATTTCAAACTAACTTTAAAATTATTTTTTGAGCAATGGGGAAAGGATTCCTTATTTAATAAATGGCGTTAGGAAAACCAGCTAGCCATATGCAGAAAGCTCTAATTGGATCCCTTCCTTACACCTTATACAAAAATTAACTCAAGGTGGGTTAAAGACTTTTCAGTATTTCAGAAATTAATAGTTTCATATTGTTCTATCATATTTGGCAAATTTTACCAATTTTCAGCAATATTTACATTTAAGCCTTTGTGTTTTCTTGATCCATAATATTATTTGTGAATAATGACAATATGGTCACATTAATTTATCCATTCTATAAGTATTTATTAAAATTTAATATGTAATCTTACAATGCTAAATTCTAAAAGATAAAAATCTGGTTACTATAAAAGTTTATTTTTTTATTGAGTACGTATTATATGCTAACCAGTATATCAACCATCTTACACACATTATCTTGAGACTTTATAGAAACCCAACAATCTAGTCATTTTAAAAAATCAATTTTAGAAATGATTGAGTCTCAGAGATTTGGAATTTTCCAAGGCCATGATATGCCTTTCAAAAAATTTGCACTTATTCTAATATTAACAAAATAATTCATTCTTTCAAGAAGCTTGTAATTCAAATAAACAGCTATATGCAGTAGACAGAAAAGGACAGAATGGTTTCTAAATGCTGTGTTATAATTCTACACAAAAAATAAAGCATAAAAATAATAGAATATTTGTTTTATCACTTTTTGAGGGAAGAGAAGCGGGTAGGTAGAGGGCTCACAGCAAATGAAGGGCTGGAAATGTTTCATAGAGTGGATAACCCGAAAGCTGAGTCAGTGCCTGGCCCAGGGTATCTGTTTAATAAATATTATTTTGATGAATAAATAGACTGATGTACAGTTTTTAGGCACATGAGTGTGGAGAAGAATTTCTAAATAGAGGTTGTTAGAACAAAACTACAGAAGCATAAAGCAGCCTGTTGGTTCAGGAACCACATGTAGTTTAGTACAGCTAGAGCAAATTATTTTGGGGTGGGAAAAATGGTTAAGAATAGTAAGGCATAAAAGACACTTGCTGTGATGATAATATTAAGAGATGTGCTAAGGGACTTGATTTTTAGGCAATGAGAAACTAAAGGGTATGACACATTTTATAATCAAATAGACTCTTTAGAAGATCCTTATAGTTGTGTCATGGAAAAAGGAGAAAAGGGAATGGTGAACAATGAGATCAGTTTGGAAGACAATGCCATGTGAAGTGACAGGAGATAATGAAGCCCCAAATAAGGTAGCAATAGTGGTGATATAGACACAGACAGGGACAGGGTAAGTCAAAGTCTAATCAGAGTTGTCAGGATTTAGTGTTCAATCACAGATAAAGGGATAAGGTAAAATAGCTCCTCCTGTCTCAAGTTTTACTACATTGGTCAAGGATTCCTACAAGTAAATTATAAATAATTATAGTTTTAAAAAGTAGAGACAAATTATTTTATTTTAACCATAAAGTATATGATCTGACAAGTTAAGAAAATATACCGAAAAAATTGCTTCATTTTTACATAAAACACATTTTTGTTTCATTTCATCTTTTCTGAAGCCTATTGCCAACCTAGTTTTTACTATTTCAGTCATTAATGTGATGAGTTCTATTAAAGAATTTCTTTTGGCAGGGCACAGTGGCTCACATCTGTAATCCCAGGACTTTGGGAGGCTGAGGCTGGTGGATCATGAGGTCAGGAGATCGAGACCACCCTGGCTAACACGGTGAAACCCCATCTCTACTAAAAATACAAAAAACTAGCCGGGCATGGTGGCGGGTGCCTGTAGTCCCAGCTACTCAGGAGGCTGAGGCAGGAGAATGACGTGAACCCAGGAGGCGGAGCTTGCAGTGAGCTGAGATTGCGCCACTGCACTGTAGCCTGGGCGACAGAGCGAGACTCCATTTCCAAAAAAAAAAAAAAGAATTTCTTCTAAAAAATAGTAATTAATTTAATCCTACACGTATATATATATGCCTATACAAACATACATATATATGAACATCTCTCTCTAAAGATGCATATATGTATTTCACGTTTGACCAAATAGTCTTCCTACTTTATTTTTTCTTAATTTTCTGTTACTATACACACAGACATAAAATATAAATTATCCTACAAACTTCACCAACTTTTAATATTACTTAATTTTAAATAATTTAATATAATTTACATGCAATTACACTTGTATCATTTTTAAACACTAAGTGGATGGTGCATGTTATATGAAATAAACAGTGGCATGCATAGTTATTGGGTTGCGGGGTGTGTGTGTGTGTGTGTGTGTGTGTGTGATTTTAACTAATATCTCTTTGATATAATACTTGGCAAAAGAATCCCTTCCCCCATTATGACAGTGTATCCATGGTAATCAGTAATTTCCTTTCTGATGATTCACATTAAACAAAAGACAATAGCAACATATTGTGACAAGATGAAGGATTAATTATGAGAATGCATATTCTTGGATTTAAAAAGGAGGAAATTAAGCAATTACTTTTAAAAAAAAAATTATAGCCCAATTTAACTTGGCAAAACCTGTTAGGTTTAGACTTAACTGCTGCCAGGATCCAACAACTGATAGCTGGAATCCTAATGGAAGGTCAGTGCCCTAAAGGATATTTAAAATGCCCTGTTGAAGCAGGTCTTGAAAACTCAAATTTGCGGAGTAAGGATAAACATCCTCTGAATCTCTTCTTTTCAACAAGTCTCCTGCTGAAATCCTGGTTGCCAGTAGTATTTTGCAACGCCTCTGGCGAATCTGTTTGGTTTTAATGGAATAGATGACAGGGTTGAGCATCGGAGGCACAAAGAGATAGATAAGGGACATGAGTGCGTGTACATACCATGGGGCATGCCTCCCATACCAAGCAGCCATGGACACACACACCATGGGCACATAGAAGATGAGCGCAGCACACATGTGTGACACACAAGTGTTAAGAGTCTTTAATCGCTCCTCCCAGGAGGCTATGGCAAGTACAGAGCAGAGTATGAGCACATAGGAGAGGAGGATGAGGGCAGAATCCAGGCCAAAGGTAAAGATGACAATGAATAGACCATACATATAATCGATGGTGATGTCGCCACAGGGCAGGTGGATGAGATCTGGATGCAGGCAGTAGGCATGGGAGAGGGCATTGGCCTTGCAGAAGGGTAATCTCTTCAGAAGGAAAGGCAGTGGGAAAACCATGCAGAAACTGCGGATAATAATGGACATGCCCATATGCACCACACGGGCATTAGTGAGCACTGTGGCATAGTGCAGCAGGATACAGATGGCCACACAGCGGTCGAAGCTCATGGCTAGCAGGATGCCAGACTCCACAAAGGAAAAGAGATGGATAAAGAACATTTGGGCCATGCAAGAATAAAAGCTGATCTCCCTTAAGTGGAAGGAAAATGTGGCCAGAACCGTGGGTAGTGTGGGAAAAGACACACCTAGATCATTAACTGAGAGCAAGGATAAGAAGTAGTACATGGGCTGGTGCAAGCTCCATTCCTTCTTGATAATGAAAAGGATACGGGCATTGCCCACAATGGAGACAATGTAGAGAGCACCAAGGAGCAAAAAGACCAGTGTTGAGAGGTCTCCAGCCCAGGGAGTCCTGTCAAGATGAAATGAGGCAACGCTGAGCTGTTGTGGGAATTACCTCTCATGCTGGAACTCCTGCTTAGATTCTAGGGCCACTATCCTGTAAAGAAGACAAATATATAGTTTTATCCATGGTTCCTGCCTAACATTTTAAGACCCCCACATACTATCAAGTCCCATAATTTATTGCATTAATACATTTAGTTCACCAGATTATTTATCCTTGCTTCTCCTTCTTACCAAGATTTCATGAATGGCCTGGGTTGTCTCAGCTTATCTGGCTGGCAAGACAGGTCCCTTTGCCCTCCTTTTCACCTGCGTCTATTGTGCTCTTTGTCACATTTAAAGCTTTGAACTCTTCAATTCATGGGTATCAATTTGTTCAAGACCTAAGACAAAAACTCTTCTTTCCAATTACTACTTTTTCAACAATTATGCTCTCTTCCTGAGGAAACCAATTATTCACGAACAATAATAATTTCCTCTTTGCATTCTTTCATGTTAATGAACTTCCACTACTCTCAGTTTCCCTGCTCCTATACAATCTCTCAGTTAAATTATTTTATCCATTCTTCTGGACAAAAGATAAATGGACAGGGAAATGTTCATTCGTGGAGATAATCTTCCAGACATTCATCAAGGTGCATTAGACTTTTATATTACCATCCACTTTTTCATTCTTTTATCCATTTAGCTTGAGGCATCACTTTGCTCTCTGACTAATTTAATTTGATTAAAGTAAGTTTTTAATAATTTATTTTATAACCAAATAGTTTCTAGCTTCTAAATGCCATGGGATTAATAATCATTCTCTACACCACAGAATTGCTTTTCATCTGTGTTCACTATCTCTTTGAACAATATCATCATTGTGTCCAAGATTGAGATTTTTAAATCTAAATGTACCTTTGATTTCTTCTTTTGCTTTACCTACTACATTAAACCAAGTAAGAGCTGATGAAAAGACCAAACCCCAAGTGCCTCTGTCAGCACCTTCCTCCATTTCACTCCACCTGCAGTTCCACTCTTTAGACTCAAGATATGAGTATAGCATAATAAAGGCCTCCTAATAAATATCTTGCCACTCTCTATTCATTTCTAAAGTAGAACTAATATTTTTAAATGCAAATCTGAAAATGCACTGTTCCTATTAGAATTGTTAAATGATCCCTCATTATCAAATGATAAAATCCAAACTCATTAGCCTAGAATTAAAAACCCTCTATAGTCAGTATTGCTCTCAATATTTTTTGCCTCAATTCTTAAAATTATCTTTCTTATACCTCAAGACACACAGATCAGTCTACTTGCTGTCATCTAAGTTTGACCTGCTGCTCACCAGCTCCCAAAGGTTGCCCAGACTGTATGAATATACCCATTCAATCCATCTTCCAGGACTGAGGTCCAAGGATGCCCTCCTCCATGCATGTTTGACCACTCATTGTCAACAGAGATACCTCCTCCATACTGCTCACAGATCTAGACTTGTATCTCCTTAGTCCCATTCTTCTGTCTACCTTACATTATAGCTTTATAAATTTTGTATATTCTTCTGTCTCACCAGTTCCAAAACTCCACTGTCACTCTTATTCAGTCCCTGCTATGCTATGCTTAGTGCTGGGCTTGTCCAGGAGAGGTACTCGGTAAGTCACTTTCTGAGTTTTGGACTCTTTGCTGTAAACTGGAGATGCTTGGAAATTTACCTAATGGGAATATGAACAGCTGAAAGTAAACAGTTATAAAATCTTTCAGGACCAAAAGCTTTTGCAATTCTGAGGTCTGAAGCTTCTCTACACCCCTTCTTTTTCTGGTTGCCAATTGTATAAATGAGTAAGTATACCAATTCATAGTCTAGTTTGAGAGACTCCTAAGGAAATATAACAGTTCAATTACTCAAAAGTTAAGAAATACAGGAAAGATTTTTAGGAGAGAACAAAAGACGGGAATTTGCAATATTCTAAGGCAATTTTCCATCTGCCTTTGCTTCTCCATCTGCACTCAAGAACTCTGCTACCCTTCTTTCTCAGAATACATTTTTTTTCTTTATTCCAGATTCTTAGGATCTCTTTGTTTGGCCTACCTGCAAAGTCTTCCACATTTTTTTTTCTTTTTTTGTCCTCTGTATGCAATATAAGGATACCTCTGATTTGGAGTATTTGAACACTAAATAGGGTCCTGCCAAGGGCCTTCTAAAACAGAATAAGTGCATTTATATACCCCTTGATATGAGAGTTTTCTGAAAAATATATGTGGTGCTTATTCACACCAAAGCATCTACATACAAAGTATAGCCTGACAGGGTATCTTTTCTGAAAAAGCAATGTATGAAGCAGAAAGCATGATGGAATTTCAGAAACCAAAAGCAACAGACAGAAAGCAGAGCACTGGAATGGTAATGGAGATGAGCACACGCAGAGAACAAAGGAAGCTGACTCAGATTAGGGGCAACCTTTCTTCTGGTTGCTATATTGTAGCACTCAGGAATTTCTAAGCTGGGACAGAAGTGACAGGGTCTGAATTCGAAGCCTCTGATACTCCAACTTACCTCCCTAAAGGAGTTCTAGGTATGCAAGGTGCAGAGGAAGGAAGAGCAGCACTAGAGATCCTGCATGCTCTACTTATATTCCCTAGTTCCCTCTGCCAAAACTCTGGCCTCAGCAACATATGATGGCATCCAGTCCCTTAAGCTGTTCTCAGCTCAGGTGCCCATGGACTCCTGGGAATATGGAGCATCTACAGTGCTCCACTCCTCCCTGACTTAGTGTTTCATTGCCCATAAGGAGTATGCCAGAGTAGGAATGATCAGAACTAGAAGGAATCTGCAAGAACATCGTATCTAGCCCTTCATTTCACAGAAGCAATTATAGCCTAGAAAGAGAAAGAGATATCTCAAATCTATACAGCTTATTAGTCACAGAATATTTAAACCTAGGTCTTCTAACTCAGTTTATGGTCTTGCCACTATACAACTATAATAAATATCCATAAAAATGCTTAAGTTTGTAGAGTGCCTAAGTACCATATAATTTAACTCCAGTATTTGAATTTATTAGGACATATATAATTCTTTCCTGGGTCATCTGTAAAATTGACCCCAAGCATGACCAGAAGCACTGGTACTCTGTGGGTGACCACACACACACTGTGATTATAGGTCATATTATAGAATATATTTGCCCTCATTAAGAAGGTGTTGAGGACATTGCACTGTGCTACCTTCATCACAAATGTTTATTGAATTCCTACTAGGAAGACAACAAAGATAATATGGATTAGTTGATAATGGATTAGTTGATAAAGTTGGAGCTAGATGGACTTGAGTTTGAGTCGAGGTTCCACCATTTGCCTTGAGAAAGATTTAATCCACATAGAGCTTAATGTTTTCACCTGTAAAATAGGTAACAATCATACTTTATCACAGACTAATTGCGATAATTAAATAGCACATAAAATCATTTAGCTTATTGGCTGCCCTATAGCACTTAATGGATGTTAGTGATTATGTTTAAGTCCAAACATTAAGTCCTGAAAATAAAACAACTGAGAATGGATATTGTCCTAAGAGTACAGAATAATAAGAATACATATTTAAAATAGCTTGAAAAATTTATTTCTGGGGAAACACTAGTAGGCATATCTGGAAAGCATCGTCCTTAGTAATAGGACACTCACACTTGAACCACATCAGGAAGCATGCGAGGGAGTTAGCTTTAGAAAGAACCTCTCACATATCTAATGTTCATCTGAGAGTAACCAAGAGGAAAACTCAGTAGCTTTTCAAAAATCACATTCATAGAGAAATCAGACCAAAAGGTTCACTGCATAGCCTAATAAACTCCTAGGTCTTCTTACAGTCATACTGATTTTAATGGGAAAAGGTCAGAAAATCACCCAAGCCCTGATTAATACACAGAGATTTATCAGAATTCTGTGTCTGTTGTTACTTTGTCATAAGTTTCTCCCTTATGAAAAAAGTAAAAAAAAGAAACTATTTATGGCAAGGTCACAATCCCTACTCTCAAATTCTATAGTATAAGGGGTATGTTAACACAAGTAAGTATAAATTAAGATATTTAGTCAATATTAGACACAATTTTAGTCATGAAATTGTACAGACCACTATGTACACTAATTCAGAGTCTACTTTGGAAGACTCCTAAGAAAATATCACAGTTCAGTTAACAAAAAGTTAAGAGATACAGGGATGATTTTAGGGGAGAACAAAAGAGGGGAGTGTGCAACATTCTAGAGCAGTCTGAGAAAAGGTCCCAATGCACGTAATAGTTTTGGTTTTTTTTTTTTTTTTTTACTTGACTCTCAAAGAATGAACAAATATTATTGATATGAGTGTGGTAGACAGAATGACTCCCAAAAGATGTCTGTATTTTGTCTATATTCATATATAAATATGTTATGTTTCATGAAAAAAGAGACTTTGCAGATAAATTAAGATGGTGGACCTTAAGATATGTATTTTTCTTTTTCTCTTTTAGATGATCTGGTTGGATTTAATCTAATCACACGAGTCATCAAAAGCACAGAACTTTCTCAGGCTGGAAACAGAAAGATGTAGCAGATAAGTCAGAAATCTAAAGCATTAGAGACCTCAACACACGTTACTTGAAGACACCAAATAAAGCACAAGAAATAACGTGGGCAGCTGCAGTAATGTGGTTAGGAGCAAAGGCCAAATGTCATCTGATACCCAGCAAGGGGATAGAAACATTATCCTACAATCAAAGATAAACAAAATGAACCACGAACCTGAATGAGCTTCGGGCAGATTCTTCCCCAGTGCTCCCAGTAAGGAATGCAGCCCTGCCAACAGCTTGATTTCAGCCTTAAGAAACCCTCAGCATTTAGGGTTCTGGATTTCTGATTTACAGAAACTACAATATAAGAAGTTGTTTTAGGCTGACCGCTGTGTAATTATTTCTTACAGCAGCAACAGGGATTAATACAGTGAGCCTTAGGCAAAAGAAAGAGGACAGGCAGAGATCAAAGGATTATTCCTGACAGATAATAGCAACACAAACATAGGTATGAAGGTTTGAAAATGATATTGGAAAAGCAGAATTAGTGGCAAGACAAGGAGGATTCATAAGGCTTAAAGAGTGAGTTAGAAATTAGTGAGATATACACCTACAAAGAATATGAAGAGTGACCATGGTGGGGGCAAGTATAAGTGAACAGTGACTTTACCACCATTGCTATAAGCAGAAGAAAGAAAACACACTTGGGCTTAGTGATAGGAAATTGAGAGTTCTTGTCTAATCACATCAACATTCAGTTGAGGAAAGGAGGGGAAAACAGAGTTACAGAGAAATTAAAAACATGTTATCCAATTTTAAAATAGTTTCCTAAAATAAAGTATGGAGGAGGAAGACCTTCAGCAAACAAGTGATCTGGGAAACAAAATTCCAGCCCAGGAAAGCAGTTAGGCAAAGCCCTTAATGATAGCTGCATTTACCAGGCCTGTGAAGCAACTCACCGAGTCCGAAGCAAGGGAATAACTTGGTTCAACTATTGAGGTCAGGGGAAGATGACTAAGAAAATTTAAAAACTCTAATGGAAGATTCGTGTGACTAAGAATATGAACAGATTTGAGGAAACAATAAACTCAGTGGTTTCAGTAATTAACACAAATTGTAACGGACACTACGTACTGGTCATAGATGCTTCCATATTTCCCATTTTACAACTTCTTCTTTCTCAAACTACACACCTTTATTACCCCGCTCTTACCTCTAGCTTATGATCTTACCTTTTATTCCAGAAGACTGTTAATTTTAAAATTGTTCTTTCATAGTACTATAATCTATTTTAGAGTAAAATATTTTAGAATTTGATAATTCATTGAAGTATAAAGAGATTGCTGATATATAATTATATGCAAATATAATCATTTATTAATTTATCCCTCACTAATTTTATGTTTGGTATATTGAAGGCCCTGTCTTAGAGGCTGAAGATTACAAAGACAATAACATATGGTATCTGCCCAGGAGTTGCTTACAATTCAGTGGAGGACACAAGGTAACCACATTAACTGACGTGATTACAGTGGGATTATTCAGAGCATAGTGAGAACACAAAGCAGGTAGAAACAGTTCATTTAAGGTTCAGGAAAATCTTAGACAAAATATTCCTTTAGACAATAACTTATGCACATAGTATTTTAAAGCTGAACAAAGAATGTTGCTTTTATCCTCATTGAATAAAAACAGTATGAGTAAATAAGCTGTACGTGTATATTATTGCATAATTTTTAGAGCAGTTTATTTTGTTTTCTCTTCAAAATGAACCTACGAGGTAGATACATCAAAGATTGGTACCACTTTTATAAGTGAAGAAATTAAGATCTAGAAAGGATTATTCCACTTATTCAGGATCTCACCTCTCCTTTTACTTCCCCTTACAGGGGAGATTATAGGGCACAGAGGAAGAGAAAACATTTTCTGATATGAAACCCTGATTTGAAGAAAGCCATTATTAGTTCATATATTCATTCATTTTGTTCACTCATTATATCCTTTTCTTGTTCATTCATTATTTTTTATTCATCCATTTTTTACTTATTATTTCATTATTACTTTAGCACCATCAGCTGCTATCTAAATAGAGGGCCCATTGTAAGTCTAATGTGGATGGAAAGAGTAAAGACAAGCTTGCTGCCTTAAGGAGCTCAGATTCCTTCAGGGCAAAGCAGATAGACATAACAGGGTCAGGGAAGGGTCACAGGAGGGAAATAAGTAAAGGCTGTTGATTGGTAGAGAGAAACGGCTTACGTATTTCAGAGTCTCCTATGTGGGAAAGCAAAACAAAACAAAACATACCAAGAATCCTAAAATCTAATTCTGACTACTAAAATAGCATAGCTGTCTAACTCCAAAACTATAAAACCTTTCAAACACCATGGTGACAAAGGTCCTGGCTTCTGGCAGCACCAGAAGTCAATCACTCATGTTAAACTTGCATGTTGGTAGTTGTGTATACATACTCCATAGTTACTCCTAGCCCTTCCTCTTTTTCAGAGTCGTACAGGGCCATAACCAGAAGTGTCTGCATGTCCTCCAGAGAATGATCCCACCCTGCAGTGATGGTCAACAGTCTCCTGATTATTTTTGAAGACAGACTATTTTTTTTTCATTGCCTCTAGAGGATACAGAAATAGTCAATTTCTGGATAGGACCCAAAAAATATCCTGACAGGTGCTAGCCCAATGTACTACATTAAATGATTGATCATTGATACTAGAAATTTTAAGTGCAGTGCTAGCATCCCCGATTGATTCATTCCTACTCTGATGTCTGTCTGGCTATACTCCCAACACTAGATCATCTAGGGCTTCTAGATATCCCAAAGGGTCAGAACTCGACCCTGAAGAGCATCTTGAAAACCCTGCGGCATATCTCCTTTGTCTTAATGCAGTAGATGATAGGATTTAGCATGGGAGGCACAAATAGGTAGAGAATAGACATGAAGATATGAGGCAGGCCAGCTGCAAAGCGATTCACAATGGACACACTAACCATGGGCACATAAAAGATGAGCACAGCTAAGATGTGGGACACACATGTGTTGAGTGTGTGAAGGAGCTCCTCCCGAGAGGCAAGGGCCAGCACTGATCACAGGATGAGTACATAGGAGATGAAGATCAGTATAGAATCCAAGCCAAAAGTGAACAATACAATGGACAGTCCATAGTGGCTGTTGAGGGAGACAGCAGTACATGCCAATTTAATCATATCCACGTGAAGACAATAGGCATGGGAGAGAATGTTCTGGTGGTTACAGAAAGGCAGTCTGTTCAGCAGCAGTGGGAAAACCAGGATGAGGGCAAAGCTGGAGAGGACAGTATCCAGGCCCATCACCGTAATGCAGCCATTGGTGAGCACCGTAGCATAGCGCAGTGGGTTACAGGTGGCCACATAGCAATCGAAGCTCATAGCCAGAAGGATGCCAGACTCTGTCCAAGAGAACAGGTGGATGAAAAACATTTGGACCAAGTAGGCATTAAAAGCAATCACTCGGGCATGGAAGCAGAGGGCAGCCAGCACAGTTGGCAGTGTGGAAAAGGACACTCCCAAGTCATTGAGTGAGAGGAGGGATAAGAAATAGTACACAGGTGGTGAAGGCTCTGCTCCTCCTTGGTAATAAGGAGGATAAGGGTGTTGCCCACTATGGAGATGGCATAGAGTAGAACAGAGAGGGATAGCCAGGGCTCTATGGCCTCCATTCCTGGGAAACCCGTCAGAATAAAGCTGGGAGCGGCCGGGCGCGGTGGCTCACTCCTGTAATCCCAGCACTTTGGGAGGCCGAGACGGGCGGATCACGAGGTCAGGATATCGAGACCATCCTGACTAACACGGTGAAACCCTGTCTCTACTAAAAATACAAAAATTAGCTGGGCGCGGTGGCGGGTGCCTGTAGTCCCAGCTACACGGGAGGCTGAGGCAGGAGAATGGCGTGAACCCAGGAGGCGGAGCTTGCAGTGAGTGGAGATCGCGCCACCGCACTCCAGCCTGGACGACGGAGCGAGACTCCGTCTCAAAAAATAAATAAATAAATAAATAAAGCTGAGAGCATCAGAGGCATTGATCCTGAAGTTGCCCATGAGCGGCTGGGACATTTGTCATTAGCCAGCTTGATCAACTGGAGAAACGACGACATCATGTGTCTAAGATTACTACTGTTCATAGGAAAGAAAACAAAACCCTGAGGTTTATACATTATAATTACACATAGAATTTATTGCTGAAATTTACAGAGATAATTACCAGGAAGTTATAAAATGCTAGCTGTTAAAAGAGAGGATTCTTTATCAGACCTCTTTCAAAACATGAATAAATTAGCATTCTTTTTCAAGGCAGTTGATTAGTTAATTCAGCCTCATTGGTAGCCCTCTGGATATCTCCTTTATGGTCACTATTACAGCTTTCTTTCATATATGTATGATTACTATAGCCATGATCTCAGCTAATCCATAAGAGATGTTATCATTTACAGTCAGTCTGATAGATGAGGAAGTTACATAGCTAGAACCCAAACTTTGTAAGCCAACTTCCATCTGACGTATTTACATGGTTGAGAATCTCACATTTAACACTGAAAGGTTCTTTAAGGAAGCCTGGAAAATCAATAGTTTGTGAAGGGTATCACAGAGCATTAGTTAAAAGTTTGAGTCCTCGTGCTGCCACTTAATAGCTATGTGACATCAGCCAAATTTTTTAAATGATTTTTTTACTTTTAAAATAAGGCAAAAATAGACTCGTTCTGTGGATATACACGTATGCCTATGTAAAAAGAGAAAGAATGAGAAAGAATGAGGAGAGAAAATTTAGACTTGGAACAGATCCTTACTATTAATAAGAATTATAGGTGTACTACAGTTATTATTATTTGAAAGTATTTTTAGATGATTAATTGATTTGACAAAAGCCTGCTAAATAACAGCATTCTCTCATTTCCATAACACACCATGCCATTCCTTTCAAAGAAGCAGAACATCAAGCTTTCATAGGAGTAGATGAGAGATGTTGCCTTCCATCAGCACCAACAAGACTGTGAGAAGAGTTGACAAAGGAGTAACACAATGTACTTTATATTCTTCCCCTTGCTTTTTGCACTGTGGGATTTTAGAAACAACCATTCATAGAAGAAGCTGCATTTATGAATATTTCATCATATTTCTGTGACATATCCAAAAAACTCTTGCATACCCTGTAGATAAGTGACTTCATCTGCTATTTTCACAACTTGGGTGTTAAATCTCCTTCTAGCCCTCATGAACAATACCTAATGTTTTAGTATAATTACCCACCATTGAGTAATTTATTAAACCACGGTCATACTTATTATTTTATATGACCCTTGGGTGAATTATTCTCTGACATAAGTATTATATCAATGAATAATCAGATTAGACATCAGGAAGGTATTGTCTACCAGAGGGATAACAATGTGAGAAAAAGTTCCAAGGACCCATTACTGAATGATGGGTTTGCTGAATGCCCCATTGGATGTGAAGAGGTCAGGAGGATTTACCAGACAAGCCTTGGGAAACCTGTAAAGCATAATGAGCTCCCATTAGTACTACACAAAGAAATGGGCATTGTGGATTTTAGAGGAGATGGTCTCAGAAAATGATTAGATCACCCACTTCTTGAACAACCCACCCATGAGTCTTATTCCACCATGCTGTATGTTCCACTATAAGGAAGTCTAAAATTATCTTATCTAAAAACCTGCTGCTGCAGAATAAACTCAGCTTTAGTACATCTTTTGTGTCCTAATTAGGGAACATGGAGTTTCGCTGGGTAGTTTCTGTGGATGCTAGCATCATCTCTGTTCCTTAATATTTTTCTCCATGTTTATGTCAAGTAAAAAGTGGAGGCAGATGTTAAAGACAGAAGTGATAAAGATCCAGAATGAAAGAGGGTAGAAGGGCAAAAGAAAAGACAAAGAATAATAAATAAAGAAGGGAATAAAAAATATAAAGAAAATAATCTGGAGATGGGGAGGGATAGGTAAGAGAAGGGAATTGCAAAACCAGAGAGGAAATTTTAGAGATATAGTGACTGGAAAATTGAATGTGGAGAGGAAGTGATAAAGATTCAAAATGAGAGAGAAGTAGAAAGACAAAAGAAAGACAAAGAATACTAAATAAAGAAGGGAATAAAAATATAAAGGAAATAATCTGGAGATGGTGAGGGATAGGTAAGAGAACAGAATTGCAAAGCCAGAGAGGAAATTTTAGAGCTACAGTGACTAGAATATTGAACATGGAGAAAAGGGAGGAAAAGACAAAACAGAACTCCTACAGAGCAATTCCCAAGCCTACCCCAAGTACTCCAGGGAAATGAGCTTTACTTTTCTCAGGCTAAATCAAGGCTGTAGAATACCCCACACTCACATCACATTTCACAGGAGCTGCCTCTCAAGCACTAAACAGTGGAGGGACTATAGCAAGCCATAATATTCCCAACCAAACTCTATTGGGAATAGGCTCCACAGTGGGATCTCATTGTATGCCTCTTGACATCTATTCCCAAGGGTGGTTCAGACTACTATATGAAGGAAAACACCACATTCCCTTTCCTTCTGGCTGGGCAGAGTTTAAGCTGCCCCCACGCCACGTCCTTCTGGCTCCTACGGTCCAGTGAAGGAAGTGACTGTCCTAAGGATACTCTGGCAAATGAGGAATTTGAGTACCCAGGAGCCTAGTGTTAGCAAATGGTAAACCAGAAATATAACATTATTTCTGACCTTCAGCTCCAGGGTTTCTTTTTTCCAAGCCAAATTCCCTATATCAGGGCTCACTTCTCAGGGTACTTTCAGAAGCTAGATTGCCGAGTTAGCTACAGTCATAGATGACAGCAATACAATAGTCATCAATGATAGTGTTTTCATTGTTCCCTAAACTCCAACAAAAACTTTAGGCTTATCTCATCCAATCTCGATGACCAAATTTAGAGAGAGGGATTCTCTTCCCATTTTACAGATGAGAAAATTTGGTGTTCAGGAAGTGAAATTAACTTCAAAATGATAATACAGCTGAGCAACAGAATTGCAAAACCAGACCACTCATGTATTCAGTCACAGACCACTCATGTATTCACTGAACATTTTCTGAATACATAAAGATGAAATTAATTTTAGCTTATTTTATATTTTTTTCTTTTCTATCAAATCTGTTTTTGAGGGAGATTGTACAGACAGAGGCAAAGGCAGAGAGATAAGCAATTAAATAGGAAAGAAAGAATGCACAAGAAAAAAGGATAAAGATGGTAATGATTAACAAACAGATGAGACCTATTCCAGGGTCTTTAATGTTGAAAAATGTTTATTATGTGCTCAGAAAATGTTAAGTGAATATTGCTGATGATTTAAAGGTTCACTTATGTTACTGCATATATCCATACTTCATATTCTGATATAATATTCTATTGCATGAAAAAAAAATGTTTTCTTTCTCATTAATCAGTTGAAGGGCATTTGAATTGCTCTTTTGTTTTGACTATTATGAGTAATACCTCTTTCAATATTTGTGTAAAAACTTTGGCATAAAAACAAAGTTTTTGGCCGGACGCAGTGGCTTACATCTGTAATCCCAGCACTTTGGGAGGCCAAGGTAGGAGGATCACCTGAGGTCAGGAGTTTGAGACCAGTTTGAGACCGACATGGTGAAACCCTGTCTCTACTAAAAATAAAAAATTAGCTGGGTGTGGTGGCGGGCACCTGTAATCCCACCTACTTGGGAGGCTGAGGCAGAAGAATTGCTTGAACCTGGGAGGCGGAGGTTACAGTGAGCCGAGATTGTGCCATTGCACTCCAACCTGGACAACAAGAGCAAAACTCTGTCTCAAAAAAAAAAAAAAGTTTTAGTTTTCAGTTGTTTTGAGTATACCTAAAAGTAAAATTGCTAGAACATCTGATAATGTTGTTTAAATGTTTGAAGAAAAGCCAAACTGTTTTCCAAAGAGGCTGCAATGATTTGTATTTCACCAGTAAAAGTATGAGGATTCCAATTTTTCCACATCCTCATAAATTCTTTATATTTTTTGTGTTCTATTTTTGTTTGTTTGTTTATAGCCATCAGAATGAGTGTAGAATATTATCTCATACTGGTTGTGATGTGTATTTCCCAAATGAATAATGATGTTGCATATCTTTTTATGTGCTTATGGCTATTTCTATATCTTCTTTACAGGAATAGCTATTCAAATTCTTTAGCCATCTTTAAATTGGATTATTTGTCATTTCTTTGGTTAGGTTTTAAGGGTTACTTATGTATTGTGAATATGAACCACTTGTCAGATACATGATTTGCAAATATTTTCTTCTATTCTGTATATTTTCTTTTCACCTCTTAACACTGCCTTTAGAAGCACAAAAGGTTTGTTTCTGATGAAGTACAATCTATCAGATTAGTTTTAGTTTTTTGTGCTTTGGTTGTCATATCAAAAAAAAGCATTGCTTAAAATAAGAACACAAAGATTTACATCTAAGTTTTCTTTGAAAAGTATTATAGTTTTACATCTAATATGTAGATATTATATAATTTTGAATTGATTTTTCTGTATAGTTTGAGCCTAACTTCATTCTTTTGCATGTGCATATCCACCTATTCTACTAACATTTGTTGAAAAGATTATTCTTCCCATATTTAACAGTCTTGGCATCATTGTTGAACATCAGTTGATCATGTATGTGTGGGTTTACTTTTAGATTCCTAATTCTATCCCATTGATCTATGTGTATTAATATATTTTATATCAATATCACACTGTCTTGATTAATGTAAATTTGTAGTAAGTTTTGAAATATGAAACAATGAGTTTTCAAACTTAGCTCTTCTTTTTAAGATCGTTTTGGATATTATGAGCCCTTTGAAGTTCTATAAATTTTAGGAGCAGCTTGCCAATTTAAGCAAAAAAAATGTCTGGAATTTGATAGAAATTGCTTCTAATATGCAGAACAATATGGAGAGAAACTACCTATCAAAGATTATTAATTTTCTGAATCCAGGAACATGGCATGTCTTTCCACTTATTTTTTAAAATTTTCTTTAAATAATATTTTATAGTTTTCAGTTTAGAAATATCACACTTGTTTATAAAATTTTTTCCCTAAAATTTTATTCTTTTTGCTATTGTAGATAAAATTGTTAATTCTTAATTTCATTTTGGAATTATAACTGATTTTGTGTGCTGGTTTTGCATTCTGTAATCTAGCTTAACTTGTTCATTAGTTCTAACTTTGCTCGTGTGTGTGTGTGTGTGTGTGTGTGTGTGTGTGTGTATTCCTTAGGATTTTTCATACACAAAGTCATGGCATCTGCAAATAGGAATAATTTACTCCTTCCTTTCTGTTTTAGACTTTCTCTGCTTTCTATTCTCTTTGCTTGCTACCTGGCTAGAACTTTCAGTACAATGTTAAATAGAAGTAGCAAGTGACAGTTTCCTTCTCTTGTTTCTGAGCTTAGGGAGAAAACTTTTAGTGCTGAATATGAGATTATTTGTAGGTTTTTACATTAATACCCTTTATCTAGATGAGAAACTTTCCCTCTATTACTAGTTTGCTGAGAGTTTTTTTTAATGAAAGTGTGTTTTGTTTTTCCAAATGCTTTTTTTTACATCTACTAATTACGTGAATCTTACCCTCTCTCCAAGGCCATTTTTACAGAAACACAAATGATTTTTTTTAATTAATATGGAATTCTCAGGTATCCCAAGTAGCCAAAATAATCCTGAGGAAAAGAGAGATAAAAATGAAGATCTCAAATTTTCCTATTTCAAAATATACCACAAAGCTATAGTAATCAAAGCAGTATGGTCCTGGCATAAGCATAGACATTACATTAAAGGAATAGACTAATTGAGATAATTATTTTCTGGGCTAGTTGTTTTTTGACTAAGGTGTCAGGACTGCTCAATAAAAAACATAGTCTCTTTCACAAATGGGTGCTGGGACAATTTGGTATCTATATGTAACAGAATAGAGTTAGACCCTTACCCCATATCATATAAAAAATTAACTCTAAATGGATTAAAGAATTAAAAATAAGAAGAAAAACAAAACTCTTAGAAGAAAACATAGAGGTAAGTTTTCATGACCTTGTACTTTGCAAATAGATTATTTGATTGACATCAAACATGAGCAAAAAAAGAAAGGTAAATTTGACTTATCAAAATTACATGCTTTTGTGTACCAAAGGACGCTGTCAAGAGTGTGAAAAGATAGCACATAAAAATGCTGACTCTGATCATTTTTACCAGTTTTCTAGTTGCTTTTTAGAGATATTTGCTCTACTTTTTTCCCTGTTGTCACCCTATTTCTTGGTAGACATAAGAACAAAAAAAAATGTACTTATGAAAAGAAGAGAAAGAATGCTATATTTGGTTAAAAAAATTGGATCAGACCCAGAATAAATATCAAGTCAGTCATTTATCAGTGATATATGTTAAAGCATAAATTTAAGCCTCAGTTCTTTCATCTTCAAAGTGGAGATGATAGTATCTTACACACTTACTAACTGCTCTTTCAACTCTGCCAGAATCCATTCACTTCTTTCCTTAGCTGATGGAAGGATCATTCTAAATTCCAAAATTCCCTGTTTAAGTTCTTCAAAAAATACATACTATTCTTTGTTTAAAACTAAGTAATGACCCTGGCATGTGCCATTTATCTTTCAGGAATTAATCTAAACTCATCTCTCTACTTCTGTGACCCATTGACTTTGGGGCTAGAACATTTTATCCCTTCCTCCATTCCTTGAGAAATAAAAGGAGAAGTGCATTCATTACAGCTGGTGCCAGTCACTAACCAATGAGCTACTTAAGGTCATATTCATCAGCCATCTGATTTATGTCTTCTTATTTCTCTTTCATTCCTAAATGGACTGTATTTCAGTATTACCACATCATAAAACTGTGCATCCACTGTCACCACTGAACTCAGAGATATCAATATAAATATCATTATAACTCAAGAGATTATCAATATCATTATATGCAATGGACTGTCAATGCAGAGATTGATACAATTGAATGTTTCTTATTTATTGACTGACTTTTTCTTTCTTGAATCAGTAACATTACGCTTTCCTGGTTCTCCATCTGTGCCTTCATGTCCACATTTCTTCAGTTTTCTTTTAAAATGGCCCTCCCTACTTTGTCTCCTAATAGTAACAATCTTCATAGCTCTTTTCTAAGCCTGATTCAATGTTGACTTTACATACTCTCCCTGGGTGATCTTGGAAAATGTTCAATTTTTACTACCTCTGACACACTGATGATTCTCAAATCTATATCTTTAGTTCTATTTTTTTTCTTTTTTTTTTCAAAGAACTGTTTGTTGCCTATAATTAGCTATTTCATAGAAACTTTAAAGTCAACCTGTCTTCTTTCTAGTTTCTTTTTCTCAATAAATGGCATGATTTTTATAGTCCATTAAACAAAAAAAATTCTGGGTTTCATTCTGCATGTATTTCTCTCATTATCCCCTACATTCATTTAGGTAGTCACCAAAGTTGGCTATAACTGGAGATAGAGTTTTTAAGAAGTAATTTAAGTGAAGTGAAGTTATAGGGTAGGACCTTAGCTTTGTAAGATTAGTGTCCTTATAAGAAGAGCACCAGAGACTTCACACCTTACATTCCACTAAGGAAAGGCTAAGAAAAAAAGTAGCCTTCTGTAAGCCAAGAAACCCTACCCTGCCAAACCTTGACTTAAGACTGCAAGTCTCCAGAATGGTAAGAAACAAATTTCTGTTGTTTAGGCTACGCCACCTGTGATATTTTGTGATGGCAGCCCTAGCCAGCTAATGTAGTATTCAATAGTACCAGTGATAAGGGATTGGTGATACTTATCCAGGTTAGAAACCAAAGCGCTACTATAAAGAAAGAAGAAAGCCTAAACTGCCAGGTATACCATCTCTGGTAGAAAAAGATCAGTTTTTTATGATTCTTACTTTATTAAAGTTATAATTACAAACATAGTAGTAGAAAATCTGTGATTTAAAAAAATCAATAAACTTCATGTATCTTAATTTTCTCATCTAGTGCATTGCCCTTTCTAGACAATAAGCAAAGAAACAATTCCAATTCCTAGAGCAAGCCTATTTAATGATTAATAAAATTACTATATACTTGCCTAGAGCTTGCTTTCCCTGTCTTTCCTTTATTTATTTTAAGAACAATGTATTGTCTTAGACCAAAGTACCTTGGCAATGTTTGAATGTTCTGCACTTAAATATATTATGAAGAATAAGCCAGTGGGGATAGGTTTGCCTCTCTCAGTCTTGCCCTAAAGTAAAATAAGTCAAAGTTATTAAAGAAGAATTTTATGAAAGATGAAGAAAGAAACATTCAAATACTAAACACTGTTTTTAGATGTTTAACTTAAGGACATTTTTGAAGTTGTAATTTAGTATTTATCATTTGGATAGGCAGTTACTAGAAAGAAACAAACCTCTCAACAGTTGAAAGATTATATTTAGTAATTGTAAATATAGTTGAAATGTTTCAAAAGACTATCATATTTTTCAAAATTTATGAGATGGCTCTTACAAACAAAAAATTTATGTCATATGCATGTGTGTATGCTTTTTAGAGAGGATAAGCATTTAAAAAGCTATGAATTAGTCAATTAAAAGTTATTTCTATCAAGTGTTTTCATAAAATATTTTCAAACTATAGTCAATTTTAACATTTAATCTTATAAAAATGTTTTCTATTTTCTTAGCAATATATAATTTTCTCTTATATTAATAAAGAAAAAATTTGTTGTGAGGTTTAACAAAATGAATTGGTTTCTAATTTTTATACGTAATTCATATTTACTCAATCCTATAATATGATACAAGTTATAGTGCATACTTGTATACAAATGTACCAAAGGATTACATGCTGAATTTTATGCTATTGCCTCTCTGTTCTAAAACCACATTTCTATGCACTGCTTTTATGATGCTTAGGCTGGGACTGCATTTTTTCTCTGCCAGTTGGACTGTTGGCCTGTTGGGCTCTGCCAGCAGGAGGCAGTGAGGGAGGCTGGAAAGCTGAATGAAGGATAAGAGATTTGCTTTTCCTGCTGGTTCTCCCACCACCCCTGATGTGGGTTTCAGCAGCTCGGGTGGCGGGAGGAGTGGCAGCAACCAAGCAGCCCACCTTCGCGAAGGCTATCAGTGCACCTCGGCCACAGGTACCCAACACCCCCCTCCCGGCTACCAGGATGCCCAAAAGGAATGTCAGCTCCACCGAAGGAACTGCCATGGAAGAGCCCAGGAGGAGATCAGTGCGGTTGTCTGCTAAACCTGCTCCTGCAAAAGTGGAAGCAGTGGCTGGCAAGGTGGCCAAATAGGAACAGCTGCAGTCTGTAGCTACCAGTGAGATCAATACAGAAGGCAGGTGATGTCTACATTTCCAAATGAGGTATCTGGTCCATCTCATTGGCACTGGTTAGACACTGGGTACAGCGCACAAAAGGCAAGCCAAAGCAGGGTGGGGTGTTGCCTCACCTAGGAAGCACAAGGGGTCGGGGAACTCCCTACCCCTAGCCAAGGGAAGCCATGAGGGACCATGCCCTGAAGAATGATGCACTCCAGCCCACATACTACGCTTTTCCCACAGTCTTCACAACCCATAGACCATGAGATTCCCTTGGTGCCTAGGCCACCAGGGCCCTGGATTTCAAGCACAAAACTGGGTGGCTGTTTGGGCAGACACTGAGCTAGCTGCAGAAGGTTGTTTTTCATACCCTAGTGGCTCCCGGAATGCCAGGGTGACACAACCATTCACTCCCCTGGACAGGGGGCTGAAGCCAGGGAGCCAAGTGGTCTAGCTCAGTGACTCCCAGCCCCATGGACTCCAGCAAGCTAAGATCCACTGGCTTGAAATTATTGCTGCCAGCACAGCAGTCTGAAGTTGACCTGGGATGCTCAAGTTGGCAGGGGGAGGGGCATCTGCCATACTGAGGCTTGAGTAGGCGGTTTTGCCCTCACAGTGTAAACAAAGCTACAGGGAAGTTTGAACTGGGTGGAGCCCACTGCTCTACAGAGCTGCTGCAGCCAGACTGCCTCTCTACAGTCCTCCTCTCTGGGCAGGGCAGCAGAAAGGCAGCAGCCCCAGTCAGGGGCTTATAGATAAAACCCCCATCTCCCTGGGACAGAGCACCTAGGGGAAGGAGTGCCTGTGGGCACAGCTTTAGCAGACTTAAACGTCCCTGCCTGCTGGCTCTGAAGAGAGCAGCGAATCTCCCAGCACAGTGTTCAAGCTCTGCTAAGGAACAGACTGCCTCCTCAAGTGGGTTCCTGACCCCTATGCCTCCTGACTGGGAGATACCTCCCAGCAGGGATCAACGGACACCTCATACATACAGAAGAACTCCAGCTGGCATCTGGAGGGTGCCCCTCTGGGACAAAGCTTCCAGAGGAAGGAACAGGCAGCAATCTTTGCTGTTCTGCAGCTTCTACTGGTGATACCCAGGCAAACAGGGTCTGCAGTGGACCCCCAGCAAACTCCAGCAGACCTGCAGCAGAGGGGCCAGTTAGAAGGAAAACTAACAGAAAGGAATAGCATCAACATAAACAAAAAGGACGTCCATCCAGTAACATCATTTGAAGGTCACCAACATCAAAGACCAAAGGTAGACAAATCCATGAAGATGAGGAAAAAACAGCACAAAAAGGCTAAATATTCCAAAAACCAGAATACCTCTTCTCCTCGAAAGGATCACAACTCCTCACCAGCAAGGGAACAAAACTGGGTGGAGAATGAGTTTGACAAATTGACAGAATTAGGCTTCAGAAGATGGCTAATAACAAACTCCTCCGAGCTAAAGGAGCATGTTCTAACCCAATGTAAGGAAGCTAAGAACTTTGAAAGAAGGTTAGAGGAATTGCTAACTAGAATAACCAGTTTCGAGAAGAAAATAAATGACCTGATGGAGCTGAAAAACACAGCACGAGAACTTTGTGAAGCATACACAAGTATCAACAGCCAAGTCAATCACGCAGAAGAAAGGATATCAGAGATTGAAGATCAACTTAATGAAACAAAGTGTGAAGACAAGATTAGAGAAAAAAGAATGAAAAGTAATAAGCAAAGACTCCAAGAAATATGGGACTATGTGAAAACACCAAACCTATGTTTGATTGGTGTACCTGAAAGTGACAGGAAGAATGGAACCAAGTTGGAAAAAACTCTTCAGGATATTCAGGGAAAGGGGGAGCAAAAGGAAAAGAGGCCAAAGTGGCTAACCAAGAAACTAAAGAACATTTACCTGCAGAAAACAGAGAAGTGAAAACTGAGGATAGTCCAACCTCTGAAGAAACAAGAGAGAAAGAAGCCAAGCCTGATTAATACCACATACCATGTCTTATCAGCGGTCCTTGTCTCTGTTTCTTGTACAATCCAGAGGAATATTTTTATCAACTATTTTGTAAATGCAAGTTTTTTAGTAGCTCTAGAAACATTTATAAGAGGGGCGGAGCAAGATGGCCAAATAGGAACAGCTCAAGTCTCCAACTCCCGGCGCGAGCGACACAGAAGACCGGTGATTTCTGCATTTTCAACTGAGGTACTGGGGTCATCTCACTGGGGAGTGCCGGACAATCAGTGCTGGTCAGCTGCTGCAGCCTGACCAGCGAGAGCTGAAGCAGGGCGAGGCATTGCCTCACCTGAGAAGCGTAAGGGGGAAGGGAATCCCTTTTCCTAGCCAGGGGAACTGAGACACACAACACCTGGAAAATCGGGTAATTCCCACCCCAATACTGTGCTTTAAGCAAACGGGCATACCAGGAGATTATACCCACACCTGGCCGGGAGGGTCCCACGGCCACGGAGCCTCCCTCATTGCTAGCACAGCTGTCTGCAATCTAAACGCAAGGCAGCAGCGAGGCTCGGGGAGGGGTGCCCGCCATTGCTGAGGCTTAAGTAGGTAAACAAAGGTGCTGGGAAGCTCGATCTGGGTGGAGCTCACAGCAGCTTAAGGAAACCTGCCTGCCTCTATAGACTCCACCTCTGGGGACAGGCCGCAGCTAAAAAAACAACAGGGAAAGCAGCAGAGGCCTGTGCAGACCCGAATGACTCTGTCTGACAGCTTTGAAGAGAGCAGTGGATCTCCCAACACGTAGGGTGAGATCTGAGAATGGACAGACTGCCTGCTCAAGTGGGTCCCTGACCCCTGAGTAGCCTAACTGGGAGACATCCCCCACTAGGGGCAGTCTGACACCCCACACCTCACAGGGTGGAGTACACCCCTGAGAGAAAGCTCCCAAAGTAAGAATCAGACAGGTACACTCGTTGTTCAGCAATATTCTATCTTCAGCAACCTCTGCTGCTGATACTCAGGCAAACAGGGTCTGGAGTGGACCTCAAGCAATCTCCAACAGACCTACAGCTGAGGGTCCTGACTATTAGAAGGAAAACTATCAAACAGGAAGAACACCTATACCAAAACCCCATCAGTACGTCATCATCATCAAAGACCAGAGGCAGATAAAACCATAAAGATGGGGAAGAAGCAGGGGAGAAAAGCTGGAAATTCAAAAAATAAGAGTGCATCTCCCCCTGCACAGGAGCGCAGCTCATCGCCAGCAACGGATCAAAGCTGGTCAGAGAATGACTTTGGCGAGATTGAGAAGGCTTCAGTCCATCAAACTTCTCAGAGCTAATGGAGAATTACGTACCCAGCGCAAAGAAACTAAAATCTTGAAAAAAGAGTGGAAGAATTGATAGCTAAAAATTAATGCAGAGAAGTCATAAATGAAGTGACAGAGATGAAAACCACGACACAAGAAATACGTGACAAATCCACAGCATCAGTAACCGACTGGATCAACTGGAAGAAAGAGTATCAGCGATTGAGGATCAAATGATGAAATGAAGCGAGAAGAGAAACCAAAGAAAAAAGAAGAAAAAGAATGAACAAGCCTGCAAGAAGTATGGATTATGTAAAAAGACCAATCTACGTCTGATTGGGGTGCCTGAAAGTGAGGGGAAAATGGAACCAAGTTGGAAAACACTCTTCAGGATATCTCCAGGAGAACTTCCCCAACCTAGTAGGGCAGGCCAACATTCAATTCAGGAAATACAGAGAACGCCACAAAGATACTCCTCCAGAAGAGCAACTCCAAGACACATAATTGCCAGATTCACCAAAGTTGAAATGAAGGAAAAAACTTAAGGGCAGCCAGAGAGAACGGTCGGGTTACCCACAAAGGGAAGCCCATCAGACTAACAGCAGACCTCTCGGCAGAAACTCTACAAGCCAGAAGAGAGTGGGGGCCAATATTCAACATTCTTAAAGAAAAGAATTTTCAACCCAGAATTTCATATCCAGCCAAACTAAGTTTCATCAGTGAAGGAGAAATAAAATCCTTTACAGAGAAGCAAATGCTTAGAGATTTTGTCACCACCAGGCCTGCCTTACAAGAGACCCTGAAGGAAGCCCTAAACATGGAAAGGAACAACCGGTACCAGCATTGCAAAAACATGCCAAAATGTAAAGACCATTGAGGCTAGGAAGAAACTGCATCAACTAACAAAGCAAATAACCAGTTAATATCATAATGGCAGGATCAAGTTCACATATAACAATATTAACCTTAAATGTAAATGGACTAAATGCTCCAATTAAAAGACACAGACTGGCAAAATGGATAGAGTCAAGACCCATCAGTCTGCTGTATTCAGGAGACCATCTCACATGCAGAGACATACATAAGCTCAAAATAAAGGGATGGAGGAAGATCTACCAGCAAATGGAGAACAAAAAAAAGCAGGGTTTGCATCCTAGTCTCTGATAAAACAGACTTTAAACCATCAAAGATCAAAAGAGACAAAGATGGCCATTACATAATGGTAAAGGGATCAATTCAACAGGAAGAGCTAACTCTCCTAAATATATATGCACCCCACACAGGAGCACCCAATTCATAAAGCAAGTCTTAGAGACTTACAAAGACACATAGACTCCCATACAATAATAATGGAGACTTCAACACTCCACTGTCAACATTAGACAGATCAATGAGACAGAAAGTTAACAAGGATATCCAGGAATTGAACTCATCTCTGCACCAAGTGGACCTAATAGACATCTATAGAACTCTCCACCCCAAATCAACAGAATATACATTCTTCTCAGCACCACATCACACTTTTCCCAAATTGACCACATAATTGGAAGTAAAGCACTCCTCAGCAAATGTAAAAGAACAGAAATTATAACACTGTCTCTCAGACCACAGTGCAATCAAACTAGAACTCAGGACTAAAAACTCAATCAAAACCCTCAACTACATGGAAACTGACAATCCTCCTGAATGACTACTGGGTACATAACGAAATGAAGGCAGAAATAAAGATGTTCTTGGAAACCAATGAGAACAAAGATACAACATACCAAATCTCTGGGACACATTTCAAGCAGTGTGTAGAGGGAAATTTATAGCACTAAATGCCCACAAGAGAAAGCAGGAAAGATCTAAAGTTGACACTCTAACATCACAATTAAAAGAACTGGAGAAGCAAGAGCAAACACTTCAAAAGCTAACAGAAGGCAAGAAATAACTGATCAGAGCAGAACTGAGGAGATAGAGACACAAAAAACCCTCAAAAATCATGAATCCAGAGTTGGTTTTTTGAAAACATCAACAAAATTGACAGACTGCTAGCAAGACTAATAAAGAAGAAAAGAGAGAATTATCAAATAGATGCCAAAAAAATGATAAAGGGGATATCACCACAGACCCCACAGAAATACAAACTACCATCAGAGAATACTATAAACACCTCTATGCAAATCAACTAGAAAATATAGAAGAAATGGATAATTTCCTGGACACTTACACTCTTCCAAGACTAAACCAGGAAGAAGTTGAATCCCTGAATAGACCAATTGCAGGCTCTGAAATTGAGGCAATAATTAATAGCCTACCAACCAAAAAAAGTCCAGGACCAGATGGATTCACAGCTGAATTCTACCAGAGGTACAAGGAGGAGCTGGTACCATTCCTTCTGAAACTATTTCAATCAATAGAAAAAGAGGGAATCCTCCCTAACTCATTTTATGAGGCCAACATCATCCTGATACCAAAGCCTGGCAGAGACACAACAAAAAAAGAAAATTTTAGAGCAATATCCCTGATGAACATCGATGCAAAAATCCTCAATAAAATACTGGTACACCAGATTCAGCAGCACATCAAAAAGCTTATCCACCATGATCAAGTGGGCTTCATCCCTGGGATTCAAGGCTGGTTCAACATTCGCAAATCAATAAACGTAATCCAGCATATAAACAGAACCAAAGACAAGAACCACATGATTATCTCAATAGATGCAGAAAAGGCTTTTGACAAAATTCAACAGCCCTTATGCTAAAAACGCTCAATAAATTCAGTATTGATGGAACGTACCTCAATAATAAGAGCTATTTATGACAAACCCACAGCCAATATCATACTGAATGGGCAAAAACTGGAAAAATTCCCTTTGAAAACTGGCACAAGACAGGGATGCCCTCTCACCATTCCTATTCAACATAGTGTTGGAAGTTCTGGCTAGGGCAATCAGGCAAGAGAAAGAAATCAAGGGTATCCAGTTAGGAAAAGAAGAAGTCAAATTGTCCCTGTTTGCAGATGACATGATTGTATATTTAGAAAACCCCATTGTCTCAGCCCAAAATATCCTTAAGCTGATAAGCAACTTCAGCAAAGTCTCAGGATACAAAATCAATGTGCAAAAATCACAAGCATTCTTATACACCAATAACAGACAAACAGAGAGCCAAATCATGAATGAACTTCCATTCACAATTGCTTCAAAGAGAATAAAATACCTAGGAATCCAACTTACAAGGGATGTAAAGGACCTCTTCAAGGAGAACTACAAACCACTGCTCAGTGAAATCAAAGAGGACACTAACAATGGAAGAACATACCATGCTCATGGATAGGAAGAATCAATATCGTCAAAATGGCCATACTGCCCAAGGTATTTATAGATTCAATGCCATCCCCATCAAGCTACCAATGACTTTCTTCACAGAACGGGAAAAAATGGCTTTAAAGTTCATATGGAATGAAAAAGAGCCCGCATTGCCAAGACAATTCTAAGTCAAAAGAACAAAGCTGGAGGCATCACACTACCTGACTTCAAACTATACTACAAGGCCACAGTAACCAAAACAGCATGGTACTGGTACCAAAACAGAGATATAGACCAGTGGAACAGAACAGAATCCGCAGAAATAATACCACACATCTACAGCCATCTGATCTTTGACAAACCTGAGAGAAACAAGAAATGGGGAAAGGATTCCCTATTTAATAAATGGTGCTGGGAAAATTGGCTAGCCATAAGTAGAAAGCTGAAACTGGATCCTTTCCTTACTCCTTATACGAAAATTAATTCAAGATGGATTAGAGACTTAAATGTTAGACCTAATACCATAAAAACCTAGAAGAAAACCTAGGTAGTACCATTCAGGACATAGGCATGGGCAAGGACTTCATGTCTAAAACACCAAAAGCAACGGCAGCAAAAGCAAAAATTGACAAATGGGATATGATTAAACTCAAGAGCTTCTGCACAGCAAAAGAAACTACCATCAGAGTGAACAGGCAACCTACAGAATGGGAGAAAATTTTGCAATCTACTCATCTGACAAAGGGCTAATATCCAGAATCTACAAAGAACTCAAACAAATTTACAAGAAAAAAACAAACTTCCCCTCAAAAAGTGGGCAAAGGATATGAACAGACATTTCTCAAAAGAAGACATTCATACAGCCAACAGACACATGAAAAATGCTCATCATCACTGGCCATCAGAGACATGCAAATCAAAACCACAATGAGATACCATCTCACACCAGTTAGAATGGCAATCATTAAAAAGTCAGGAAACAACAGGTGCTGGAGAGGATGTGGAGAAATAGGAACACTTTTACACTGTTGGTGGGATTGTAAACTAGTTCAACCATTATGGAAAACAGTATGGCGATTCCTCAAGGATCTAGAACTAGATGTACCATATGACCCAGCCATCTCATTACTGGGGATATACCCAAAGGATTATAAATCATGCTGCTATAAAGACACATGCACACGTATGTTTACTGCGGCACTACTCACAATAGCAAAGACTTGGAATCAACCCAAATATCCATCTGTGACAGACTGGATTAAGGAAATGTGGCATATATACACCATGGAATATTATGCAGCCATATAAAAGGATGAGTTTGCATCCTTTGTAGGGACATGGATGCAGCTGGAAACCATCATTCTTAGCAAACTATCACAAGAACAGAAAACCAAACACCGCATGTTCTCACTCATAGGTGGGAACTGAACAATGAGATCACTTGGACTCGGGAAGGGGAACATCACACACCGGGGCCTATCATGGGGGGGGAAGGGGGAGGGATTGCATTGGGAGTTGTACCTGATATAAATGATGAATTGGGTGCTGATGAGTTGATGGGTGTAGCACACCAACATGGCACAAGTATACATATGTAACAAACCTGCACGTTATGCACATGTACCCTAGAACTTAAAGTATAATAAAAAAATTTTAAAAAAAGAAACATTTATAAGAAGGAGGGAATCCCACCTCATCCCATCTTCTAAGTATAAATCCTTTATTTAAGAGGTGAAATCATTTGCTGGTTGTTTATTTTTTGGTACAATCAGAAAATAGTGTGGGTTATTGAATTATGGGAGGCTTTGACTGTCTTTGGAGTCAGCTTAACATTTCAGAGATGGTGGATTAGTTTTCATATCCTATAATACAATGTATATTAAATGACAATATGGAGTCAGTCCTACATTTAATGTCTTGAACATTTTAAATTACTTCTATTCCCATGTTGTTTTTTAGTAGAATTGTTTCCTAAAGAAATCCACTCCTTGAACATGGCTCTCCCTGTCAGAACTGTGTGTACTCTGTAACATCTTTGGTTGTGGTAGTCCTGTTTTCCTAATAACTTGGTTACTGTGCTGTGAAAGATTAAAAATCTGAATATGTAGTGTACATGCTGTTCAGTTGTGAATTGGTGGGATGTATGTAACAGCTTATCAACATGTGAGGATGCTGGTACTTGATAGCCTCTTAAAGACAATTTGCTTCCAAATTCTAAGCTGGAAAGTCACAGGAATAACTTTAAAAAAAGGAATTACAATACATGGCTTTTTAGATTTTCGGTATGTACGTTAAGAATTGTGTATAAATTGAAATGTCCATACTGATCCTCAACCAATAAAATCTCAATTATGAAAAAAAAAAGAGATTTGCTTTTCCTGTTCACATTTATTTTTCTGTTAGTGTCATGCAAGTACCTGTTTTGTCCTCAGCAACAGCCATTGATCTAATGGAAGCAGTTGGTTCCAGTTTACATTTTCTATTCCTCCCCTACTTTTAACCAACTTCATCATGTCCCTGACATATATCAGCACCACCTGGCTGAGACCTCACACCAAAGGTCTGGGCCCCAGCTCTGTGAGTATCCTTCTCTGCATTTCATATGACCAGAACCTCCTTTCTTAAGACTGTTGCTGATTACAGCAGTTACTCTCAATTATGCTATAATTCCTACATTGCATAAATGAAAGTTTCCCATTCTCAACTAAGTTAGTTATGTAAATAAGTGTTCTCAGAGTTCAAATTTTTATAGGTAAAATTAAGAATGATGGATTGTAAAACCTGTCTCCATCAACACTGTCTTATGGATACATTAAGTAATTTGGGAGAAAACAGAAAATTCTATCAATGTCATTAAGATATGTATTTCCAAAAACCTTAGGCCTATGTTTAATAATTTATAAAATGTAAAGATTTTTCATATGGCCCTCATTAATGAATCCTTATAGTAATTTCAATACAAAACATTTTAACATTTTGAGCCTACAGTTATAGGAAATAAAACTAATCCCAATTTTTATACATATTATTTATAAGTAAGAGAGATTGACTATAATGATATATTTAAGGAAAAAAGAATATCTGGGGTAATGAACCAACTATGAGATAAAGCAATAATATTAAATTTCTGGCAGTTAAGAAAAACTTGTTCATGTATTTTTAATGAACAATGGCAAGTTAGAAATTGCTAGAGTAGAAAGTTTTTATAGGAGACATTTAAAATATTTATGTGAGTTTCATTTTAAAATGTCAATATTTACAATATACTGGAAATTACATCCTGCTCTACATTTAAACTTTTAACCATAATTTTTATATTCCAACTTAAAATTTTTAAAGCAGCATGTAGTGTTTTGAAAATTCTTTAGGGAATTTCCACAGAAAAATTTTGAAGTCCACTGGTTTTAAATTAATTTGAGAAGAGAAGAGAGTACAGTACTCTTAAGTCAAGAAAGAGAAGTAATTAACCCTGAGAGGAAACTTTTCTGGATGTGACCCTTCGTGCAAGGACTTGATGAATAGGTAACGTCATAGGATATGAGGGGATCTGGCTAGAGCATTGATGTCATTTTCTAAAAGGACTGCCTTCAGTGGTACATACCAGGGCAGTTACAGTAGGCCATGCTCAGAAGGGTCCTAAGCTTTGCTTAGTACTCTGCTATCATCGTCACAAAATTCTTCTTTTTCTCTTGGAACATGAGTTTGTAAGTGAAGTGCGATGGTATAAGTGTGTATATATGTGTCCACCACCATTATTTGCTCTACCATTCAGATAAATCTTTTCCAATATCTCATGAGCACAGAATTGTGGTGGACACACAATGACTGGAAATTTAAAGAGACTCATAGAAGTAAAAAGAAGAGAAAAAGAAGACAAGGAAAGAAGTGAAAAAGTAAGAGATCAGAATAGAGGAAAAGACAGGCTAGGTGTTTAATTTCAAATTTCCTTGAAAACTCATTAGAAAATTTCCCTTGCTCATTTTTTTTCTCAATTATCAACTGCTTCTTCTCTTTTCCTCAACAGATGGACCACAGATCAAATCCTTAGGGGATGCCACCTGGGTTTTCACACCTGCACATCACAGAAAGAGTCAATAAATAACCCCATTTACCAATCCCCTTGACTAAAGGAAGCAGAAATGCAGAGCTAAATGGAAGACATTTATTTAGCCCAGAAAACTGAGAAAGGACAAGACATTTCAACACGAATTACACATTCAGACCCTCCACTCTCTCATACCATACTCCCTTGAACCTGAAGAGAAGCACAGCTTTCACTTCCCTAAACAAAACTTTGCATCCAGATACACACCCCTTGCCAAAGCCACTGCACCATCACACTCTCTCTCACACAGCTTCACCCTCACACACACGGCTTTACACCGAGGTCCAAACTCTGCATGCTCCACCTGCCAATGCATGTCTCTTATGCAGATAAGTTCTTGAAATCAGATTTCTCAACAATATGTTCAGTGAATGAACTCACAGCTGAGTTATTGGCATCTAGGTCTAAGATGGGGACCCAGACTCAGGATCCTGAAACAAGTCAGGAAGGATGCCTGTATTGTGAACCTAAATGATACTCAAGCTCAATATCCATTTCCCACTGTTTTCTAAAGGGAAACAAATGGGACCTGCTCCTGCCTCAATCTTTCTGGTCCACACATCCTTAGATAATCACAGAGTAGCAGTTATCTTACAACAGTTATTTTAAATCTTCCTTAGAGGGCAAGAATAGGCCAGAAAGAAAGGAGAAAAGAATATGGTAGTGACTCCAGCTGTCTAAACTCTATCATCTAAGCTTCTTCCCCCTATTATCACAGGTCAGTGCCAATGCTGAGCCCAAAACCATCTAGTGTCATCACTAAAAATATCAATGCAATGCATTATGATAATATCTAATTTTATATAGTACTTCACAAAGACATGTGCTTACTTGATCTTCCCAATATTTCTTTAAGAAGCATTGGAGGACTTGTTTTCTTCGGTTTACTGGTGGGAGAGGTTAAGTGACCTGCCCGAGGACAAAAAGCCAGGAAGCAGCAAACCTGGGCCTTGGCTCTTGTCTTTGAACAACAAACCCGGTGGTATTACCACAGTACCATCTTGCCTCTGGCTAAATAAACATTATGTATGTACTATTTCAAAATATTCTTATGGGCAATGTGAGAATAAACCTGCCTTTTAAAAAGGTTTTTCTGCTCCAACAGATGCTATACAATATCAATATTCTTCATAGCTTTATAGGTATTGGTTGATTTTAGCATTTTCAGGTTTGACAAACTGGCACTATACAGATTGGCTACTCTTTCTCTGGCAATGAAAAGTACATCATCTACATAATCTGCAAAGAATATGGTACTCTATGATTTCAAAAAAAGAAGTCAGAAGCAGATTTCTCATCATAGCCCTCTGCCCCGACCAAAAGTAATGGAAGGTAGATCTCTGCTGTTCTCCCCTTCACTCTTAGTCCAGCAAAAGAAAAAGGATAAAAGAATGCACAGAACGAGGAACAGCTCCAGTCTCCAACTCCCAGCGCGAGCGACACAGAAGACTGGTGATTTCTGCATTTTCAACTGAGGTACTGGGGTCATCTCTCTAGGGAGTGCCGGACAATCGGTGCTGGTCAGCTGCTGCAGCCTGACCAGCGAGAGCTGAAGCAGGGCGAGGCATCGCTTCACCTGGAAGCGCAAGGGGGAAGGGAATCCCTTTTCCTAGCCAGGGGAACTGAGACACACAACACCTGGAAAATCGGGTAACTCCCACCCCAATACTGCGCTTTAAGGAAACAGGCACACCAGGAGAATATATCCCATACCTGGCCGGGAGGGTCCCATGCCCACGGAGCCTCCCTCACTGCTAACACAGCCGTCTGCAGCGATCTATCCGCAAGGCAGCAGTGAGGCTGGGGGAGGGGCGCCCGCCATTGCTGAGGCTTAAGTAGGTAAACAAAGCCGCTGGGAAGCTCGAACTGGGTGGAGCTCACAGCAGCTCAAGGAAGCCTGCCTGTCTCTGTAGACTCTACCTCTGCGGACAGCGCACAGCTGCAGTCCATTAGGGGAAAGAGCGGGGCACTTGCAGACGCAAATGACTCTGTCTGACAGCTTTGGGGAGAGCCGTGGATCTCCTAACGCGGAGGTTGAGATCTGAGAACGGACAGACTGCCTGCTCAGGTGGGTCCCTGACCCCTGAGTAGCCTAGCTGGGAGACATCCCCCACTAGGGGCAGTCTGACACCCCACACCTCACAGGGTGGAGTCACCCCTGAGAGGAAACTTCCAAAGGAAGAATCAGACAGGTACACTCGCTGTTCAGCAATATTCTATCTTCGGCAACCTCTGCTGCTGACACCCAGGAAAACAGGGTCTGGAGTGGACCTCAAGCAATCTCCAACAGAACAACAGACAGTCCTTCTGACTGTCAGACGGAAAACGATCAAACAGGAAGGACACCTATACCAAAACCCCATCAGTACATCACCATCATCAAAGACCAGAGACAGATAAAACCACAAAGATGGGGAAGAAGCAGGGCAGAAAAGCTGGAAATTCAAAAAATAAGAGCACATCTCCCCCTGCAAAGGAGCGCAGCCCATCGCCAGCAACGGATCAAAGCTGGTCAGAGAATGACTTTGACGAGATGAGAGAAGAAGGCTTCAGTCCATCAAACCTCTCAGAGCTAAAGGAGGAATTACGTACCCAGCGCAAAGAAACTAAAAATCTTGAAAAAAAGTGGAAGAATTGACAGCTAGACTAATTAATGCAGAGAAGATCATAAACGAAATGACAGAGATGAAAACCATGACACGAGAAATACGTGACAAATGCACAAGCTTCAGTAACCGACTGGATCAACTGGAAGAAAGAGTATCAGCGATTGAGGATCAAATGAATGAAATGAAGCGAGAAGAGAAACCAAAAGAAAAAAGAAGAAAAAGAAATGAACAAAGCCTGCAAGAAGTATGGGATTATGTAAAAAGACCAAATCTACGTCTGATTGGGGTGCCTGAAAGTGAGGGGGAAAATGGAACCAAGTTGGAAAACACTCTTCAGGATATCATCCAGGAGAACTTCCCCAACCTAGTAGGGCAGGCCAACATTCAAATTCAGGAAATACAGAGAACGCCACAAAGATACTCCTCCAGAAGAGCAACTCCAAGACACATAATTGCCAGATTCACCAAAGTTGAAATGAAGGAAAAAATCTTAAGGGCAGCCAGAGAGAAAGGTCGGGTTACCCACAAAGGGAAGCCCATCAGACTAACAGCAGACCTCTCGGCAGAAACTCTACAAGCCAGAAGAGAGTGGGGGCCAATATTCAACGTTCTTAAAGAAAAGAATTTTCAACCCAGAATTTCATATCCAGCCAAACTAAGCTTCATCAGTGAAGGAGAAATAAAATCCTTTACAGATAAGCAAATGCTTAGAGATTTTGTCACCACCAGGCCTGCCTTACAAGAGACCCTGAAGGAAGCCCTAAACATGGAAAGGAACAACCGGTACCAGCCATTGCAAAAACATGCCAAAATGTAAAGAACATCGAGGCTAGGAAGAAATTGCATCAACTAACGAGCAAAATAACCAGTTAATATCATAATGACAGGATCAAGTTCACACATAACAATATTAACCTTAAATGTCAATGGACTAAATGCTCCAATTAAAAGACACAGACTGGCAAACTGGATCAAGAGTCAAGACCCATCAGTCTGCTGTATTCAGGAGACCCATCTCACATGCAGAGACATACATAGGCTCAAAATAAAGGGATGGAGGAAGATCTACCAAGCAAATGGAGAACAAAAAAAAGCAGGGGTTGCAATCCTAGTCTCTGATAAAACAGACTTTAAACCATCAAAGATCAAAAGAGACAAAGAAGGCCATTACATAATGGTAAAGGGATCAATTCAACAGGAAGAGCTAACTCTCCTAAATATATATGCACCCAATACAGGAGCACCGAGATTCATAAAGCAAGTCCTTAGAGACCTACAAAGAGACTTAGACTCCCATACAATAATCATGGGAGACTTCAACACTCCACTGTCAACATTAGACAGATCAACGAGACAGAAAGTTAACAAGGATATCCAGGAATTGAACTCATCTCTGCACCAAGCGGACCTAATAGACATCTATAGAACTTTCCACCCCAAATCAACAGAATATACATTCTTCTCAGCACCACATCGCACTTATTCCAAAATTGACCACATAATTGGAAGTAAAGCACTCCTCAGCAAATGTACAAGAACAGAAATTATAACAAACTGTCTCTCAGACCACAGTGCAATCAAACTAGAACTCAGGACTAAGAAACTCAATCAAAACCGCTCAACTACATGGAAACTGAACAACCTGCTCCTGAATGACTACTGGGTACATAACGAAATGAAAGCAGAAATAAAGATGTTCTTTGAAACCAACGAGAACAAAGATACAACATACCAGAATCTCTGGGACACATTTCAAGCAGTGTGTAGAGGGAAATTTATAGCACTAAATGCCCACAAGAGAAAGCAGGAGAGATCTAAAATGGACACTCTAACATAACAATTAAAAGAACTAGAGAGGCAAGAGCAAACACATTCAAAAGCTAGCAGAAGGCAAGAAATAACTAAGATCAGAGCAGAACTGAAGGAGATAGAGACACAAAAAACCCTCCAAAAAATCAATGAATCCAGGAGTTGGTTTTTTGAAAAGATCAACAAAATGGACAGACCGCTAGCAAGACTAATAAAGAAGAAAAGAGAGAGGAATCAAATAGTCGCAATAAAAAATGATAAAGGGGATATCACCACCGACCCCACAGAAATACAAACAACCATCAGAGAATACTATAAATGCCTCTACACAAATCAACTAGAAAATCTAGAAGAAATGGATAATTTCCTGGACACTTACACTCTTCCAAGACTAAACCAGGAAGCAGTTGAATCCCTGAATAGACCAATAGCAGGCTCTGAAATTGAGGCAACAATTAATAGCCTACCCACCAAAAAAAGTCCAGGACCAGATGGATTCACAGCTGAATTCTACCAGAGGTACAAGGAGGAGCTGGTACCATTCCTTCTGAAACTATTTAAATCAATAGAAAAAGAGGGAATCCTCCCTAACTCTTTTTATGAGGCCAACATCATCCTGATACCAAAGCCTGGCAGAGACACAACAAAAAAAGAGAATTTTAGACCAATATCCCTGATGAACATCGATGCAAAAATTCTCAATAAAATACTGGCAAACCGGATTCAGCAGCACATCAAAAAGCTTATCCACCATGATCAAGTGGGCTTCATCCCTGGGATGCAAGGCTGGTTCAACATTCGCAAATCAATAAACGTAATCCAGCATATAAACAGAACCAAAGACAAGAACCACATGATTATCTCAATAGATGCAGAAAAGGCTTTTGACAAAATTCAACAGCCCTTTATGCTAAAAACGCTCAATAAGTTCGGTATTGATGGAACGTACCTCAAAATAATAAGAGCTATTTATGACAAACCCACAGCTAATATCATACTGAATGGGCAAAAACTGGAAAAATTCCCTTTGAAAACTGGCACAAGACAGGGATGCCCTCTCTCACCACTCCTATTCAACATCGTGTTGGAAGTTCTGGCTAGGGCAATCAGGCAAGAGAAAGAAATCAAGGGTATCCAGTTAGAAAAAGAAGAAGTCAAATTGTCCCTGTTTGCAGATGACATGATTGTATATTTAGAAAACCCCATTGTCTCAGCCCAAAATATCCTTAAGCTGATAAGCAACTTCAGCAAAGTCTCAGGATACAAAATTAATGTGCAAAAATCCCAAGCATTCTTATACACCAGTAACAGACAAGCAGAGAGCCAAATCAGGAATGAACTTCCATTCACAATTGCTTCAAAGAGAATAAAATACCTAGGAATCCAGCTTACAAGGGATGTAAAGGACCTCTTCAAGGAGAACTACAAACCACTGCTCAGTGAAATCAAGAGGACACAAACAAATGGAAGAACATACCATGCTCATGGATAGGAAGAATCAATATCGTGAAAATGGCCATACTGCCCAAGGTGATTTATAGATTCAATGCCATCCCCATCAAGCTACCAATGACTTTCTTCACAGAATTGGAAAAAACGGCTTTAAAGTTCATATGGAACCAAAAAGAGCCCGCATTGCCAAGACAATCCTAAGTCAAAAGGACAAAGCTGGAGGCGTCACGCTACCTGACTTCAAACTATACTACAAGGCTACAGTCACCAAAACAGCATGGTACTGGTACCACAACAGAGATATAGACCAATGGAATAGAACAGAGTCCTCAGAAATAATACCACACATCTACAGCCATCTGATCTTTGACAAACCTGACAAAAACAAGAAATGGGGAAAGGATTCCCTATTTAATAAATGGTGCTGGGAAAATTGGCTAGCCATAAGTAGAAAGCTGAAACTGGATCCTTTCCTTACCCCTTATACAAAATTAATTCAAGATGGATCAGAGACTTAAATGTTAGACCTAATACCATAAAAACCCTAGAAGAAAATCTAGGTAGTACCATTCAGGACATAGGCATGGGCAAGGACTTCATGTCTAAAACACCAAAAGCAACGGCAGCAAAAGCCAAAATTGACACATGGGATCTAATTAAACTAAAGAGCTTCTGCACAGCAAAAGAAACTACCATCAGAGTGAACAGGCAACCTACAGAATGGGAGAAAATTTTTGCAATCTACTCATCTGACAAAGGGCTAATATCCAGAATCTACAAAGAACTCAAACAAATATACAAGAAAAAAACAAACAACCCCATCAAAAAGTGGGCAAAGGATATGAACAGACATTTCTCAAAAGAAGACATCCATACAGCCAACAGACACATGAAAAAATGTTCATCATCACTCGCCATCAGAGAAATGCAAATCAAAACCACAATGAGATACCATCTCACACCAGTTAGAATGGCAATCATTAAGAAGTCAGGAAACAACAGGTGTTGGAGAGGATGTGGAGAAATAGGAACACTTTTACACTGTTGGTGGGATTGTAAACTAGTTCAACCATTATGGAAAACAGTATGGCGATTCCTCAAGGATCTAGAACTAGATGTACCATATGACCCAGCCATCCCGCTACTGGGTATATACCCAAAGGATTATAAATTACTCTACTACAAAGACACATGCACACGTATGTTTATTGCGGCACTATTCACAATAGCAAAGACTTGGAATCAACCCAAATGTCCATCTGTGACAGACTGGATTAAGAAAATGTGGCACATATACACCATGGAATACTATGCAGCCATAAAAAAGGATGAGTTTGCGTCCTTTGTAGGGACATGGATGCAGCTGGAATCCATCATTCTTAGCAAACTATCACAAGAAGAGAAAACCAAACACCGCATGTTCTCACTCATAGGTGGGAACTGAACAATGAGATCACTTGGACTCGGGAAGGGGAACATCACACACTGGGGCCTATCATGGGGAGGGGGAGGAGGGAGGGATTGCATTGGGGAGTTATACATGATATAAACGTCATGCACATGTACCCTAGAACTTAAAGTATAATAAAAAAAAATAAAAAGAAAAAAGGCAAAAAAAAAAAAGAATGCACAGAACACAAATCCTACAAAATTTTACCAAAGCACATATGACATAAAAATAACCTTCCTCTCACATTTTCTAAGTGCATCAAAAAGAAGGTTCACAGTAATAATATCAAGAGTTGAGGCAACGTTTAGAAGTTATAATAGTAAGAGTTCTAGAAATAGATGTATCTTTCCCATAAAAATGTGTTAATTATTTCTCCAGTTGTTCAGCCGTGTGTCCCTGGTGCCGTCAGCCTCAGCACCTGATGGACTCTGCTTGGGCTGAGCAATGAATTTGAGTCTGAACTTGCAGATCACCAGCAATGTGATTTCTTTCTTAAGCATCCCCCTCCAACTCAGAGTGAAAGCCAAAGTCCCTTCTGTGGCCTAAGGATCTAGCCTATCTTGCCTATGTTCCTTGCACGCCCACTTCTAGTCCTCCAGCACAATAGCCTCTTTGCTGCTTCCAACCTCATCAAGCAGGCCTGTGTGTCACAGTCTTCGCTTCGCACTTGCTGTCCCTCTGTCTGAAATGTTCTTCCTTCTGATATCTGCATGGCTAGCTCTTTTGACTCGGGTTTTGCTCAAATACTACCTTCCCAGCAAAGATTTCCCTGGATGTCTGTTACAAGCTCAATTATGTTGGTCTCCACACACCCACAAATTCATATGTCGAGGTCTTAATTAACCCTCAGCATCTCAGAATGTGACTCTATTTAAAGATAAGATCTTTAAAGAGGTGATAAAGTTTAAAAAAATGAGGTCACTAGGATGTTCCCTAATCCAATAGGCTGTTGACCTTATAACAAGGGGAGATGAGGGTACAGGCAGAGATGGGAGAACAGCTAAAGACACAAGGGGGGGTCATCTACAAGCCAAGGAAAAAGGACTCAGAAAGAACCAAACATGCCAGCATCATGATACCAGACTTCTACCCTCCAGAACTGTGAGAGAATACACTTCTGTTGCTTAAGCCTCTCAGTCAGTGGTGCTTTGTGGTGGCAGCCCTAGCAAACTAATACAATGCCCTAATTAGAATTTACCGCATTCCCACTCCCTCTTTCTGTTTTATTTTTTTAAAGCCCTTATCATTATCTAACATATATTTTACTTGTGCATTTTGTTTGCTATTTATCTGCCTTTGCTAAAACCTAAACTCTTTCATGGCAGGGATTTTTGTCTGCTTGTTCATTGCTGTTACCCCAGTTCCACACAGTGACTGGTCCATGGTATGTGCCCACTAAGTACTATTGGGTTATTGGAGACCCGAGAAGGAGGAGAGGGAAGAAATGTGGGGGCATTTGACAAGCAAATGATAGACTCTGCTTTGGGAGAGCATCTCTGGAAACTTCTTGACTCACTTATGAGATTAAGCAGCCACAAGCAGCTCTTTATCTTCTAATTTTGCCTAAGACATCCACACAGCCCACAATGGGCATCCCCTCCCCTGCGTTAATCATTGTTTCCCATCTCTCTTCTGCATTTTAAACCAAAGCAGAGGGTAGGAAGGCAGACGAGCTGAGCGTCTGGGCTAGATAGGAACCTATAGTACAGCACTGCACCAGCTGATGCCAATAACTTTTTCTTTGCTCTGTATCTTTTGTCTCATAACTTCCTAAACACCATCAGTCATCAGTTATCTTTGCTGCAGTAAAATATGTATGTGTTTCTTTGTATTGCAGTCCTAGGTGCTCTGTTATGGTAGGAATCAATAAGATGTCTCCTGTTCTTACAAAAAAAAAACCTCAATGCAAATAAAGGGGACTCCCTAATTCCACCTCTTTGGAGCTCAGATAATGAGTAAAGATACTGCAGCACTAGGAATTGATGTTAGAGAAAAAGAAGATATTCACCTAATTTGAAAGAGATAGGAATTCAAGTATTGGACATATTAAAGGACAGTAGGGCGAGGCAAAAACACCAAACTCTGAATCTGGAGACATGAGACCTAACCATAGTTCTGCAAATAAAATGCCTCATGATCTAAATTACATCAGTTCACTTCTCTGGGCTTGGCCTTTTCATTGATTAGGGATGTGAATGATAACTGTACTCTCTTTTATCCAGAGTATATGTTGTTACAATATAAACATCTTATATTTTTAGGAAAAAATAGGGGAATTATTCTGGGTATACAAATGTTTAATTCCATGAATAGTCATCTTTAGTCAATGACAAAATTTTGTGAAGTTAGGTCAGATGGTGTCATTCCCAATTTAAAGACAAAAACTAAGGCACAAAAAAGGCTTTGGAAATTTTTTCAATGCCACATAGTAAGCAGACAGAAAATCAGAGAATGACTACATTCATTGCCCTTTCTAAATTGAGACTGCCCAGAGAAGTAAGAGATTTGTTCAAAGTCACAAACCAATAATATTACAGAATCAGGGCTAAAATTCAGATTTCTTGGCATTTCTACTCAGAATTCTTTTAGGGATACATGCTATTGAGACAATGTGTATAATACTAGCTATCCCTCTACAGCAAGAACAGAATCCCCTTCTAGTCCCTTTATGGGTGGCAAATCCAGAATACCTAACTTTTTATATCTGCCTCTAATAGCACTTGCCATAATGATCTGACCTCACATCCAGCCATTATACTGGTGAATTGGAGGACTATACACTGACTTTGCCATAGTTGAGTGCAGTATCCTCAACAAGCATATCTTATTTATCTCACACTTCCTTCTGGTATACCCATGTGAATGCTCAAATTGCTATATATAGTCAATCATGATATGAAAGCATATTCAGGTTGCCTAGCCTCTTCATAGGCACTTTAGATACATATGATATTTATCACATATATGATATATATATACACACACACACAAACTAAGGCACAAAAAGGCTTTGGAATTTTTTCCAATGCCACATAGTGAGCAGACAGAAAATCAGAGAATGTCTACATTCATTGCCCTTTCTAAATTGAGACTGCCCAGAGAAGTAAGAGATTTGTTCAAAGTCACAAATCAATATATATATACATACACATATATGTACATATACACACGTGTGTGTATGTATATATATACACATACACAAAAGTGATTTGGTGTATATTTGGCACATAACAGAAAAAAGTCAATACATCATTATATCATTAATTCAAAACATCAATGGCATGTTACTAAGAATGATCAGAATTTAGTCTTTATTGAAGTTGTCAAAATGTCTAGGTACAGACAGTCATGGGCAGCGTAGAGGTTACGGTTGCATAAAGACATAGTTCTAACCCAACAGAATTTTGTAAGATAGTGGAAGTAGGAAAAATACAAAATTGGAGATTACCAAAGACCGGTTTAGAAAGGGAAGGCCTCTGGGAAACAGGGAAACTTGTATTAAAACTTAATAGAGAAGAGGAAAATAAAGGAATGAGACTCCCTAGGTAGGAGAAAAGGCATGAATGAGAGGTAAGAAACATCCCATGATGTGGATGGACTAGAGATCAATAAATGATGTGCAGGATGTGGAGGAAGACAAGTCTGGAAGGGTCAGTTTGAGAAGATTAATAAATACTTAGCTTGGTGCTTTGGATATAGAACTCAAAACATCATTGTACAATATAGAAATTAGCAGAAGGTTTTAAAATGAATTATATGTGATAGTCATTTCAGATGCTTGTACAAGTGAAAAACAAACTTTTTTTCTGAGTCTAAAGAAGATTATTTCACAGAAGGATCTTTGTTTTATATAAATCAACCAAATATTTGATATTACAGGGCAATCATAACAATACTACTCAGAAAGAGTCCTTCATTTGCCAGGAAGAATGTCAGATTCCAACCTCAGTGATAACCATCTTCCAGACACCTTCTTAACAGGGATCCCAGGGCTGGAGGCTGCCCAATTCTGGACAGCCATCCCTTTCTGTGCTATGTATCTTGTAGCACTGGCTGGAAATGCTGCCCTCATCCTGGTCATTGCCTTGGACAATGCTCTTCATGCATCTATGTACCTCTTCCTCTGCCTTCTCTCACTCACAGACCTGGCTCTCAGTTCTACCACTGTGCCCAAGATGCTGGCCATTTGGTGGCTTCATGCTGGTGAGATTTCCTTTGGTGGATGTCTGGCTCAGATGTTTTGTGCCCATTCTATCTACGCTCTGGAGTCCTCGATTCTACTTGCTGTGGCCTTTGCTAGATATGTGGCTATCTGTAACCCATTAAGATATACAACCATTCTCAACCATGCTGTCATAGGCAGAATTGGCTTTGTTGGGATATTCCATAGTGTGGCTATTGTTTCCCCCTTCATCTTCTTGCTGAGGCGACTCCCTTACTGTGTTCACCGTGTCATGATACACACATACTGTGAGCATATGGGCATTGTCCGACTGGCCTGTGCCAACATCACCATCAATATTGTCTACGGCTGACTGTGGCTCTGCTGGCCATGGGACTGGATTCCATCCTCATTGCCATTTCCTATGGCTTTATCCTCCATGCAGTCTTTCATCTTCCATCTCGTGACACCCAGCACAAAGCTCTGAGTACCTGTGGCTCCCACATTGGAGTCATCCTGGTTTTCTACATCCCTGCCTTCTTCTCCTTCCTCCCCCACCACTTTGGTCACCACCAAGTACCCAAGCATGTGCACATCTTTCTGGCTAATCTCTATGTGCTGGTGCCTCCTGTGCTCAATCCTATTATCTATGGAGCTAGAACCAAGCATATTTGGAGCTGACTTCTAAAACTGCTTCACCTGGGGAAGATGTCAATATGAATTCTGAGCAGAAGTTGGAGATTAAAAAAAAATGTGTAGGATAGCTGTCTAGATACATTTACATGGACACACACTGATGATGTGAAAGGAATGCTTTGACATGGCAGGAAGCTCTGAAAGGAAGAGAAATAGCAAGATGAATCGGAGCTATCAATGATCACATTGAACATACCTTTTTCTGGAGGCTCCTCGGGGAACTCTGAATACCCCAGAAAGGTGATAATATTCTCACACTTGTCTCAAAAGTGTCTATGACTTACTAAGGAGAAAGTCAATTCCTGGTCTTCAGAGGCATCTAGATTTAAGGGCAGGAATATTCTCCTGAGAGTCCAAGTGAAAAAGAGAAGATTTGGAGTGAATTTGAGTGTGAATTCCATCACTTTGAGTATTGATGTATTGGTTTAAAGCACAAAGTATAAAGTCAGAGTGCCTGCATTTGAATCTTGACTGCTCTACTTGTGACCTTGAGCATGTTTGAAATGTTTCTGTGCCTCAGTTTGGCCAACTGTTAAATGGGGATAATAATAACATCTAACTTTGAATGTTGTAGTGAGAAATAAGTAAGTTAGAAAACTGAAGACAGTGACCAACATGTAAAGCACTCATTAAATAAATATAAAATGAGAAAGTTATGTAACCTCTCTAAACATTACTAGTAAAGATAGTTAACCTATATAAAACTTTTTTTACATTACCTCACATCACAGGGTTATTGTGATAATTATATTAGATAACAATTCTATAATATTTTAAAAGTGCTGGAGATATGACTGGTACTTAATAAAATTGTATTTTCTTTCACTCCTCCCACACTCATCCATTTTGAGGTCTCTTTCCTTTTGGTCATAAAGTTATCCCTTATTAAGAATTCACAGGAGCCAGCCCCAAATCTATTGGGAGAAAAACTGAGTGTTGGAAGAGAAGCTAAGGCAGGGCTTGCATGACTGACATGTCTGACATAATGTAAAAGTCTTGGAACATGTCTGGGGGCCAGGATCTAAAACCATTTGTGGCCTTTGGAATACCAAGCTCTGTGCTAAAGGGTGGAAGGCTACCCTGATGCACCATAATCTAAGCCCAGGGCATAAAACCCCTCGTGGCTTGGATAGAATCCAGGGCTCATGGCTCTGGAATGTGTCTAGACTTGCTGGCTCTTTGCTCCTTGCTCTCCCGGGATCGATTGTGTCTTGAGTTAAAAGAACCTGCTCTCTGTTATCTCAAGTAGCAGAGCATATGCTAAACATTCACAACTGTAAATCATGTGCTTAATGCAATGCACCCTTTTGTCCCCCCACATTCTCACCATCTGTTTCTTTGTTTGATCACCCATGAATAGTCTGGGCTTCCAGAGCTCGGGGACTTCACTGCCTTCACAATCGCGATGGCCCCCTGGTCCCACTCTCTCTCTGAAACTGTCTTTTTCTTAATCCTTCGACTCTGCTGGACTTCATCAACCCCATGACCTGGTGTTGGGTCTGATCACCCCAACACAAATCCAAGTTCCTTTTTTAATAGTAATGCTTTAGTAATCTCAGCTCTGAAATAAGTCCACCCATCTCCTTCCAACTCTTCAGAGAGATGATCGTTGTTATTTGCATTATAAATTAAAAGCCTGTCATTCGGGGAGACTAATAGCCTAAGGTTATGACATTTATTGACAATATCTCATACATTGTCCAGTATTTTATTATGCAAAGATTATGAGATCTGTATGCAGATGACCATAGACTTATCTACTAGCTGCGTGAATTAGGGTATCCCACTTTACTGCCCTCAGCCTTAGTAAAGTGTTTATTATAATCTCAGAAACAAAGCAACCATTCAATTCCGATTGCTGGCAGTTGGTAGTATTCAGCTAATAATTCTTAAAGTTATAAAGGTATGCTAAGTTTTATTATAGCTGCCTGATTTAATCTGCAGTGTTCATTTATTTGCTTTTGAATTGATAACCATTTTAATACTTCATCAGACTAGGCATTTCATCTGTTCCTTGCACATAATTAATAAGCACTCAATAAAACATTACGGGAAAAGTGTTAGAGATTATACTGGTATGTATCATAGTCTTGGTTGATTTAATGAATAAATGATGTCTTCATTATGCTAATGTGTTGGATAATGAAAATGTATGTCTAGCACAGTGTCTGGCACACAGTAGGTATTCAGTAATTTGATTCTTGTTTATATTACACTGAGGCTGTTCTGATATAGTCACACCCACAAGAATCAGGACAAAGAGTATTTTCATCTAGAAAAGCAATTCCAGGAAAAAGTTTCACAAGTTCATGGGTAAGACAAGAGGATAAGTGTCAGCTGTGACCATGGAGAGCTCCTAGTTCAGCTGTGGAGGTAAATTCATGCACAAGGAGCTGTCACAGGTCAGGGACAGTCATGTCTTGGCCCAGAGGAGCTCAGAGGAGAATGATCAGAGGTGTGGAACAGATTGGAAGAGGAGGAGGTACCAGAAAATGGTGCAGGAAGGAGACAGCAAGGAGGATTACTGAAAGAGCTTGAGGAAGCTAGGGGTGATTACATTTTGAGGGATCCTCAAAATCCAGGCCCAGATGAGAAGACACAGGCAGCCCTTACAAATTTTATAAGTCAGTCTCCACTGAAATATTGATGGATCAGTCTCAATCAGTTGTTACTGAAGTTTGAAATAAAGCAATGCAAATGACTAACACAGAAAGACAGGATTTCCCAAGGTGAAACTTCCCTGATTACCACATCCCAGTGTTCAGCATCATCTTTCCCTAAAAAGGCATAAAATATGGTTTTACCCATGCACTAAAAAGAAATTCAGCTTTTGAGTATAGATAGATGTCACCAACCCTAGAGCATGTGCAAATCATTTAGACTGCTGCATGAACCTGATCCTGCTAGAGCCTTAAACAGTCCTTCTCCTGGACCACTTTGAGAAATGAGTTCACAGTTTGGCACATAAATCAGTGCAATTGCCAAATTGCAAAGAAGAGTTAACAATAAGCCTAACCTCAGAATCTTGTCCTATTAGGTAAACTTGTTCCTTTGTCCCCAAGTCTAGCCGTTTCAATCTGTGCTGAGGAAGACTCTCTGAATTCAATTTTAAGTAATTCAGCACTGGTAAGGCCCTGAAGAACTACCCCGCCAAGTTCTCCCCAATTCCATAGCACATCTCCAGAACCAGAATGCACCTCACCCCACCAAGTCTGTCTCTCTCTCTCTCACAAAATAAACATAAACACACACACACACACACACACACACACACGCACACACACAATTTTCTTGTATATGTAGGATTCCAAAAAAAAAAAAAATTCTTCCCTCTGAGTGAGAAGAAACGGTTTTCTCTCTTCCATCTCACTCCATGTTATTTGACTTTATTCTGATGTGCTAACATTGGTTCTCAGCAGCACAGAGACATTCAATTTGCTATTATAAATATATTAATAGATAATTTCTTCATTGTGATTTAGATTATTCTCTTAATTTTTTCTAACTGAGATTCTAAATTCCCAGTTGAAACTTAATTTGTACCTTTCTCCGTGTAAGGGCAAGCAAGATAAGACACGCTTTCTATTCACTTGTTTCAAGGGAATTGATGGATTCTGACTACGGAGCAGCACAGAGCCAAGATCACAAACTCTGGAATCCAAGAGCTCTGGTCCCTACATCTTTGTTAATCAGGAGCTATGTGACCTTAGGAAAATTACAGACCTTCTCTGTGCTTGCTTCTTCCTCTGTATAATGTTACATAACCTGTACTGGTGTTTAAAAAAATCAATGTAGTTGCTATGTCAGGAGTAGAGCAAAAAATAATGGGGAACTAGCGTAGTAACAATGAATCTGCTTAGAATGCTATTGCAATGCCAGCAATTTTCACAGAGTGGTAGCAATGAACATGGTTATAAGGAGTCTGATTCTGGGTATATTTTGAAGGTTACACCAACAGCACTTTATAGCAATTGACTTTCATCAAGAGAGAGAAGTCAAGGATGCCTGTAAGGTTTTTGGTCAGAACAACTGGAAGTGTGGATTTGCCTTTATTTGTTTGAAGACAAGGAAGACAGGCAGGTTTGTGGAAGAAAATAATTAGTTCATTATCTCTAAGGTATCCCAGAGGAAATATCTCATACGTTTGACTACAAAAGTCAATCATTCAGTGAGGAGTCTAGACTAGAAATATAAATTTGGAACTCATCAATATATACATGGTATTTAAAGTCATGCAACTGGGCAAAAACACCAAGGAAATGAGATACAATAGAAAGATAAGAACTCCAAAGTGAAGAAGTCAGAGAGATAAGAAGGAATCAACAAAGGAAAGTAGGAGGTAAAGGTCTTTGAGGGATGAGTTCATTTGAAAGTGTGTGATGTCTAGGAATATAAGGGGAAGTGTTTCAAGAAAAAAGAGGAAGAAACCAACCACATCAAACACAAGAATTACTCAAATATGGCTGTAAGGCATGAAGAATGACTGAAAAATGACCACAGTATCCAGCAATGCAGAGATTTTTGGCTACCCTGGAAAGCATGGTTTCAAACTTCAGAGTGATATGGGCAAGGCTTAGTATAGTAGGGTTAAGGGAAAAAGAGGAAAGAAACTTGTGTCAGTGAGCATGAACAACTATTTGAGTAGTTACTCTGGCTGTAAAGGTGATCAGAAAAATGACTTGGTAGACAGAGGAAAAGGGGGACGGAAGACATTGGTTTTTCTTGCTTTTGTTAGTGTATTCTTTTTAAAATTAGAAAATAACAGGATATCAATTAATGGAAATGAATCACTGGAAAAAAAAAGTTCAATTATACAGGAAAGAGAGGAAGACTGTTCTTGAATAGGTAAGTGTAGAAGGAATCTAGCATTTTTGTGAAATAGTTGCATTTAGTAATTCCATCTACAGCAGCAGGAGAGCAGGTAGAATATATTGCCACTTATGCACATAAGTGGGTGGATGTGGAGGTGTGAATTTGTGAATATTCTTTCTCACTGTATCTGTTCTTTCAGTGAAATGGGAAGTAAAGTCTCCAGGCAAACATGAGAATAGAAAAAGAGGTGTTATCATCTGCGTGAGCCAGGAAAAGTTGTAAAAGAATATGCGATCCCCCAAGGACAGCAGCGTAGATTGAGAAGACCAATGACAAAAAAAAAAAATCCACAGGCTGTGCTACTAGTGTTAAGCCTCACAAAGAACATTTTTTTTTTTTTTTATACTTTAAGTTCTAGGGTACATGTGCATAACGTGCAGGTTTGTTACATATGTATACTTATGCCATGTTGGTGTGCTGCACCCATCAACTCGTCAGCACCCATCAATTCATCATTTATATCATGTATAACTCCCCAATGCAATCCCTCCCTCCTCCCCCCTCCCCATGATAGACCCCAGTGTGTGATGTTCCCCTTCCCGAGTCCAAGTGATCTCATTGTTCAGTTCCCACCTATGAGTGAGAACATGCGGTGTTTGGTTTTCTCTTCTTGTGATAGTTTGCTAAGAATGATGGTTTCCAGCTGCATCCATGTCCCTACAAGGACACAAACTCATCCTTTTTTATGGCTGCATAGTATTCCATAGTGTATATGTGCCACATTTTCTTAATCCAGTCTGTCACAGACGGACATTTGGGTTGATTCCAAGTCTTTGCTATTGTGAATAGTGCCGCAATAAACATACGTGTACATGTGTCTTTGTAGTAGAATAATTTATAATCCTTAAGGTATATACCCAGTAGTGGGATGGCTGGGTCATATGGTACATTTAGTTCTAGATCCTTGAGGAATTGAGGAGGCAGGCTAAGAAATATCCATTGGATTTGGCAATTAGGAGGCCAATTGCTGATGTTAGGGAAGGTGATTTCCATGGAACAGGAGGGCAAATCCAGAAGCCAGTGGCAATAGTTAGAAAAATTAATCTGAGGAATATGAGATAGCGAGTGCAGGGAAACATTTCCAAGACTGGAATGTGCAGGAAGAAAGGATGTCCTACAGAGAAGAAAACACAGATGAGAAAAGTCTAGTTTATTTAACGGTGACAGAGGATGACAGGAACTGTACAACTCTGATCAGAACGGAGCCTACCTCATGAGCCTGTTGAGCCAGGGTCCTTACAGCCTGATGCAGAGTCTCCTGGGCTGAGTGTGGAATGGGCACATGTGAAATGATGCCTCATACTGCCCACTAGACTCTGGACCCTGCTACTCATAAGCAAGTGATGCCTTCAGTACCCAGCCTATACAGCCTATCTTGAAGGAATTGAACAGCAAGAAAACACCCAGGGAATCACAAGAGTAGTGGCAATGACAGATGAGGCCCTTGATTTTCATCAGGAATGGCCCCACTTTCCTCTTCCCTTCCCATGTGGGGAGATGCTGTAAATGAAATTGGACAGATTCTGTGAAATTTAATCCTATCATTGTGGGGAGCAGGCTTTCAGATGTGTTTTGGGAAATTAAAGCATTCACTGAGCATCACAGATATCAATTACTGATATTCACCAATTAAACGTGAGGTAGGAGAGTTTTTGGAGCACAGAAAGGGAGAGATAACTACTTTGATGAGTATCTATGTGGAAAGTAATGTGCTGCATGTTAAATATAAATATGTGTAGCTTTACATAAATCTTTGCTAATACCCAATAGATAGTATCAACATCATCTTATAGATGGGAAAACAGACTCAGAGTTTCAATGACTTTAATGACGGACACTTACTAGCCCCAGCTATATTCTAAGCAATCTCTGCTAAGATATTCACATATTTAATCCTTACAATAATTCTAAACCATAACTCTTATTTCTTTTCTCTATTAATTAGGTAAACATGACTAAAGATGTCAAGCAACCCATAGAAGGCCATTCAAGTAACATAGATAGTGCTTCAGTTTGAAGTTAGGACATTTTTCTTTCTCCAAAGCTCATGCTCTTGAGACTGAAAAGATGGAAATAGAAGTTTCATTCAAGATTTGAAAGAAGGGAACCTATGTGTGTGGCAAATTGGGAAAGGTATTTGGCTTCTCCCAGTCCTGTGTGTGTGAAGGGTGGGAGAATTTTGCATCAGACTCAAGACCAGTTCCTGAGGCAGGAGTGCTCAGTGAGTCTAGCACAGTAGTCCCCGCTTATCTGCAGTTTTGCTTTTTATGGTTTCAGTTACATGTGCTCAGCCACAATCTGAAAATAAAGCACAAAATTCCAGAAATAAATATTCACATAAATTTTATCACAGTATATTGTTATGATTATACTATTTTATGTTATTTTTAATCTTAATGGGCCTAATTTACAAATTTCAGTTTATCATAAGTTTGCATGTAGAGGAAAGAAACAGTATACATAGGGTTCAGCACTATCCACTGTTTCAGTCATCCACTGGAGGTCTCGAAATATTTACTCTGCAGATAAGAAGGGACGGCTATATTTCACAGGAATGTTGTGTAAGGCACTGTGGCCCAGGCAAAACTTAGCAGAGGCTACTGAAACTGAAAACCTGCCTAGGTGGGTGTAGCTTAAATTTTCAGGTAGGGTTTCTCTTTTGTTCCACTTAGGAAGAATCTACTGCCTCTCCCAAAAGATTGCAGCTACAGCCTTTCTATTTGTCTCTCTACCATTAATCTTGCTACCCTCCAATCTCATTTTTTAACTTTGATATAAAATGTAAATTGGACTATGTCATCCCCTGCTTCAAACCTTCAAAGGCCCCCACTGCCTTCAGGGTACACTCCCAAACAAGTGAGACTGTTACATAAAGCATAGCCGTCATCACAAAATTCTAGCCACACTGATCATACAGTTTTCCAACACACCAGACAGTTGAACCTCCATTCCTTTGTCCATGCTGTTTCCTCTACCTGGGATGCCTTTCTGGCTTGTTCACCTGGCAAATGGTTGCCTGCTACCCACCTTATAGGACACTGATTTAACATCACCTCTTCTATGATCATTCCCTCCTTTGTAATCTTGGGACTAGGCTGGTAATACTTGGGACTAAGCCTGGAATATAACAGGTGCTAATTGTTGAATGTTAGTGAATGCAGTAAGAAAGATATGGACTCAACCTAGTTGTCCATCAGTGGATGATTGGATAAAGAAAATGTGATATATATGCACAATGGAATACTATTTAGCCATCAAAAATAAAATGTCTTTTGCAGCAATATGAATGGAACTGGAGGCCCTTAAGTAACTCAGAAACAGAAAAACAAATACCATATGTTCTCACTTATAAGTAAAAGCTAAATAATGTATACACATGGACCTGAAGAGTGGAATAATAGACATTAAAGACTCAGAAGGGTGGGAAGATATAATTGGGGTGAAGGATAAGAAGTTTCTGAATGGATACAATGCATATTATTCAGGTGATGGTTACACTAAAAGCCCAGACTTCACCACTACCCCACATATCCATGTACTAAAACTGCACACAAACCCCTAAAATTTACACAAATTTTTAAAGATAAATTAGTAAATGAACATTTATTTTAATAGACAAATAAATTCATGCTGCTTATTAGGATGCCAGCCTGCAACTAGCAACAAAGTTAAAACTCTTTATTTTTTGAAGGAGTAAATGCTAAAGGGACCAAATAGCATAATAACTTCGGAAAGACAGAAAAATCATACAATGAAGCTGGAGGCAAGAGTGGGGGTCAGTGGTCAATGCCTTTGTAACATCTGTTCTGCTCCTAGATGCATCTTTGTAGGCCCCACGCCTGCTGTTCTAAGTCCTGGCTTCATTTAACCAAAAAGTTCACCTTGCAATACAAATACTTACCAAGAATACTCACAATGATAATCTCCTGCTATGAACCACACATTAATTCTGGAAGAAAAATGAGGTTTAGTGACCCAAGATGTTATTGTAAGAAGCAGGACCAGAATTCAGAACTCTGGACTTCCACAGCAAGATTGAAAATGGACCCATCTGGGCACTAGATTTACCAGATCATAGAGCTGTAAGACACTTGAAGTACTGATAAGGAAATCTGAGTTCATGAGTGGCAAAGGGATGTGTCCAGTACTAGAAGCCATAGAACAGGAATTAAAAGAAATTAAAGAATGTGTAAGCAGAAACTCAGTTGTGTGTAAGAAAACTCAATTCCTCCTGAGGAAGAGAAAGATCTGGAGTCCTTTAAAAATTAACTGTCTGTTTTTCTGTGGCTAGTGAGCCTTATCTCTCCTCCTTTCCCAGGCATTGTGAAGACCCTGTTTCTCTAGCTGTGCAGCTGCAAGGTAACTAGACAGATAAACTCAAGCTATAAAACATGTTTTTCCTTGGAAAGTAAGAAATGATGTAATGCATGTCTCAATTAATTGAATAACTGTCTTTGTTTCTTGCTTCTGTAATATGCTTCCCCCTGCACAGATCTCCCCCTACCCCACAAAATGCTTAAAAATCAACTCTGTTCAGGGCTCAGTCCTTTGGATGTTAATCCAACTGGGCCAGTGCACCTAAATAATATCCTCCTCAACCCATCGGTCTCTCTGATTCCTTCTCAATCCCACTACAGCCAAGTCCCATAGTTTGTAACACAGTGTTTCTCTTTCCCACTTATGAATTTATCAATGATCCCTCATAGTTTTTATACTCTCCTCATCTTCTATCTCAGATTGATAGGTTAAGCCAAATCCTTTCCCAAGTGAAGAAGTCTCACAAAGAGATTTGACTCCAAATCTGTTTGGTGCTAGTCCCATAGATGACTAGGTTCAGTAAAGGAGGCTGCAGCAGACAGAGATTAACCAGAAAGACGTGCACATGCTTGGGGACCCAGTGGTGGCCAAAGCTGTGGTTGAGAAATGTGAAGGCAGGGATGTAGAAAACCAGGATGATGCCAATGTGGAAGCCACAGGTACTCAGAGCCCTGTGCTGGGCATCACAAGATGGAAGATGAAAGACAGCATGAAGGATAAGGCCATAGGAGATGCCAATGAGGATAGAATCCAGTTCCATGACCAGCAGAGCCACAGTCAGCCCATAGGACAATATTGACAGTGATGCTGGCATAGGCCAGTCAGGCAATGCCCATGTGCTCACAGTAAGTGTGTGTCAAGACACAGTGACCACAGTAGGAGAATCACCTCAGCAAGAAGATAAAGGAGGAGACAATAGCCACACTACGCAATATCCTAACAAGGCAAATCCTACCTATGACAGCACGGTTGAGAGTGGTTGTAAATCTTAATGGGTTACAGATAGCCACATATCGATCAATGACCATGGAAAGAAGGACTGAGGACTCCAGAGCATAGATAGAATGGACGCAAAACATCTGCGCCAGGCATCCACTAAAGGAAATCTCACCAGCATGGAGCCACAAAATGGCCAGCATCTTGCGCACAGTGGTAGAACCGAGAGCCAGGTCAGGAACTGAGAGAAGGCAAAGGAATGGGAACATGAGTGAAGGAAGGGTATTGTTCCTGGAAATGACCAGGATGAGGGTAGCATTTCCAGCCAGTCTCGCCAGGCACATGGCACAAAAAAGGATAGAAATCCAGATAAAGGCAGCCTCCAGCCCTCGAATTCCCATCAAGATAAAAGTTTCATGTAGGCTACCACCACTGATATTGAAGGCTATCAGGATACCCATTTGATGTCAGCAGACACTGCAGCAACTACTGCAAGATAAAAAATAAACAGCACAGTCCATTATTATAGCACCTGTTCTCTCTCTAAGGCAAAAGATGCTTCACAGGTGCCTCCATTCAAATACCCATTAAAGAATTATTCTGCTCCCATCACCTTGCTTTGACCATGACTGTGTTTGAGAATCTAACATATTTCCAAAACGTCTTCTAGATTTTTCTTTCCTGTTTCCCTCTCCCTCTCTAGTGTCTCAGTTAGAAAAAGTGACAGAGGCCAGTGCATAATGTCATCATCCCACAGGACCAAAATCAGCAGTCACATGGAAGGGAAACCAGATGCTTTTTCTTAAAGTGGTGGACACTGCTATTTTCGGCCAGTGAAAATTCCTGGCAGTCCTGTGGGGTCTTGACAGACACTCTGATGATGTATGATGATGGCTCTTGACAAGATATCAGCTGGCTGTCCCCTGCTTCTTCTCTAGCCCAAGGCATACTTTTCTGGGAACAGAATGCAGGGTCACCTGAGGACACTGTGGGACACAGACCTGTGGAAGCCTAGATGTGGCACTGAGCACACCTGGGTACAGGGATCAGGAGATGTCCAGTGATGTTCTCTCATCCACATCCTGTTGGTACCCTGCAGCCACCTGGCTCCCATAGGGATGGCAGCTGTTCTTGTCCTGGGCCAGCCTTAGGGGAATAGGGGATATGATGTCAGTGATGAGGTTATAGTTGAAAAGCAGACCTGAATGGATGAAGGGAAGGGGATCCCCTGCCTGAGATTGAATTTTTTTTTTTAGACAGAGTTTTTTGCTCTGTTGCCCAGGCTGGAGTGCAGTGGCACAATCTCAACTCACTGCAACCTCTGCCTCCCAGGTTTAAGTCATTCTCCTGCCTCAGCTTCCTGAATAGCTGGGATTACAGGTGCATCCCACACGACTGGCTAATTTTTGTATTTTTAGTAGAGATGGGATGTCACCATGTTGACCAGGCTGGTCTCAAACTCCTGACCTCAAGTGATCCACCCACCTCAGCCTTCCAAAGTGCTGAGATTACAGGCATGAGCCACCGCACCCTGCCAGACTCTGTCTGTTATTTGCTTTAAACAGCAACAGAAACAAAATAAATGTCTTTATCTGGAAACATGTTTTACATCAGCCTGTTCCACTGTTGAAAAATCCTACTATTTGAGTTTGATAAAGGAATATGGCTAAATGGAAAAGACATTGATCCTAAGAGCTAGCTTAGGAAATATTGATTTCAGTCACCTATCTTCCACTAAATTACCATACACTGGCCATGGCCCAGCCAAGGTCTCGAGTCCTTGTTCACATAGGAACAGAATGAAGATATGTATAATTGGTCTACCCCATCTCACCGGGGTCTGAAGGCAGCTTGTACTTCTGAGACCTCAAGGTTGAGAAATCGATGTACATGATTCTAAAAAGACATCATCATGTTCCCCCATATCAAGGTTGAGAAATCAATCTGCCTTTTTCTAAAAAGTCATCATCATGTTCCCTTCTCAAGGTTGAGAAATCTATCTATATTATTCTAAAAAGACATCATTTTCCTCCAAGAACTTATAAAGTTTCTCTCAGATAAAGTATTATCTCAACTCAGAGAATCAGAGCTGAGACATGAGAAACCATAGGAAACTAACAGTTTGACTCTAGGTCTGTTAGACTTAACTATTAGATTTAAGGTATTAACATACCTGAAGAGGAAACTTGTCACATAGGAGAAGACATATTTCAACTGTAAAAGCAGAAAACAGTAAGTCTCCAAAGAACTGTGTTGACCACTCCAGGCCAGAGGAGCCCTAGAGTAAAGTCATATCTCTGCAGCAATTATTTTTATGGTGGTGGATGCATCAAACTATCTTATGTTTAAACCATTAACTGCTGCCATATACTTAACCTTTTTTTTCTGATTCTAGAATTTTCAATGACTAAAAAATTAGGATTTGGCTGCCTAGAATAACACCTCCAGAAGATGCTGTTAGACATAAGTGACTTGAACATTTAGATCCCTCTGCAATTACCTTGTTCATCATATATTTATATATATTTTTTAAATTGTAATTAGTTTTAACCAGTATATCTAGGGTACAGCCAATATTAAGACTTGATACTTTGTAATTTCTGAGTTTGAAAGAACTTCCCAGCCAGGTGATACTTCATAGACTGAACCTCATAACTGGCTGGCAGCCAGTCAGACTCAGCATAACTTATATCACACAAGGATTGCTAGCAAAACCAATTCCTCTGAAGATTCCCACTGGGTCATCCCTAGTGGAATCAGATACCCAAATTAAAATTTCTGGCTTTGTTTTAGCAAATGTATTAATGTGTGGCAGGAAATAACATTCCAGGTAACAATTATTCAGAACCACTTTTGCATGTCTCATGGTTCCAGAGATTTTTTTTCCCCGCATAGACTTCGAGGTGAACCATTTCTTTGTCTCTTCCTCTGTGGATTTTGTTGTCAGTACCTGAATGTCTCCTTCCCAAGCATCACATGATGGCCTTTCCCAGTCCATTTACACACTTGTCTCTCTTAAGGCAGGAGCTCCGTCCACATTACCCACTGAGTTCTTCAGCACAAGAACCATACTTTATCTTTCTGGAGGAGCTGACATCTTTTGAACATTTTACATTGTGTATATATTCCTTTTAGAGTTATAAAATAAAGTAACAATAATCAACTTGCCAATAAACTATTTAAGGAATACAAAAAAAGGAATCTGGACTTTCTGGAGTGAAATAATCCTGGTTTAAATCCCACTGCCATCACTTCATAACCTTCAACAAGTCATTTTCCCTTTTTAAGACTGGGTTTCATCATGTATGAAATGATATTTTCTCAAAGATTTATTTTGAAGATTAAGGAGATTATTCCTAGAAAGTATAGGTCAAGATGCTTGGCACAGAGCAGATGTCTATTAAATATTATTATTTCAATACAAAAAATCTTTGGTACATCATGTGGTCAGGTTGGTAACTGGATTGAACAGAGAACAGATAGGTCTGTCAGGGCCGACCAAAGGTTCAGGGACATTTTTAACAGCAGATGATATGGACAACTCCAAACATACTGGTGGAGAAAGTATGGTATCCAGAAAAACCTTCTGTCAGAAGGGGCATTAGCAACATAATGAAAAAGAAGTTTGCAGCTGCTATCCCCCTAGGGAAACACCAATTTTGTTAACTATCCATAAACAAGAATACCTTTGTTGGAGCCCTGGAGTCCAGATAAGAGATTCTAGCACTCCAGTGGAGCAAAAATATTCAAGAGTGGATGCACTGAAGGAGTTCATCACCACTAGACCAGCCATACAAGAAATGCTAAAAAGAGTTCTTCGATTTGAAATGACAGGACTATAATTAGCAACATGAAAATGTATAAAAGCATATAACTCACTGGTAAAGGTAAGTATAAAGTTAACATCAGAATAATGCTGTAATGGTAGTGTGTAACTCACTTTTAATCTTAGTATAAAAGTTAAAGAAACAAATTTTTAAAATATCTATATGATAATTTGCTAATGGATACACAGTGTATTATGTTACAAATTATGACATTGGTAATATAAAATGTGTAGGTGAGGAGAAGTAAAATGGAGAGTTTTTGTATGCAGTTTAACTTAGGTTATCAGCTTAAAATAGATTGTTATAAGATGTTTTATGCAAACTTTATGGTAATTACAAACTAAAAATCTGTAGTAGATACACAAAAGACACAAATAAAGAGATCAATGCATAGTACTACAAAAGAAACCATCAAATCAAAAAGGAAAACAAGAAGAGAGGAAGAAACAGGAGCTACAATACAGTCAGAAAACAATTAACAAAATAATGATAGTAAGTCCTTGCCTATCAATAATCACTTTAAATTAAATGGATTACATTCTCCAATCAAAACATATAGAGTGACTGAATGGATAAAACAAGATCAAACTATATATTGCCTGAAAAAGACTCACTTTAGCTTTAAGGACATGCATACGCTGAAAGTGAAGGGATAGAAAAGTTATTCTCCATAAAATTTGTAACTAAAATACAGTGTAGCAGGGTGGCATACTGTAATTTTTTTTAACTTCATATGTTCCTGATACATTAACCTCTCCATGAACAGTCTCTGAGCAACCCACCCCTCACCAAGTTACCAGGTGCACCTGTGTGATAAGGCTGGTTCCTGCCACAAGTTCCTCTTCTTGCCTTCCCTGATTGTGACCTAATGATATTCAAATGTACCAGTAAAATCCCTTCCTGCTTCTTGCTTGTGTAGTCCACATTGACTCTCAATGGAGGTACCTGCCCATGGGTTCACATTCTCTCCTGGCTCTCCTGCTTGATGGAGCCTTCTCCCTAGGAGTTCTTCTCATAGGGCCCCTGGCATGGCATGCCTGTGGTTCCCTCTAGAAACTGTGCTAATAAATTTTTATCTCATATGCATTTCTGAGTGTGATTTCCATGCCCTGTAATGATGTTTAAAGACCCCACAAAGGGACTTACCGCCTCATTTAAAACACAATTGGCAACAAAAATGGGATCATTCCAAACTCCAGTGAAATGTCCCTCAGAGATGCCCTTTCACCTTTCATGGTTTAATTGCTTATCTAGATTGGGCTCTACTGTTTTTGAGGCCTTTCTACTCTGATGACATTCTTGTGTACTGCCTTGCATGGCTTTGTATTACCTCTTCTGAATACTGCCAAGAATCCCCTTCCTAAAGAAGTGTAGCTCCTGTCCCAATCCCAATAACACACTCCAGGATACTGCATTCCAACTTAATCCCACCAAGAGGGAAGCCTCTTTTGAATTGGCCATGTGATTTGGCTGTTCTTCAGTGCACCTTCAAGTGATTATAATTTGAATATCCCCTGACACTAGGAGTGGAGTTTCCCCCATCATAGAGTCATGGGTGTGTATATTGCTGAATGCCAGCTGGAAAGCTGAGGGAGCCAGTGGGCTGTAGTAGACGTACATGATGCTGCCTGCCCTCAACAGCACTTGGGAGAAGAAGATAATTCACTCTCCTGACTCCAGTAATCAAATGGTCCTCCCCCTGAGGATAGTCCTAGACAGCACTTCATTAGAGTCGATGCTGCTGGGACCAGTGGCACCTTCTCTGCTGCATCCTTGTAGCCATTGCTCATTGGTCCCCAACCCCAAGGGCTATCACAGATCCTATCCACAGAGGATGGTGAATCAATGAAAAGAAAAAGAGAGAGAGAGAGGAAAGGAAAGAAAGTGGAAGGAACTCTTTGATCTTGTTTCCCCTGAGACACTTGAAGATGTTTCTCAGCTCATTGTAAATTACACTTAACCTGGTAAACGCATTGAGTACTATTAAATGTGGTACATGTTGACATGTTAATAATCTCTTCCTTAAAGCCTGACCAACATGGTGAAACCCCATCTCTACTAAAAATACAAAAATTAGTGCAAGCCTGTAATCCCAGCTACTCCGGAGGCTGAGGCAGGAGAATCGCTTGAACCTGGGAGGCAGAGGTTGCAGTGAGCTGAGATCGCTCCACTGCACTCCAGCCTGGGCGACAGAGCGAGACTCTGTCTCAAAATAAATAAATGAATTGTCAAAAAAATAAATAATTTAAAAGACAAAATTGAGTCCACTATTGCTGATGTAGACCCCCAGGCTCTCTAAGGTTGATTGGGACACTCTAGAGAGGGTGTCCACCAGAACACTTGGGACTACCAGGATCTTCTCAGGTAAGCATTCAAAGAAAATAGAGATTACAAATAAAAAACAAGTTGAGGGGTAGAGGGACTGGTATCCTGTGGTTAAGGTTGCTGCCTAGAGACTCTGGGTCTCTTCCTTTTTCTCTTATCAGTCAGAGACAGAATGTAAAGACAACTACAAGTGGCTAAACTCCTATTTTAACAATCTCTCATCACATTTGCCTCCACCTTCAAAAGAACTCAATATACCTTTTGCAAGCTACCCATGAAGCTTCTCAGCAGCTCTGCCATCACACACAGTCTTTGCAGACAGGCTGTTAACTATACACACCTTTCTCCTGGAGCATAGGTATGACATCACATTCAGAGTGTCCTCTTCCAAGGAAATGCATTTGACATGTTCATTAATGGCATTAAACAACTAATGACTGACTACCTACTGGACTCTCCAGGAAATAGGGGCTCTTACAAACTCTTAGCATGTGGTCTTCCACTCCCCCTGCCCATTATGTTTTGGGTTTTAAAAACCAACCTTCACAGCATTGGCACAGCTACTGAGGCCTCCCTAAGACAGTATGGAACCAAACTTGAGCACTGTAAGATATTCCACCAGCAGAAGAGGTAGCTTCCACTGTTCTCAGTTCCTTGCCAGATACCACGGTGCTGGAGGAGGTCACCCTTCCCTAAACCCCTTAGCTATCTTTGGTGATCCTTGGGATTAACTGAGTGAACAGCAGTGGCAGTTCCTGGACTATGCCAATGGCACTGCTAACCATGACAGCAGATAGAGCTTAGTGGAATGTTTCTGCTTTCCATCCATTAGCCAGGATGTCCCTAACAAAGGACAGGACCCAAGAAACATCACACTTAGCTAATCTTAAGGCAATCGCCTTAACACTTGATGCCCTGGCCAACAAATGGTCCCATCTTCACATGTATTATAAATTACCGGGCCATTACCCACAAATTGTCTTCTTCAAGGTAAAAAAAAAATCAACATATTAGAATCTCTTGCTCACAAATATACCCAAAATGTAAGTCAAAACAATATTAGTTTTAGTATATTTCTTCATATACCACGGTGACAATACAAGGCCTTGCCAAAACCCTCATTCCCTTCAGAGTTACAGACATTATTAACTATAACCAAGATACACCCTTTACTTCTTAAGATACACCATGCATGCTGGGTCCTTGGGAGAGGTATTCAATAGAACTTTCATGTTCCTGACACGTCCCAGGTAACCGACTTAATAGACAGACATAATGATCTCTTGAAAAATCTCCTTCTTAAATTCCAGCCTGAATAATAAGCCTCTAAATGAGCTTCCGTTTTGCCTTAGGCCTTATCCTATCTTTATAAATTTTCAATCTTGCCCCCATTCAATAAGGGCTGGAAGCCAGATGAAGGGCATGTACTCTCGTGGGATGCATTAATCATAGATTATCCCACAGGTCAGAGAGCTATCATTCCGACATGTGACACATTTGAACATAAAACATTCCAAGAAAGTACATGGCTGCAAAGGCAGGGACTGAACTTCTAGAATGAAGTTCAAGTTGACAGGGAAATTAGGGGCTGACAGGGCACAAAGTTCAACTGCTTGACCTTCTGACCTAGGTTTTCTTAAAAGATGTGTATGAAAAATTGGCCCCAGTGCCTCCCTATCCTGTTTTAATGTGGAGATATGACAGTACAGCCATTCAAAATAGCATTTACATTGTTAAACTCAAGTCTTTGGTTACTCTTTGACCTATTTCTGTGAATAAATCTATTTCTGTGAATTTACTTTACGAAAATAGGATTAATAAATTTGGATCAGCTCTGGGCCCCACTCTTGCTTCTGTCTGCACAGTCGACCTGGATGATATCATTCATGGCTTTCAGTAACACTCACACATGCTTAGGAGCAGCAAGTCTACATCTCTGGATTAGACAAATAATCCAGTATTTTTTATATTCCTCTGAATATGCCCAGAACTTGTCATCTCCACTTGAAGTCTAACAGGGACCTCAACTAACAGGGTCAAAACAGTATTTTTTATATTCCTCTGAAAACCCTCTTCCTCCAGTTATTCTCCTTCTTAAAGACCATTATCCTCTTAACTGCACAAGTCAAAAGCCTACTGTCCCATGGTAATTCCATCAGCAAGCCCTTTCTACCAAGCCTTAAAAATATGTCCTGAATCTACCACCCTGTCAGTACTATTATGACACAAGTCTAAACAATCTCTTCCCTGGGCTTCTGCAGATCCCAGTACTAGCTTGTCGGCTTCCACTCTTACCCTCACCATCAACTGCCAACTTAACAGCCAAGGGAAATGAGTTCATTTCACTATCTTAATTAAATTCCCATCTGTGACTAGGACTACTGTGGTCCTGATGATACAGTAATGAGAACATGGAATATGTAATCTACTCTGCAAAGAATTGCCTTTTATTTTGGCAAATAGGCTCTGGAGTGCTGATGTGATCCCTGCCTAGCCTAGTGGTATAAGAGACCGTGAGCTCACAATCCTGGCCCCTTGACCTGCTAGACCATTTTGCAAAGGACACATTGACCAAATTATGTGCACCCTTGTGAGAATCATGGAAGTGATGAGGATCTATGTCCACCTACTCTTCTGTGCATTTAATTTCACATATCTTTTGCCCTGCTTCTTTGCTCTTGCAGTAGTAAACCCAACTGAAAGCTACTTGAGCCAGTTCTAAATCACTATGCTCACTAGTATCTATCTCAGACCATAGTGCCATATGTGTTCTGAAGTATGTAAGTAAAAGGGTTAACAAAACTCCTCTGTTGCATGAGAATCTGATTTTCAGTCAAACTTACTGGCTCTGTTTCCCCGAAAAGCAGACAACTGTAAAATACCAATTATATTGCTAGTGTGAAAACTGTCATTACCAAAATGGAATCATTCATGTCAAAATCAAACTAAATGGAGCCAGAAAGTCCATTTAGTTTGGGACCTTCATAAAAGGAGAGTCCTTATGTATATATGCCTGATAACAAGAACTGTCACAAGGGACTCTGCCAAAACCACACCTTGCAATTAAGCCACTTCGACAAGGACATCTTTCCAGTAATAGGCAGTCCTAACTGTAGCCTTGCAAGTAGCTCTACTAAACCACACCCTGTAGTCATGTCACTTCTATGAAGACCCACTCCTAGCTGTGGTCAGTGCACATGTCACCACCTGTGGGAAGCCCCTATGACCAATTAACTTTTGTTTCAAAACAACCTTCATATAGTTCCTTTTGCCTTTGAACATTTTCCCTTGCCTCCACCTCCCTAAATATGCCTATGATCTGTCATAGCATGCATATTCCAGGTTATAGTCCTGTTTATTCCTGAATAAACTAGTTTATTTGGCAAGCTTGTTTCTCTGCTATTATTTAGGTTGACACTAGGCAGCTTTGTCTGTGATAGAAATGACCTTTGATTGGCAAACTTATCTGAATGGGAAGAAGTTGTAATGAATCATAAATATCTGTTGGAGATTCCATGCTTTGGGCAGCCCTGAGTCTGGGGAAATTGTAATACGGCGTTTCTTGCAGAGTCTAGAACACAGGTGTATGGAGGGCTGAAAAGCATATTAGCTACTATGGGGCATGAGGGCTTAACCTGCAGCATCTCTTTGACTTGCCTGATACAGATTTTGACCTGGGAGAAGATGACTTCTGGGTGGCTATACTAACCTATGCCTGGGCTACAATAAGAACTCCCAACAAATGAGGAATGCCTGATTCTGCCCTACTGGTGATTTTTGCTTTGTTTTCTGTGTGCTTTGAGTAGATTCGGGCTAAATGTGGTGTATGATAGTCTTAAAAGCTTATTTAACTACATCAAATAAAATCCTGATGGGAGTAGCAAAAGTTACCTTCTTATTATACTTAGGATAAAATCCAAATTCCTTGACTAGCTGTAAAGCCTCACATAGTTGGACTCCTACCTGTTTCCTTGACTTCCTCTTGCTGATAATTTTCCTCTTGTCTAAGAAGCTTAACCACACTGGCTTCCCTCCTCCTTCTAGAACACACCAAGTGCCCAACTTACCCTTAAGGCTGCCACAGTAGCTGTTCCCTAAGACTTTATAACAAGATTGTCCCTTTTAGTTATTCATATCACTTTCTCACTAATTCACTATCCTATCACTATATTTTGATTATATGCATAGAATTTACCATTATATGATATTTTCTCCTTTGCTTATTAATTTCTCCCTGTTGTTTTTTATTATTATACTTTAAGTTCTAGGGTACATACGCATAACATGCAAGTTTGTTACATAGGTATACATGTTCCATATTGGTTTGCTGCACCCATCAATTCATCATTTACATTAGGTATTTCTCCTACTGCTATCCCTACCCCAGACCCCCCAACCCCCGACAGGCCTGGTGTGTGACATTCCCCACCGTGTCCACGTGTTCTCATTGTACAGCTCCCACCTACGAGTAAATTTCTCCCTTTCTTTAATCTTGCACATTTAATCTCATCAGAAAGCTTTGTAAATTCTATCTCCAAAATATGTTCTCAGTTGTCCACTTCTTGTCATACACACATGTCAAGAACCCTATTCTAAGCCAATACCATCTCTCACTTGAATGACTACAGGAGTCTTCAGATTGGCTCTGCTTCTCCATTTGTCACCCTCTCATTCATTCTCTGTGCAAGATGAGAATGAATGTCTCTGCATGGGTGACAAAGTTTCATGACCTTGCACTCACCTGTCTTTCCCATGTCACCTTGAAGCACTCTCCCTCTCGTTCTCTGTACTCCAGACACACTGGTCTTCTTTAATTTTTCCATGAATGTATTGAGTTCTAGTCAAAATCAGGATTCTCTTTTATCCTTTCTCCTTTGCATGAGACATTTTTCCCCTAGCTCTTTGAATGTCTGACTTCCTCTTACCCTTCAAATCTCTATATAAATACTTCCTCCAGAGAGATTCTGACTATCCTTCTAAAAATATATCCCTCCTCCTGCCATATACACTAGCAAAATACCTTATTTCCTGCATGAAATTTGTTATAATTACAAATCAATAATCATTTATGTAATAGAAGATGATATAGGATAAGAGTGAAGAGTGTGGTCTCTAGAAAGACTGGTTCAAATTCCAACTTCAGCTCAACCATTCACTTGCTATGTAATCTTGGACTAGACACTTTACCTTCTTATGCCTTAGTTTACTTACCTGTAAAAATAGGTTTAATTATAAAGCCTACTTTACAGAGTTTTTGTAAGAATTAAACAACTATTTGCAAAGGCTATAGAGCAGTGCCTCGTTCTCTGTAAGATCTCTGTAAGAGTTAACTGAAATCTGTCATTGCCACTATATTTTAAACTCCTTACGGTAGGAAACATAATGTTGTTTACCATTGTATTCCTAGCACCAAACATCGTTTCTTACATGTAATGTTCAGGAAATATTTATTGAACTGTGAGTGTCAAAGGGTAATTAATAACTTGGAAAACTTGATGATATATTACCAAGTTTAAAAGGTAGGTTATGAAACCATGTACAGTACAATTATGGTTGTATTAAAAGATATAAAAGGACAAACATCCTGGTATTGGTAGTGCTGTCTGGGTAGTGTTTTTTTATATTCTTATTTTACCTATCTTATGTACAATTTACATACATACAAATTATTAGAAGAGTAGAGGCTTTGCAACTATTTATCAAAGATGCATACACTCGATTGCATGAATATCTATTAAAAAAAGATCTGGTGGGGGGCAGTGGCTCACACCTGTAATCCCAGCACTTTGGGAGGCCGAGGCGGGCTGATCACAAGGTCAGGACATCGAGATCATCCTGGCTAACATGGTGAAACCCCGTCTCTACTAAAAATACAAAAAATTAGCCAGGCGTTGTGGTGGGCACCTGTAGTCCCAGCTTCTAGGGAGGCTGAGGCAGGAGAATGGCGTGAACCTGGGAGGCGGGGCTTGCAGTGAGCCAAGATCACGTCACTGCACTCCAGCCTGGGTGACAGAGCGAGACTCTGTCTCAAAAAAAAAAAAAAAAAAAAGATCTGAAGTAATAATACAGTAATTGGTAATAGCACAGTTTCATCACAGTCTAATTCACTCAGAAAATATAATGAAAAAACTATCATTCAAAATAACAATCAGAAAATGTCACGTGTAAATAAACCCAAATGTGTAAAACTTATTTGAAGAAACTACACTTTTTTTTTACAAAGAAATAAAGTTTAATAAATAGAAACATTTCCTATTTTAAAAGGAAAGACTGCCTATTACAAATTTCTCAACATTGCTCCAATTTATAAGTATAATGGAAAGCCAATCAAAATCTCATTTGGCCTTTTCTGAAATTTGACATCTGCTATAAAGTGTACTTGGAAAAATAGACAAAATTAGCCAATGGTGTTTTGCAATGCCAGGAATTATTCTTTTTGTCATTCAATATTTCAAAGTTAAAATAATTGAGGAAGTGTAGTATTAGATGAAATAAAAAGCAAAGAAATAAAAACATCTACACATATATAGGCTATGGTAATGATGACATTTCAATCTAGTGTAGACATTCGCAGGACTCAGGGGGTAAAAATTTCAATATCACAAATTCTGCCCTGCTCTACTTTTTTAGGGGTAAGGATTGAAGCATAAATTAAATTAACTTAATTTATTGCAGTGATTAAGAGTATAGGCTCTGGAATTAGACTGTCTAATTTTGGCTGTAATATGAAGTGCTTTATAACTTTAAGGGATGTATGTCCCCTCTTCATTTGCCTCAGCTGCTCTCATCCATAAAATAGGGATACTACTAATATCTGCGCTAAAGGACTATTGTGTGGAATCAGATGTAAAAAGCTTAGAACAGAGCCTAACATATAGTAAAGCTTCAATAAGTGTTAGCTATTATTAATATTAAATAAAAACAAGTAATGAAATCCTAGAACATATAGAAAAATATGGGGATGTGTTTATGATGAAGATATTAGTTTTTGTTTTTTTTTTTTTCAAAAAAGGAAATAACACTGATGCTTAAAAGCACTTTTTATTGTTTGGATACCTTTCTCCTTAACTGCTGTCTACTTTCCTGGCTAATTGTTATCCAAATCAGTTCTCAGTACTACAGACTTTACCATGGTTTGTTTTTCTGCTTTCTAGCAAATCTCTTGGTCTGAAGAAAGAGTACAATTTCTTTGGAAAGGGCTAGGCAGTAGGCCCAGCATGACCAAAACTCTGTGACTATCTTCTCTTCTCCACCTGTATAACCCCCTTGGCCTGTCCTTCCACAACCCGGATTTGATCTTGGGCGATGGCTGATAGAGAGTAAGAATAGGGACAGCAGATGGGAAGTCCTAGGAGGCCTGCTCTTTCAGCAACATCAGCCTGCAGGGACCTCCTCCCCCTAAAATTCTCATAGCTTTTATTTTCCAAAGCATAAGCTCTGGTCCTGTGACATCTTTAATTTGATTTGTATCCATCCAGTGTCCCTAATCACTCTCTCATTTGTTTGCTCACTTAGTCACTCATTGTTTAACACTCATTCAATCATTGATTGCACACTTTCCATGTACCAGGCCCTACCTTAGCTGCTAGGTAGAAGACAGTGACCCTCCCTGCCCCAGAAGCCTCCTTCTCCTGGATTCACTACCCTGGAGCCAGGCATGAGGCTGATGAGTTTACTCTTTGATGAAGCTAGAGCAAGGAGTCCAAGCACCCAGTCAATTATGAAGGGCTCTAAGAGGTTATGGCAAGAGAATCATCCACTAAATGAACATTCTTCTCCTTAGCTAAGACTTTTAGACCCAGTTCACCTGCTGTCTTCCTTGATGAGCAGGGCTTAACTTCAAATGAGCCTCAGGCTTTCTTTGCCCCAGATGAAAGGCAGATAAAAACAGTAACATTGGCCAGGCGCGGTGGCTCACGCCTGTAATCCCAGCACTTTGGGAGGCCAAAGCGGGCAGATCAGGAGATCAGATCGAGACCATCCTGGCGAATACGGTGAAACCCCGTCTCTACTAAAAATACAAAAAATTAGCCAGGAGTGGTGGCGGGCACCTGTAGTCCCAGCTTCTAGGGAGGCTGAGGCAGGAGAATGATGTGAACCCAGGAGGCGGCGGAGCTTGCAGTGAGCAGAGATCGTGCCACTGCACTCCAGCCTGGGCAACAAAGCGAGACTCCTTCTCAAAAAAAAAAAAAAAAAAAAATAGTAACATTTCTTCCCATTAGGTTGTTTGTTTTTTCCTCAGAACTACCTGGCCTTCCAATTAACAGGGCTTAACTTCATATGACCCTCAGGTTTTCTTTGGCTCAAATGGAAGGCAGATAAATGCGGAACATTTCTATTAGGTTGTTTTTGTCCTCAGACCTACCTGGACTTCTAAGGATAGAAATTTGGGGTTCAATATATATCTTCCCCAGTCAGAGGCAGACCCAGAGAACTCGCCTTATGAACTGAAGAAAATGGAGAGGCAAAAGTTTCCTCATTTCCCCTAGCACCACCATAAACAATAGGTTTTTCTTTAATTTGGACAAAAATTATCCCCTAATGGGGAGTGCAGTGAGGCGAAACTGAAGCTGTATTAGTCTGTTTTCACGCTGCTAATAAAGACATACCCGAGACTGGGCAATTTATAAAAGAAAGAGGTTTACTGGACTTACAGTTCCACATCGCTGGGGAGGCCTCACAACGACGGCCAGGAGAAGCAAGTCACATTTTAACAGCACAGCAGCAGGCAAAAGGAGAGCTTATGCGCAGCAACTCTGGTTTTTAAAACCGTCAGATCTCGTGAGACCCATTCACTATCAGGAGAACAGCAAGGGAAAGACCCGCCCCCATGATTCAATCATCTCACACCAGGTCCCTCCCACAACACGTGGGAATTATGGGAGCTACAAGATGAGATTTGGGTGGGGACACAGAGCCAAATCATATCAAGAGCCTTGTGCTCAACCTAGACATCGAAACCTAAATCGCTAGAATAAATATTTTCCCAAAGGCTGCTTTTATCTCCTTTAAGCCATGCGCTAGCAGCTCTAAGTTACACAGGTTGATCAAAATATCCTGGGCTCCAAGTAGAGGTTCCCTCTCTCCCAGTACTGAGTCTCTGACATCTAAACACACACCACAGCCACTTTTAGGTAGCCCCCATCAAGACCTCTTTACTTCCTTGACAGGAATATAGTGTGAATGTTTCTTATGTTTACACTTCCATTTTGCGATGAAACTCTGATTTAACAGGATTTTACATATGTACATAGAATGTACCCATGTGAAGATGTATTTAAGCGGATGTGCATTTGTCTACAGTGAGTTCTGACACGTTTATGTGCATATGGATTGGAAAGCATTATTTACCAGCTTGATTTATGAATTGTAGCACTTTTACCCTAGAAGTACATAGGTAATACAAAGCATCCTTGAATGCAAACAAGGATTTAGTCTGAGATGCCAAGGGCATCTTCCATGTGTTACGCACCTCCTACGTCGGTGCCTTTGTACATAATAGCTCTTCTGCAGGAAAGCTCTTCCCTCCTCCTTCAAAGCTTTACCTACTTAATTCTTACCACTTTTTGGATTCTAGTTTGCAGTACACACTCACAGAAGCCTTTCCTGTCTCTCCAGACTAGATCAAGACCCTGTTCATGCTATTTCACAGCTCCTCATCTTTTTCTTTACACCACTTATTATAGTTTGCAATTATATATAAAGTGAATTGTGTAGTCACAATTTGCACAATTCTTGCTATAAGATCATAAATGCATAGAGGCAGGGCAGTGAGTAAAACTCTTTTTCTCATATTGAATTCCCAATAGCTAGCAGAATGCTATACACAGAGTAGGTCTTCAGTTTTGAGCTTGAAGTTGCAAAAAATTAACTCTCTGAATCTGGTTACGAGGGACTGTATAAAGTCGGTGAGATTCAGGAATCTGAGAAGTCACCGTGACTCCTTTGCTGCTCTATCTGCTCAGAGGTCAGCATCAAATCCTGGAAGTGAAAGCCACTTGGGGGATAGTCTTCAGGGGAAGTTAAACAAAGAAACTGTACCCACTTTTCAGTCAGGTTAGTGGTAGGGAGCTTGGAAAACCAGAGCACCTGGTAGCAGCTACTACAGGACACAAAATCTGAAGAAACGATGAAAGAACACTGGGAAAGTTGCAGGCCTCAACCTTCAAAAGGTTGCAGCAGGCCGGGCGCGGTGGCTCAAGCCTGTAATCCCAGCACTTTGGGAGGCCGAGACGGGCGGATCACGAGGTCAGGAGATCGACACCATCCTGGCTAACACTGTGAAACCCCGTCTCTACTAAAAAATACAAAAAACTAGCCGGGCGACGTGGCGGGCGCCTGTAGTCCCAGCTACTCGGGAGGCTGAGACAGGAGAATGGCGTGAACCCGGGAGGCGGAGCTTGCAGTGAGCTGAGATCCGGCCACTGCACTCCTGCCCGGGCGACAGAGTGAGACTCCGTCTCACAAAAAAAAAAAAAAAAAAAAGGTTGCAGCAACATTTCCTCCTCTGAGTCTTCTAACTTCAGATCTTTTAGTTTCCCTCCAAGTCCTTCCATCCATGTAGAGACAGCCCTTATCACTACCTCTTCTCCCGTATCCTTCCTTTTTTCTCATAGCCCATATGAATGAGACTCAGGCAAGAGTTCACACTGGAAATTGGGTAATTGCATCTCAAGATAGGCATAAGCAGAGCTCCGACTGGGGCCCCCTGATGGTATAGTGGTACAAGTGGTTGACTCATACACAGCACCTCCACTATGTTTTGGCCATTAGTCTTCCTCGTTGACTCTGGAACAACATTGCCTCCACAGTAAAGGGCATCATAGTAAATTTTGTTTATAATGCAGCTGTATTCAAAAATGGGAGAGCTGGGGAAATAGGATATGGGGAAAAGGCACAGAGGAAAACGTATGGTCTGAATGACTAAGGCTCCTACGACTGTCTCAGCTTCTCCGCAGCAGCATCCACGTCGCCCCCTGTAGCAATGAGGGCCTGAAGATTGGCTTCACGGTTCAGAAAGCCCATGGACCGCAGTTGCTCCAGCTGCACCTGAAAGTGAGCCTCAGGCTGCAGCTGATGGGGATTTGTACTAACTAAATCTTGCAACATATGGAGAAAGGGAGGGGAATGGAAGCCCAGTTCTGCAGAGTCCAGTGCTGGGAACACCTCAGGAGGTGGATTTGGGAGAGGATCCTCAGACATAAGGGGATCTTCTCTAGACTGTATACCTCCTACCACACTACCCATCCCTGCTAGGCAAGGCATGAACCAGAGTAGGAGGCGAGGTGCTTCGGTAGCTAGGACCTGCAGACCCTGCTCAATCTGCCTCAGGGCTTGCATGGCACGGGGGTTTGCCATGGCTGCCTGAAGGTGCATCAGCAGTGGCAGCTGTGGTTGTATCTCATCCTGTAACTGTGGAGCCGGATTCATGCCATCTGGCCTCAGAGATCTTGGATAAGGTGGGGATGGCAGCCAGGGAGGCTCAGGGATTCCAGGAATGGCTGCCGTGGGGGAAGAGGATAAGGGAACAAATGGAACCCTGTTGGCAGAATCTCCCAGCCCCGAGACAAGATCAGGCAAGTTTGTGCTATGTCCAGTAGAGCTTTTCCCTGCACCATCTTGGTCTCCACCTTTTCCAGTACCATTCTCTGTGGGGTATCTCAGGAAAGCTGGGCAGGAGGACCTTCCCTTGATTGCTACTGACTCCTTGGGGAGAGGCTGGCCTGACCCAGGCTCCTGAGATGAGGGTGACAATGGGGGAACTCTGTTTACTGGTGGTGGTCGTTCCTGGCTTTGGCTGAGGGCAGATGCTGTCCCCTGTAGATAAGTTCCTAGGGACTGGGGGTTCTCGTGTAATTTCTGGAGATAGTCATAGAGTCCTATAATACCCAGAAAGTTTGGAAACCTATTTCTGATGTCAGCTGCATCCTGATCCCCATCCTGCCTTTGTTGCCTGCTACCTGAGCCTCCATGTGTAGAAGTCCAGGGGTTGGGGAGAGGGTCACAATTCTCCATCCTTGAAGGTTGGCTTGTGGTGGTGGTGTCATTATCAGTAGTGGCCGTGGCAAAGGGATTGCCACCAAACTGCTCCTGGACTGCATTAAGCATTGGGTCCATAATATCTGTGTACATAGTGCGAAGCACATTGTAGCCACCAGGAATGCTCTCCAAGTTACTGAGCACCCGGTCCTGGCTACGTATCATCTCCTGCATCATGGCAGGGTTACGTAAAAACTCCAGTGTCTGCCGCATAATTTCAGGATTGTTGAGAATATGCCCAATCTCAGGGTTGTGCTGGATTAGCTGCTGCATATGGGGGTTGTCAAGAACCAGCTGGCGTACCAGGCCTGTGTTGGACAGCAGACCCTGGATGAAGGGGTCATCAATGAGCTGAGCCACAAACTCAGGCACAGACACATGCTGCCGCATTAGTGAGCTTGGCTGGTCAGGGAAGCCATGATAGGTCAAGCCCAGCCCATTGAGGCCTGTGAGGAGACCTAAGCTGAAGGCAGGGGGCCTATCTGCTGGGTAAATGGAGCTTGGCTGAGGGAGTGATCCAGGACTTGGGCCCTGGGTAGGGACAGAGGCAGCTGGGCACTCACTGCCCATGGCACGGCGCTGCATCTTGATGACCAGGTGGACAGTGAGGCCATCTCGCACTCCACACTGTGCCAGTGAGTCAGGATCCTTGAGGATTTTGCCGGCAAAGATTAGAACAAGCTGATCAGGGTGGGCCTTAAAGCGCTGAGATATCTCTTCCTTCAGCTGCTGGATGGTGCATGAGTCTGTAACTGAGAAATCCTCCTTGTCTTTGGGCGTCTTCACTGTCACCTTGATGAGGTGGGGATCCTGGACTAGTGCTGGGCTGCCCTGTGGCAGGGCTTCTCCACCTTTGGCCATGGTGGCAGCAGGAGGCCCAGGTCTGTGGGGACACAGCTAGGGGCATGGGGATGGGAGACCAAGATCATCCTTTCAGGCAATGGCAAAAGTAAGAAGGGTGAGCATAGAAAGGGGCTTGAATATCAGGATAGGGAAAGCAGCAGGGTCTACATGAAAGGGGCCATGAGGTTTCTGGGGCAGGATGCTTTAGGAGGATTGCAGGATTGAGACATTTTGGAATCAGGGGAGGGAAATACAGGGCCCTGGGAAAGAGGTCTGTAGTTGATGAGTACAGGGACAAAGGTAGGAGGAAGGGCCCAGGCTGGGGTGTACATACCAGTCAGCTGTGGTCCCGTTCTTCTCTTTATGCAAGGCTCCAAACCTCCCTCATCTTGCTACACAGCCACCCCTGTGGCCTTCTGGGTCAGAACCCGCACTATCAGGTCCCTTCTGTGACCTCAGTGCTGATGTCACAGCCTCAACCAGAAGGTTCTTGAGACTTCTCTAAGGAGCTGTGGATCCCTAGGAACTCTTGCTGTCCCATCTTTTACCACTTCTACTTCCTCCACCTCAAGTGCCTTCCTGTGGAGACTTCTGTGGAGGCTCAGACTGGGATTGGAACATTATAAAACATCTCTCAGTCCTCTCTGTCTCCATTCAGACCCTCATTCAGCTACTTCCTGGTCCAGGGGCTTCTTCCTGGTATCCTATGTCCCAGTTTTCTGTTTTATTCAACATTAACCATGAATTCTTTATGTATTTTCAAAGTATTGATTTGCTGATGGATGGGATTTGGGGTATAAGGGAGGAGTCAAGCATGACATAACTTTTTTTTTTTTTACTTTAAAAGAAATTGTTATCCTCCAAAGGAACTCAAAGGACTGAATATTTACTAAGATAAAGATTGGGAATAAGCACTTTCTCTAAATCAGCAGGTTGTTAAACAGTTTTACATACATTTGAGATGTCTATTTTACATACAAATGGAGATGTACAATGGTAGTTGAATATTTTAAGTCCAGAGTTTTTAGCATTCAAAGGGTGCTTAACATCATGGACTGGTTTAGATTAGCTAGTTAGTGCATACAGGCAAAATGATAGAGATTTTAAAATCTGAGTTTTGTGGCTCTATAACATTTAGAAATCTGGAAGATCAGAAGAATTTGGTAAAAGAAACTGAGAAAAAAATAAAACAATAAGGTAGAAAAAAAGAGAGAGAAAAGAGAAAGGCCAAAGGAAGAAGAGTTTCAAAAAGGAGAGAGTGACCAGCCATGTCAAATGATGCTGCTAGGTCAGGAGAATGAGGGTTGAGAATTGGCCACTGGATTTGAAAAAATAAAGAATTGGAGACCATGATGAGACAAGCTTTGGAAGGATAATAGAGGAAGGAAGCCTGATTAGAGTGTGTTTAAAAGCAAATTGTTTGGGAAAAGTAGATCCAGTAAGGGTATTATAAATACAAGAAAGGGGATGACAGCTATGTGGGAATGTGGGATTAAAGGCTTTTTAGATTTTTTTTCTTAAGAATAATGTATGATGTTTATATTCTAATGGAAGCAATCCAATGAGGAGAAAAAAACTGATGCATGAGAAAGGGAAAACTATTAAGTTATTGAATAGATAAGTTAGAGAGATTGGGAGCAAGTGCCCATGTGGAGAGCTTGATTTAGGAATATGAACAGTTTATTCATGACAGTAGAATGAATGGGAGGCAGAGTGTATTGGGACAGATGTAAGCTAGTTGATTGATTTCATGGTAGACACAGGTAGAAGTCCCTTCTGATTATTATTGTCTTTCTTGTTGAAATAAGCACAACTTTTAAGATTTAGAGAAGAGAAAACAAGATATGAATTGATCATCTGAAAGAATAAGTGTTAGGTTTCAAAGGGAAGGCAAGGGTTAAAGAAAGACACACAAACACAGCAAATGCAGGCTTTATGTCTAGCATAAAACCTAGAGAAGTGTGGGACCAGCCTAATGCCAGAGCCCACTGCTGCTTACAGGCTGGAGTAGTTTATAGGTATGGGAGCGAGGGGTCTGAGCAGTATGGCTTGCTGCTTGGCAGGATATTGATAAGATGTTCTCAGGATGAGGTGGTTTGGTCCTTGTTTCTGTAGGACGTCATCGTGGTGTTCAATGGACCATTGCCTAGCAAGATATGATAGGGATGTTACTTTAGTTGAGCCTTTGTCCGCCTTGTGGTCAGGTGGTTAGGCAGGATGTTTCTCATAGCCTGAACCCCTGTGAAATGTTTCACTTTGACCAAGGTCTGCAAAATAGTGGGAAGTTTACAAAATGATGCAGTTTGGACTAACAATAATGTAGTGAGTTAACTAGGATAGTAGATTTCCAGGTATGATCTCCAAACTGACAGCATTAGCACCACCTGGAAACTTACTAGAAATGAGAGATTTTAATGCTACGGTAGAGCTACTGAATCAGACACCCTTGGAATGTCACGCAGAAATCTGTATTTTAACACACCCTCTGGGTGATCCTGGTGCAGATTCTGGTGAGAATCACTGGACTGGGAAAATGCAGTTAGGATTGCTAAGACAGTAATTAAATCTTTTGGTAATAAGTTTAAATGGAACTAGTCAGCACAGTTGTATGCTTTCCTTTGCCTAAACAGAGACTAGGTGAAGAGTTCAGTATCACCATAATGAGTTAACTAGTCAAGTATTATGCCACAATTATTATATTCATAGGTCCTGAAATAATCTTGGAGCCAGAAAACTAGGGCTGAGGAGCAGCAAGATGGTGCAAGAATGACATCTATCCACTTCCAAGTCCAAGGGAAACAAAGATGTAGCCACTGCTGGAGAACAAGTGTCTTCAGTGAACATCTAGATCTCCATGATAGCAAAAAGGTATAGTCATCTTTAGAAAGAAGGCTGTAGATATGTGGGTTTTTCTATTGCTAAGTTATGACTTCTAAATGGTAGGATGAAAAGACTTGGAAAATTGGTAATAAGTAGAAAAATGAGTCAAGTAAGGAATTTTCGGAGCATATTGTGATGAAAATAAAAAAGACGACCTGGATAGCTTGAGCTTTTTATGCAAGCTGTAGCAGAGAGGGTATGAAGCTTAATCATATTAAATGGGGAGGCAAAAAATCCATTTTCACTGTAATTTATTTCTTGAGACTTCTTTTTGGTAAGTGTGGACATGAAGCAGGGGTCTTTGGCAGTGAGCTTTCTAGAAACACTTGAAAGTTTGTAAGCCTGTTCTTCATTCTTACTGATGGTCATGTTGGGGCTCAGAAGGGGTTTGTTGAGCACACAAATCTCTGTGGATGGGTCCCCTTTAGAGTCCAGAATCTACTTCTCAACACTTCCCCTGCTCCCACCCTAGTGCAAGAAACTACTGTTTCTCAACTTCTCTATTGTAAAAGCCTCCTAACTGGTTTCTCTACTTCCCTGGTTTTTCTCTACCACAGTGCATTCTCCATTGTGAAGTCAGACTGATAAATTGAATTATTTGATTTATTTGCTCAAAACTCACCAGTGACTATTACATTCACAGTAAAATCTAAAGTTTTCACCAGACCTATAAAACTTTTCACAATCTCTCTGACTTCCTTCCCATTCCCCACTCCTTTTTATCCATTTCAGCTATATTACCTTCTTGTTACTCTTAAAACACAGCAGGAATACTGCTATCTTGGGGCTTTTACTTCCAGACAGCTCATGGATCATCCTTCTCCCAGTGAACTGCATGTTCAGTTCTCCTAGTTACTTCTGATTTCTGCTGAAATGTCACCTGTTCAGAGAGGCCTTCTCTGATCACCCTAGGTAGAATATCTTGTTCTGATTCATTTTTCTTCACAGCACTTACCACCTAACATAACTTGTATCTCCACAAAAGACAGTAAAGTCAATAAATAAAGGATCTTTATTTTTTTCACTGCTATTTTTTCAATGCCTAAAACAACACTGAATTATTCTGGTAAGAGTATTAAATTATTTAATCATGGAATAATTAAAACACAAGTAATTGCATATCCTGCCATGCTGGGATACTCTAGGTAAGGCAGAAAGAGAAAAAAGTGTGGCAACCACGGAAAATGTAAACTACTAAGATATACCGAAGGAGATGATATTCTTAGAAGGTGCTGTGCCCCATGGAGGACTGGATTTGTGGTGACTGAGATATACAGCGGAGATGGCAGCAGTTGCATCTCTGTGTGCTAATAAGAAAGGAGTGACAGCCCATCACTGTCTTATAATGGTGGTAATGTCAATGAGTAAGAGGCTCCAAAGATGATAACTATTCATCCGCACTTGGTTGATATGTGAATTCACCCTAGTCTGGCCCACATATTATTTCTGTTCCACTTTCAAACTTGAACAATTTGGGTTTGAGAAATTCAGACAATCTTTATGACTAAATATCTAGGCCTATCTATGTAAAATGTTTCCCTTTCTGTTTGAGCATGTTATGACTGTTTTCCCTACATATGGGTCTGTTTCTGTGTCTCTAGGTATTTGCATCTGTGTTTGCACCTGGCTGTGTGTACTTGTATGCGGACTCTATATGCCTCTATATGTGAATTTTTTACTACGTGAACTTGTGTACATACACACACCAGTCTGAGGTGACATGCTCAAAATAATCAGTTTCATATACTATGGTCAAGTTTCATATACCACACTCAAAATGCTCATGTTTTAGAGATAACAACATTATTGTCGCCTCTATATTAATACGTGCATGTGGTTTATGTGTTAATGTATGTATAGTAGGTGAGACAAAAATATCACAGTTATTTTTTTCTTTCTTTTTTTTTTTTTGGCAAAAGAAGTAAAGCCAAATCTCAGATCAGGGCAAGTGAGTGTAGCCATTTTATTGACGGATGTTCCAGCCATGGCCAGTGATCTATTATTCAGTACAAGACACACTGGTTGATAACTCCTGTTCCAGGACTTCTCTTGGCTGGAAGCATCAGGAGAGGTGGAAAAGGCAAATGAGATGGTCAGGTGGGTCAGCAGGCAGGTAGCAAGCAAAGAAGTAGGCATGGTGGTTAGAATCTCTGGGATCCCTTGAGCTTGCGGGTAGCAGCATTGGTGTTCCCTTCAGTAGCAATGAGTGCCTGTAGATTGGCATGGTGGTTCCCAGCTTCCAGGGCCTGGAGAGATTCCATCTGTTTGCTAAAATTAATCTCAGGAGCTTGCAGAGGGTGGGAAGGGTCCCCATCTGGGGATTGTAGCCTCTGCAGGACTGTTCCAGGTTTGTGGCAGCACTAAGGTCCCTTAGGCTCAGGTATATCTGAAACATTCCAGGAACAGGGCACTGTGTCAGGATAGTTGCAGCTGGGGGCAGAAAGCCAACCCAGGCCCCATAGGTAAGGTGCAACCCAAGGCAGAAGAACAGGAGCCTCTGTGGCCAGCAGCTGGAGGCCCTGCTCAATCTGCAATATTGCTTGGAATGTTTTAGGGTTGGCTAAAGCAATAAGCAGATCAGAAATCTGTGTTGGCTGCAGGAATGTGGGCAGCTGCTGCCTCCACTGTTCACTCAGCTGAGGCATACTCATGAACAACATAATCTGAGCTGCCAGGTAGGGGGTGTTCATAAGCGACTGCATCACGCCTCCTGTGATCTGGGAGCTGGTCTGTTCATCTGACAGCTGGAGATCACCCTCTAATATCTGTCTGGAGCTACTTAGAGAAACAGTGGCATCCTTGTATTCTTCTTGAAGCTGCTGGATAAGCTCTATGCTAGGTAAGGCTGGTATCCCAGCTGGCTGCCGAGTGGCACAGACATGGCTCTGGCCCTTGGTGGAGATCATAGCAGTGTTGGCCTTGGAAGTGTGGTTGACCTTGTTAGGGGTGTCACTGGCTGAGGTGTTTGAAGATAAACCACCAGAGCTATTATAGATGACTCGCGTTGCAGGATGCTGTGGAGCTGGTCTTGTCGTTCCTGGGATGGTGGTGAAGGTGGAGGTGAAGACTGGACTTGTCTGGCCAGGAGAGCTGTGAAAGGGTTTCCTCCAAAAGGATCTTGCATACTGTTCAGCATTTGATCATTAATGTCAGCACAGTTCTGACCCAGGGCATTATTCCCACCTGGCATTGTCTCTAAGCCCAGATACGGCTGTGGGTTCAGTGGATACTCAAGGTTTTGTGAAGGTTGCTGGATCTGCATTATCTCTTGGATCATAGCAAGGTTCCTAGCCAGCTCCAGAGTCTGTCATAGGATCTCAGAATTGTCAAGAAGGTGGGAAACTTCTGGGTTCTGCTGCATCAATTGTTGAGTGTCTAAATGTTCTGAGATGAACTGTCGCATGAACTCCATGTTGGACAGAAGCCGCTGGATGCTAGGATTCTCCAGCATCTGTGCTTTGTGCTCTGGATGGCTCACTTCCAAGTTCTGGGTATGCACTTTGGGTGCATCAGGCCCCACAAAGTGGGCCAATTCTACTGGAGCTTGATTCATACCAGTTGGTTGGTGCACCCCGCTGCTGTTTCCTTTGGTGTTTCTGTCCCAGTGGCAGGGATCATTCGTTGGCAGATCCTGGAAGGAATGGGCTAGAGATCTGGAGCCATGCTTGGACTTGATGACCAGGTAGATGGTGTGGCCATCCATGATGCCCCTCTGGCTCAGTATATCATGGTCTTTGAGAAGGCGGCCCATGAAGACCAGCACTAGTTGGTCCATTTGGCATTGGAAGTGAGCCAATAGCATCTCCTTGAACTGCCTCACCAAGATGTCATCAGCTACCATAAAGTCTTTCTGGTTGCCTGCAGTCTTCACTATCACTTGAGTGGCACTTAAAGAGATATTTTTGTCTGCCGAAAGACCTGAAGGACATCCACTCTGGGACATCCTGGATGTTCGAGAGATGGCATGCAACATGGGCTTTAGTGGGCAGGCAGATGGGGAGCAGGTGGAAGCTGGGGCAGAAAGAGTAGGGACAGGCAAATGTTTCTACTGGCCTTTGTCTCAGGTATTGTGTTCTCACGCCACAGGATAGTTTCCTTGTTGCCCAAAAAGGGATGAGTGACCAGGCTAGGGCCAGGTATTTTGCGATGTTGTGCCCTCACCCCAGTTCTCCAGATGTGGCCCAGCTGAGGCCTGGCGTGGCTACTGATTCATACTTCACCCACGGTGGACAAAGTGGTGATGACTTCTCCTAGGCTTACCCCTCCTCCTACCCCACCCACCAAGGGCATAAATCCTCAGAAAAGGGATATTGTGATGTCAAGTCTATCCTCACAGTCACCCTGGGCCAGCTGAGGAAGCAGGACATATTTCAGGGTCCAGGTCTCTACAATAAAATAAAACAAATTTCCAGAAAACAGGGACAAAGTTCTCTGGATGGAACTAGTAAGAAAACAAAAAAGTAAATAAAAACCATATTTTTAAATGTGGGACGTGTGTTTCTGTGTGATACTGTGTGTATGTATACACGCAGTATATACCTTTATATATATACACACATATATACCTTTATATATGTGTGTATATATATACATATATATGTTTTCTCCCCAGGGACCTCACAGGAAGGTAGAGATAAGAAAGGGAACTTTCATAACCTACTCTAATGACCAGCTGCCCTGCAGCTTCTGCACTGGAATCAGATGTTCCCAACCTGAAACTGACAATTCTAGATCACAGAACTCTTGAGTTCCAGAAGCTGGATTTATGATTCTCCAAAAGGAATATGAGATGTCAAAGCATCAGAAAGAGAGGGTACCATTTTCTTAGCTAATATTTTACTTTTTCCCTATCAAATCCACCTAAACCATTATTAAAGGGAACCTTAATATGCGGATTGAGATATTAATTACATAAAGGACTCACTAGACATAATCAAAGTCTTCCAATCGTTAGGACAAATGACCACTTTGGGATGTGGTTCTCCTGGAGGTAAGGAAGAGGGCACACTTCTACTAATGCTCTGCCCAGCCCTGGGGTCTCAGGGTCTGGAAGCCTTGTTAGGTTTGACAGGTTTTGGTGGAGCATGAACCCCAGAGGGCCTCTTGGTGGGTGGTCTTGGTAGCTTTCTCTTCAGGAAGGTGAGGTCGTAATTTATCAGGTAACCATCATTGAAGACATAGAGCTTGTGGTCTGAGGACCAGTAGTTGATGCCCTGTAGCTTTTCCAGCATCTCGTCCAACAGGATGCTGAGGCGACGCTCCTGCCCAGTGGTGGTGTCAAAAGCATAGAAGATCTCCTTTTGGTGGGTGCTCAGTGAGTGTAAGGCATAGAGCACCCCACAGACCATGAAGGCCCCTGACAGGGCTGGCTTGTACTGCTAGTGCACCAGGTTTTCTCCACTTCTAGGGTGCTAGTGTTGAGACGACTCACAACCAGGTTGCCCTTGCTGTCCTCAGTGGCATAAAGAACCCACAGCCCCTCCTCATCACCAACAAAATCTAAGTCCTTCCAAGGCACACCAGCACAGGAAAAGTGGTTGTTATAGGTGGCACCAGGCAGTGGATGCCGCAGCACCAGGGTGTTGGAGGAAAGGTCCATCTTGGTCATGTTGCTTGTGCCATAGTAGTTAAAGTACATAAAGTTCTTATACATAACGTTTCAACTGCCGTCACCATAGCCCATCTTCCTCTCTCCATAGTTTTTCAGCAGCACAAGGTCATTATAGGATTTGTACAGTCAATAGTAGTCAAAGTACCTAGGCCAAGCCCTGCATTTGGAATTATTGGGTGACCGCAATAACTAAGGTAACAAAGGGCTATAAAAATGGGCAGATCAGTTTGCTAATCAAGAGCAGGGGCTTTGCTATCAAACAATTGACTTTAGTTCATCTTTTACTTACTCAACCATGACAAACTAAACTATTATTTTTAAAAGTTACAGTAATAATAAAACACCAATAGCTACAGTGCCTATTAGACACTATATATGCATAATCTTATTTAATTATAATAACAGCACTGTACGGTAGGTTTTATCCTTACAGATGAAGAGACTAGGTCTTAGAAATGTTGAGTCATTTGCTCAAGGTCACACAGCTTATAAGTAAAAACTGTAAACAAAAATAACAAGCTACTTTATTGACTGTTAGTACTGTCCAAAATAAAGCAAAGAAAACAATTAGTAGAGCATTTGTTCCAATGAGCAATCAAAAAATGGTAGCTATTATTTTTTCTTCCTTATGGAGATTCTTCTGTATCTACACTCCACTGCCTTCCACCTGTCCTCGAGATGCAAGGGTCCTGTAACAGGACATATTTCTGGAGCTGGATTCAGGGAGATTTGTTCTCATGAGGTCACATTGGAAAGTTCCTGAAATTATCTCTGAGTTATGAGTAATCTTAATCTTATCTCTTAACATTGTTCTGTAAATCCTGATTACCCGTAGATTTTGAGAGGGTTCCAAGGCATGTAAACATATTTTATATGCTGAAAAGTGTAGCATATTTGAGTTATATGCTACAAAGTGTAGCCTATACATTTTATATAAGCATAGAAATTGGGGAACATTATTTTCAGCAACACTAATTTTTAGTAACATTAATCTTTCTGAGTTGAGCTTCAACCAGGGCTCTTCAATGACTGGTTTAACCTATATTCATGTCTCTTTCTCACAACGGGTCTATATTACATTTTCACACACACTGACTTTTAACATTCTGTGTGTTGGGCCTACCTCCCTGGCAAGGCTGACAACGTATTGAGGGTCTTATTCATCTATTTATTGACTCTTTTAGCCATTCTTTCATCTAATAAATACATATCAGCACCTATATTTTACATACTTTTCTATGTAATTTCATGTGATCTTCTCATATATGTATAGTTATCCCAATTTTACATACGGCTAAGAAGAGCTCTGAGATGTTAATTCATTTTCCCAAGGTCATTTAGCTTAAACGGCAGTATTGAGTCTCAAATACAGATTGGCTTAATTCCAAGTCTCAAGCTTGGCCAGAGACATGCTCTGAACTTCTAAGCAGGAAGTCAGAATTTTGAGGCCCAGGTATAGAAGAGTTTGTCCTTCACATAGAATCAGAGTAGAAGTAGAACCATCTTTGAGTTACTATGGGATTAAAATTTTTAGACAGTGGATTTGTGAAGGAAGCTCAGGGCAGTCTGGGTCATGCTTGTCTCATGAGAAAAGCGTTAGGAGGTGACCTGTTAGACCTAGGCCAGGTTTGCTTTGGGGCATACTTAAAATAGAGAGAAGAAGTTGGCTTGGGGCTACAAAGAAACCTGTTTGGGTACAGGTAGGGGACATTTGGAAGTAACCTGATTGCAGAACAGAAGTCACTCACTCAAGGCTCACCTGCCATTTGTGCGTAAAGGCCACCCAGTAAAGGGAAGAGGCTGGATTGGGTACTAAGTCTCGGCCCTAGGCACCTGCCTTGTATGAGAAGCCTCTCCAATTGAGCTGAACCACAAGGGGTTTGCTAACTTCCTGGAGGCCTCCATGGGCACAAGAAGCTAGGAGAAAAAGCAGGCAATATATGAGCCAAGTCTAAAGCACACAACCCACAGGTAGCTGAGTGTGAAAGTATAATAACCATGTGTGGGTTTGAGTGTGTATCCATGCACCTGAGTGCATATACAAGCATATCAGCAGGTTGATTTTGCATAAACATAGGTTATTATGTATATCTGATTATGGGGTGTTCATATGTCTGTGTATACATATGCCCATGTATGAGAATATATCAATCTTGGTCTGCATTTTTCAGTGACACACAAAACAAGGAAATGAAAGATTTATTCTCTATCAAGACTTGTACTTTGACTGGGTGCAGTGGCTCACACCTGTAATCCCAGCACCTTGGGAGGCCAAGGCAGGCGGATCACCTGAGGTCAGGAGTTCAAGACCAGCCTGGCCAACATGGCAATACCCTGTCTCTACTAAAAATTTAAAAATTAGCTGAGCTTGGTGGTGCGCGCTTGTAATCCCAGCTACTCAGGAGCCTGAGGTGGGAGAATCGCTTGAACCCAGGAGGTGGAGGTTGCAGTGAGCTGAGATTGCACCACTGCATTCCAGCCTGGGCAACAGAGCAAGATTCCATCTCAAACAACAACAACAACAAAATTGTTCTTCCCTCCCCTCAGTTTACCATAGCCAACATGCACTCCCAACCTGGTCTCTGAAGAGATAAGACCTTGAGAAATTCAGTCTGTGCACTCACCCAGGGGGAGGGGTGGTCCAGGTGTCTGGAGGCCTGTTCTTTCTCCTTTTCTCTCTCCCATTCACTTAGTTGACTCTCAAGGACATCCACCTCCTGCTGGAGAGCACCAAAGCTGCGCTGGTAAGAATCAGCCAAAAGCTTGAGTGTGAGACTGGCGTTAGTCACCTATGGAAATGAGATGCCCGAGAAGTGGGTTGCAGAGTGTTCTTAAAAACTGAACTCTGGCTGTCATATTACTCAGCTCAGAGTCTTCTTCCCCAGAAAGAAATAATATTAGAATTTGTCCAATATGTGAGGTTAGAGAAAACAGGAGTCTGTGACAGGCAGGGATTTTTTTTTTCTTTTTCTTTTTTTTTTTTTTTTTTGAGATAGAGTCTTGCTCTGTCACCCAGGCTGCAGTGCAATGGCACAATCTCAGCTCACTGCAACCTCCATCTCCTGGGTTCAAGCTATTCTCTTGCCTCAACCTCCCAAGTAGCTGGGATTACAGGTGCCCACCACCACAACTGGCTAATTTTTGTATTTTTAGTAGAGATGGGATTTCACCATGTTGGCCAGGCTGGTCTCGAACTCCTGACCTCAGGTGATCTGCCCGCATGAGCCTCCCAAAGTGCTGGAATTACAGGTGTGAGCCACTGCACCCAGCCTAGGGAGGGGTATTCTTTAATCCATCCATATACCTGGCTCTGGAGTCAGTGGAGAAGGTCCCCTGCCACAATAATGCCTCCAATGGCCTTAAGTTGAGTCGCCAACTCCTGTGCTCCCTCCAGTTCCAAGCGCAGCAGGTTGAAGGCTGGGTTCTCATAGGGAGAAGCAAGGGCACTGGGATTCCAGGACTCTGGCATGTGACTCATTTCCAGAACCTCATTGTCTTTATCTTCAATGGTGTGTGCATACTCACTGACCTGGGCATGCAGGGGATGAACAGGAAGTTGCCCCAAATGTCAACACCTGTGGCTCCTCCCATTCAGTTGCATCCTCCCAGACCAAAATTGCCCCATTTTCATCTTCCAGTGGGTCCATACCCATTAATTCATCCATTACTATGGGAGGCACCCCCTACACAAGCCTCTCTATAGTCTGTTACTATCACTGGAGATCCCAAGGATAGTACAGAATTTCCCCTTCATTCTAAAGATTCATCTCAAAGATGAAGGCTGTGCCACTTCCTTCAAACATTTTCTACTTCCAGGACTTATCTCAATGCTGTGTCTATTGGAGACTATGCTTGGATAACTCCCAGCCCCAGTCCCAGCCCAGCGATCAAGTGCTCTCTCTAGACAGCTTCTGCTCATACTTGCAAATGAGCTCCTGAACTGTACTTTGTAGCTGTTCCAGCTGCCCCAGGGGGATGGGGTTGTTGGGTAGGTGAACCACACAATGGCATGTGCCTCCTTCATCCACAGAGCTTGACATACTTCTCACCAGCTGCAAAGCATGGCCATAGGCACACTAAACATAATGAAGCATGTTGGGTCACCCTGGGCTGTTTGCAAACATGAAGCAGGAGAAGAGGCTGAGCCTACTTTGGAGTGCCAGAGAAGCATTGCCTCTGCACAGGGATTTCTTTTTGACTGTCTGTTAGGGGATTGAGTTATGCTTCCCTTGATTTCCCAGAATTGAAGCTGCAGGTCCCTTCCAGAACCTATTGGTGGGGCCTACCTCACCCTACCTCATGCACTGGCTAGATCTGGCTGCAGTTCACATTGCTGAAAGCTGATTTTTCTTCAAAGCCCTGTGGGAGAGAGCAAAGCTGGTCTGCAGAGATGTGTCAGGGGATAGGCTTAGGAAGCCTCAGTTGTCTACAGAATCCCCATTCTAGAGATCTGGCAGATTCCTACAACTTTACCTTGTATTGCAGACAGCAGGGACAGAGTTGCAAATCATCAAAGGAACAGTAACAATACCATAATGCATCATTCTGGATGGATGTTTAACATTCACAAGACATAACAGAGGGTGAATTGTAATCCACATTTTATAGTTGAAAAACATGAGGTTCTGAGAGTCTAAATATCTTGCTAAGTTACATGACTAATAAGTGACAATGCTTCAAGCTGCCCCCAGGTCCCATCTATGTTCTAGATCCTATGCTCTGACACCTAAGGAAGTGGCAGAGATCCAAGTTATGTTGGGGTGGATATGCAGCACAGGACAAAAGGGTAAGGCTGGGAGGCAGCTCCCTTGCCTCAGCTAGATAGAGAGAGAGGGAAAGTTTCTAGAGAGATGCATAATTTGGTCTCTTCTCCCCCGGTATATGCCTATCATATCACTTCCATACTCAGAACCCAAACCCACTGATCCCAAAGCCATATTTCCTGAGTTCTAATCCTGACTCTGGGACACTGGGCAAATTATTTAATTTCTCTGTGCTCCCATTGTCTTAATATGTATAATGGGGCAAAGTGTGGAATTTATTTTATTGTTTTAAGAATTATAGATAGAGCTAAAGAGATGATTGATACATAGATAGATAGATAGATAGATAGATGATAGAATACTTGTAAAGGACTTAGAACAGTGCTTGGTCTGCCTCTAGTAAGAGTCTTTATATTAGTTATATTTCTCTAAATCCATCCCTTAGTCCCATTTTGGAGCTGGATAAACCAGCACTAGATTCAACCAAGACTCCTTCCCAATTTTTTTTAATGTGCATGCAACACCCACTGAGGTTTCCTAACAAAATCTTTTTGAATTAAAATGTCTGTGGCCCCTGTCCTTCTCTGAGATGTCTCACTCATAAGTTTTATGGCTTTGGCACCATAGCTTAATCTGGGTGTGCCTTCAGCCTGCAACTCCAGCCCAATAGTTTAGCTTTTGAAGGATAATAAAATAAAGATTGCATAGCCTTTTTTTTTTTTTTTTTTTTTTTTTTTTTGAGACGGAGTCTTGCTCTGTCGCCGGGGCTGGAGTGCAGTGGCCGGATCTCAGCTCACTGCAAGCTCCGCCTCCCGGGTTCACGCCATTCTCCTGCCTCAGCCTCCCGAGTAGCTGGGACTACAGACGCCCGCCACCTCGCCCGGCTAGTTTTTTGTATTTTTTAGTAGAGACGGGGTTTCACAGTGTTCGCCAGGATGGTCTCGATCTCCTGACCTCGTGATCCGCCCGTCTCGGCCTCCCAAAGTGCTGGGATTACAGGCTTGAGCCACCGCGCCCGGCCTGCATAGCCTTTTATAGACGCCCTGAGTTCCTGCATGCTGAGCACAGGAAGAAGGTGGCAGATTTTTGCAGAAAACAGGGCCTCATAACTGAGCAGGGCATACAGCCCAGAGTTCCTTCCTCTATTGCTTTCACCTTTGTCTTTCCTCGCTCCCCCTATGCCCATACATACAAGCAAAGGGAAAATCAGAACATGCAGGGTGTCCCATCTTTCTTTTCTTCCTCCCTATTTCTGTCTACCCTCACTTTCTCCCAGAACCTGGAGGTTCTTGAACAGAATCAGAGTGGTGAAGGAAGCCAGCCCAAAGCACAAAACAATCTCCACCTACTCCTGGGAGCACCAGGGGCAGCAGCTGTGGAGTGGTCAGAAGAGCTATAACAGGCTGCATCTTGCATCAACTACAGGAGTGCAGTAAGTACTGGGGGCTCCCCTAGGCTTTTATTTCTAGTCTAAGTAAATAGTTTCAGTAGGAGGGGTTATATATTTTGACATTTGAAAGGGCCGAGAAGATGAAGGAGGTGTGAAGAGGGTATGGAAAGGTGGAGAAGAAGGTTGAGACAGACTGGTGCCTCTAAACATGGTGGTAGTGAGTTTATTATGACAAACAGCGTCTTCCGCATCCATCCCTAGGCTAAGATCTTCCTTCACCCTGCTGGGCCCTCTTGTCTAAACAGATTAAGGCAAACCTGAGACATCCTGCGGGGGCCTTGGGATGGGCCCCTTGCAGGAAGAATTATGATGTTTCCCTCAACTTTGAGAAAGGGAAGACTCAAGAAGGAAATGCAATCCTACCTATTCAATCTCAAGAACAGAAGCATTTACTTAACTGGGTACACTTGGATGAGGGCCAAAGTGTGTATCCGGGGGGATCGCTTCAGCAATACTGTACTGAACTGCTCTGTTATATATCTTCCTTCACCCCTGGGAGTTTGCCTCCTGCAGTATGCCAGGTACTGTAAACTTTTACATCCATTCCACTATTCAAATGCTTCCCCCAGTTCCTCTGGTCTTAATGCCAGCTGCCTCTACTGTCTGTCTCTCAAGAAAGCTCTCTCCCAATATTTCCTAACCTGCCACAGGATGCTGTGGAGCCTCAAGTCTTCTGGCCTCTGAATTGCCGTTATCCCTACAGAGAAGGAAGAGTATAGTTGCTGAGGCCTGGACAAGGAGTCACAAAACTCAGTGCTCTTAGTGCCAGCCACCCAAAATTATTCTCTTTTCTTCTGCTATCTCTCTTGAGTATTTCTCAGACAATGGGGACTCTCACATTCACCCAAGTGCCTAGGAAAATGTCAGATTTCCTATGAAGGGTGTGTTGCCCCATTTTTCCATTGAGGAATTTTGACTCTGTAGCTCTACTACCTCTATCCTTTATTGTTTCTTTACTTTTCACAGACCCTTAACTTTAGATTATATGGCTGCTTAGTATAAAGTTCCTCTGCTTACTCATCTCATCCTTTGGAATCCTTGCCCTAGTATATACCTAGTAGAGAAAGGTATATGAAACTATGACTTCCCTTCTGGGAAAAGATTTGAGAAGCTGTGTGGATGTATGACTCCAGGAAGACATGCCCAGAGCTTTGCTGGACAATCCTTGCTGAGAGGTCATATCCTTATCTTACTTTACAGATTCTCACCCTCTCACTCTATGCTCAAGGCCAGAGATCCATTCTTCATTAGCTTCTCTAGCCTGGCCTTGCTGTAGCCATAGGGTCCAGAGGAGCACAGAGGTTAGGAAGACAAGAGAGGAATAGGTCGGGAAACCTAAGCTGCATGAAGCAGGAAACCTGTCTGGGATCAATATCCAGATGAGTGACAGTAGAACTAAGGCATCTTATGGAAGAAGGAATGTAGGAAAGGAAAAATGAAAGAGCATGAAGATAGAGCATGAAGCATGACAGCTGCTGCTGGAGTTGCCCCCATATTTTGCCATCTGCAAACAGCCATTAGCACAAGTTGAAAACACAAGAGTAGCCTTAGTATCTGAGTAATGTAGGGAAAGAGTTTAGTGAGGAAGCTACAGTATTGTGCACACTCTTCCCATCCAAAGCAACAGGTCTTCCAAGCTCTAGTTATTAATTACCCAGGTCAGAAACCATGTCCATTTCCAGAGCTGTGTTCTATTTTATTCACATAATGCCATTTCCCCAGCTCCTCCTGTCTTCATCTCCTTAGCAAACAGAGTTCCTGCTTAGTGTCAGACATTGTACAAGGGGCCCAACTCAGAGACATGTTTCATTAATCTGGTTTTGGCTGGATAAACTGATGGAGAAAAGATAAGATCCTAGTCCTCAGGACATGTCCTAGACTGCCTAGTCTGTCACAGTCTGGGACCAACCATTTCTATATGTGTGTAATCCCTCTGTGGAGATCAATACAGACTTAGAAATACCAGGAATAGACTGGGTACTATAGAGCTGGACAGAGACAGGTCAGTTCAGTGTATTCCGCCTACATGATGGGTGATAAAATAGGGCTGGAGTGAGCATAGGGCCACCTGACAACAGACAATGGAGACGTCTTGGTCAGAGCTCTACCCAGATAGGTCCTGTAGCATCACTTGGTCATCTGGGTATACACGCTGAAGAAAATAGGGATCACATTTATTCCTGTGGGGAGGCCCTCTCAGGGCCAACCTTCTTCACTGCTCCTGCCCAGAAAAGTTGAAGCAAGTGCCTGAGCCTCTGAGCGATCCGCTGAGTCTGCACTCCATAGACCACAGGATTGAGAGCTGGGGACACCAATGCGTAGAGTTTAGTCAGTAGGATGTGAATATGGCTGGGCATTGTGTGAGACCTAAAACAGTGAGCAAGGAAGGAGAAGAGGGCAGATGTGTAGAAGAGACCAATGACACTAGCATGGGCCCCGCAGTTACTCAGAGCCTTGTGGCAGGCACCATGGGATGGCAGATGGCAGATAGCAGACAGCATGGAGAATGAGGGCATAGGAAGCACCTATGAGCCCTACGTCCAGGGCTGGGGAGAGCAGTGTGGTGACCAGTCCATACCAGATGATGGGGCACGTATCTCCACATGCCAGGTGAGACACACCCATGTGTTCACAGTAGGTGTGGGGCAGGGCCCACTGCCCACAGTAAGGCAGTTTCTCTAGCAGGATCACAGGGTGCACCATGACACAGACATCACGGGTCATGGTAGCCAGAGCTACTAGACCTACCACATGCTGGGCCAGCAACGCCCCATAGAGCAAAGGCTGGCAGTCTACGGTCACGGCCAGAAGCACTGAGGACTCAGTAATGTGGCAATGATTGCCACATGGGCAACAAAGAGTTGAGCCAAACAAGCTCCAAAAGAGATCTCACTGGACAAGCCCCAAAGTGAGGTCAGAGCTTTGGGCATTGTGGATGTGGCTAGAACCAAATCAGCAGCTGCCAGAAGCCACAGCAGCTGGTAATGGGTGCCCAGAGTGCCTTGTCAGCAACCACCAGCCCCAGTAGAAGGGCATTCCCTACCAAAGCTGCCATATAGAGCAGGCACACAGGCACAGAGCCAGGCGTGCAGAGCCTCCAGTCCTGGCATCCCCAGCAGGACAAAGGACCCAGACCCAGAGATCAGCAAGTTCTGATTGAAAGCCAGCAGTGTAGGATCCAGCCCCATCTCCTACTTCCATCTGGCTATGTCCCTGCAGGATATAAATGGGGCCCGTGAGAGGCAACTAGCAATTGTACAGATATTTTAGATGAGTGGGGGTGAGCCTAGGGCTTAGGATGCTAAAGCATTTGCTGAACGCCCTCTTTGTGTGAGGCACTTTCCTGAGGATTCAGCGTATAGTGAACTATGAATTCCCTAACAGTCTATTGTGTTTGGTTACATTCCCATACAACAGATCAAAGAATTTTGTTTCCGAGAGGTTAATAAACTTACTCCAGGTCACACAGCTGGTGAACAGAAGAGCTAGGATTTGAATCTAAATTCGTCTGACTAAAGGCCATATTCTTCTAACAGCCCTCTCATCTGGATATAATGTCCCCTCATCAGCCCAGGCACAAGCAGACATTGGGATATGTTTTTACTAATCACTTGTGCCAGAGGAAGGAATTCGTGTTCTCTACACCGAATCTTTCCAACTACAGTGCAGCCTCTGTGTTTTCTCCACCCTAGGAAATATGTAAGCCAGAAGGAAGGAAACATATTAATAGAATGGCTATTTTCTACTCCATTCACTGACAGATGCTCAACGCTCCTGTTTCATGATCCATTTCCAGAAGCTACTTTTTAAGCTCAGACCCCAAACTTTCCAAAACATTTCATTCCTCCCAGTCTGTCTAGTACATTTTTCCATCTGCTCATGGCTTCTGACACCTCTTTCTCCAACTCTGGTCCACAAGAGCTCTAGGCATCTGGTTGATGAAACTTAATTTGTTCTATAACCAGTATGATTATCCCTTGACTCAACTTTGTGGTTCTTCTTTCCTCCATCCTTTTTCCGTGAGAAGATATGCTGGGTTCCCCACACTGGGGCATTTTAGAGGGTAGAGGGTGGGAGGAGGGAGGGATCAGGAAAAATAACTAATGGGTACTAGGCTTAATACCTGGGTGATGAAATAATCTGTACAACAAAACCCCATGACACAAGTTTACCTATGTAACAAACTTACACTTGCACCCCTGAATTTTAAAAGTCAAAAAAGAAAATAAAAAATATGTTGGGTTCTATGGAACTCAGTCTGAGAAAATCTGAGGTCCACTAAGGACATAGAAGAGAATCAGGGCTGGGCTGCAGTGGAAGGGACTGGGATTAGATACCACAGTGACAGTGCAACTGATGGTCCAGTGAAAGTGGTAACAGAGGGAGGCAAGGAAACACTTTGTTTACCTGGATTTAAGTGGACAAATAGCCTGAAAGAAAGCTCTAAGGTAGGGTGGGCTTTCCATGCTCCACTTGAGGACCAGCGTTGTCTCCTGGAACTTCGTGAGAGATAGAATCTGATATCCTAACCTGTCCTGGAGACTGAGGAACCTGGGGCAGGTGAGCAGAGACTAAAGTGTCTGGTCCTGTGTGAGATCTCAAGCTTCCCATGCAGCTGTCTTGGCAGCAATGCCTCCTGGAGCTTCTCTCACACCCCCACACCCTGTCTCCTGCATAGTAGAGACAGGCAATAAAGCAGAACAGGCCAGGTGCAGCAGCTCACGCCTGTAATCCCAGCACTTTGGGAGGCCAAGGCGGGCGGATCATGAGGTCAGGAGTTTGAGACCAGCCTGACCGTGGTGAAACCCTTCTCTACTAAAAATACACACACAAGAAATTAGTCAGGTGGGGTGGCATGCACCTGTAATCCCAGCAACTCAGGAGGCTGAGGCAGGAGAATCGCTTGAACGCAGGAGGCGGTGGTTGCAGTGAGCCAAGATCACACCACTGCGCTCCAGCCTGGGTGACAGAGCAAGACTCCATCTTGAAAAAAAAAAAAAAAAAAAAAAGCACACCACACTTTCTCACATGGGAGTCATATTGGCTTAGGAGCCAGAACTTCCTTCTGAAGAATGAGGCTCTGTCAAGTTGCAGAGCTTGACCCTGCCCCCCTCACAGTGGGGCCCTAACGGCTTCTCTGGACTCTGGAAACACTCTGCCAGGGCCCAACTTACCACAAGGCAGGCCCAATCTTTACAATGCAAGAAGGGTGTCAACTCTTTCAGGATCTAGGAACGTCTCTCCCCAAACCACAGGGCACACACAACTCATACCTTAAGAAGACACTTAAGAAACACAAGAAATTCTTGTACTCAAGTTATGGGCTTTACTAGCACAGTTCCCCTTGGACAAGTTTCAAAGACATCTCCCCCAGATCATCCACGTCCACAACAAACATTTCTCTTTCCGTTTCCTCCCATAAGCTACATAAAGGGTAGGAAGAGGAAGTTGAGGACCCCTTTGCACCCCTACCCGCCACCCCACACCTCAGCCTCTGCCCTGTATCTTATTCTTGGAAGGAATAGCCACACCCTTCTCATCTGCCACCTGCATGTTTTGCTCTCTTGTATTCCCAGCCCCTAGCCTCATACCCTGGCCACACCAGCTCAGCTTCTTCTGCAAGTAGAGAGTTTAGCAAAGGACATGCAGAGGGAGAAGTAAAGTGGCATCTCTATTCTTCCTGAGTTTCCATGCACTGGCCTGGCTCTGGGCTGGGTGTGGCTAAGAGTTCTGGAGCATCTTTTTGGGGGTGATACTACTGCAGAGATGTTACACTATCTTGTGCTTCTTTCTAGGATCAGGAAACCCATGTGTAAAAAGGAAAAGTTTACATAGATCTGGGGCTAGGAACCAGATTTTCTGAATGCTAGTCTGAGATTGTTTCTTCTCCCAGATTCTTAGCCTTGTTCCTCTCTTGATGCAGCAGGATAATTTAGGAATCAGAGAGACCAAGGGGTTGAGGAGGATTTTTTTTATTATTTAGGTGCACCAGCCCAGTCAGATCAACATCCAAAAAGACAGAGTCCCGAACAAAGAGACTGGTTACCTTTTAAGCATTTTGTAGGACGGGGGGAGATCTGTGCAGGGGGAAGCATATAACACAGGCAAAAAACAAAAACAGTTGTTCAATCGAGACATGCATTACATCATTTCTTAGTTTTCAAGGAAAACCATGTTTTACGACTTGAATTTATTTGCCTAGTGTCCTTGCAGCTGCACAGCTAGAGAAACAGTGTCTTGGAAGTTCTGGCTAGGGCAATTAGGCAAGAGAAAGAAATAAAGGATATTCAGTTAGGAAAAGAAGAAGTCAAATTGTCCCTGTGTGCAGATGACATGATTGTATATTTAGAAAACCCCATTGTCTCAACCCAAAATCTCCTTAAGCTGATAAGCAAATTCAGCAAAGTCTCAGGATACAAAATTAATGTGCAAAAATCACAAGCATTCTTATACACCAGTAACAGACAAACAGAGAGCCAAATCATGAATGAACTCCCATTCACAGTAGCTTCAAAGAGAATAAAATACCTAATAATCCAACTTACAAGGGATGTAAAGGACCTCTTCAAGGAGAACTACAGACCACTGCTCAGTGAAATAAAAGAGGACACAAACAAATGGAAGAGCATACCATGCTCATGGATAGAAGAATCAATATCATGAAAATGGCCATACTGCCCAAGGTAATTTATAGATTCAATGCCATACTCATTAAGCTACCAATGACTTTCTTCACAGAATTGGAAAAAACTGCTTTAAAGTTCATATGGAACCAAAAAAGACCCCACATTGCCAAGACAATCCTAAGCCAAAAGAAGAAAGCTGGAGGCATCATGCTACCTGACTTCAAACTATACTACAAGGCTACAGTAACCAAAACAGCATGGTGCTGGTACCAAAACAGAGATATAGACCAATGGAACAGAACAGAGGCCTCAGAAATAATATCACACATCTACAGCCATCTGATCTTTGACAAACCTGACAAAAACAAGAAATGGGGAAAGGATTCCCTATTTAATAAATAGTGCTGGGAAAATTGGCTAGCCATAAGTAGTAAGCTGAAACTGGATCCTTTACTTACTCCTTATATGAAAATTAAATCAAGATGGATTAGAGACTTAAATGTTAGACCTAATACCATAAAAACCCTAGAAGAAAACCTAGGTAATACCATTCAGGACATAGGCATGGGCAAGGACTTCATGTCTAAAACACAAAAAGCAATGGCAACAAAAGCCAAAATTGACAAATGGGATCTCATTAAACTAAAGAGCTTCTGCACAGCAAAAGAAACTACCATCAGAGTGAACAGGCAACCTACAGAATGGGAGAAAATTTTTGCAATCTACTCATCTGACAAAGGGCTAATATCCAGAATCTATAAAGAACTCAAACAAATTTATAAGAAAAAGCAAACAACCGCATCAAAAAGTGGGCAAAGGATATGAACAGACACTTCTCAAAAGAAGACATTCATGCAGCCAACAGACACATGAAAAAATGCTCATCATAACTGGCCATCAGAGAAATGCAAATCAAAACCACCATGAGATACCATCTCATAGCAGTTAGAATGGCAATCATTAAAAAATCAGGAAACATCAGGTGCTGGAGAGGATATGGAGAAATGGGAACACTTTTACACTGTTGGTGGGACTGTAAACTAGTTCAACCATTGTGGAAAACAGTGTGGAGATTCCTCAAGGATCTAGAACTAGAAATACCATTTGACCCAGCCATCCCATTACTGGGTATATACCCAAAGGGTATTAAATCATCTGCTATAAGACACATGCACATGTATGTTTATTGCAGCACTATTCACATAGCAAAGACTTGGAATCAACCCAAATGTCCATCAGTGACAGACTGGTTAAGAAAATGTGGCACATATACACCATGGAATACTATGCAGCCATAAAAAGGGATGAGTGGAGGGTGGAGCAAGATGGCCGAATAGGAACAGCTCCAGTCTCCAACTCCCAGCGCGAGCGACACAGAAGACCGGTGATTTCTGCATTTTCAACTGAGGTACTGGGGTCATCTCTCTAGGGAGTGCCGGACAATCGGTGCTGGTCAGCTGCTGCAGCCTGACCAGCGTGAGCTGAAGCAGGGCGAGGCATCGCCTCACCTGGAAGTGCAAGGGGGAAGGGAATCCCTTTTCCTAGCCAGGGGAACTGAGACACACAACACCTGGAAAATCGGGTAACTCCCACCCCAATACTGCGCTTTAAGGAAACAGGCACACCAGGAGAATATATCCCATACCTGGCCGGGAGGGTCCCACGCCCACAGAGCCTCCCTCACTGCTAACACAGCAGTCTGCGGCGATCTATCCCCAAGGCAGCAGCGAGGCTGGGGGAGGGGCACCCGCCATTGCTGAGGGTTAAGTAGGTAAACAAAGCCGCTGGGAAGCTCGAACTGGGTGGAGCTCACAGCAGCTCAAGGAAGCCTGCCTGTCTCTGTAGACTCTACCTCTGCGGACAGAGCACAGCTGCAGTCCAATAGGGGAAAGAGCGGGGCCGTTGCTGACGTGAATGACTCTATCTGACAGCTTTGGGGAGAGCCGTGGATCTCCTAACGCGGAGGTTGAGATCTGAGAACGGACAGATTGCCTGCTCAGGTGGGTCCCTGACCCCTGAGTACCCACACTGGGAGACATCCCCCACTAGGGGCAGTCTGACACCCCACACCTCACAGGGTGGAGTCACCCCTGAGAGGAAACTTCCAAAGAAAGAATCAGACAGGTACACTCGCTGTTCAGCAATATTCTATCTTCGGCAACCTCTGCTGCTGACACCCAGGAAAACAGGATCTGGAGTGGACCTCAAGCAATCTGCAACAGACCAAATACAGTCCTTCTGACTGTCAGACGGAAAACTATCAAACAGGAAGGACACCTATACCAAAACCCCATCAGTACGTCACCATCATCAAAGACAGAGACAGATAAAACCACAAAGATGGGGAAGAAGCAGGGCAGAAAAGCTGGAAATTCAAAAAATAAGAGCGCATCTCCCCCTGCAAAGGAGCGCAGCCCATCGCCAGCAACGGATCAAAGCTGGTCAGAGAATGACTTTGACGAGATGAGAGAAGAAGGCTTCAGTCCATCAAACCTCTCAGAGCTAAAGGAGGAATTACGTACCCAGCGCAAAGAAACTAAAAATCTTGAAAAAAAAGTGGAAGAATTGACAGCTAGACTAATTAATGCAGAGAAGATCATAAACGAAATGACAGAGATGAAAACCATGACACGAGAAATACGTGACAAATGCACAAGCTTCAGTAACCGACTCGATCAACTGGAAGAAAGAGTATCAGCGATTGAGGATCAAATGAATGAAATGAAGCGAGAAGAGACACCAAAAGAAAAAAGAAGAAAAAGAAATGAACAAAGCCTGCAAGAAGTATGGGATTATGTAAAAAGACCAAATCTACGTCTGATTGGGGTGCCTGAAAGTGAGGGGGAAAATGGAACCAAGTTGGAAAACACTCTTCAGGATATCATCCAGGAGAACTTCCCCAACCTAGTAGGGCAGGCCAGCATTCAAATTCAGGAAATACAGAGAACGCCACAAAGATACTCCTCCAGAAGAGCAACTCCAAGACACATAATTGTCAGATTCACCAAAGTTGAAATGAAGGAAAAAATCTTAAGGGCAGCCAGAGAGAAAGGTCGGGTTACCCACAAGCCCATCAGACTAACAGCAGACCTCTCGTCAGAAACTCTACAAGCCAGAAGAGAGTGGGGGCCAATATTCAACGTTCTTAAAGAAAAGAATTTTCAACCCAGAATTTCATATCCAGCCAAACTAAGCTTCATCAGTGAAGGAGAAATAAAATCCTTTACAGATAAGCAAATGCTTAGAGATTTTGTCACCACCAGGCATGCCTTACAAGAGACCCTGAAGGAAGCCCTAAACATGGAAAGGAACAACCGGTACCAGCCATTGCAAAAACATGCCAAAATGTAAAGAACATCGAGGCTAGGAAGAAATTGCTTCAACTAACGAGCAAAATAACCAGTTAATATCATAATGACAGGATCAAGTTCACACATAACAATATAAACTTAAATGTCAATGGACTAAATGCTCCAATTAAAAGACACAGACTGGCAAACTGGATCAAGAGTCAAGACCCATCAGTCTGCTGTATTCAGGAGACCCATCTCACATGCAGAGACATACATAGGCTCAAAATAAAGGGATGGAGGAAGATCTACCAAGCAAATGGAGAACAAAAAAAAGCAGGGGTTGCAATCCTAGTCTCTGATAAAACAGACTTTAAACCATCAAAGATCAAAAGAGACAAAGAAGGCCATTACATAATGGTAAAGGGATCAATTCAACAGGAAGAGCTAACTCTCCTAAATATATTGCACCCAATACAGGAGCACCGAGATTCATAAAGCAAGTCCTTAGAGACCTACAAAGAGACTTAGACTCCCATACAATAATCATGGGAGACTTCAACACTCCACTGTCAACATTAGACAGATCAACGAGACAGAAAGTTAACAAGGATATCCAGGAATTGAACTCATCTCTGCACCAAGCGGACCTAATAGACATCTATAGAACTCTCCACCCCAAATCAACAGAATATACATTCTTCTCAGCACCACATCGCACTTATTCCAAAATTGACCACATAATTGGAAGTAAAGCACTCCTCAGCAAATGTACAAGAACAGAAATTATAACAAACTGTCTCTCAGACCACAGTGCAATCAAACTAGAACTCAGGACTAAGAAACTCAATCCAAACCGCTCAACTACATGGAAACTGAACAACCTGCTCCTGAATGACTACTGGGTACATAACGAAATGAAAGCAGAAATAAAGATGTTCTTTGAAACCAACGAGAACAAAGATACAACATACCAGAATCTCGGACACATTTCAAGCAGTGTGTAGAGGGAAATTTATAGCACTAAATGCCCACAAGAGAAAGCAGGAGAGATCTAAAATGGACACTCTAACATAACAATTAAAAGAACTAGAGAGGCAAGAGCAAACACATTCAAAAGCTAGCAGAAGGCAAGAAATAACTAAGATCAGAGCAGAACTGAAGGAGATAGAGACACAAAAAAACCCTCCAAAAATCAATGAATCCAGGAGTTGGTTTTTTGAAAAGATCAACAAAATGGACAGACCGCTAGCAAGACTAATAAAGAAGAAAAGAGAGAGGAATCAAATAGTCGCAATAAAAAATGATAAAGGGGATATCACCACCGACCCCACAGAAATACAAACAACCATCAGAGAATACTATAAATGCCTCTACGCAAATCAACTAGAAAATCTAGAAGAAATGGATAATTTCCTGGACTTTTACACTCTTCCAAGACTAAACCAGGAAGAAGTTGAATCCCTGAATAGACCAATAGCAGGCTCTGAAATTGAGGCAACAATTAATAGCCTACCACCAAAAAAAGTCCAGGACCAGATGGATTCACAGCTGAATTCTACCAGAGGTACAAGGAGGAGCTGGTACCATTCCTTCTGAAACTATTTCAATCAATAGAAAAAGAGGGAATCCTCCCTAACTCTTTTTATGAGGCCAACATCATCCTGATACCAAAGCCTGGCAGAGACACAACAAAAAAAGAGAATTTTAGACCAAAATCCCTGATGAACATCGATGCAAAAATCCTCAATAAAATACTGGTAAACCGGATTCAGCAGCACATCAAAAAGCTTATCCACCATGATCAAGTGGGCTTCATCCCTGGGATGCAAGGCTGGTTCAGCATTCGCAAATCAATAAACGTAATCCAGCATATAAACAGAACCAAAGACAGAACCACATGATTATCTCAATAGATGCAGAAAAGGCTTTTGACAAAATTCAACAGCCCTTTATGCTAAAAACGCTCAATAAATTCGGTATTGATGGAACGTACCTCAAAATAATAAGAGCTATTTATGACAAACACACAGCTAATATCATACTGAATGGGCAAAAACTGGAAAAATCCCTTTGAAAACTGGCACAAGACAGGGATGCCCTCTCTCACCACTCCTATTCAACATCGTGTTGGAAGTTCTGGCTAGGGCAATCAGGCAAGAGAAAGAAATCAAGGGTATCCAGTTAGGAAAAGAAGAAGTCAAATTGTCCCTGTTTGCAGATGACATGATTGTATATTTAGAAAACCCCATTGTCTCAGCCCAAAATCTCCTTAAGCTGATAAGCAACTTCAGCAAAGTCTCAGGATACAAAATTAATGTGCAAAAATCCCAAGCATTCTTATACACCAGTAACAGACAAGCAGAGAGCCAAATCAGGAATGAACTTCCATTCACAATTGCTTCAAAGGGAATAAAATACCTAGGAATCCAGCTTACAAGGGATGTAAAGGACCTCTTCAAGGAGAACTACAAACCACTGCTCAGTGAAATCAAAGAGGACACAAACAAATGGAAGAACATACCATGCTCATGGATAGGAAGAATCAATATCGTGAAAATGGCCATACTGCCCAAGGTGATTTATAGATTCAATGCCATCCCCATCAAGCTACCAATGACTTTCTTCACAGAATTGGAAAAAACGGCTTTAAAGTTCATATGGAACCAAAAAGAGCCCGCATTGCCAAGACAATCCTAAGTCAAAAGGACAAAGCTGGAGGCGTCACGCTACCTGACTTCAAACTATACTACAAGGCTACAGTCACCAAAACAGCATGGTACTGGTACCACAACAGAGATATAGACCAATGGAATAGAACAGAGTCCTCAGAAATAATACCACACATCTACAGCCATCTGATCTTTGACAAACCTGACAAAAACAAGAAATGGGGAAAGGATTCCCTATTTAATAAATGGTGCTGGGAAAATTGGCTAGCCATAAGTAGAAAGCTGAAACTGGATCCTTTCCTTACCCCTTATACAAAATTAATTCAAGATGGATCAGAGACTTAAATGTTAGACCTAATACCATAAAAACCCTAGAAGAAAATCTAGGTAGTACCATTCAGGACATAGGCATGGCAAGGACTTCATGTCTAAAACACCAAAAGCAACGGCAGCAAAAGCCAAAATTGACACATGGGATCTAATTAAACTAAAGAGCTTTTGCACAGCAAAAGAAACTACCATCAGAGTGATGAGGCAACCTACAGAATGGGAGAAAATTTTTGCAACCTACTCATCTGACAAAGGGCTAATATCCAGAATCTACAAAGAACTCAAACAAATATACAAGAAAAAAAACAAACAACCCCATCAAAAAGTGGGGAAAGGATATGAACAGACATTTCTCAAAAGAAGACATCCATACAGCCAACAGACACATGAAAAAATGCTCATCATCACTCGCCATCAGAGAAATGCAAATCAAAACCACAATGAGATACCATCTCACACCAGTTAGAATGGCAATCATTAAGAAGTCAGGAACAACAGGTGTTGGAGAGGATGTGGAGAAATAGGAACACTTTTACACTGTTGGTGGGATTGTAAACTAGTTCAACCATTATGGAAAACAGTATGGCGATTCCTCAAGGATCTAGAACTAGATGTACCATATGACCCAGCCATCCCACTACTGGGTATATACCCAAAGGATTATAAATTACTCTACTACAAAAACACATGCACACGTATGTTTATTGCGGCACTATTCACAATAGCAAAGACTTGGAATCAACCCAAATGTCCATCTGTGACAGACTGGATTAAGAAAATGTGGCACATATACACCATGGAATACTATGCAGCCATAAAAAAGGATGAGTTTGCGTCCTTTGTAGGGACATGGATGCAGCTGGAAACCATCATTCTTAGCAAACTGTCACAAGAAGAGAAAACCAAACGCCACATGTTCTCACTCATAGGTGGGAACTGAACAATGAGATCACTTGGACTCGGGAAGGGGAACATCACACACTGGGGCCTATCATGGGGAGGGGGGAGGAGGGAGGGATTGCATTGGGGAGTTATACATGATATAAACGTCATGCACATGTACCCTAGAACTTAAAGTATAATAAAAAAATAAATAAATAAATAAAAAATAAAAAATAAAAAAAAAAAAGGGATGAGTTTGTGTCCTTTGTAGGGACATGGATGCAGCTGGAAACCATCATTCTCAGCAAACTATCACAAGAACAGAAAACCAAACACCGCATGTTCTCACTCATAGGTGGGAATTGAACAATGAGATCACTTGGACACAGGAATGAGAACATCACACATCAGGACCTATTGTGGGGAGGGGACGGGGGGAGGGATAGAATTAGGAGATATACCTAATGTAAATGACGAGTTAATGGGTACAGCACACCAACATGGCACATGTATACATATGTAACAAACCTGCAAGTTATGCACATGTACCCTAGAACTTGAAGTATAATAATAAAAAAAAAATTAAAAAAAAAAAAGAGAAACAGGGTCTTCACAATGCCTGTGAAAGGGAGAGATAAGGCTCACTAGCCACAGAAAAACAGGCAGTTAATTTTTAATTGACTTCAGCTCTTTCTCTTCCTCAGTGGGAATTGGGTTTTCTTACACACAACTGAGTTTTTGCTTATACATTTTTTAATTTCTTTTAATTTCTGTTTCATTGACAGTAGTTTTCTTCTTGCTGCAAGGAGCTGCCTGTGCCACTCACACAGACTCTAAAGCTCCGTTTCATTTTGGGTTTCCATTCCTACTCTAAGGGTATGCTTGTCCTTACTTTATTTGTACACGCATGCTCCTAGAGGCTTCAGTGGTGCAGAGACCTGCACAAACCAGCTTCAGACTGAGACTGTTACCATCTGTTATTTCCTCCCCCATATGGTTCCAGGCTAGAGCTCACACTGAGGTCACCACCTCCCTCATCTTTGTTCTGTTGATCCTTCTCAGGGTGACCCTGGCTCCTAGGGCCCATTCTGCTAAGAGGGGTTCACATACGCTTGAGGGACAAGGTATCCCCTCCAGGTTAGAGAAGAACATCAAGATACATATTAAGTGCAGGTGGATGATCTGGAGGGAAAAAAAGGCATAGTATGAGTTCAAGAAATGAATTTGAACACCCTGTGTTCAGTGCACATGTGCTGTGTGATATGGGGTGGATCAATTAACAGCTTAGAACCATCGTTTAATCAGAATATGTGGTCCTTACCCTGATTTTGGAAGATAGAGGTGAAAGAGAAACAGCAAAATGCTACATTTTTTCCCATTCCTATTTATTCCCACTTCAGCACAACGGTAAAATCCAGGGCAGACTCTAAAGTCAGATTATCTAGGTTCAAGCCCTAGATCTGCCACATGTAAACTATGTGACTTTGGACAAAATTCTCAACTTCTCTGTGCCTCAATTTCTTTATCTCTAAATTGGGTATAAAAACAAATGCATCTGCTTTACATGGAACATCATAAGGATTAAATAAAATTACATTTGTAAAACAATTACATAGGACACAACATAGCCTATAACACAGTAAATGTCTAACACGTTAAGTGTTATCATTATTATCATTAGCAATGTTCTATTACTCCTTGAAATCGCCCCTTCAAAGCCTCTTTCCACTGCATTCTTAATTCTCAGTTTCATAATCTGATAGTCTCTCTTTTTTTTCTGAGACAGTCTTGCTCTGTTGCCCAGGCTAAAGTGCAGTGGCGTGATCTTGGCTCACTGCGACCTCCGCTTCCCAGGTTCAAGCAATTCTCCTGCCTCATCCTCCCAAGTAGCTGGAATTACAGGTGCCCATCACAGGCCCAGCTAATTTTTGTATTTTTAGTAGAGGTGGGGTTTCATCCCTTTGGCCAGGCTGGTCTCAAACTCCTGACTTCCAGTGATCCCCCCACCTCGGCCTCCCAAAGTGCTAGGATTACAGGCGTGAGCCACTGCACTCGGCCTTAGTCTTTTAATATATCTTAAATTTTTTTAAGATAATTTGGGAACTGAACTAGAATATTTGGAAGCAGAATAGTCCCAACTTAAAAAAAAATGGCTGAAAGGCAAGATGAAAGATTCAGATTTGATTAAAAAAAAAGAATTTTCTTTGCCAATAGAGCCACAGGAATTAGTCTGGTTAAGACTGCTTCTAAATGAAATGAGAAATGTGATGTCATTGTCCCCAAGCCCCAGCTCTCTACATCACTGTGACCTGGGATGAGGGAGAGGTGACACCTCAGCCCCAGTTCTCAAGCTTAATTCCTACACTGGCCCTCAACTACATGCTCTCTTTTGCACTCCAAAGTTGCTCTCTGAAAAAAAGTCTGAGAAACTCATTTTCATCAGTTCAAAGAGGTTTCCTGGGGCATTTCCTGGGGTTTTGGTATGTTTAACCTTCAGTGTTTGGCTCATTGTGGAATGAATCCAGGGATTAGCTGAAGAGACCTTTGCAAAAGCCCCAAACTGTGTTTAGGGTGTAACTGGTCTTGGTTGAGGAATTCCTATTGCTGATGGGACAGGGGCTTCTCACCTCTCTGCTGTTCAAGGTGAGATTAAAAATAAGGAATGAGCTTCCCATTTCCATCCAGTCCTGCTTCAGTCCCTACTGACTCAGCATTGCCATTCAGCTAATGGAGCACCTGGGAACTAAGGGATTCCAAGATGCTCCTTTGGAAAGGCTGAGAGAGGGTAAATATGGGTGAGAAGAATTTATGGGTCTCTTCTGTGAGCACTTCAGAGGGGATGGACTCTGAGTCCCAGGCGGATTGATGATCTGCTAGTCTCAGCTGTGAACTCTTAATAAGGAATTAGCAGACAGTTGAAGTTACATCGCTATGGATTTTTCTGGACCCCAGATTTACATGCCTGGCATTCTCAGGACCTGGGGAAAAGTGGAGACTGAGCAGGGAGGTCTTTGCAGAACCACTGGATGGGGCAGCAGCAAACTCAAATATACAAGTGCTTTGCTGTAAACAAATGACAAACTCAGTCACTGGAAATTGACAGCTGTCATTCTTTAGTATTGTTTCTGCCTCTTAGCTGTATAAAGAGGCAAAGAAGCTTGGTGGAAGGAGTGTAGACTTTTGAATAATGCTTCACTACTGTGTTTTTTACAGGGACAAAACTCAGTGTGGAAGAGCACTCTTGAGCACTCTCTTTAAGTCTTCTACACTGAGTTTTTTCCTTGTACAATGAAGATTAGGCTATGTTCCCCCAAAAGTGATTGTAAAGATTAGTGTAACATTCATAAAGCACATACTGGGCTCCCTTGAGCTCAGTAGAATTGACACAACATTATACAAGGTATGTGACTTACAGTCAGTTGGAAGACACACTCTGCCTATCTGAGATGCCTGCTGGAGCCACACAGAGAAACTGGCTTTCGCTTATAGACATTATTGTTTTCACAATACCTTCCCTTCCTCAAAAGAATGCACACCCTCCCATTTAGGGCAACATAGTAGAATGTGGTAATGGCAACTCTTTCACAATCACCCACGGTTTATGTTTGTTTTTAGTCCTTAGTTTGAATGGACTTTTTTGTATACAATCACAGAGCACATTCACAATTTATGAAAAGCAACAACAAACATTATTATAAGGTTGTGGTCATGTATTTTGATATTCCAGAATAGTACATTAACCCCCTCTCATATTGAGCCTTTTCCACATGATAATTGTGGTGTGGCCCAATAAACAACAACCAGCCCACTGTTCAAATGTCATGACTTAGTTCTGGCCTTCCTCAGTAAGGAATCCAGCATTCACTCCCTCTTGTTACCAGTAGCCTCTACCCAAAACAGGTTGCCCATTTTCCAACAACATAACTTTACATATTTGGAAACTCGTTAACGATAAGGAAGTCCAACTCACAATACAAATAAAGCTCACAAAGTGTTTTCCATTGCAACTTGATGAATACACAAGCATTGCTAACGTGATAATTATTTATTAATTGTGTGATTAGAACATGACAGTGATGTGAAGGAAGAGTTATTTTTTCGACTTTCTTGATGACAAACCTAACTCTTAACCTTATATAAAATTGTGAAAAATGCAATATCAACAAATGAAGTTTACGGTTTAAGTTTGGTGTAAAAGCATGTTCTGGTAGAATACTAACAGGTACAGGTAAATACTACTTAGCAAAAGTAAAAGTGCTAGTTTGCAAAATGAAAGAACTTACACAGAATGTAAATCAAAAGTTTTTCTAGGGAAAAAAAAAAGCCAATTAAACTGAATAATGTATTTAGTGCTTTAATAAGAATGGGATTATAACTAGCTTAATATGCTAAATACTAGATTATTCTCTTTATTGTGTGGTAACATGGAAATTGATCAGAAACAAGGAGCTGCCGCCTGATGAGGAACAATACTTATTAAGGTGAACGTTTCTGTTGAGATGTTTGCACTGTGGGATGAACTTTGAGTATTTCTGCAGAATCAGAAACCTGTTTGGTTCTGCCAGATTTTCTTACCTGGCTATCTTTGTTATTTTCAATATTCTTAATATGTCATGTAACATGTTCTTTCATAGTAGATATGTTTTAGAGGCACATATTGAAGTTAGAAGTTTGGAAGAACAGAATTTGTATAGAACAATTAACATATTTTTATAATAATAATTTTCAATAAAATAATTGATGAACTTATATCACATATCTGTAAAAAGTTATCACTATACACCTTGCTAATTTAATAGAATGTTTTGAATTTTATTTCCTATCCCAAAAAATCCACACATAGGAAGTTCATGAATTCAGAATCTAATTTTTCATTAAAGAAAAAAAAATGAGTTAGGCCAGGCATGGTGACTCATGCCTGTAATCCCAGCACTTTGGGAGGTTGAGGTGGGTGGTTCACTTAAGGTCAGGAGTTCGAGACCAGCCTGGCCAACATGGTGAAACCCTGTCTCTACTAAAAATACAAAAGTTAGCCAGGTGTGGTGGTGTGCACCTGGAATCCCAGGTACTCAGGGGAATGAGACAGCCAATCTCTTGAACCCGGGAGGGGGATGTTGCAGTGAGCTGAGATTATGCCACTGCACTGCAGCCTGGGTGACAGAGTGCGACTCTGTCTCAAAATAAATAAATAAATAAATAAGAGAAAAGAAAATAAAAAATGAATTAAATTTAACTATAAATGTATAGAATAAATTGTTGAAACTGGCCACTAATTAAGTACTGAAGAAAAATTTTTAAAATATAGCCTACTTGGCTAATTTTTTAAAAAATATAAAAATAATTGTCTTGAAAAGGACAAAATTTCTCTAAAATCATTTCTTTTATTCCTATTAACAGACCTTTGGGAGACAAGTTAACCTACTACAAACATTAGAAAAGCAAAAGCTAATACAAACACACATAAAAGTAGTTTAAATATAAATTATAAATTATTGCCAGGAAGTAGCACTGTCATCAGTCCAACCCGAATTAGATAAATTAACAAGCAAGATGCAAGTTCACCTGACATAATTTTAAAGGTTGACATAAATTGTATTCTTTCACTTGTGTGTCTAGACTTTTAAGATGGGGCTTTCACTATTTTACTTATAACTTTTTCATTTAACTATAATTGCAGAATGCAAAATTTCATAAGTCTAATATAAAATCTAAGTCCTCTATGTTAATCGCCCATATGCATACTTTCAAAGAACAATGTGTGCAATTTTGGGGAGTATTTTAATTATTTTCTATGTTTTCTTATACTGGCTATACTTATTGAAAGCTTTTTATGTCTTTTAAATATAACAGTAAAAGTGAGGCTCAAATTTTTTTGCAACTCTGTAGTGCTTAATTATGATAAGCATTTTTTCATATGTTTGCTGGACACTCATATATCTTCTTTTGGGAAATGCCTGTTCATATTTTTTGCCCATTTTTAATGGAGTTTTTGGGTTTATGCTTGTTCAATTGTTAAGTTTCTTATACATTCTGGATGTTAGACTTTTGTCAGATGCATTGTTTGCAAATATTTTCTCCCAGGATCTTTGTTTGCACTATCAACAGTTTCTTTTACTGTGAATAATCTATTTAACATAATTAGGTCCTACTTGTCAATTTTGGGTTTTGTTGCAATTGTTTTTGAGGACTTAGTCATAAATTCTTTCCCAAGGCCCATGTCCAGATGCTGTTTTCTATGTACTCTGTTAGGATTCTTGTAGTTTGAGGTCTCACATTTAAATTTTTAATTAATCTTGACTTAATTTTTGTATATAGTACACTGTAGGGTTCCAGTTTCATTCTTCTGCATATGGCTGGCCAGTTTATCCCAGCACCACTTATTAAATAGGGAGTCCTTTCCTCGTTGCTTATTTTTGTCAACTTTGTTGAAGATCAGATGACTGTAGATATGTGGCATGGTTTCTGATTTCTCTATTCTATTCTATTCATCTATGTGTCTGTTTTTGTACCAGTACTATACTGGTTTTGTTACTGTAGCCTTATAGTATAGTTTGAAGTAAAATAATGTGATGTCTCCAGGTTTGTTCTTTCTCTTTAGGATTGATTTGACTATTCAGACTTTTTTTTTAGTGCCACATGAATTTCAGAAGAGTTTTTTCTAATTCTGTGAAAAATTAAATTAGTAATTTGATAGAAATGTCATCGAATATGTACATTGCTTTGGTCAGTATGACCATTTTAACAATATTGATTCTTTCAATTCATGAGCATGGAATGTTTTTCAATTTGTTTGTATCATCTGTGCTTTCTTTCAGCAGTGTTTGTAGTTATTTATTTATTTTTTTTCTCACTCTGTCACCCACGTTGGAGTGCAGTGGCATGATCTCTGCTCACAGCAAGCTCTGCCTCCTGGGTTCACACCATTCTCCTGCCTCAGCCTCCCAAGCAGCTGGGACTATGGGCACCCGCCACCACACCCAGCTAATTTTGTTTTTGTATTTTTAGTAGAGATGGGGTTTCACCATGTTAACCAGGATGGTCTCGATCTCCTGACCTCATGATCTGCCCACCTCAGCGTCACAAAGTGCTGGGATTACAGGTGTGAGCCACCATGCCCAGATTTTTAGTTCTTCTTTTAAAGATCTTTCAACTCCTTCATTGGTTATATTTCTAGGTATGTGTGTGTGTGCATGTGTGGCTAATATAAATGGGGTTGTGTTCTTGCTTTGGCCCTCAGCTTGGACATTATTGGTATGTAAAAATGCTACTGATTTTTGCACATTAATTTTGTATTCTGAAACTTTAAGATGTTATTTATCAGTTCCAGGATTCTTTTGGTGTAGTCTTTGGGGTTTTCTAGATTTAAAAAAAAAAAAAAAAAACATGTCATCATCAAGGAGAGATAGTTTGACTGTTTTTTTTTTTCTCTCTCTCTCTTTGGATGCCTTTATTTTTTTCTCTTGCTGAATTGCTCTGGCTAAGACTTCCAGTACTATGTTGAATAGAAGCGGTTAGAGTAGCATTCTTCTTCTTGCTCTAGATCCCCAGGAAAATGTTTCCAGCTTTTTTCTGTTCTGCATGATGTCGGCTGTGGGTTTGTCTTAGATGGCTCTGTCATTCTGAGGCATATTCCTTCAGTGCCTAGTTTCTTGATGGTTTTTGTCATGGAGAAATGTTGGGTTTTGTCAAAAGCTATTTCTGTATCTATTGAGATGATTATACAATTTTTGCTTTTAATTCCACTTATGTGGTGAATCACATATGATTGATTTGCATATGCTGAAGCAAACTTGCATCCCAGGAATTAAGTGTACTTGATCATGGTGAATGAAATTCTTGATGTAGTACTGGTTTTCATTTGCTAATATTTTGTTGAGGATTTTTGCATCTATGTTAATCAGGGATATAGGCCCACATTTTTTTTGTTGTTGTATCTTTGCCAGGTTTTGGTATCAGGGAAATGTGGCTTCATAGAATTAGTTAGAAAGGAGTATTTTCTCCTTGAGTTTTTGGAATAGTTCCAGTTGAATAAATATCAGCTCTTCATTGTACGTCTGGTAGAATTTGGCTATAAATCCATCTGGCCTGGGCTTTTCTTGCTTGGTAGGGTTTTTTTTTAAATCACTGATTTAATTTTGCAACTTGACATTGGTTGGTTCAGTGTTTCAACTACTTCCTGATTCAATCTTGAGAGATTGTGTGTTTCCAGGAAACTTATCCATTTCCTTGAGATTTTCTAGTTTGTGTGTGTGGAGGTGTTCATAAGAGTCTCTGAGGATCTTTTGTATTTCTATGGGATTGGTTATAATGTCACTTTTGTTTCTGGTTATGTTTATTTGAATCTCTCTTTTTTTCTTTTTAAATCTAGCTAGCAGTCTATTATCCTTCCAAATAACCAAATTTTGATTTTGTTGATTCTTTGTAAGCCTCACATTATTCTTCTGAACACAGAAGCTACCTCTATTGTCATTGATATATGACATAAATTGTATATTCAGTATTTGGCCTAGATACAAGTTGCAGGTATCTGGATTAACATAAGGGCAAATGGGACAGAGGGGTGAGTAGGACTAAAATCCCAGGGGCTACTGAAATAGAATAACAAATATCCAAAGAATGGTTAGCTGTGGAAAGTCTAGAAAAGAAGATGTTAGGAACTTGTTCATTGATTCTTACAATTTGTAGAATACCATATGAGATTCTGAGGATGAGAAGATAAAGTAAGTCACAGTTCCCCTATGGATAGAGTCTCTAGTATAAGAAATTGGGAATCTGCACAAAAGGAAGATACATAGGATAAGATCATTTGTGTGTTGTAAAGTTACCTACTGATTTTTAGATAATTACTATCTTTTAGTCTAAACCAGAACTTGTAATTTCATTCATGAGCTAAGAATGGGACTGAAAATTTGCAATCTTCCTGACCAGAAAGAGTAATTGGCACCTAGGGCAGTAAATGTGAACTTGTGGGAAGCAAAACTGAGCCTAAACTGTTTTCTACTCCCATAAACCACAAAAATGCGGGAGGATTTTAAATGACAAACTGATGAGCTCAGGTTTAAACATAATGGGTCTGAGGTGAGAGTGACAGCAGTAATTAGTAAAGATACTAACATATTATTGTGAAGTATGTTCTTATACCTAACTGGTTGAGGGATTTTTTTTTTTTTTTATTGTGAAGGGATGCTAAATTTTATCAAATGCTTTCTCTGAATCTGTTGAGATGATCATGTCATTTCTGTCCTTAATTCTGTTTATGTGATGAATCACCTTTATCATTTTGTGTATGTCGAAACATCATTGCATCCCAGGAATAGAATCTACTTGGTCATGATGTTTTATCTTTTTGATGTGCTGTTGGATTCATTTTGCTATTATTTAGGTGAGGATTTTTGTGTCTATGTTCATCAGAGATATTTACCTCAAAATAATAAAGGCTATATATGAAAAACCCATAACCAACATTATACTGGACAGAGAAAATTTGAAAGCATTCCCTGTAAGACCTGAAACAAGACAATTATGCCAATTTTTACTACTCCTATTCAATATAGTACTGGAAGTCATAGTCAGAAAAATCAGTCAGGTGAAAGAAATAAAAGGTGTCCAAATCAGAAAGGAAGAAGTTAAATTATCTCGGTATGCTAGCAACACGATTTTATATATAGAAAACCCCAAAATCCTGTCAAAACTCTAGATTTAATAAATGAATTCACTAAAGTTTCAAGATACAAACCCGCATACAATAATCAGTAGCATTTCTATATACCAATAACAATAAAGCAGAGAACCAAATCAAGAAGGCAATCTCACAATAACTACCAAAAAATGTGCCTAGGAATACATTTAACCAAGGAGGTTAAATATCTCTACAAGAAGAACTACAAAGTACTGATGAACGAAATTGTAGATGACACAAACAAATGAAAAAATAACCCATGGTCATGGATCAGAAGAATTAATGTTATTAGAATTGATGGATACACTAAAAGCCCATACTTCACCACTATGCAATATGTTGTAATAAAACTGCCCTTGTACCCTTTAAATTTATACAAATAAAAAAGACACTAACATAGCAGCTAATATTAGAATAGCATTTTACAATCTACAAAGCACATTTATCCACATTTCTTAATCCTAGTCCTGATCCTATGAGCTGAGGAAGATCACATATAAAAACTAAAGTATAGCATAACCAGCAGAAAGTTTATATAGCCATAGAAATAAATAAACATTTCTGGGGAGGAGGGTAGAAAAATAATAGCAGATGATTGAGCCAGAGATAGAGGGTGAAAGGAGGAATGATGACTGTATAGACATCAGATTCTTTATCATTGGGGTTTCTTGGGATATTTGTCTTTCATGAGAGCCATTCATGTGTATTAGGGAAAATCATGGGTTTCAACACTTACCAGGATGAAAGGAGTGTGTACTTCTAAATTACCTCAACTCTGGCTGGGCGCGGTGGCTCACTCCTGTAATCCCAGCACTTTGGGAGGCCAAGACGGGCGGATCACAAGGTCAGGAGATCAAGACCATCCTGGCTAACATGGTGAAACCCCGTCTCTACTAAAAATACAGAAAATTAGCCTGGCGCGGTGGTGGGCACCTGTAGTCCCAGCTACTCGGGAGGCTGACGCAGGAGAATGGCGTGAACCCTGGAGGCGGAGCTTGTAGTGAGCCGAGATCACGCCACTAATCTCCACCCTGGGCAACAAAGCGAGATTCCATCTCAAAAAAAAAAAAAAAAAAAATTATCTCAACTCTGTATCGATTTATTTATTATTCCTTTCATAAACTTAAAAAATATTATCTCTTGGTCAATCCATGTTCTCAGCAACATGGAAATAACCAGAAGAGAATAACAGAATACGAGAAAATCTCCTGGTATCTGTGGCCAGTTTTGCAAGTTGGCACAGAAAGCAGAACTCTCATACAGTCAAATGTGTCTTAATTTTAAGTAACTAGATTTCACACCGAAGTAGACAGTATAATAGTGGTTACCAGACTGGGGAGTGGACAGGAAAAGCAAAGATATTAGTCAGTGTTCAAAGTTTCAGTTAGTCTAGAGGAATACATTCTAGTGATCTATTGCACATCATGGTGATTATAGTTAATAATAATGCATTGAATACTTCAAAATTTCTAAAAGAATAGATGTTAAATGCTCTTACCATAAAGAAATCATAAGTATATTAGGTGATGAATAAGTTAATTAGCCTGATTTAGTCATACAATTTATGTTTGTCAATTAAAAATTTAAAAATAACTGAAATGTAAATTAATTAAAACTTTAAAACACAACTAGAGTTTATAGCAACCGTAAAAGTAGGCTCTGATCTTCCCAGATTTTTTTCCCTTCATTTGGAGTCTATTTTCATAAGCATGAGGCTGTGTTTAATGAGAATATCACTGAACTGGGGGTTAGCAGATTGTATTCTAGCTCCATATTAATAACTTCCTTGCTGTGTGTCTTGGGAAAGTTATTTGTACTTTTTGATCTTCAGTTTCCTCTTCTGAGAATGAGATTTGGATAGCTTCAGTTGCATAGGATCTGGCCCCTAGCCCTGCCCATTCCTCATGTCCTGTCCCCTCCCTGGATCACTCTGCTGCAGCCACTAGGGCCTTATTTCTATCCTCAATTCATGTCAAGCTCTTTTCAGTCCTAGAGTATTTTCATTTGCTGTCCTCTCTGCCATTGTCCTTCAGGTCAGTTTTAATCCATCATCTCATTCAACTTTATTTTTTTCATTTGTTATATTAATATTTTTAAGCAATGAACTAATTTCTTTGTTTTATTGCTTATCACTCTCCCAAGAATACAAAATCCATGGAAGAAGGCAGAGATTCCTCATAATCCCAAATGCTTAGAACAATATCTAAAATATAGAAGGTCATCAATAAATAGTTTCCAAATGAATAGATGATTTTCTTTTTTATAATTTAATTTTGTTTTTAAGTTCTGGGGTGCACGTGCAGGTTTGTTACTTTGGTAAACTTGTGTCATGGGGGTTTGTTGTACAGATTATTTCCTCACCTAGATATTAAGCCTAGTATCCATTAGTTATTTTTCCTAATCCTCTCCTTTCTCTCATCCTCTACCCTCTGATAGGCCCCAGCGTGTGTTGTTCCCTCTGTGTGTCCATGTCTTCTCATCATTTCGCTTCCACTTATAAGTAAGAACACACAGTATTTGGTTTTCTGTTACTGTGTTAGTTTGCTAAGGATAATGCCCTCCAGCTCCACCCATGTTCCTGCAAAGGACATGATCTCATTGTTTATTATGGCTACATAGTATTCCGTGCTGTATATGCACCACATTTTTTTATCCAGTGTAACATTGGTGGGCATTTGGGTTGATTCCATGTCTTTACTATTGTAAATATTGATGCAATGAACATATGCATGCATATGTCTTTATAATAGAACCATTTATATTCCTTTTTATATACCCAGTAATGGAATTGCTGGGTCAAATGGTATTTCTGTCTTTAGGTCTTTGAGGAATTGCCACACTGTCTTCTACAATGGCTGAACTAATTTACACTACCACTCTCAGTGTATAAGTGTTCCTTTTTCTCCATAACCTCACCAGCATCTGGGTTTTTTTTTTTTTTTCATGTTTTAGTAATAGCCAAAGAATGGATGATTTTCAAAATAGGATTTATTGGAGAAACTTTATTGTTCAAGTAGAATCTTACCTAAGTGCTTGATACACAAGCAAAACTAGATAATATCAGGTCTGCTGTGATTGTGGAAAAATAAGACAAGAAACTTCCTTCATATAAGCCTTGAGATGCACCTTAAAGCAATCTCTCAGAATCCAGCTCTTTAGGATTGCCTTGGAAACCACTGGGATAGATCAACTCTACATTTCATAACAGTTTATGATTATGCTTCTAAGTTCCTTCTTTGATCTCAACACATAGTATTTTCTCAGTACCAATGCTTACAAAATTTGGATGCATTTTTCCATGGATGTGTTACTATATTGTAGTGTTCCCATCCTCATTCCCTCTCCTTGCTGTAAAATTGTGGCTTGCAATCAAGGAACTGCAGTATATAGAACAGAGTTCCACAGGTCCTCTAACTAGTGTGGTTACATTTGTACTTTAGTTTCTAAATGAGCTGGCTTGAAGTCTAATCTGTGTACTGTGGGAAGTCCAGCTCTTTACTCAAATCTCCAACTGTTTTCAGGGGTTATGTTCTCCCAGTACTACCTCTGTAGCTCACTTTCTCAATGTGTCTTGGGGCCTAGAAGCTACTCTCCTCTCCCAGCACCAAAGCCAGCAACCCTACCATTCATTTATCAATATGCTAATTCACTCATTCTCTTTATAGCACTGCTGATATAACATTATTTTAGCAGGCTTGTACTTAAGGCTCTTCAATTTTTCATATTGTGTGTGTATAGGGAGGAAACATTTAAAGGGAATTATAGTGAAACATAAAAGGAAGATAATTTGAATCAAATGTTATCATTAATGTCCTAAATATCCATCTGATAATCCTCTCAGTGAGAAATTTCTCACTGATCTTTTCACTTTTATTCTCTCTTCCTCAGTGTTTCTGTTTTACTTAACACACTCACTTATAATAGCTGTGCATGTCAATTTCCAAATTTTTATTTCTTTCTCAATTTAGAGTAATTTCACTCTCTATTTTCATCTCCTTCTTCCTGATCATATTCTGTACAGCCCCCTATTTCACAAGCAAGGAAGTCATCAAGGATTTTTTTTATACATAGGACCATCATTTTCATACAGATCATGCCACATTCTTGGCACATGACAGCAACTTCAGGTAGTTCTTGCTTTAAATAGCATTTGTCATTTCACTCTTTCTACATTTCTGTACACTATAAGCTTATCCTAGTTATTCCATTGCCCAGTAAAACATCATCCTGTACCCTTAGTAGAAAACAAAAGTATAACCTTATCTCTGATCCGCTTGGTCTTCACTCCGTAAACCATGGGGTTAAGTGCAGGTGGGATAACAATGTAGAGATTGGCAAACATGATGTGGGAGGTGTGAGAGACATTGTGTCCAAAGTGATGGGCAAGGATGGAGAAAAAGGCAGGCGTATAAAACATGAGGATGACACAGACAAGAGAACCGTAAGTGCCGAGGACTTTCTGGCGGGCATCTTGGGAGCGAAGGCGAAAGACAGCACAGAGGATAAGGGCATAGGAAACAGCAATGAGAATCACATCTGAGATGACCATCATAATGGGAACACAAAAGCCATACCAGATGTTGATGGAGATATCAGCACAGGAGAGCCAGACAACGCCTATATGCTCACAGTATATGTGGGGTATGATGCGTGTCCTGCAGAAAGGCAGGCGCGTCAGCAAGAATACGTCTGGCAGGATGATGCAGAAGCTTCGAAAGGAGATGTCCATAGCAATCTTGATGATGGTCTTGGGAGTCAAGATGGTGGTATATCTCAAGGGACAACAGATAGCTACATAGCGATCAAATGCCATGGCCATCAGAATGGCTGAATCCAGGACAAAGCTGTAGTGAAGGAAGAACATTTGTGTAAGGCATCCTGGGAATGTGATTTCACGAGCCCCCAGCCAAAGATATTGAGTGTTTTAGGCACACCAGCTGTGGACAAGGTGAGGTCAGTCATGGCCAGCAAGGAGAGAAAGAAGAACATGGGTTCATGAAGAGTATGCTCCACCGCAATGAGGTAGAGAAGGATGCAGTTTCCCACAACAGCTACAATACAGATGATACAGAAGGGAATTCCAATCCACACGTGGAATTGCTCCAGGCCTGGGATCCCTACCAGAATGAAGGGCCCTGGATTATAACTGCTCAGGCTGGAAATGATCATGGCAGATGCAGATGGCATAAATCTCAGCTCCTAAAGACAGAGGGTGAATAAGGATAGTTAGAGAAACTTGAGTAACTCTCAAACCTTCAACTAATTATCATGGCCTCCTGAAGATAAAGTGACCATATAATTTGTCATCCAAAATAGAACCTGTTTGAAATCAACAAAGGTTAAAATTAGTAATAATGGTAGCAACATGCATAAACCAAGATTGTTCCAGATACAAGTAGATACATTATTAGTCTACCTGAAGAGAATCTTTTCTTTCTTCTGACCTCCCCCCCCAAGTAGTTTACACAGCTACTCCAGGAAGCCTTCCAGACTGGTTACACTCTTCATTGTACACTGTTCTCCCATACAAGTTAACAAAGTACAGAATACACTTTTTCATGGTGGATTATAGCTTATATGACCTTATGGACATCATTATTTAGGATCTGCTTGCTCTGTTATTGCCCTCAAGACAACTGTTTGCTTCTCTTAAAGCTACCTGATGACTGTGGCTCTTAGATTTGTAAGATCAACACCCCTTTATTGCCATCTAAAAACCTAATTCAGTTCAGCAAACACCAGATGAGTTCCTACACTATGCTGGATAACATGTGTAAGCCAAATTTAAATTAGAAAAGTCCCTTATAGCTGAGGCTCACTAGCCTTTCTCCTCAAAAAAAAAAAAAAAGTCAGTAGTTTTCCAACACTTTATATACTACACAAGTGTATAATATTCTAATAGTGTGGACTTAGTGACACTATCAGTCAGGGTTTCTGTCCAAAAGAAAGACTGCGTTTTTGTGAACATACATCTATTAGAGAGACACATTGACCCAAGCAAGACACATACTCTCTCAAACACAGACCCTTAATATTTACATTCTCAGGCATATCCGGACCTACACTTATATTTTGTCATATCATTTTGCCGCCATATATTTACCCATACATAATCTACACAATTATAAGCCCCTTCCCCTCCCGTCTTCCCCCCACACATGTGCTGAGAATATAAACAAAACGTTTCATAATTAGATTTTGTCATTGTCACAGGCTTTGTAAATTCCTAAAACCTCTCCACTGGTCCTATACCTTCTTCCTTCCCTAGTAATGCCTCTACCCACCCCTCATCAAACATCCCATTTCATTTACATAGAAAGATATTTTTTATGCGTATAGATACTCCTTATGCTTATAGATTCTCCTTTTGTGAGTAGAAAGACACTATATGTGTAAGTGCTACAGGTAATGAACCATACAGCAAGGCCAGGGGCTTCCAGAATCAGGACTAAAATGAGACTTGTGGTAGCCATATTGTCATATTCCTCACCTGAGAAGGCCAAGAATCATGTTTAAACTTATTCCTACTCCTGTATTTTATGTCCTTCTTGGGCCCAGCTCATAATGCTTTCCATTCCTCAGATCAGAACTTATTTTCTTCACTCTTCTTTAGGTAAAAAGAGACACATGATGCTTTCTCTTTATTTCTTACCCTTCCTTATCTATAGGTAAAAACACCTTTCTCACAACAACTCAAACCCTCCTCTACGGTGTCTCCACATTCTAGATTCTGAGAACACAGTCCAGACTTCAGAGGGTGAGTCACAGCTCAGCCCCCCATCTACTGAGGATTCAAGGCTTTCCTGCTCAGTTCACCTTCATCTTGATTCTCTTATCCACTGGGGCCATAGAATTCACCTGTTGCTAACACTAGAAACCTAACTAGGTTGTTCGGCCTTCATGTTGAAAACTCCTCTTCTATGCTGTTCGCATACTCAAACATCATGTGAAAACTCCTCTTCTATGCTACTCACATACTCAAACAACATGTGGCATCCGCATACTGAAACTATATGTTAATACTTTGAATCACAGCTCTCCCATCTTGTCTGAGGTCATCCTTTACTCATACATACGTGAGGAAAGGTTTTCTTGAGTTTTTGTATTTCCATGAACTCAAATACAACAGATGTTCATGAAGTCATCCAAAAGCATTCACAAACACACATGGGTGCACAGACAGTTAACTCTCAGGGTTCTCATTTAACAATCAGACAAATCCACAACGTGGAAAAATCTACAACAGTCTATTTTCTTTTTTCAAGTCAATGCCATTAAAGGGGAAAGGGGAATATTAGTTAAGGAAAATCCATTTCCAGATTAAAGTACATTTAAGAGAAAAACAAATAAATGCAGTGTGGTTATTTATTTATTTACTTGAGACAGAGTCTCACTCTGTCACCCAGGCTGGAGTGCTGTGGCACGATCTCAGCTCACTGCAACCTCTGCCTCCCCGGTTCAAGCAATTCTCCTGCCTCAGCTTCCCGAGTTGCTGGGATTACATGCGCCCGCCACCACCCCCAGCTAATTTTTGTATTTTTAGTAGAGACGGGCTTTCACCATGTTGGCCAGGCTGGTCTCGAACTCCTGACCTCAGATGATCCACCCACCTCATCCTCCCAAAGTGCTGGGATTACAGGCGTGAGCCACCATGCTTGGCCTGCAGTGTAGTTCTTGATCGAATTCTGTTTAAACAAACCAGGTATTGAATTCAATTAATGAATAATTAGGGAAACTTAAATATGGACTAGGTATAGAGTGATATAAAGGAATTAGTGTTAATTTTATCAGTAAGAATTATTGTATTATGGTAGACACACACACATATACTCAGGCATCCACAGTATGTTAGCAAAATATTGGCACAGAGCATGTGCTCTGGAGCCTCAGAAAGCTAGGTTTCACAACTTAATCACGGTTCCACAATTTACTAGCTATGTGAATCTGGGCAAGCTATTTAAACTATATGATATTTGGGTTTCTATGTTTTTAAAAGAAATTAATATTTCCAATTTTTATAATTATTATTAGGACAAAATGATACACACTAAAAAAAATTTTTTTTTGAGACAGAGTCTTGCACTATTGCCCAGGCTGGGGTGCAGTGGCACAATCTTGGCTCACTGCAACCTCCGTCTCCACGGTTCAAGTGATTCTCCTGTCTCAGCCTCCCGAGTAGCTGGGATTACAGGTGCCCACCACTATGCCGGCTAATTTTTTTGTATTTTTAGTAGAGACAGGGTTTCACTATGTTGGCCAGGCTGGTCTCAAACTCCTGACCTCATGAACTGCCCACCTCGTCCTCCCAAAGTGCTGGGAATACAGGCGTGAGCCACCACACCCGGCCGAAAAATATTCAATATAGTACCTGAAACATAGTAAGCATATAACAAGTTTTACTTCTTTATATTAGGTTATATTTATATCATTAGTATTATCATTAACAGTCAGACCACCCAGTGGAGAAGAGAACAGAAATAGCAAGATGGATAAAAATTAACAAGAGCACCCCTGGGCATACACACATACCAGCACACTTAATTCTACATTTTAGGTTAGAATTACGGACTCTAGTCATATGTCTTGAAACAAAAATTTCCTGACACTGTGGTCATATTTAACCCAACTGTATAATTATCCATCTGTTCTGATCTTTTGATGCTTATTCAGTGGAGCATATACACAAGTATTGGAGATCAGGACCTCAGTTTATAAATGGGAGTTGCTCAGGGAAGAAAATTATAGTGCCCAGTCCATGGCCCCTAAGAAATAGAGCCCTGGCTTTTCACTCACTTTCTCTAAGTCTTGTCCCAATCAAAGCCCTTGAAACAGCTAATACTCACCAAATCTTGGGGATCGGGCCAAAGGGAAAGAAGAAAGAATGTGTTGACAAAACCTGCAAGAGAGCAGACACACCAACCAAAAACTAAAACTAAAACTAAAAATAAATAAGTGGAAGGAAAAGGAAGGGCATTGGAGAGGTTGATTCCCTGTCCATTTATTTTCTCTGATCACTCACTGCTGTCTGTGGGGAAAAGGCAGGTAGTCAGGGGATTAGGGACTCTGACATGCCTTCTTCTCATCCTCAAGGGAAGAAAATGAAAAAGATTCTATTAACTTTGTTAATGTCTTTGAGTAAACACTGCCTTAGGGTACTTTATTTATTTATTTATTTGTTTATTTGTTTGTTTGTTTGTTTGTGGGCTGGTGTGTATGTGAGTGGAAAGCCATGTGGATGTGCCTGTCATATCACCCAGGTTTCAAGTTCATGCCCTCACTTACCAGATAAAGGACTTTGGTTACTTAATTTCCATTAAAAGGTGGTCATATTAGTACCTGTCTCTCAAGATTTTATAAGGATTGACAAATTAAGTAAGGTACTGCTTGTGACAATGCTTAACATATTGGCAAACTCATAGTGTAGACGAATAACCTAGGGCACCTGTTAAAATAAAAACTATATGGCCCACATGAAATAATCCTAACATTATCTTTTAAAAATTCTAGTGACTTTAGGGGTACAAGTGTTTTTTGATTACATGGCTGAATTGTATAATGGTGAAGTCTGGGTTTCTAGCGTACCTGTCAACCGTATTGTGTAGTGTGTACTCAATAGGTAATTCTTCACTCCTCACCCCTCTCCCAACCTCTCCTCTCCTGGGTCTCCAGTGTCCATTATACTACAATGTAAGCCCTTGCATACCCATAACTTAGCTCCCACTTATAATTTTTAAAAAATTAAACTTCATTAAAAAATTATAAAAACAATTTGAGCAAATAAAATATATTCTTATGGAAAATCTATTAGGTCTACCTGCTGGTACTTTCAGGAATTTCTGGAAGTCCAGATATCAATTTTTACCTGAGAGGCTTTTATCCCACAATTCTGAAAGTCAAGTCAGTTTCTGTCAATGTTTGTCAAATGTTTGCTAAATATTGTTGGATGTGTTAATTAATAAAGATTGCCAAGAGTCCACTCAGTACTCTGAATGTTCTATTATATCTGGAATAAACCAGAACTAAAGAGATTAGCATTGTATTGGCTCCCGACAGAATTTTTAACTTCTGCTGAATAAAAATTGAGGTTACTTCACTTCTCTATACTAGGATAATGGACTGAAAAGTCACATGAACTTGTGTATTCTGTAAGAATTTCATTAATTGCATCACTTACTGCCTATTCTAAGAGCTTTCTGAAGATATTTCTCTGTTCTTCATATCAAGAGTAGTTTTGCTTCTCTAACAATTAGCTATCATGAATGATTTAGCTAATCGTGTTTAACTCTCACACAGACTGCTAGAAAGCTTACAGTTGAATTTCTGACCCACATGTAATAAGAGAACAAAAACTCATAGCAGGTGGAAAGTGTATTTTCAGCCTATTTTTTGTCTTAATTTTTAAAAATCTGTCTATTTTTCTTTTTGCCGTTTCTATTTATACTTTGTAATATGCCACATAACAATGTTTCTGAACAATAGTCCCATAAGATTACAATACCCTATTATAGAGTACCTTGTCTATGTTTAGACATGTTTAGATGCACAAATACCATTGTATTACACTTCCCTACAACACTCGGTATAGTAACATGATGTACAGTTTCGTAACCTAGGAGTTATAGAATATATTATATAGCCAAGGCTATATCACACAGATTTATGTAAGTATGCTCTATGATATTTGCACAATAATAAAATCACCTAACAACACATTTATGAGACTGTAACCTCATTGTTAAGTGGCACCTGACTATATTTTTATTTATGGTATGCAAAATACATCAAGTAATTTTGGAAACAATGCATGTAGGTATTGTCACACGTTAAGAGATAGAATATAAATTCAAACACAATTCTCTGCATCCAAAGGACATCTTTTTCTATTAAAACTATATGTTGAGAGCCATTGTAGAAATAAAAATTCAATGATATGTGAAAAGGGTAGTAGCACAGGGATGGCAAAGTAGTCTCAAGGTAAAGATACCATGAACAACTCTGACATTTTCAGTCAAGTGAAAGCAGTGAGGGTTTGAACTACTGGGGTAGGGGAGGAGGGTACCTACACTCAGCTGGGGAACCCAAGAGGCTATTTAGAAAAAAACCACAGGTTTTGAGGATATATCAGATTTGAAGGGGAAATAAGACATTGACTATCATTACTACCTGGCAAACACCTAAAAATAATTATTACTGACCGAGTGACTGAATGACTCACTATGACTTATGCATATTGGATTTGAAGAGATAATGAATCATACAGAGGTACATTTTTGGCTTGTGACTACATCTCTATGAAGATACAAACATGAAAAAAAAAATTGAGACCACTAGTGCTTCCAATTGGTCAAGTCTCAAACCCACTTCTTAGTCTGTATATGCTTTACCATTTTACTAGCCATAGGAATTTGCCTCCCTCCTTTTATTCCTTGTGGGAAACTCCACCCACCTACATCTCATTTGGCTTTCTCAAGGTTGAGTTAAACATTGAGTTTTATCGTTGTCTTATCCCTTTGCTTAATATAAACACCTGCACTCTTAAGTTAATAATTTATGATTATTTGCCATTTATTTATTTGATAAACGTTCTATGTCCCTAGTGTAAGCTACATATTATACTTGATATTGTCTAGAAATTAATAGGTGTGAACAAAGTTAAAAACTCACAACCCTGCAGAATCATCAAAGAGGTAATTTACTGCCTTGCTATGGTGTATAAATAAACTACTATGATATATACATCTGAAAAACCATTGAGATTTGCCAATCATTACATTGTCTTCATTAAAAGTTTTATAATCACTTTAGAGCAATCATAAGGAATTACAAAAGTTCTTGTTTCTAGAAGTCAAAAAATATTTATTATTTCCTAGACTCAGAACTTACTTTGCTATAACTGGAATGATTCTGCCTCAAATCTGCCTCAAATTCTGCCTCAAATCACAAAGAAAGCAAAACTCAAGTTCTCGTTAATAAATTTTAGTCTGTCCTTTTTCTTGGGCCTCTGAACACAGGTTCAGTCTTTGACCCAACATACACTAGGAACTTGTCCCTACCTCCAAGAGCTCAGGCACCTGTCACTGGGACCCCTTGGGAAAGAGCAGAAGAAGGATTCTGTTCCAGATCTGCTTGGTCTTTACTCCGTAGACAATAGGGTTGAGAGCAGGTGGGATGATTACATAAGGGTTGGCAAACGTCGTATGAAAGGTATGAGGGACATTATGCCCAAAGCTATGGGCAAGGATGGAGAAGAATGCTGGTATATAGAATACGAGGATAACACAGACATGGGGACCACAGGTGCCAAGGGCCTTCTGCATCTCGGCAAGGGAGACAAAAGACAGCATAGAGGATGAGGGTGTAGGAGACAGCAATGAGGATCACATCTGTCATCACTGTCATGATAGGAATACAAAATCCATACCAGATATTGATGGAGATATCAGCACAGGCGAGCTGGGCAACACCTATGTGCTCACACTATGTTTGAGAAATGATATGTGTCCTGCAGAAGGGTAAATGATTCACAAGGAAAATACACAGGACAAAAACACAGAGACTTTGGAAACATATTCCCACAACAATTTTGACAATGGTTTTGGGAGTCAGAATAGTAGTGTATCTCAAGGGTGAGCAGATGGCCATATAGCAGTCAAATGCCATGGCCAGCAGTATAGCTGAGTCCAACACAAAGCTATAGTGCAGAAAGAATAATTGGGTGAGACAGCCAGGAAAACTGATTGTTTGGGGACCAAACCAGAAGATGCTAAATGTTTTGGGGACATATACAGTGGACAATATGAGGTCAGTAATGGCCAGCATGGAAAGGAAAAAGAACATGGGTGCATGAAGACTGTGCTCCACCACAATGAGGTAGAGAAGGATACTGTTGGCCACGACAGTCACGAGATAGATAAAGCAGAATGGGATGCTGGTCCAGACGTGGTACTGCTCAAGTCCGGGGATACCCAAAAGGGTGAAGGGGCCTGTACCATGGTCACTCACATTGTACATGGTCATTAAGATCAATAACTTCTGTGTCCTAAAAACAAATTGTTTATAACGAACATGAGGAAATTGTATGGTAATTCTTCCTCCACCACTTCCTTGGGGCTGGTCCGCCTCTTTCCTATATTCCAAGAAAAAACCTCTCATTGATATTAAGAGCAATGTTCATCACTTGAAGAAAGACTCTCAGACCCAAAACTTCTGATACTAATCATCCAATTACTCTAGAATCTTCTTCAAACTGCATAAACTGCTATTCCCATTTTAATGACTGAGTTCTCCCTGGGTCAATGGAAGTTGCTGCTCTATAGATATGAGTATAGAGAAAAATAGTCTAACTACATGCGGGGATAAAAAGAAACTGAAAAATACTGGATCACAGTTGGGAAAATTAGATAATTAACAATTACAGACTCCCACTAGGTGCCAGGTTCTTGAAAAATATTATCTTATTTAGAACTACCTTCTGAGATATGTATTTTTATCCCCGTCATTTTTTTTTTTTTTTTTTTTTTTTTTTTTTTTTGCAGAAGCTGAAACTGAGACATAATCTTACCTAACAACTCACCTTTAGTAACTAGCAGAGCCAAGGTCATTAGATTCCACAGCCACTACTCTTTCATGTTGCTGTTACACCAGGTGACTGCCTCAACTCACTGTGAGATGCCAAGAATTCAGAAGAGGCATGGAAGTGTAGCAAAGGATGTAAGGAAACGGATCACTGGAACTGTAATTTGTCCCGCACACTGACCCTATCCCAATTTCAGTGACTGTTCTGATATCCCAGACGCTACACAGAGAGACTTAAGGCGTGTAGACCAAACTGTTCTCTGAGATTGTGATGTTTGATGCCTCCCATGTGAATGACATGAGAAAGAGTATGAGGCTCAATCTCAGTCCATCTTTAGGAATTAATGAGGGAATTTTGCTTAAGGATCAGAGAAAATTGGTTTGTGTGCTTTTTACAAATACAGAGGGGACCTCTAGTGGAAGAAAAATAGAATTTATATATTCTAAATCCTAGGTCAAGCTAAAAGCAAATAAACTTTATAACAAAAGCTAATATTTTTTGAAAACTTTAATATACTACATGAGACCACTTTTGTAATTTTCTTAACAATTCTATGAGACAGGTAATAATATTATCCACATTTTAAGGATGCAGAGAAAAGTAATTTGTCAAAAGCCACACAAGGAGGAAATAGTAGCACTGGGAATCAGACCCATGAGTCTTTTCCTAGACTCCTCTGTATATAACCAAAATTGTCTACAGACTCTGTGTGGCAAATAACACGCATAACATCTGTATAGCAAAATATACAAAATTAACCAATATATAGAAAACTAAAAATATAAAACAAGTTAACAACATAAAACCAAATACATCATTTATGCTTATAGATTGCTTGAATTCTTCTGTCAAAAAGCACAAAGATAAATACAGTTTAAGAATTCAATTATATGTCACATGAGAAAGATCTAAAACAAAATGATGCAGAAAGGATAAACAAGTGTGAATAAACAGGATAAAAAGGATAGACAAGTGTGTTTCCGACAAATTTAAATGTGATGGAAGCAAGTCTAGCAAAATGGAAAGCAGAAACAGTAAAACTTAACTTAGAAAGCATTAAACAGAACAAAAGGTACTTTGCACAGTTAAAAGGAACACTTCTTAATGAAGGTGTAAGTCATGCTATTTGTACACATCTCTTCTTAGCACTCTAGATACTGTTCCTTAGTGATAGTCAATTCATTTACCCACTTTTTAAATTTTTTATTATTTTTCATAGTTCTCTTGTAATTCCTCTTGATTCTTTAAAGACATATGTCTAGACATTAACTGCAGTTTAAAATTCTTGTGACTCATCTACTCAAAACTTTGTTTCCAATGGATGAATTTATATGTTACTGAGGCACAATCACCTAATTCCAGGGTCATATATTTGAAGCACTGTAGTCCAAAATTGATCAACTTCATAAACTACAAATGTAGACACTGCACTTTGTATCTATTCAATCATGTGATTCAGTTATTACCAATTTGTCCTTGAAAAACTTGAAGCCCTCTAGAATGACTTTCTTACTACCATTCATTCAATGCCCAGGAGTCTTTACATTCTGCTCTGTTCAGGTTAAAATCCATAATTCATCATTTCAGCCACTCTCTTACCAACATTTTGCTTGCCCTTGTTCCACTGACCTTCCATCACATATGTATGATAAAACCTCCTGCATTATTCAACTAAATAAGTACCCTAGGTTGAAGAAAATAAGGAAACAAGCAAACTTCTTAACTAGATGTATTTGTGTTTCCATAATTTCATGATAATCAATGTTAAACTTAACTAGTGAACTATCCAGTGATCCAACAGCATGATCTTGCTCAGCTCAATCTCTATGACTCATCGTTTCCTACACTCCTCAGAGCATTCTCATCTCACTCCAACTCCCTTTCTCAACAGATAACCTTTCATTTTACTTCACAGAGAAATTAGGAACCATTAGGTATGAAATTATATGACTGAAACATCAGTCTTACATGGGAAAATTATTATTTTACGATTACCAAATATATGACAGTAATTTGATGAAATTCATTTTGTTATTAAAGGGAATGCTGAAAATTTTAGACTTTCATTAGAACCATTTTAATTAATATCCCCAACTTCTAGAGGAGTTTACTCAGTATCCTCTAATGAATAACTAACAATCTCATGTTTTCTGTTGGACCAGCTCCAGGCTCATGAATCACCTGGAGCTGTCCTTTGATTTTTGAAAATAAGCTGGGCAATCTGCTGTTGATTACTATCACTTGAAATATTGGTTGGGGCCATAAATTGGCATAGCAGCAATTATGGAATTACATTTACCAAAGAATAGAAATATGTGCACAACAATATATGATTGTCCTTTATTCCATATTAAAACATTTTCCTAATTTTTTTAAAGAGCCAAGGCATTTTTCCTATTCACAAAGATCAACTTGGCAAATAATATCTTTGATGTGATGTCTGAAGCTTTTAAAATGGAAGAAGTTATGTATGTGAGCTCAGATTTCATAGACAAGCAACTGAGAAGTCTAGATCAAGATCTAGCTACCCACAGAGGATAAGATTTGAGAAGTACCCATAGAATCCCTGTCTTCTCTATCAAGAGCACTGATTCCTCAGACCACTTACTTGGGAGCATCTCTGATCTGGAGTCCTACTTTGAGTTTAAAGACTAGAGCACCCTCTTGAATAGACTCTATTAAAAGCCTGTGTCATTCAGGAGCCCCCGGATGCTGGCATTTTCATCAGGCATGGTTCTGTGAATTAGATAATTATAGCTGCAAAATGTCACTGGGGAAGACTCAGAGAGCAAGGTACAGAGGTGGGCATTATTCCTGGGAAAGGGCACAAGAAGGCTGAAAGTTGGAGAAATCTTACAGGGGACCTGTGGGAAAATTCAGGTTCAGAGACTTGAAATCCTAGGTAAAGGTTACACTCTGAAATAAAGTTACTTACTTTACCTCCTGCCAACTTGGCTAGCCCACAATCTAGGTGGTTACAGTAACTTCTATGTGTCTGTATGTCCAAGTTCACTAGAATTGTTCTGCTTGCTACCTGTGCAATCTAGCTCACAAACTTCCATCCATTCCTTCAACCACAGATGGGAGACTCCCACTGCGCTGCAGGCAGGATGAGCCTGAGAGCGTTTATGGCTCCTAAGAAAGTCCCAGCGGAGTGACCTCTGGGACTTGTTGCCTGCCCCTGCCTCCAGCTAAATGGCACACAGGGACAAGTGAGCAAAGAAGCCAAAAGTGAACTTCTTTTCTGTTTAACTGGCAGTAACACCTTGAGTGTCTGTGTACTGAGCAGTGAGCCCCATAGAGGTGCCTAGCATGCAACATTAAAGGAAGCACTTGAAACCCTGAGAGTGAGTCCTTTGTTCCTTAAATGTTGCACTCTAGGCATTTCCCCTAATTCCAGCCCTGGAGGAAGCATTATTTAATTCTTCCCTCTTAGCATGTATCTTCATCTCTGTCTGGACTACAGGGAAATTCTCAAACTTATTCTACTGTTTCTAAAACTTCATTTCAATTGCATCTTACTGCATTCCAATAGCAAATCTACACAGTAGCCGGAATGCACTTTTCAATATGTCAATTTCATTCTGTCACACTCTCAAGTAAAATCCTCCTTCAGCCCCCTCCCTCCCTTAGTCTTCAGGATAAGATTCAAGTTCTGAATCAGAAAGTAAAAGCCTTGTTTACTTCTCCAAACAAATCTTACCTTCCCCTTCTTTTCTCTCAGTCTTAGCATATCTAGGGTGCTGTCCATACCAGGGTACATACAATTCCCCAAATCTCACAATATTCTCACTTAATCCTTCACGTTTGAAATAATGTCTTCTCTGCCTAGCATATTCCTATTCCTGTCATTTGCCTTGAGAATTTCTCTTTTTCCTTCAAAACACAGCTCCAACATAAGGTTCTTGACCATCCTGCCCTCTTTCCTAATTACATAGTAACTTCTCTGTGCCCACACAGATCTTTGTGCTTTTTGAGGTTACGTATTATTTGTCACTCTGCAGTGGAATTGCCTCCTTCTGTGTGTATTTCCCTACTAATCCGTGTTCTCCTTGAGGACAGTTAAAAAAAAAAAAAAAGCCTTCGTCATATCTGCATCCACAGTGCTTGTTACACAGTAGAATAAAATACAAAATTAAATTAAAACTTAAAAATGGTCACTATATAATGTACTAAACAATGTGCAAATTGCATTGCATATAACATTGCAATCAATCATCGAACCTGTGAGGTAGCATAGATCTTCACACACGCATGAGGAAACTGAATCCTGGAGTGATTAAATAAATTTTCCAATTTCATCCACAGAGAACTGATGAAGTTGGTGTATGGCAGCCAGGAGTCTCTGGCCTTCAGCTCTTTTCTCGTAACCATCTATACTGTCCTGTAGATTGCCTCAACAAATGGTGGGTGGACAAATGCATACATATAAGAATAGCAAATTGGGACAGAGCAAGACTCTGTCTCAAACATAATTTTTTTTTTAAAGTTAAATGTGAAACAGGAAAAGCCTCATCCTTTGTCTACAGCCAAGTCCTCCTATCACCTGCCTTCCTTCTTTTCCCACTGGGGACCACTTAGCTATAGTGAGGTGTCCTCCTGTAGCTTTTCCCTATCAGTTGTGTGTCACCGGCTCTGGATGGAGAATGGCAAGACACTATTCAGCTGCTCTATCTGCACTGCTCCTATACCAAGTGGTGTGACTGACTGATGCCTCTTTGTACTTCCCATCCTTCAGAAACCCCTGTGAGGATTTTCAAAGAAATTTTACCTTGCTCCAGAACCATGGAAACTCTTTCTTCTCAGTTGTCTGTTCAGACTTTTGGCATCTTTTAGGGTATAGAGAAATTACTTTTGTGTTTGTCCTGTGTTGGGGATGTTTGCATTAATTTTGCCAAAAACTTGGGATGCTTGGCTAACAGCAAGCCTTGGAAATTGAATTTACAACTACATAGATATTGAGAGAACTCCAGAGAGATTTACCTAACTTCAGAACTGTGGAGACATTTCTGGGTTGTGAAGCTTGTGAGAATGGTCTTATTTTTTTTCTGGACTATTTATACCCTGTTAATGTCTAAGGAAACATTCTGAGAAGGAGGGAGGCGTGTGTGTAGGGGTGGGTCTAGGGAATAGTCTTTCTGGCTTTTGAAAGCCAAGAAAATACATATTTCTTCATTCTTTGCTTATAATGCAAATATAACATGCTATCGTACATTTGACCTGGCCTGCATTGCATTGTCTCAGGAGTAAGAATCAGCTGTGGGGGACCATACAGTTATTATTTTCTTTTTAAGTGAATAATAACAATGTCTCTGATCTGGAATGATTTGTGTGTTCCTTCAAGATGAAATTGATAAAATGAATCTTTAAAACACAATATAATTCAGTGCAAACTTCTAATGTAAATGATCTTCAACTTTCACATAATGCAACCCTGTATATTTTGAGTGACCATTGTCTCTATGCTAATTCCTGTCTCTTCTTCCCACTCTCCTTTCTTCTTTACTCCCTATAGTAATACAAAGCTATATACTTAAAAAGTTATATCTAAATCACAATAAAATAATGTGTTATCATACTACTCTCAAAAATAACGATCAAGTTTAGGAATATGAAAGGTCATTGGGGTAAAACTAACCAAGGGGACATAAAAATCAGAGTTCAAAAGAAAAGAGCCAGTGAAGTGGTTGAAGCTCAAGTGCAGCCTCATAAGGCCTGCAGTCATGGCCTGAGCCACACTCCGACTTGTGAATTGGGCTTCAAGAGGACTATGGCCAGTGGTAAGCTGATGAATGCTTAACAGTCAATTTTGGGGGCTTGCTTGTAGAGTGGCTGATTGAGAAAATGTAGATATTTCCACTATAGCTGACTTCAAACTACCAATTTGATGTTGACCTGCTTGCAAAATTCCTGAAAGTTAACATGGCTCTCATGAGCCAGTGGGAGCAGCCTCTAGCACATGACTCTTGTGACTCTAGTTAGACCTGACACACTGGGATTAGAATGATGTAACTCAAAAAGGATGTGACAGTGAAGTCTCTGGGCTACAGAAATCCTGACTCATTCTGAGGTAGAATAGTGAGTAGGTAAGAACAAAAAATTTGGAATGAAATTGACTTATTGTCTATATATCATCATATATTTCTTGCATAATAATGAGCATCTTGTTTAACTTTTATTAAGGTAAGATTCACATGACATACAATTCTCCACTTTAAAGTATGTAATTTAGTAGCTTTTAGTACATTTCTAATGTGTAAACATCACCAAAGTCTAATTTCAGACCTTTTTATCACCCCCCAAAAAAAAACCCATATTCACTAACTAGTCACTGTCCACTTCCTTTTCCTCCATTAACATATTTCCTGTCTCTACAAATTTATCTCTTCTAGACATTTAATGTAAATGAAATTACACAATATGTCAGTCATTTGTGTCTTGTGTCTTTCACTTAAAATATTTTCAAGATTCATTCATATTTCAGCATGTATTGAAACTTTATTCGTTTTTGTGGCTGAATATATTTTATTGTATAATTATACCACATTTATCAGTTGATATACATTTTACTTATTTTTACTTCTATTTTTGCTACTATGAATAATGGTTTTATAAGCAACCATTTACAAGTTTTTATTTGAGCACCTGTCTCACTTCTCTTGGGTATATACCTAGGAGTAGAATTGCTAGGTCAAATGGTAACTCTACATTTAACTTTTTGAGGAACACCCAAACAGTTTTCCACAGAGGCGGAACCATTTTACATTCCCACTACCAATCTATCAGGGGTCTAATTTCTCCATGTCCTCACTTGTTATTTTCCTTTTCACATATATATGTATTATATACACATATATATGGAAAATATGTATATATATATCACTGTCTTAGTGGATGTGAAGTAGGACAAAGTATTTTATGCAAAAGGATTACAAAATCATTTCCTCTTCTCCTCCTTGTTACCCAAGTTCAAGCTAAGCTTAATTTTCCAGAGCGAATAGCATGTATAAAGGTCCAAGTGGAAAGAAAACACACTTTGTTTGAAAAACTAAAAGAAATATGGTATGATTGTAACATAAGGGCATGTAAGAGTAAGAGAAAAGAAGGAGGTTGGGGCTAACGGACACCAAGCAATGACTGGTTGGCATCATCATACCATACAAGGCTTTGAAAACATACATGTTAGGAAATTTGGATTTTATTCAAAGCAAATCGATCTACTGTTGAATGATTTAAAGCAGAAGAGTGAGTTGATCTAGGTTTGAGTTTAGTAAGACCATGATATTTTCTGAGTAGCAAATGGATGGGAGAGAAAAAAAGATTGGAGGTAGCAAATTCCTAAATTACGGTATTGAAAAACTTGGGAGGGAGGGACAATGGTGATCACATTTTAATGTGAAGTGTGTGGAAAAATTCAAAGCATATTTAGAAGACATCATAAATAATAAACGTATTTTTAAATAATTAAAGAATTAAAGAAAATAAATGATATAAGAAAAACAGACGTTGACATGGAAAACTAGTTAAATTTTGTACTGTTTAATAAGAGAGAATTCAAGATGATTTGTGGATCATGAAGTAAGTAAGGAGAGAAGATGGTAATTTTTATTTGAACATGTTGATTTTGAAGTTTCAGTGGGAAACCTAAGAGTAGACATCAAATAGGAAGTTGGCTTTATGGGGCAGATAAGGAATTTGATGAGGAGCTTTAGACCTGGTAATTTTCAGCATAAAGATGGTTACTGAATTTATGAGCTTGCTATATCTTAAACACACTGAGCCTTACAAGCCTATAAATTAGTTTTTTTCTTTATTTGAAAAAGAGAAAATTGAAACAAGATGAAAGGACTAAAAGAAGGATAAAAGTTTCTGCATTTATTTATAATTTGAAATAAGCAACGCTTCATTTTAGGCCATAGAATGAGTGGTTCCCATATGTATGTTTTTGATGGTAGAAAATTAGAATGCTTCCATTTGGTGCCTATTATTTTCTTGCAACTTGAATAATCCTTATCTCTCTTATCTCCTAATTCCTTTAATTGCACTAACGAGTTTCTCCAACAGCGCTGAAATCTTAAAATTCATAAAAATTGGAAGACTTTCTGCTAGTGATTTACATAAGAATTCTTTTAAGTTTTTCATAGCCCATTTCTCCATATTCTCATCCTCATATCACTGCATCCCTTTAAGAAAGAATAAAAGTATGACCTTGTTTCCAATCTGCTTTGTTTTTATTCCATAATTATGGAATTGAGTACAAGAGGGATTGCTCTATAGAGGCCCAAAAACATGATGTAAAAAGTGCAAGAGATATTTTGGCAAAAGTGATGAGTAAGGGCAGAAAGCATGGTTGGTGTGTAAAATAAGAGAATGACACTGACATGAGAACCACAGGTACTTAGGGCCTTCAGAAGGGCATCATTGGATGGAAGGTGGAAAACAGCATGAAGGGTGAGGGTGTAGGAAATATCAGTGAGGGTCAGATCTGAGATAATAGTCATTACCAATATAGTAAAGTCATATCAGATGTTGATGGAGATATCAGCACAGGAAAGCAGGGCCACACCTATGTGCTCACAGTATGTGTTAGAATTAATGTGTGTTCTGCAGAAGGGCAAACACCTCCCCAGGAAATCAATGGGCAAAGTGTTATTAAAGCTCCAGTCAATGCTCACCAAAATCTTGCCAAGTGTCTGAGGTGTCAAGTCACTGGTATATCTCAAAGGGAAACCAATGGTCATGTAATGATGAAATGCCACACCCAACAAGATGGCCAAGTCCAGAAAAAAAGCTGAAGTGAAGCAGACCAAAATAAAACCTGGTGAAGCATCCAGGAAATATTATTTCCTGAGCCTTCAACTAGAATATCCCTAATGTTTTGGGGAAACGCATGATGTATAATATGAGATTTGCAGAGACCAGTATAGAGAGGAAGAAAAACACGGGTTCATGGAGGTTGTGTTCCATGGTGGTAAGGTACAGAAGGATGCCATTCCCTGCAAGGGAGACAAGGTAACTGGTAAAGGAGAGAATTCCCATCCAGATGCAGAACTGCTCCAGCCCTGGGATCCCCAACAGAATGAAGAGTCCTGGATTGAAGCTACTTAAATTCAATGTGGCCATCATGGTGATTGCCATTTGCTGAGGACAGAATGTCACATTTGATTCTGAGACTGACTGGCCTTGAATCCATTTAAGTCTTTTTTTATAACTTGAATCCCTTTGTCTTCATCATGTAACAAACACTAAGAAAAATACAATCTATCTCTTGTCATAATTTATCTTTTATCAAAGGCTTTATATCATTTATCAAAGGCTGACAAAATGTATTAATTTAACTCACAATTTCCTGCCTATAGCCATTACCATAACCACCTTGTTAGTATATCAGGACCATGTCCCACCAGACCCGTAACCTGAGATAATACTGGCCCTTTGTTGTCAACTAAAATTCCAGGAGTGTTTTTCTCTCACCAACTAATTCAGTCTGAGATTTCTTAAGGATGTAATCTGCGGATTGATTATAACTCTTCCTCCTCCTTCAAACCCGATGTTTTATTTTCCTACTTCTGTGATTTTTCTTTTGGAACCCCTCTTTTATCTGCCTACTCCATTTCTTCACCACTGCCTCACCTGAACCTATCCTGATTATTAATTGGAGCTGTAGAATGAGAATGCTGATTCTCATTCTGGTTCTGTCAATATTTTGCAAACCTTTACCTAATTGTGCTACCTTATTTGTCCCTGAAAACAGGAAACTATCAAGTCACTCACAATCTTGTGTAAAAGCACATAACTATTCCCTTTATGCCTACAGAATACATTTTACTTCCCTGCTCAGCAGGCAATATCTTTCCTGTATTATACGGGTTCTACTGATATGAATGTGTCTAAAATTCTCCCCTAAAGCATACCCATATAGGACTTCATATATTCTCCATCATTCTTACATCTCACTGCTTATATTTTACTCCAAAAGTGCAATCTTACCTTCTCTCAATGTCTACATTCTACCCATTATTTATGATTCTTGAAAGTGCTAACGTCCTCTGAAAACCTTCTCCAGGATTACTTAATCACGTTTTGAAAAGGACTGACATATCTGTGGGAATCCAGAAGTTCAGGTGCTTGTGAAGAGCTGTGAGGAGGCCCTATTCTCTCACCTATTGCTGACCTTAATATACTGCAAAAGCAGGAAGTGGAGGCAAAGAAAGGGTTGTAAACTGCACTGCTAAGTGTTTAATGTGTGCCTCAAAATGCCAATGAAGCCCTTCAGCAACCTGGGAGATTTATTGTTCACAAATATTTAAGAAAATCTCTGTCTGCTCATTAGCTGACCACTAAGATAACTGAGTAGAAAATTCGGTGGCTGTATGTGACAAACAATAAAACCTTTACAGAAATAGTACCAAAAGTATCACTTAAAAAAGAAAAACCTACAATAATTAACAACAACAGCAAATCCTGGGAATAGAGGAGAATCTACTTTCCAGGGTTATCACTTTATAGTATTTAAATTTTCCAGTTTTAACAAAAAAAAATTATGAGACATTCAAAGATATAAGACATATGACCTATACACAGGAAAAAGAAAAGTCAACAAAATCTGTCCCTGAGAAAACCCAGACGTTTTTATACAAAGACTAAATGAGCTGGCTTAAATATATTCAAAAAGTTAAAGGAAATCATGACTATACAACTAAAGGAAAATATGAGAAAAACATCACACCAAATATTAAATGTCAACAAACAGAATTTATAAAAAGAAACCAAAGAGACATTCTGGTGTTAAAAATTGTAAAAACTGAAGGGTGGATGGCAAGATGGCCGAATAGTAACAGCTCTGGTTTGCAGCTCCCAGTGAGATCAATGTAGAAGGCAGGTGATTTCTACATTTCTAACTGAGGCACCCGGCTCATCTCATTGGAACTGGTTAGACAGTGGGTGCATCCCACAGAGGGAAAACTGAAGCAGGGTAGGGCGTCACCTCATACAGGAAGCACAAGGAGTTGGTGAACTCCCTCCCCTAGCCAAGAGAAGCTGTGAGGGACGTGCCGTGAGGAACAGTGCATTTCACCCCAGATACTATGCTTTTCCCACAGTTTTCGCAACCCGCAGACCAGGAGATTCCCTTGGGTGCCTACACCACCAGGGCCCTGGGTTTCTAGCACAAAACTGGGTGGCCGGTTGGGCAGACACTGAGCTAGTTGCAGGAAGATATGAAATGATATGAACAGACACTTCTCAAAAGAAGACATGCAGCCAACACACATATGAAAAAAAGCTCATCAATCCTGGTCATTAGAGAAATGCAAATCAAAACCACAATGAGATACCATCCCACGCCAGTTAGAATGGTGATCATTAAAAAGGAAACAACAGGTGCTGGAGAGGATGTGGAGAAATAGGAATGCTTTTACACTGTTGGTGGGAGTGTAAATTTGTTCAACCACTGTGCAAGACAATGTGGCGATTCCTCAAGGATCTAGAACCAGAAATACCATTTGACCCAGCAATCCCGTTACTGAGTATAACCCCAAAGGATTATAAATCATGCTGCTATAAAGACACATGCACACGTATGTTTGTTGCAGCACTGTTCACAATAGCAAAGACTTGGAACCAACCCAAATGCCCATCAATGATAGACTGGATAAAGAAATTGTGACACATATACACCATGGAATACTATATAGCCATATAAAAGGATGAGTTCACGTCCTTTGCAGGGACATGGATGCAGCTGGAAACCATCATTCTGAGCAAACTAACACAGGAACAGAAAGTCAGACACCACATGTTTTCACTCATAAGTGGGAGCTGAACAATGAGAACACATGGACACAGGGAGGGAAACATCACAAACCAGGGCCTGTTGTGGGGTTGGGGGCTAGGGAAGGGACAACATTAGGAGAAATACCTAATGTAGATGATGGGTTGACGGGTGCAGCAAACCACCATGGCACATCTTATACCTATGTAACAAACCTGCACGTTCTGCACATGTATCTTAGAACTTCAAGTATAATGACAAAAAAAAAAGGAAATGCTTACACAAAACAAAATTACATGACAAGAAAAAATATGTATGTTTCAAGGTGACTATAATTTTTTTTTTTAATTATAGGTTGAGCACTGTGGCTCATGCCTGTAATGCCAGCACTTTGAGAGGCTGAGGCATGCAGATTGCCTGAGTTCAGGAGTTCGCAACAAGCCTTGGCAACACGGTGAGACCCCGTCTTTACTTAAATACAAAAAATTAGCGTGGTGTGGCTTTGTGCGCCTGTAGTCCCAGCTACTCAGGAGGCTGAGGCAGAAGAATTGCTTGAACCTAGGAGGTGGAGGTTGCAGTGAGTCAAGATCATGCCACTGCACTTCAGCCTAGGTGACAGAGAGAGACTCCGTATCCAAAAAAAAAAAAAATTATAAAAACTAAAATTAAAAATTTACTAAAGGAATTCAAAGGCAGATTTGAGCAATCAAGAGAAAGAATCCGCAAACAAAGATAAGCTTATTTGGATTATCCAATATGAAGAATTGAAAGAAAAAGACAAAATATAAACAGAGACTCAGAAACATTTGGGACATACCCAAGTATACCACCATATTTATAGCGAGAGTCCTAGAAAGGGGGGGGGCAAGAGACAAAGATGTAGAAAGAATATTGGAAAACTAATGGCAAAAAAACTTCCTGAATTTGATTTTTTTTAATATGACTCTACACATTCAAGAAGCTCAAAGAACTCCATGTAGGATAAACTAAGATATCCATATCATAATAATGAAAATATTGAAAGCCAAAATCAAAAAGAAAATCATGAAAGCATCAAGAGAGAAGTGAGTGTGTTCCAAAACTTCTGAGCACATTTTCTTTAGAATCATTTTTATATGAAAGTGCTCTCAAATAGTTCCTATTCTTCCTAAAATATTTATCTTAATTGCCTTAGTGCCAGAGCTGGCACATAGTAAAGTACTCAGGCATGGCAGTATTCACTTTCCATCTCAAAGAAGTAAAGCATTTACATAAAATGTGTCACCTCTTTGGTAAAAAATAAAAAGCATAGACTTAAAAAAAGTTGATAGGCTCATAATTCTTTGACCTTTGCTAGCTTGGTGGGAATATATATTCTATTTCTAGTGAAGTTGAAAATTTTTCCAAACATAGCTGTTTTATTATCATTTGTATTATATTTTATAATTTCTACTTATTTCCGGTCTTTTTTAAGACATTTATTCAGCATCACAATCAGACTATTACCTTGAGAATTCACCAGCATGGGTGCAAAAAAAATTAAAAATCTATATTATTACCCTGTGTTGGAATGCTTTACACTTTCCACAGAACAGAAACTAAAACAACCTGTTATACAATTAGTCACAAATACAGTCCTTGAGTTTTTTTGCCCATAAACATGAGTATTTGTCTAAAACATGTCTTCTTTATAGCAGCTAGGCCCTGCCACCACTGTGCTTGGCTGAGTTCACAAATCTGTTGTAACCTGTAGCTTCCCTGTCGCTTCTCTTGCTCTCCTCCCCTGCTAAGCTTTCTTTCCTAATCAAAATCTTCTGCCACTGCCATAGCTACTGCTGCTGCTGGAACCGTCATAGCCACTTTGGTTTCGTGGTTTGGCAAAGTATTGGCCTCCACCGCCATAGGGGCCAGAGCTTCTGCCTCCAAAATTTCCTCCCTTCATGGGTCCGAAATTTGAAGACTGATTGTTGTAATTCCCAAAATCATTGTAACTTCCACCACCTCCCAAATTGCTTTCATCATTATCAAATCCATTATAGCCATCCCCACTGCCACCATATCCACCACCACCATGGCTGCCAACAAAGCCACCATAACCACTGAAGTTTCCTCCATGACCAAAGTTGTCAGTCCCACCAAAACCACCTCCATGACCACCAACAAAGTTTCCAGAACCACTTCGACCTCTTTGGCTGGCTGAAGCACTAGCTACCTCTTGCTTTCACAGGGCTTTCCTAACTTCACCATTGTGGCCATTCACAGGATGGTATTTCTGAATGACAATCATATCCACGGAGCCATGGTCGTCCAAGGTTACAAAGGCAAGCCCCTTTTCTTGCCACTGCCTCAGTCAGTTGTGATTTCAATCACTTCAATTTTTGCATACTGGTCAAAATAATCTCTTAGGTGATATTCTTCAGTGTCTTCTTTAATGCCATCAACAAATATCTTTTTCACAGTTAAGTGGGTCTTTGAGAATCTTCTCTTGAGACAGCTCTCTTTGGTTCCACAGTTCTTCCATCCACCTTGTGTAGCCTTGCATTCACGACTGCATCCACCTCCTCCACAGTGGCACAGAACGCTTGGTGTTTGGGTCTCTCCTTACCACACAATCCATGATTGTTCCCCATTGCTCAAAACAGCTCCTTTCTTAGTCTCTCATTGGTTGTTTCAAAGTTCAACTCTCCAATGAAGAGCTTCCTCAGCTGTTCGGGCTCTTAAGGAGACTCTGACTTAGACATGAGGGCAGGGAGAAGAGAGACTTTAATGATGCTTCTTCGGCGGCATCCATGGGCAGAAAAGTATTTCCATTTTTTTTATTTTTATTTTTTTGGACAGAGTTTCACTCTTGTTGCCCAGGCTGGATTGCAATGGCATGATCTCCGCTCACCGCAACCTCTGCCTCCCGGGTTCAAGCCATTCTCCTGCCTCAGCCTCCCAAGTAGCTGGGATTACAGGCACCCACCACCACGCCCAGCTAATTTTGTATTTTTAGTAGAGAGGGGGTTTCTCCATGTTGGTCAGGCTGGTCTCGAACTCCCGACCTCAGATGATCCACCTGCCTCAGCCTCCCAAAGTGCTGAGATTACAGGAGGCATTTGCATTATTCTTATACTTATTAGTAAAGCAGCAACACATTATTTAAAAGACAGAGAGGAAAGAGAGAAGTGACTCATTATGTGCAAGGGATCCTGAATAACATTAATGCTTATTCAGGTAGGGGGATGACACATTTAAAATGCTGAAAGAAAATAAATTGTCAGCTGGAACTCCATATCTGGCAAAATTATCCTTCAAATAGAAGATAATCTTCAAAATAAGACACTCAACAAACTAGTATAGAATGAAACTCTCAGAACCTGGTAAAGGTCATCTATGAAAAATTCACAGCTCAAATATAAGAAAATAAAAGGCACCAAGAATTGAAAGTTGTAAGTAAGATTATCTCTAATCACAGATGGCATGATCTTATACATAGAAAGTGCTGGCCAGGCACGGTGGCTCACGCCTGTAATCCCAGCACTTTGGGAGGCCAAGGCGGGCAGATCACGAGGTCAGGAGATTGAGACCATCCTGGCTAACACGGTGAAACCCGGTCTTTACTAAAAATACAAAAAATTAGCTGGGTGTGGTGGCGGGCACCTGTAGTCCCAGCTACTCGGGAGTGTGAGTCAGGAGAATGGTGTGAACCTGGGAGGTGGTGTTTGCAGTGAACTGAGATTGTGCCACTGCACTCCAGCCTGGGTGACAGAGCGAGACTCCATCTCAAAAAAAAAAAAAAAAAAAAAACAGAAAGTGCTAAATGAGACACTTAAAAAACACTATTAGGACTCATAAATGAGTCCAAAATGTTGCAGATCAATATATAACAATCAAAGTCAATATACAAAACAAAGAGCAAAAATTATAAAACTACAAGAAAACATAAGGCGGGAGAACATCATGACCTTGGATTTGGCAAAGTATTCTTAGATATGACACCAAAAGCATGAGCAACGAAAGAAAAGACAGATAAATTGTACTTCATCAAAATTAAAAAATAAATTATTCTTCAAAGGACACCACTAAGAAAGTGAAAAAATGACACTCAGAATAAAAAAAAATTGCCAATCATATATTTGAGAAGGGTCTTTTATCTAGAATTAATAAGCAACCTTTGCCATATTTGCAATTCAATAATAAAAAGTCAAATATTGCAAATAAGCAAAAAATGTTCATAGATATTTCTCAAAGCAGGTATGGAAATGGCAATGAACCCATAAGCAAATAATCAAAGAAATGCAAATCAAAACCACAATGAGAGATCACTTCACACTTACTAAGATATGTAGATTTAAAGTTTCAGGTAACAGCAAGTGTTGGCGAGGATGTGGAGAAATTATAATCCTCATACACTGTTGGTGGAAAAGCAAAATGGTACAACCACTTTGAAAAACAGTCTAGCATTCCTCAAACAATTAAACTCAATTAGAGTTAACATATAATCCAGCAATTCCACTTCTAGATATAAACCCAGGAGAAATAAAAACATATCCACACAGAAACTGGCACACAAATGTTTTATAGCCTCACAATTTATAATAGCATCCCCCAAATGAAAATAAACCAAATGTTCATCAATCCAAGGGTGGATAAATAAAATGCATCATATCCATGCAATCAGATATTTGGCATATAAAGGAATTAAGTATTGACACATGCTACAAAATAGGTGAACATTGAAAACAGTTGCTGAGAAATAAACCACATTGAAAGATCACAATTTTGTGATTTGATTTATATGAAATGTCCAGAATAGGAAAATCTATAAAGACAGACAATGGATTAGTGGTTTCCAGAGGCCAAGGCGGAGGGAAATATGTGGTGTGACTGCTAATGAGCAGGGAGATTCTCCTTGGGGTATAAAAAATGTTCTGGAATTAGTAGTAATAGTCGAAAAACCTAGTGAATAAACCAGAAGCCACTGAATTTTACACTTTAAAAAAGTAAATTTTATGGTGAGTGAATTATATCTCAATTAAAAAAAAAAGAAAGAAAGAAAAACTAAGTTAAGCCTGGCCCAGAAAAAGAACTCATCTTAATTTTGAAAGGTTCTGAGACAGATTGATACAATTTATTGTACCCTGAATATTAGTCTTTACTATTTCTGTCATGATTCTAGTGTTATTATTTTCTTCTTACCCCTTAGTCTACATTCTTGAAAGCATTGCCATTATCATTTATTTCATCCTTAAAGTTCTTTTATATTCATTGTTTCAATTAAGCAGTCACAATAACCTTACATACTCTCTCTCGTACTAACTACAATTTGATACTCTGTGAAGCCTCCCCTAGCTATACCAGATGAATTATTTATCTGGATTCTGGACTCACAGCAAGTTGTACTCACTGCTGTATTGCAATTAATGATAACTGTTCATGGTAAGGAGGCATGATTTCTTCATCTATTGATCTCAAATGCTGACCCAATGAAGGGATCAATCAGGCATTGTCAAATGTTTGAGTGAGCAAGACAGGGGTAATAATCCCTGTACATCCCTCCCTTTAGAATAATATATGAATGTAATAGATGTTTAGGGGCAGTGGAGGGGTAAAGGAAAAGCTCTAAGGTAAAAAAGAAACCTGGGTTTTCAGACAGACACAAAGAAGGTGATAAATTTAAAAACCCCAAGAGAAAAAGACTTTACGAAGAACACTAGGAAAAGAGAAAAAAAGGTGGAATTGAAGACATGGAAAACAACTAGTATTGAAACAGGAAATGCAAAAACAAATTTAATGAACACTCTCAGGCCAAGAGCCTCTGAGTTGTTGCTGAGCTCTTCCCTTCTTCAGATATTAAGAGTGTCTATCAATAATCTCTTCTATCTGGCTCTATACCAAAGCATATACCATGTGGCTTGGATCCTTGTGTTGAACGGGAGGGCGAAATGGGCCCTGATGGCAGGGGAGGAAATTAGAGCTGAGAAAGGGAAAGATATACAGAGGCAGGAGAATCCCTGCTCCCAGAGGACAGGAGGGAATAAACACTGTATGAGACAAGACCTGAGATTCGATTCTGTATGTTAAGGAAGCCAGCGCTGTGTATGAATTGTGGAATTGAGAAGCTGTGAATCTGAGCAGATGACATCAGGGAGGTAAGTCTGGGTCAGATATTTTTAGGATAAAGAGGAAGTATTGATATGGAGGAATAGGATGAGAAATTGGCAATGTTCAAAGAGGGACAGAGAGAATAATGGGCAGGGGTAGCTGGAATGAATTGTGTTTTCCTGAGGGGTAGAGTGGAAGAAGGGCAGTTTGGAGGGCCACTTTCTAGGTAAGGTTGGAGAGACTTGATGAGTAAATAATCCTTGGCTCTCAAGGAGCATGCAAGAATCATAAATTACAGATAGATTATATCCTCAGACATTGAGGAACAGTGGAAACGAAACTACAGCATATGGGAGATCATGCATAAGGGATAAATGGGTCAAGTTCCTGGACAGAGGAGTCAGGTAAAGGATTCAAAAACAGATGGTAGAAATGTACTAAAATAGTAGGGGGGATAATTTCTCCCATTAAAAAAAAAAAAAATGGAAGAGAATTAGAGTATGAAGGAAGATTGCCAGAGTACAGACAAAAGAAGATAAAGGAATGTTTGCTTGATGGTCTCGATTTCTCTGTCATTGCAGAGATCAGCCCATCTGCTGTACTGGGTCTTGGAGGAGAGGAAGGAAGAGAAGGTTTGGAACTAATATTCATATTTTGAGAACCCGATAAAGGATAAGTCAACAGATGACAAAAAAATTCTAATAGAAACTGCCTAGATTTGTAATAGATCATATATACGAATTTATCAAACAAAAATATACTGCCTAAGAATGAAAACCAGGAATATGAGCCAGGACAAGGAATTGTTAGTGACTGCGGGCATTAAATGTGGTCAGTATTATTCAAGTTTCTAACCAAGGAACTCAGACTTGCAGAGTTGAAGCCTAAAGCCAAGCGAAAGTAAATAAAATCTGCTTCCATTCTTATAGTTAATGTATTTAATTTTGTGTTTAACTTTGAATAGTCTATCTCTGACCTGATTCCACTCTAAAAGATGTAAATTTCTGTGGTGGCCGAGAGATGTTTAATCGGAAAAGATACATTAGAAAAGACAGGATATTCCAAAGATAACTAAAGGAGGAACTCGTCGACAAGGGGATTAAGTATACACGGAGTGGAAGGCTTTTTTAAAAAGAGCTGCCAGATAGACACTTAAAGTAGAGTTGCTCAGTTTTGAGGTGTGAAGACTTTAGTGGATGCCTGAATTGGAATGAAAACAAAAATTACTAGGATGGGGAACAGGGAGACACCAGATGGACACAGGCTACCTTGGAGGTTCATTATTTAGGAGGAGAACTGAAGTCAAGTTGGAGAAGAAAGGTGTTTGCAAGCACTGATTTCACCAACAAAGGTGGGAACATGTAGCAGAGGATGAACATGATGAGTGATGGGTGCTGTGGAAAGAATGAGCACAACGGTGGCACCAACTACAGACACGAAGAGAACATGAGAACAGAAGATCCATGATGAGAAACCTGTGATTTTTGTGGTACTGGTTGTTGTCAGTGTAAACTTACATGGCTGAGTGAGTGGGAACTTACCTCCTCTGCCTTTTTTTAAACATTAATAAGTGTAAATTCTAACCCAGTCAATAGCAAATGAGGCATAGTCCTGTCTCACAGAGAGCTCACAATGCAGTGGGACTGAAAATATTTTAGTACAGTAAGTAAGTATAGAGAGGGAGAAAGGGAGATGGCTGCAGGGGAATGCAATAGTACAGAGAAAGTTGCTGATCCAGCCATTTGGAGGGATGAGAAAAGTCTTTCTGGATGAGAAATATAGACTGGCTATATTAAAGAGGAGGATGGAAGTTGAAGAAGCGGAATGCATAAAAGACCACAGGAAAAAAAGAGTAGTTTCAGGGGCCTACATGCTTTCTGGTATGAGTAGAGAAAAGAGAAAGAAGGGAGGGAGAGACAGTGTGTGTGTGTTAGTTGCAGGAATCTTTCAGGCAATGGGAGTTATCCATAATCAAGATAGTGCATATGCAAAATTATCTTTTGGGAACATTGTTTAATTGTGAGGAATGGTTTAGAGACTAGAACTGCAGACTAGGAGACCAGTTGGGAGGTCTTTTGATAAGTGGATCTAGAGCCTGGAAAGCAACATAATGGCAATGTAAATTTGGGAGATATTAGCACATAAGTGGAGCCAAGGTAGTAGACAAAATTGGCCAGAGAGAGGAAAGAGTGAGAAGAGGATGGCTACAGACCATTAAGAAAAACAAACAGTAAACAATTCTGCAGGGAGAGAGATGACTTTAATGAGAGCAGGATCAGACCAGGGTACAAGAGAAGAACCGGTGGAAGGTAGAGAAATCAAAGTCAAAAGTGGTCTTTCATGGAAGAATGATTTTTAAAGGAGAGAAGAGAGACAAAACTGTAATTTAAAAGAGAGTTTAGTAGAATGAAATGTTTTTATTATAGTTGTTTTTAATTTTTTGCTTGTCTTCAGGTTAAAAAGATTTGAATGTTCTTTAATAAAGATCCAGGAAATTAGGAGAAGCTGAAGATAAAGAGAGAGAATAATTGATGAAACAAAGTCCCTGAAGTGGTAGGAAAGAAAGGAAGCTCAGAGAATAGGTGGGGAAATTATTTTTGACGATATAGCTACATACATTCATACACACATAAATACATGTATATACATGCATATGTACATATGTACACATATGAATGTATATGTATGTTTGTCTGTGTATAAGGTTGTTTTTAAAAGAATCTAATAAGTTAAACATTCATACATGAGGCCCTAGGTTCATTTCCCAGCACCTCCAAAAAATTACTCAAGAAACTTTTCTTATATTTAGGTAAAGTAAAATACATTGCAGCTATGATAAAGGAAACATTGGAAAATATAAAAGATATTAGCACCTCTTTCTCTGGGACTGGAGGAAATGAGGGCAGGATGGATGCAGAGATAAATAAATTTACAGGAAGGGAATAATATGAGGGATATGTTCCTGATAGTCTTGAAATGTGAGTTACAAAAGAGAAACATTCAGTGGAGAGAGAAAAACAGAATTTGGGCAGTGATAAAAGTCGTATAGGCCAGGCATGGTGGCTCACGCCTGTAATCCCAGCACTTTGGGAGGCCAAGGCAGGTGGATCACTTGAGGTCAGGAGTTCAAGATCAGCCTGGTCAACATGGTGAAACCCCATCTCTACTAAAAATACAAAAAACATTAGCCGGGCATGGTGGTGGGCACCTGTAATCCCAGTTATTCGGGAAGCTGAGACAGGAGACTCACTTGAACCCAGAAGGTGGAGTTTGCAGTGAGCCAAGATCACATCATTGCACCCCAGCCTGGGTGACAGAGCGAGACTCCATCTCAAAAAAAATAAATAAATAAAGTCATATATTCATTGTGAGAATAGTTTAATAGGACTGAGGAGGAATCATCTGTTCTAATATGTACTAAAGACTACTTATGTGATTGTGTCATTTTTTTCACATCCTGACTATGTAAGCCGAGGATAACACTAGTTAGATTTATTTGAAGTCTGAGGATTTACAGATGCAGCAGAAATCAATGGGTACTAAAAAGAAATGATCCTGGCGGAAATGATAGACATCTAGAGTAGATAGGGAAGAAAGCTCAATAGGTTCTTACATCAGTGGTTCACAAACTTCAGCATGAATCAGAATCATCTAGAGAGCTTGCTAAAACACAGATTGTTATCCCAACGCTAGGTTTTCTCATCCGTAGGTTTGTGGTAGGGCCGAAGAATTTACAAGTTCACTGATGATGCTGTGGAGACCAAGCTTCAGAAACGTCCTACACCTTCCTTTCTGCTCTGGATGATAGTGCCACATTTCACAGTCACAGAGGTGACTCAGGAAGTCACACGCAATTTAATAAGCCTTCCACAGAGAAAATTTAGCTTAATATACCAACAAAACAATTATGCTCATTTTAAAAATTAGAAAATTGTTACTCAGAGAAGTGACTTGTCCAAGATCATGCAGCCAATAGTTAACAGGGCAAAACTCTGACCCAGGTTTTTTCACACTCTCTCCTGTGTTCTTTCTAAATGCCATAGCTGCCTTAAGGTAGCCTTCATCTGTGCCTAGGGAAAAAGGGATACAGGGTTGACAATACCCACCACCCCCAACCTTACTCTTTCATATAATCTGCTAAGCATATTGTTGCTTAGTCCTCTTGTTGTAGGACTGCAGTCCTCTCTGCAGGGCCTGGGGCTTTTGCAGAGCTCATTACAGTTCACATGCCCAAAGAGATTGTAGAGATTGGTTTTGATGTTCTACCTATCCCTGTTCTTTTCAGGACCTATGGTACTGTGCTGAGTCTGGCAATGTTTTTGAGCCCTTTAGTTTCCTGAATTTTTTTTTTTTCTGTTTTCTTTTTTCTTTTTTTTTTTTTTTTTTGTGGATTTTTAGCAGAGATGGAGTTTCACCATCTTAGCCAGGCTGGTCTTGAACTCCTGACCTCATGATCCACCCGCCTCGGCCTCTCAAAGTACTGAGATTATACGCGTGAGCCGCTGTGCCTGGCCTAGTTTCCTGAAGTTCTTAAAGTTGTGTGGAGGGCTTCTGAGTAGGAACACAGAGCCTGTCTGTGGGCAGGTCCTGTAACTGTGCAGAGCCCATGTGTAATTATTTAGAGAGAATGTGGCTGTGTGCAGAGCCTGTGTGTGATTATCTGTAGAGATACGCCTGTGTGCAGAGGCCATAACTGTCATCGGGCCTCTAAGTATATGCAGACCTTGTGGTTGTTTGTTTTTATGGACATTCTGCTAATGTGTTCAAAAATCTGAAGCTCTTTTTTCCCTATGGCACAGGTGAGGACTCTGCATAAAATCATGGCCCTTTTTTCTGCTAACAGCATAGCTGCTGTGAACAACTCTGACACTCGCATAGCAGGCTGCTTCCTCACTGGCATCCCTGGGCTGGAGCACCTACACATCTGGTTATCTATCCCCTTCTGCATCATGTACATTGCCGCCCTGGCAGGCAATGGCATCCTAATTTGTGTCATCCTCTCCCAGGCAATCCTGCATGAGCCCATGTACATATTCTTATCCATGGTGGCCAATGCTGATGTCTTGCTCTCTGCCACCACCATGCCTAAGGCCCTGGCCAATTTGTGGCTAGGTTATAGCCACATTTCCTTTGATGGCTGCCTCACTCAGATGTTCTTCATTCACTTCCTCTTTGTGGCTGACTCTGCTGTCCTAGTGGCCATGGCCTTTGACCGCTATGTGGCCATCTGCTCCCCCCTGCGATATGTCACGATCCTCACAAGCAAGGTCATTGGGAAGATTGCCACTGCTGCCCTGAGCTGCAGCTTCAACATTACGTTTCCATCCATCTTTCTCCTCAAGCGCCTGCACTATTGCCGGATCAACATCATTGCACACACATTTTGTGAGCACATGGGCTTTGCCCACCTGTCCTGTTCTGATATCTCCATCAATGTCTGGTATGGGTTGGCAGCTGCTCTTCTCTCCACAGGCCTGGACATCATCCTTATTACGGTTTCCTACATCCACATCCTCCAAGCAGTCTTCCACCTCCCTTCTCAAGATGCCCGCTCCAAGGCCCTGAATACCTGTGGATCCCATGTCTGTGTCATCCTACTCTTCTATGTCCCTGCCCTTTTTTCTGTCTTTGCCTATAGGTTTGGTGGGAGAAGCATCCCACGCTATATCCATATTCTCCTGGGCAACCTCTACGTTGTCATTCCTCCTATGCTCAATCCCATTATTTATGGAGTGAGGACCAAGCAAATACTGGAAGGGGCTAAGCAGATGTTTTCAAATCTTGCCAAAGGATCTAAATAAAGGCTTTCAACTTAGTCTCAACCCTTTTCTATACCTATCAATTGTCCCATATTTAGCCCATTCTTGCCTCTACATTTTCCAATTATCCCTGTGTTATTCTCATCGATCTTCCAATTTATTTAAATATGTCATCTATTCAAACCCACCTCTGATTTCTTTTATTGGAAATCTTTAGCAAAATCGATCTAATCCTCTTACCGTTACTATTGAAATGCAATCTGATTTCCCACCACCTCAAGAAAAACTAGCTAATTAAGGGAAATGTAAAAACCAAATTTACAGTCTAACTGAAACCTTTTTCTAACTGCTTACATTGGCTTCCTAATTTGTTCTTAATCACTTGTATATAATTTTGACATTTGTCAGTTCAACATCTTTCTCATGATGGGAACCCCTGAGAACTGTCATGTCTAAGAATTTATAGTCTCATGGGATGATATTTTTCTTACCAGTTGCACTAATTCATGATCACATACATGTATATACCCATGTTCAGAGATACTAACACAGCAGCAGCATAAATAGGTGGACATATCCATTTATCAACTTTTATCAAATAATTCTGAACTAACCATTACCTGTTCTGGACAAAGTTTTCCCTGAAATGTAGACAATTGTATAGGCCTCCTATCCATCCAAATATGCTTTGTATTTGAAAGTTATATTCATCATTAAAATTAGAAATAAAAATACCTACTCATATCTAATATCTATGGATGTATGTATTATTTAATAGTTAAAGAAATATAAACATCTATATGTTATTTAATAACTTACTCAATAATAACTATTAACATCAGGAATTAGCCTAAGCTGAAGTTCTCTAAGATTGAGAAGAGGAACTCAACCTGAATTTTAGCCCAAGACCAAACTATTCTTGAAAACATAGTTCACATCTCAACCCTGCCCACTCCTATACTAAGCCCACAGTGAAAGAGCCATCATTTGAGATTCTGCCCCATTTTTCATCTAAATCACTGTTTTGTTGGATCATTAATATATTGCTTCTTGTTTTATTAGAAAACCCATGTTTGTGTCTTAACTCCCTGTCTAGAGTGTGCACTTCTTGAGAAAGAAAAGATTATTTTGAAGGCTTTTTATCATATTGCCCCAAAGCATGAGAACCCTCTCCTGGCAAATATGTAATATGAGTTTATCTGTATAAAATTCTTCTTTAAAAAAATGTAACATCACTTTTTTGCTCTAGACTCATTCTTCTTTGCAGGAGTTCTTCCTCCTGGGAGACACTGGAACTCAGTGCCACATAGAGGAGAGAATTGTGCTAGGTGCCAGGAGACATGGATTTAAAAGTAAGATGTACTACTTGTTCAATAAGCTTGAGAGTTTGCATAATATTCATGAACTTAATTTTCTGCTCAACTTTGAAGATGAGAATAATATAACATTACGTATCAATTGCATAATAAGCATTCAATGAATGTTCAGTTCATTTCCACCTTTTTGTTTCCACATAGCTCTCTGCATCCTCAAGACAATGATGATAAAAATTAGAGCTCAAGCCTGTAATCCCAGCACTTTGGGAGGCCGAGACGGGCGGATCACGAGGTCAGGAGATCGAGACCATCCTGGCTAACACAGTGAAACCCCGTCTCTACTAAAAATACAAAAAAAAACTAGCCGGGCGAGGTGGCGGGCGCCTGTAGTCCCAGCTACTCGGGAGGCTGAGGCAGGAGAATGGCGTAAACCCGGGAGGCGGAGCTTGCAGTGAGCTGAGATCCGGCCACTGCACTCCAGTCCGGGCGACAGAGCGAGACTCCGCTTCAAAAAAAAAAAAAAAAAAAAATTAGAGAGAGGAGTCATTAGCATCCTTATTATGTGGAAGAGAAAACTGTAAGAAGTGGTGATCAAGTTTTGAGTTCTAGATCTTTTTGAAATTGACTGTGTTGGAAATGACTGTTCCATTTACTCACTGTATGAGTCTGGGCAAGTTACTTTACTTCTCTGTATCTCAACTTTTTTCTTCTTTCGTTTTTTGAGACAAAGCCTCGCTTTGTTGCCCAGGCTGGAGTGTAGTGGCCTGCTGTCGGCTCACTGCAAGCTCTACCTCAAAGGTTTCAGCAATTCTTGTGCTTCAGCCTCCCCAGTAGCTGGTACTACATGTCTGCACTACCATACCTGGCTAATTTACATATTTTTAGTAGAAGTGGGGTTTTGCCATGTTGCCCAGGCTGGTCTCGAACTCCTGACCTCAGGTGATCTGCCTGCTTTGGCCTCCCGAAGTGCTGGGATTACAGACCTGAGCTCTCGCATCCAGCAACTTTCTCATCTTTAAAACAGAAATAATAATAATAACTTTCTCTTAATGATTTAATGAGAAATAAATATATAACCATCTTAAAACAGCACTTTCCATATAAATAAGTGCTCTACAAAGGATAGCTTTATTTGTATTATTGTTTCAATTATTATTAATGAATGGCTCATCCAACACTCCGAATGGTTGTCCTGAGACCTAACCAGATTGTGTATCATACTCAAATTTTGCTTCTACAAGGAGGAATAGGAAAAAGAAGACAAGAATAAAACAGAAAAATATTTTAATCTAATATTTACAATAACTAAATTCAATCAAATATAATTCTAACAAGTCAAAATTAAATGTATTTTTTAAAAAATTGCAGAGATTTCTTTAAATACAACTATGCCACTGAAGACACATAAACTTCACTGCTGTTTTACAGACACACCAAGCTCATTTCCTTGTTAGGCTTTTGTGCTTGTTATTCCTGTTTCCTGAAACATCCTTTTCCTGTATCTTTATATGACTTATTCCCACCTTTCCTTCATTTCCCTGTTTATATGTCTCTTCCACAGGAATTTCTCTATGATTTTCTAATAAGAAATATACCTCCCTTTCTTTCATGGGAAAAAAAAAATCATAAGCAAAGAGACAAAAGTCAATGACAAATTGAAATCTTTTCAAGTTATATTATAGATAAAATGCTTGCTTTTTCTAATATATAAAAGTTCCTCAAAATGTAGAGGAAAAAAGTGATCAAAAGCCTGATAAACATAAAGAACAGATACATCATTAGAATATGCTTTGCTTATTATTAATAAGAGAAAATACATTAAAAACTATACCAAGGTACTATTTCCCACCTGTCAGATTAGTAAAAGTTAAAAGGATTAAAACCCTGTGCTGGCTATAATGTTAGAAGCCTCTCATACTTTGTTTATGGATAGACCGTACAATAGAATTTTTAAACGTCTAACAAAATGTGTATGAATGTATTATTTGATCCAGAAATCACATTTACAGGAGTTACATTTCATATATGCCTCCTTATTACAAAATGATGTGTACAAGGTTAGTCATTATGACATCATTTTTGTAACACAAAAATATTTGAAACAACCTAAACAGAGTCTGAATTCCTAGGTTTCAAATCCACACCCTTATGCTTACTAAAGTATAAAAACTTAACTTTTACCAAGTTACAAAAAGGCGTTATAATCACACGGGCGGGTTAGATTGTAGTCACCATATTCAGTACATACTACTTAACTGTTTGTCACGGGCAATTTGGTAATTATCCTCTTTAAGTCTCAGTTATCTTCTCTGTAAAAAAAAGAGTAATAATACCTGCTTCAGAGGTTGTTTTGTTTATAATGAGATTAGATAGATATAAGAAAATAAATAACTGGTATATGAATGGATACTTTATTGCTATCAAAATTTTTACTAATATAAAATAGCTAGAATATACTTTATTTCAGGTATATTTGTGTGCACCTCTGGTAGAACTGTATTTCCACTAGCTGAATGCCTAAAAGTGGGACATCTAGATCACAGATCATGCATATTTAAAATTTTGATAAATAGTGCCAAATTGTCTGTAAATATTAGCTAGGTAAATTCATAGCAATTGAACAGTACCACTTGTGATATTATCACATTGTTCTTTTACTTTGAATTTTTAAAAAGGCTATATTTTAATAATTCATATCTATATTTTATCTTCTTTGAATTATCTTTCTCCATTTTTCTCTAGTTTTCTTGATCTGATTTTAAGATTTGATATATAAATTATATTAATCCTTTACAAAATAAAAAATCGAGCAGAATACATGCAAAACATAGAAGCATATACCAAAAATATATTTTCCAATTTGCTTTTCAATAGATAAGTCAACAAGTAATTTCAAGAGAAATTTTTAATTTTTGTGTTTGCCAGTCTCCATATTTATAAAATTAGTTTCATTATGTTTCTCTTTATTTCAAGATCAAGATTTTCTTCTATAGCTTCTTTTGTTATTATAGTTTCATTACAAAATTAACACATTCTGTTAGTATAAAGTAAAAAGTGAAAAACATAATTGCCTGATGCTATCTCCACAAAGGTAATCTGTACTTATTTAGAATCAAAAGAAGAATCTGTCATTTTTTTATGTAAGAAGCAGTTTCATGTAAGAGATACCATAAAAGGGCCTCGTCTTATAGATTGAAGGTTGAGACCCTGAGTGAGAGATTAAATAAGGGAGATTTGACTTAGAGGGTGTAACTAAATTTATAGAAAAAAATATCTAGGGATTTGAGACATTTCTTTTCACTGAGTCCCTAACACTCCCCCAAGTCTCTGTCTGAATCTTCCCCTAACATCATCTAGAGTGTTATTCACAATCATCCCTGAGAATGCTCAAATGAATGAAGGCATAGGAGAAGAAAAACCTTTTTTCTACCCTCCTAGGTTCTCCAGCCAGGTCCCTGAAAATTAGACTGACAAAAGACAGATTAATAAGAGAAAAACAAACACATTTATTAATATGTGCATTAACATGGGAGAAATCAATTGATAACTAATTCAAAGGGGTGGCTAGAACATTGGTTTACATAGCATCTTAACAAAAGAACAACACATTTTTAAAAAGTGACCAAAAAAGTTTTAGGCTTCTAAGAGTAGCAAACTGTAGGAAAGTAAAAATGTGGTGGAAACTAATGGAGGATAAGGGCTAATTAGTAAGGTTTGTATAGACTCTTTCTCAATGCCATATTGTCTCTGGTGATAGGTTGCTATTCTCTTTCTGATAATAACAGAGAAGTGTAAGTCAAGGGTAGGGGGTCACCGTCACAAGAGGAATTTGTGTTTAGCTTTTGGGCAGCTAGGAGGAGGGTAGAGAGCTCATCCTGTGTCTGCTTTTTCTCAATTACCTTCAGCTTAAAAGAATTCTTTTTTTTAATTTAGTTTTTATTTCATAATCATAAACTTAACTCAACTCTGCAATCCAGTTAGGCATGGGAGGGAACAAGGAAAACATGGAACCCAAAGGGAACTGCAGCGAGAGCATAAAGATTCTAGGATACTGTGAGCAAATGGGGTGGAGGGGTGCTCTCCTGAGTTACAGAAGGAATGAATGATCTGGTGGTTAAGATAAAACACAAGTCAAACTTATTCGAGCTGCCCACAGTCAGCAACGGTGATCTTCTTGCTGGTCTTGCCATTTCTGGACCCAAAGTGCTCCATGGCCTCCACAATATTCATGCCTTCTTTCACTTTGCCAAAGACCACATGTTTGCGTCCAATCACTCAGTCTTGGCAATGCAGATGAAAAACTGGGAACTGTTTGTGTTGGGTCCAGCATTTGCCATGGGCAAGATGCCAGGACCTGTATGCTTTAGGATGAAGTTCTCATCATCAAATTTCTCCCCATAGATGGACTTGCCACCACTGCCATTATGGTGTGTGAAGTCACCACCCCGACACATAAACCCTGGAATAATTCTGTGAAAGCGAGAACCCTTATAACCAAATCCTTTCTCTCTAGTGCTCAGAGTATGAAAATTTCCTGCTGTCTTTGGAAACTTGTCTGCAAATAGCTCGAAGGAGACGTGGCCCAAGGGCTCGCCATCCACGGCAATGTCAAAGAACACACAGTGGGGTTGACCATGGCTAATAGTACAGGGTTTTCCTCCACGGCAGCGTCTGCAGAGCGGGCAGCTTAAAAGAATTCTTATGCCGCAGTGGTACATTTTGGAGTAACATATTCTAAACCTATCCCAGTCCATTTGGGCTGTTATAACAAAATATCAGAAACTAGATAACTTATAAACAACAGAAATTTACTTCTCATATCTGGAGGCTGGGGAGTACAAAACAAGGTGCCAGCAGATTCAGCATCTGGTAAAGGCCCACTTTCTGATTCATAGATGGTGCTTTCTAGCTGTGTCTTCACATGGAGAAAGGGATGAAAAGATTTCTCTTGGGCCTCTTTTATAAGGGCACTAATTCATTCATGAGGGCTCTAGCCTCATGACCTAGCCACCTACCAAAGGCTCCACCTCATAACACTATTGCAATGGTGATGAAGTTTAAACATACAAATTTTGGGGGGAAAGGGTGCAGCACAAACTTTTAGACCATAGTAGAATCCCTTGGACGTCTTTACCATTTCAATTGGATGAATGTTTTAATATATATATATATATATATTTATTTTTTTTTTTTTTTTATGAAGTTTTGCTCTTACTGCCCAGGCTGGAGTGCAATGGCGCCATCTTTGCTCACTGCAACCTCTGTCTCCCGGGTTCAAGCAATTCTTCTGCCTCAGCCTCCCAAGTAGCTGGGATTACAGGTGCCAGCCACCATTCCTGGTTCATTGTATTTTTAGTAGAGATGGGGTTTCACCATGTTGGCCAGGCTGGTCTCGAACTCCTGACTTCAGGTGATCCACCCACCTCAGCTTCCCAAAGTGCTGAGATTACAGGCATGAGCCTCCATGACCGACCAGTTGAAGTTTTTCAAAACTCACCGTCCTCAATCCCCTTATTATTTTAATTTTTAACCCCAAACAAGACCATATGAAGACCTTTTTGGTTTTTTTTTTTAGTTTCCAGGTGTCACAACCTACATGGTCACCTTCTTTCTTTCTTTATACTAATTTTATTAATGAGAAATTTTTTAAAAAGCACTTGTTTACATGTCTATGTTCACATCAATTGTGATTAGAATTAAACAATCCTAGAGTGTATGTTCCATATTAGAAAACTTTTGATAACTCCTTCTACCTGCCCACAAATTTTTTTTTTTTTTGAGATGGAGTGTCACTTTGTTGCCCAAGCTGGAGTGCAGTGGCGCGATCTCATCTCACTGCGATCTCCGCCTCCTGGGTTCAAGTGATTCTCCTGCCTCAGCCTCCCGTGTAGCTGGGATTACAGGCACATGTCACCACGCCTGGCTAATTTTTTTATATTTGTAGTAGAGATGGGGTTTCATCATGTTGGCCAGGCTGGTCTTGAACTGCTGACCTCAGATGATCTGCCCACCTTGGCCTCCCAAAGTGCTGGGATTACAGACGTGAGTCAGGGCACCCGGCCCCCTGCCACACATTTTTATCATACCCATCTCAGACAACTGAAGTTTTTCTTTTCCTCAAAAATCCAAGCTGAGAGGTTATAATAAATATAGTGGAGTATATTTGTTTGTATTCTAAACTGGTCAAATAGTCACTGTAGATGGAATCTTAAAAGAAAAAGTATGAAAGATTTTATTTTTTTTTTTTTTTTTTTTTTTTTTTTTTTTTTTTTTTTTTTTTTTTGTTGAGACGGAGTCTCGCTCTGTCGCCCAGGCTGGAGTGCAGTGGCCGGATCTCAGCTCACTGCAAGCTCCGCCTCCCGGGTTTACGCCATTCTCTCGCCTCAGCCTCCCGAGTAGCTGGGACTACAGGCGCCCGCCATCTCGCCCGGCTAATTTTTTGTATTTTTTTAGTAGAGACGGGGTTTCACCGTGTTAGCCAGGATGGTCTCGATCTCCTGACCTCGTGATCCGCCCGTCTCGGCCTCCCAAAGTGCTGGGATTACAGGCTTGAGCCACCGCGCCCGGCCAAAAGATTTTAAAATAAAAAAATGCTTACTCATCTGGTGTACTCTTCTGAGTTTTCTTAGCTTTCTATTGTCTTTGAGCTTAATACAATTTATTATGTAAATTATATTGAGCTGAAAATCATGGAAGTGATTTTGCCCATAGAAATTCAAATTAATTGTCTCAAATAGACATGTATATGATGATTCTATTGTGGATGTTGACTTGTTTTCCTCTCTTTGTAAATTCATTGCAAGTCTTTCTGATCGCCTATGTTTATGTGTGTTTTTAAATTCTCCTTTGGGTTGGTTACACTATCTTGCTGATTCTCTCCTTAATTAACTAAATAAATCTTCAGCATGTGTTCATTTTATATGTCTATAAAGACAAATTAGTGGACTATAGGAATGATCTACTTGCATCTGTACAAGATAGTGACAGTAAAGATGGAGAGAAATAAATCAAATGGACAAAACTTCTTCAAAAGGATAAATTAAAAGGGCAAAAATTGAATGTTGGGATGAGGAAGAGGAAAGAATGTAGGAGTTCATTGTTTCTAAGGGAACTAAAAAGGCGAGTTGTACCATTCATCAAGATAAGTAATAAAGGAGAATAAACAAATTGGTGGGCAAATAAACACTAATACTATATACTGTTACTGAGCAATCAATGGGCTTGCCTCTTGACATACATACAAGCCAATACCATGGCACCTTTTGAGGAAAGCAAAGCTTTATTGCAAGTAGACCAGCAAGGAGACAGAAGAAATGATTAATGAGGTATGATCTGATTGGATCTTGCAATGAGGTGATGCTGGGAGGCATCATCTGATTGGATCCTGCCTTGGGGTGTTGCAAGGGCTCGATCTGATTAGATCCTGAATTCTGCCACATGATGTCCCTTCTTAATTCAGTCCCTACTCCTCAGTCTGAGCACTTGAGTTCCACCTGTGGTTGCATGCTTGGTTTATCTGGGCATGTTCAGGCTATGTGACCTTTAACCCAGGGGGCTATGGCAATTGAAAAACAGCTCACAACTTTGACACATAAAAGTTGAACCAGATTAGTCCACTGAGGTTACAACATCTTGTTTTTGTTCTACCTGTGAGTTATTCACATGGACTCTGAAGCCCAAAAGAGGTCTGATATGTAGTTAATGTTAGGACTTTGTCAGCTAGCAAAGTGGATGGGATTATCCAGGAGGGGATTTAGAGAAAATGAGATAATAGTTAACAAACAAACAAAAAGCTATATTTAAGTGACTAGTTTGATTTTCTTCAAATTGACTAGAACGTGAATATACGCATAGCAAAATTCATGTTTTATTCATCGATATTACTCCAGAGCCCTGCCAAATGCTTGGTACTTCATTATAGTTAATAATGCTACCTTTCACTGATTGACGATCTATTGTGTTTCAGGAACTGTCCTAAGTACTCCACATATATTTGCATATTTAGTCTTCACAATAACTCTATGCAGTAGATATTTTACAGATAGGAAAACTGAGGCCCAAGAGAGGTTAAGTAACTTGCCCCAAATCATACAGATGGTAAGTAAATGAGCTAGGATTTGAATCTTGGCAAAACTGGTTCCAGAGTCTATCATCTTAAATACCATCTTAAATACTGTGCTATGTGACATATATAATTTAATATGTGTCTGCTGAAAAGAAAGAACAAAATAAATTTTTAAAAAGAAGGAAGGAAGAAAGAAAATATAAAATATCAAAGGAAAGATGGGGCCAGGCATGGTGGCTCACACCTGTAATCCCAGCACTTTGGGAGACTGAGGTGGGCAGATCGCTTGAGTCCAGAAGTTTGAGACCAACCTGGGCAACATAGTGAAATCCTGTCTCTATAAAATACACAAAAATTTAGCTGGCATGGTGGTGTGTGCTGTTAGTCCCAATTACTTGACAGGCTGAAGTGGGAGGATCGCTTGAGCCCGAGAGTTTGTGGCTGAAGTGAGCTGAGATCATGCTACTACATGCCAGCCTGGGCAACAGAGTGAGACTGTCTCAGAAAAAAAAAAAAAAAAAGGAAAGAAAAAGCATACATTAATTGGGTCCATGTTTGATGATCAGAAGCATCTGAAAACAAAATTGGTGGCTTGTTTCTACTACATTCCTAAGTCTCTAGAACAAGAAATGTTTCTCACTGAAATTTGTTTTTATTTGGTTTTACTGAAGTTCTTCCTTTAATCAGATGTTAACAATTATCTTTCAGAAAATCCAGTTAGATCTATCCTGAATTCTCAAGCATAAACTACCCTGAGTCTTAATCTCGGCCTTGCAGTATCTACTTTTTCCTTTTCTTTTGTTCCCGTCAGTTCCCAGCTGGTAGTAATGAGTTAAGGAGGGTTTTCCATGAGAGGGGCAGAAACATTTCTGACCACAAGAATCATCTAACACTGCTTTCAAACAAGTTGTACTGAAAAAAATATACTAGAGATTTTGTCACAGGAAGTCTGTCTCCTGTGAATATATAAGAGATTTCCTCAAAGAAAATATATTTGAGTATATTAGAGATTTACTCACAGAAAATCTGTCTCCTGAGTTTGTATTTTTTGTCACTAGTTGGCTGTGAGAATATTCTGTGACCCTTGTCATGGTCTTTTTTGCTTTTTCTGAAACCTCTGTCCTATCAAATGTCGATATCCACTTAGTGCTATTAAGAAATCTTGACACCTTAACCTGTGCACTAAACAATATTCCTGGCATATACTGAGTATTTAACATATTGAGTATTGTTATAATAACAGGCTGGATCCGTTAATGCCACCCTGAGTCTAGAACTGCAGCAGTGGGTCTTGAGCCTAGAACTGCAAGTACTCTGAGTATTCAGGAACTTGGGGCTGCCAGCAAATCTGTGCCCTCATTACCTTCAAACCTGTCCTACTGGATGCATCATATCACCCCACCAAGCCTCTGAATCCACATACTTGGTTCCCTTTTAACACTAACAGTAATACTAATACTAGTAATACTAATAATAGTAATACTAATAGCACTAATACTCACTGTATTGGGTATACCACTTGTTTTTTCAATCTGTTTAACACTTGTTGAACAGTTGGGTTGATTCCATTTTTTAATATGAGTAAAACTGCTATGAACATTTGTGTACAAATCTTTGCATGGATATGTTTTCATTTTTCTTGAGTAGATTCCTACGAATGGATTTGATGGATCATATGGTAAATTTATATCTAACTTTTCGAGACCCCTTGAATTATTGCCAAGCACCTTCATTTCTTCTCAACCATCAGAATGCCCAATCTCCCTGTTCAAGATGAGAAATTAGTTAGAGAGAAAATAAAAACTGCCTTGGCTAGCAAACAAAAAGGAAAACTCTGCACACTGAAAAATAGTCTTTTATTCTGTTTTTTGTTTTCTTTTTTGTTTTGAGACTGGTTATCACTGTGTCACCCGGGCTGGAGTGCAGTAGCAGGATCATGGCTCACAGCAGCCTCGACCTTCCAGGCTCAAGTGATCCTCTCCCACCTCTCAGCCTCCCAAGTAGCTGGGACTACAGGCACATACCACCATGCCTGGCAATTTTCTTTTTTTTTTAGACAGGGTTTTACTACGTTGCCCAGGTTGGTCTCAAAATCCTGGATTCAAAATCCTTCTACCTCGGCCTCCCAAAATGCTGGGATTACAAGCGAGCCACCACGCCCAGCCAACATCCTTTTTGTTAACTGAGCCTACTAGCCCCAGAAATGAAGCCCTATGCTGACAAGACTATGGAGCCTATAAGTTACTTCCAGTTATATCATCTCTTAGAAAATGGCCCGAGAAGAGACTCTGGGTTGGGCTTCTCCATCCCTTTTCCAATACTTCTAACCCTCTGGGTGTCAATCATACCATTTTGTATTCCAAAGGACTTAAATGTGGGCTGGGCCAGTGGCAGGGTGGTGTCCAGGAGAATTTCAGAACATAAGCAGGCTTTGACCTGAAGCGTCATCCATGGGCAATATGGAGGCAGCCATACCTAAAACCATTGTGAAGAAAGCTACACAAAGGATGATCTGAAATATCCTTTGTATGGCTTCTTAAGCCTGCGGACATGAGGTACTCACTGAAATAGGGACACATGTCCGCACTTACGAGATTCTAATGACCTTTCATTCGCCTAGGGACTGGTGAGAGAAATCTCTTGATACTTAACCCAGCTCTCTCCCTATTGCCCAATCCTCCATCCAGCCTTTTATCTGGACACCCCAGTTCTTTCTTTCTCTATACCTCCCTCCCCCGTCCACCTTCTAAGGCAAGGTGACACTCATCTAATTAGTCTCCTTAGGGAGGAACTTTGACATTGAAACCCTGTAGTTAGAGTTCTGAGACTCTATAAGCTTTACATGTATTCAGAAGACCTAAATAAAAACAAAGATTGTCTTCTAGTTATATAGGTCAAAATTACAGATACACACACACAGCTTTATACATACATACATGTAATTTTAAATTAATGAATTTTAATGATCGTTTGGCAAAACATGCCATTATGCAAAGGGGCTTTTACTCACTCATATAACTTTATGTTTTTATTTAGACATTTAAATTAATATGTTTATATGGAGTACAGGTGTATTATCAGTGTAATTAAACTCTGATATGATATTGGAAAGCTACAGTACACTGCAGACAATTTACAAGGGTCATCTCTGGCCTGGTGTTCTCAAAAGCCTCCGGATTTGCCATTCATCAGGTAAGTTGAACCGCTTTGCGTTGCTACCTTCAAAAACTTTTTTTTTTTTTTTGAGACAGAGTCTCGCTCTGTCACCAGGCTGGAGTGCAACCTCCCCCTCCCGGGTTCAAGCGATTCTCCTGCCTCAGCCTCCCGAGTATCTAGGACTACAGGCGAGCCCAGCTAATTTTTGTATTTTTAGTAGAGACGGGGTTTCACCATGTTGGCCAGGCTGGTCTCAATCTCTTGACCTCGTGATCCGCCCGCCCCGGCCTCCCAGGGTGCTGGGATTACAGGGGTGAGCCACCGCGACCAGCCTCAAAAACTATCTCGATCTCCCTTACCACCTGAGGGGTCGCTGGTGACCACACCCATGGAATCTGCTGGATCTCCTGCGGTGCTGGACAATTTGACCCTCCTCCTCCCCTGGTCCCGCCCCTTCCCCCCAGAGTCTTTCGGCTTGGGTGGAGGACGCGGCTGCTGCAAGTCCTCGGCTCTGATCCAGGCCACAGATTCCAGGTTAGTGAGCAAGATCATTTTCTGGCCAGCCACCGCTGTCCCCACTTGTCTGGAGAGTTTGACCCGCCCTGCAGGTCGGGTTGGGGGTTCACGGGTGAAAGAAGAATGAGGGAGACGTCTGCATTTTCGAGTTGACTCAAGTTTGGGAAGGGAGCACAGAAGAGGCACCTTTGCAACTGGGAATAGGCCATGTAAAGCGTAGTGAGAGTTAAACCTCGATTCTAGAAGCTAAAATATGTAGGGGAGGCAGCTCTGGAAACTTTGCGTTAGGGAATCACTGCAAACGATTTGTCAGGCGTGGATTCAGAGTCAGCATCCCTTCCCCCCTTCCCCCCTTCCCCCCTTCCCCCCGTCCCCTCCCCCCATCTCCAGCCTGGCCGCTTCAGGAAGTGAGCACCATTTATCCTCCACCCCGGGCGGCCCGACTCCTCCCAGAGGGAGTTGGGAGATGAGCAAAGTCCTGACCTGTAGGTCTGTCCGTTCAACGGCCAAAGGCTGGCGGAGGAGGAAGCCCCTGCCTTTCTCCGAACGGAGCAGAGTCATGCGTGGTTAAGATAAAAGAGGAGTGAGCGCCCTCTGTTCCTTAAAATTAGTTTAAGGCGCCTTGGATTGCTTTGAAGAGCTTTGACCACCTGATACTGCTTACATCTGGAAATTACTTGGCTTCTCATTCCCCAGATGTGCGGGTCAGAGAGGGATGTCTACCGTTCTGTTGACTGGCTCTTATTGTCACTTCTGGCAGAGGTGACAGGGCAGTGAAAGAGATAAGGTCCTTTCCCTTTCGGAACTCATTATATCTTTATTTCTTTTTCTTCCTCACCGCAAATGACTCCACTGAGGTTAGAGACATTTTATTTAATCAATCAGTCAATAGAGACAGAAATGTGTGGTTCGGAGCCAGACTGCATGTGTTCAGATCCTGACTCTGACAGACACTGGCTGTGTACCCGAAGACTGTTGACTTCTTTGAGCTTTAGTTTATTCCATCTATAAGATGGATGGAGTAATATGTATATCCTATTCTGTTCTGGTGAGGATTAAGCGAGACAGATTTAAACACGTAGGAGGCTGTCTGACATAATGTCAAAATTATGGTCATTATTACTGGCAAACTCCATGCCTAGCTTTAAAAAAATGCACAATCAAAACAATTTTTAAATTACAGGTTTCTGAAATGCAGGGGGTAGAAATTCTTTTGAAGTGCAAATTAAGTTTTTTGTTTTGAAACTGATTACGTTCCAATTCAAATATTTATTGAGTCCTGTTAGATAATCAATTCCAGATAATAGGTTAAATATAAACCTACACAAAGATAAAACAAATGTTATTCCTAAAGTGCAGGAACTCGTGCCTAATTCTCTTATAAATGCAGTTGCCACCTATTTTATTCCACTTTCACTAGGGCTCCCAGCTGGTGGACAGGCCTGCTCTGTCATTCCTAACTCTGAACCCTCAGCCTATACCAGCCCCAGTATCCCCTGCTGAGTCACTGATTTTTATTCTGAAAGCCATTTTGATATCGATGCGAGCTTCCATTGTAAAAGATGCTTCATATCTAAATAGCAGGCCATTCTCTGTCGCCTTCCCTCTTCTAGCTGTTTTGCTCCCTAAATTGTATCCACCTGAGAAAGAAGGTCCTTTATCTAAGGCAGTACTTCTGAAGCCTTAATGGGCATAAGAATCACCTAGAGAACTTTAATTAAAGTGCAGATTCTGAATCATTCCAGGAAAGACTGAGATTCTGCATAAAGAACTCCAAGTGGTTGCAGCGTTGCTAGTTAGCAGACCTTTTTCAGGCATCTGGTTCTGATTTAATTGGTCCCACTTGGTTGTGAATTTGGGCTCTTTCTTCTGCTAATTTGATCCACTGGGCTCTGGGACTGCAGACTCTCCTCATCTGCACTCCTCACAGTCAGAATGCCTTCTCTCAGCCCATCCACTCTGCTCTGGAGACTTGGCCTCAGCTGGAAACTGGCAGCCTGCCATATCTCCCTTGGGCTGTACTCAGCTGCAGTGGGCAGTAAGGGCTTGCTGGTGTTTGGGCAAGGGTCACTCAAACCTATGCTAACTGTATGCTTCCCTCCTTCACAATTTCTTTCCCAAGCCTCAGCTTCGACAAGAGACCTCAACTCTTACATCTTTCTTCTGCTCAAGAATTTTTCTCTGTCTAAAGCAGAGTATTAGATGAATATCTAAAGCAGCATATTAGATGGGAAAAAAAAGACATTTATATGTCTTTATGAAATAGAAATAGAATGAAGCCACATATGTAATGTTACTTATTCAAGTAGCCTCATTAAAAATAAGCAGGTGAAATTAATTTTAATATATTTTATTTAACCCAATACATGCAAAATACAATTAGGACATGTGATCAATATAAAAAAAATTAATAAGCTACTTTAATTTTTTTAAACTAAATCTTCAAAATCCAATGTGTGTTTTGTACTTAAAACACCCCTTTTCTGAGTAACCACACTTCAAATGCTGAATAGCCACATGTGGCTACATGTTTGACAGCACAGTTCCATTGTGCTTAGAAGATCAAAAATCAAGCCTTTAATTTTTCTTGTATTTTTTTGTTTCTGTCACGTTTATTGAGTTATAATTTCTATCTAGTAAGTTACAAATTTTAAGCATACAATTCTGTGAATTTTCACAGTTGCAGTCAATTGTGTAACCACCACCGTGATCATGATATGTAAAGGGCGTTTCCATCACCCTTCAAATTTCCTTATGCCCTTTGCAGTTCATCCTTTTCTCCCTCTCCTGGGCCCTGGCTTCCACAGATGTGCTTTCAAATACTATAGCTTTCTCTTTTCTAGGATTTCATATAAATAGCATCATACAATAACTTAAATTTGATGTTTGGGTTCTTTCACTTTGCATGCTTTTGAGATTCATCTCGTTGTGTGTATTAATATAACAGTTTAATTGTTTGGTAATATGCCATTGTATGGATACACCACAGTTTGTTCATTTACCAGTTAGTGATGTCATGAATTCTTTTCAGTTTGGGACTATTACTACATTGCATTTATGAGGCAGTAATTCTTCAAGAGAACTGGCTACACTAAGTACAGTTTTGCCTGAAATGAAATTGTGCATGTGTTTGTTGGAGGAGAAGGATTGGAATTGGACTTTCAATTAAAATATAATACCAACACAATTATTTTTTAACAGTAACAGTTTCATAAGATAGCGCATTTATTTCTATACTCTAGTGCCAACATCAAGGCCAACTATAAGCTCAGCAGTAAGTTATAATCTGTTATAAAGTTAATTGATCATTTCCTGTCTTAGTTGCAATGCTAAGGTCTGGGGCACCTGGAAGATAAAGTGAGACTGGGCCTCTGCCCTCATAATGCTAATTTATCAAAGGAAATAGAGCCTTATAGTGCAGTGTGCAAAGTGAGATGATGTAGGTATGGTAGGAGATATTAATAAAGGAAATAATAGTGCAATTCCCACAGATGTGATTAATTTGGTTAAACAGACTCTCAGATGATAGGTAAGTACATCTTTAATACCAATTAATACTACCAGTTAGATGTACAGAGTTCATTAATTTGTTAATAATTATATTTTGCACCCTTTATGGAGATGAGGAATATAAAGGAGTAATAAGAGCTCCAGCTCTGTAGCCTGTGTATCTGCATTCAAAACCGGCCCTGCCACTTAAAGGATCTACTAAATACCAGTTTATACAACTATGAAATGAGATTTAAGGGACATTTGTAATGTAATGTTGTTATATGGAATTATTGAGTTATTACATACAAAATAATTCAGTTCTTGCTCAATACCTGGTGGGCTTTCTGTAAATATTTGCTGTGAGCATTGCTGCTACTAAGCATGGCAAAGCTGAAGACCCAGGCCAGTACTTGCAGGAGCACCACAGAACACTAGAGGGCAGCACCAAGGACCTGTTTTCAGCTCACTGGATTCCCCCAGCAGGGCCGCTAGGAGGCTTATGCTTATATCCCCTGACTTTTTCTCACCCTTATCTGAGACACTTTCTCAGGCCCTTTCTTCTAGGAGGAGTGTTGTTATTGGGAGGCATTTTGATATACTTTTAAAATCTACCAGGTCCTGAAGATAGGGGTAAATTGGTACAATTTACAGGGCCTTGTCTTTTTTACTTTTGCTGGGAAACCAGCCAAAGACAAGTTAGAGAATTCCACCTGCTCTCTACCCACTGTGGCGTGTTCAGAACAGCGAGGTCGCGCCTGGGACCAGGGCCAGAGCTTCAAATAGGCAGTGTTAGCTGGCTCTTCTTTGGTGGCCCAAACACAATTCCAGGTAGGCAAGCAGAGCAAATGGCTCCCAATGAAAATAACTCAATGCTGGAAACAGGTTTTAAAATTTTCTGAAGAGTATTCTCAGTGTGATTTTAAATAATGGTAATGTAATTTATCAACAACTCTTCCAAGAAAAATGAATAAAGGTAGTATTTCTCAATGAAGATACAAGGCCTCAACTGCCTTACCGGCCACCTCTCCTTACATATGGGCCCCCTTAGGATCCTGCTGAAGTTTAAGACAGGCCCTGGCAAAATCCCATCATCAAATAGGATCTCTCCCATTTTCATACTTCGAAAGCACTTGGTCAGTGCCTGACTTTTATAGCCTTCACCACTGACTATCTTTGGTCACAGTTATGAGTTTGAGGACAAAGCTTTGACTAGGACCCTGGAAAGGTTAGGTTATGCCAATGCTACAACTTACAAGATGCATGATTTTGTAAAGTCACTTAATGTCTCTTCTTATTGAAGAATCAAGAATACTCTTAGTTATGCAGAGTTGTCCCATGAGGTATAAAGAAAGCAGGAGAATATGATTTCTAAATCACAAGTGGTTACAGAATCATGAGTTGTAAAAATTTTACCTCCCCAGGCTGGGTGCAGTGGCTCATGCCTGTAATCCCAGCACTTTGGGAGGCCAAGGCAGGCAGATCACTTGAGGTCAGGAGTTCGATACCAGCCTGACCAACGTGGTGAAACCCCGTCTCTGCTAAAAATACAAAAATTAGCTGGGCATGGTGGTGCTCGACTGTAATCACAGCTACTCAGGAGGCTGAGGCACGAGAATCGCTTAAACCTGGGAGGCGGAGGTTGCAGTGAGCCGAGATAGTGCCACTGCACTCCAGCCTGGGTCATAGAGCAAGACTCAGTTTCAACAACAACAAAACATTACTTCCCGTTATTGTGGCCATTGCTGTTTCTTTGTTTTTTTTTCTGAGAAGGGGAGCATGTGGTGGGGAGGGGAGGGCTCTATGTGGGGCAGGGCTGTTAAGAAGTGGAAGTTTTTGCACAGTCTTGGAGATCAAACACCAAAGAGTGCGGCAAGGGTGATGGCAAAGAGGTGAAAGAGCTCACGAGAAAGGTCACAGATAATCACTGTGGAGGATGAGAGGGTTCTAACCTTTCATTCGTCAAAAGTTGAGGACCTATATGTCAGGCTCTATGCTAGCTGCCAAGGATACAACCATGAACAAAAACAGTCTCTGATCTCATGGAGCTTACATTTCACTGTGAGGATTCAGACAAGTAAAGATCTATATTAGGTGGTGTAAGAAGTAAAATAGGCCAGGCACAGTGGCTCACCTCTGTAATCCCAGCACTTTGGGAGGCCACGGTGGGCGGATCACAGGGTCAGGAGATTGAGACCATCCTGGCTAACACAGTGAAACCCTGTCTCTACTAAAGAAGTACAAAAAAAATTAGCCAGGCATGGTGGCGGGCACCTGTAGTCCCAGCTACTGGGGAGGCTGAGGCAGGAGAATGGCGTGATCCCAGAAGGCAGAGCTTGCAGTGAGTCGAAATCGCGCCACTGCACTCTAGCCTGGGCTACAGAGTGAGACTCCATCTCAAAAAAAAGAAGTAAAATAAATGAGGTAAATATGTGGAGAGTGATTGTATGGTGGCTGTGCTCTAAATAGACTAGTCAGAGCAAACTCTTCTGATAAGGGAATAGGTAGGAAGCTAGTAAGTCATGCAGATAGCAGAGTAGAGGGTCATCCTTACATCACGAACAACAAATGCAGAAATCCTGAGGCAACAGTGTGTTTTCAGTGCTTTTAACATTGAGGATATGTTTTGGGTGAGAAAAGATCACACAGTCCAGGTGTGGTGGCTCATGCCTGCAATCCCAGCACTTTGAGAGGCCAAGGAGGAGCATCACTTAAGGTCAGGAGTTTAAGACCACCCTGGCTAACATGGTGAAACTCCGTCTCTATTAAAAATACAAAAACTAGCCAGGTGTTGTGGCACGTGCCTGTAATCCCAGCTACTTGGGAGGCTGAGGCAGGAGAATTGCTTGAACCCGGGAGGCAGAGGTTGCAGTGAGCTGAGATCGTACCACTGCATTCCAGCCTGGGTGACAGAGTGAGTCTCCATCTCAAAAAAAAAAAAAAAGAAAAGATCACACAGACAGTGACTCAACACAGGCCCCTCCTTTCCAGGGCCTCAATTTGTCACTCCATTCAATTGGAGAAAGAGGAAATCATAACCACTGCTCTAATATGGGAAGAAATCGGTGCCTTGTATGAGCCAGAATAAAGAACGTATTAGATATTAGAATGAGAAGCCCTTGTTACCCCAGGTGTCTGACCTCTTTATCCAGGACTGGGCAGTCAGTATTCCTTTATTCTCCCTCCTTTCTTACCCTGACCCTTTTTTTGTTTGCTCATCTACCTAGGATTCTACAAGCAGGAAACATCTTAGAAATTAGGGCTGGGCAGGCAGGAGCCAGGAGAGTAGCTACAATGACTTCACCAGTACTGGTGGACATACGAGAAGAGGTGACCTGCCCTATCTGCCTGGAGCTCCTAACAGAACCCCTGAGCATAGACTGTGGCCACAGCTTCTGCCAAGCCTGCATCACACCGAATAGCAGGGAATCAATGATTGGTCAAGAAGGGGAAAGAAGCTGCCCTGTGTGCCAGACCAGCTACCAGCCAGGGAACCTGCGGCCTAATCGGCATCTGGCCAACATAGTGAGGCGGCTCAGAGAGGTGGTGTTGGGCCCTGGGAAGCAGCTGAAAGCAGTTCTTTGTGCAGACCATGGAGAAAAACTGCAGCTCTTCTGTCAGGAGGATGGGAAGGTCATTTGCTGGCTTTGTGAGCGGTCTCAGGAGCATCATGGTCACCACACGTTCCTCGTGGAGGAGGTTGCCCAGGAGTACCAGGTGAGACCCCAGGATGGAAGGGGAGACAGAGAAACAGGGTCTTTGGTAGGTTTTAACGTTTTATCATGCTCTGATCTAATCTCTTTGTAGTCTTTCCATTTACCTAGAGAATGAACCTGGAAACTGCCTCCCTGAAGAATAGAGACTTTATCTCTTACTTACTATTCCAGATTGAGTAGATAGAGCTGCTGAGGGAAAAGGGGTACTTGGCTGATTGAGTGTGGAGATATGTTGGCAGTGAAGGTAAAGGAACTTATTTACTCATGTATTTATTTTGAGAAGGCGTCTCTCTCTGTCACCCAGGCTGGAGTGCAGTGGCGCGATCTCAGCTCACTGCAACCTCTGCCTCCTGGGTTCAAGCAATTCTCGTGCCTAGCCTCCCAAGTAGCTGGGACTTGCTAATGTCCACCACCATGCCCAGCTAATTGTGTGTGTGTGTGTGTGTGTGTGTGTGTGTGTATAGTGGAGATGGGGTTTTGCCATGTTGCCCAGGCTGATCTCAAACTCTTGAGTTCAGGCAATCCACCCGCCTTAGCCTCCCAAAGTGCTGGGATTACAGGCATGAGCCACAGGTGCTTTGTGGTCAGGCACCTTCCCAAGGAGGATGGAGAATCAGCCTGTTCTTGTTGGTTTTCATCTCATGTATATGAAATGTTTGTTGGCCCACTCAAGTTTTCATCCTAGGTTAGGACAGGCTCCTTTTGAGGTTAGCAGAATCTCTGTGCCATTCATTCCATGTCTGTGTACTGAGTCAACTGAAGGCTTGATCCTGCGTGATCTGATTTGTTTCTTCCAGGAAAAGTTTCAGGAGTCTCTAAAGAAGCTGAAGAATGAGGAGCAGGAAGCTGAGAAGCTAACAGCTTTTATCAGAGAGAAGAAGACATGCTGGAAGGCAAGGGGGACTTTTTCTGAGGATATCCTGGGGCAGGAATCATGGCAGGTCATAGGAGCTGAGGGCAAAGGAGTCGTTGTCCTGTCTGTCCTCTGATGCCATGACTAGAAGAGCTTCCCTTTGCCTGGTCCTCCACTGTATTCCTTCCAAACAGGGGGAGGAGAGGGGAGCTAAATAGTAAACATATCAAAACTGAACCTAAGAGACAATCACATAGCAGAGGAACCATGGCTAGGGGTTCCCCCAATTCATAATTCTGGATCTTGCTCTACAGTTTCAGTCTCTTTGGCTTTTCCGTTGCATTCGGAGTACAAATGCAAGGGAAGATGCAGGTAAGGCTTGCGAAGAAGCCCAGATCTGAGACAGTTAGTCACGGGCCAGTAATTTCTACTTCAGTACTCAAAATTAGAAGAGGAGGCTGATGCAGAGGTGAGGGAGGCTTCCTGGAATCTAAATGTCACCCAGGAATCACAGTTGATGTCTAGATGGCCTAGATAAAGCAGCCCGGGGCCAGTGGTCTGGGAAGAGCTTGAGGGAGACAAGAAGGAAAGAAAAGGCTACAAAGGCTTCCTCCTGCAGCATTTACCCTCCCTCTCCCTGGGAGGCCTGGCCCAGGAAAGCAGTCCTGAGCCCAACTCCCCAGCTTTTAACAGAGGAGAATCTCAGTGTGACAGAATAGCAGCCTCTTTTTCTTCCCTGTTCCTGAAGAATCAGATGGAGCCCGAGAGACACAGGATCCAGACAGAGTTTAATCAGCTGCGAAACATCCTAGACAGAGTGGAGCAGCGGGAGCTGAAAAAGCTGGAAGAGGAAGAGAAGAAGGGGCTACGAATTATAGAAGAGGCTGAGAATGATCTGGTCCACCAGAGCCAGTCGCTGCGAGAGCTCATCTTGGATCTGGAGCGTCGATGTCAGGGGTCAACAATGGAGCTGCTGCAGGTAAGGCTTGTGAGGGAGCTCAGATCTGAGAGTCAAGGAAAAGAGAAACTAACTTTCCTTCCTTTCTGGAACATCAGACTACTATCATTGCGGGGACAAGAAAAAACATTCCTTTGGTGCTATAGTGCCTATCCCCTATTAAACTGTTTAGAGATACGGAATAAAGCATAAGATAATTCAGAGTCCAAATGCAAGGGAAAACCCCATTTTATTTATAAAAGTTGTCTGAAAGTTTATTTGATGCTGTGGAGAAGATCTGTTGTATCCACTGATGTTGTTCTTTCTGTTCTTTCTTTCTCAGTCTTGGCACTATTTACATTTCTGACTGGATAATTCTTTGCTGCATGGGATTCTCCTGTACATTGTAGGATGTTTAGCAGCATCTGTGGCCTCTGCTCACTAGATGGCAGCAGCACCACCCCAGATGTGACAACCCCAGATGTCTTCAGACATTGCCACGATAGCCCCAGGGTGAATACAGTGCTCTCCCAATTGAGAACCACTGTTCATTAGGCACCTCTTGTCTCTGATGCTGTGTTGGGAATTTGCCAAGTGCTTCTTACCCAGCTTAGTCACAGGCACACTTATGCCAAGCTAAATTCTTAGAGATGATGTACTACCAGCCCTTCTTTGTTTTCACTCTCTTCTCTAGAGCAGAATCATTTAACATACTCTAGTAATAGATATTTGAACTGGTTTTGGGGGTCTGGGCTCTGGTCTATATGTGTGTAGGTCAAAGATTACAAGGTGTCAAGCCTAGAAAGATTTGATGGAGGGACTTGAACTGAGGTTGAAATTTTAGCAGCTGTTTTCTGCATAGAATGAATAGTGTGGCTGTGAATTTGAGGCATGATGTACCTTGTGATATTCTGTAACCTTTAGCGTGTAAGATATTCTTTATGTTTTGTTTGCCTTTGTGCTTTCCTCTTGTTCTTTCTTTCTTGGTGGAATAATTGTTTATTTACATATTCTTGGGTCTTAGTATGAGAGCCATGGGTAGCTACTTTCTGCCTAGTGCAGCTTTTTCTTATTCACTGCTTCCTGCTTTGCATCTTCATTTTATTCTTCTTGCCGTTTTGTCCTCATCATTGATATTGTTATCCTGATACTTTCTCCTTCACTCTTTTGTTCTGGTTCCTCAACACTCCTCAAACTGTAAATATTTTTAAATGCAAATGAATCATCAATTCATATTGCTAGTTTAGATACTTCCACATTCATTAGTATGACTGCCCAATGGACATTTAAACTTGAGTCTTTTCTAATAATAAATTTTCTAGAATTTTCCCATCACAGACATTCTTCTTTCTCTTTTCCATACCTGTGTGAATTGTTGCCCATTAAGATTTTATAGCCAAGATAAAAGCTTCAAAATATAGACATAAAGCCAACATAAGAGAATTAGCCACGAAAAAGCACATCGATTTGATCATTTCAGTTCCTCAGTACAGCCACAATGTAAGATTGATGCAATCCTGGATATTTACTGCAAATTGACACACACAGCACCTCTACCACGTTGTGTGTTCAAGCCAGTTTGAGTTGTGTCTCTATGAAATGCCACCATAGGCCGGGCGCGGTGGCTCAAGCCTGTAATCCCAGCACTTTGGGAGGCCGAGACGGAGGGATCACGAGGTCAGGAGATCGAGACCATCCTGGCGAACACGGTGAAACCCCGTCTCTACTAAAAAATGCAAAAAACTAGCCGGGCGAGGTGGCGGGCGCCTGTAGTCCCAGCTACTCGGGAGGCTGAGGCAGGAGAATGGCGTGAACCCGGGAGGCGGAGCTTGCAGTGAGCTGAGATCCGGCCACTGCACTCCAGTCTGGGCGACAGAGCGAGACTCCGCTTCAAAAAAAAAAAAAAAAAAAAGAAATGCCACCATAAACAGTCCTAATACAGAGAAAATAGTTAATCTTGTGTTATATGGACCAAACTTAAGCTTTTCTTCAGGGTCATTGAGATGTATGCAGCAGAAGATAAAGAGACCAAATAGAAGGGAATAGGCCAATTCCATGGAAATGAGACTGGCAGTGGCAGTGATAAAGGTGAACAACCCATGGCTAAATGAAATTAAGTATGTGAGGTGGACTGACTTGGGCAAAGATAGGAAACCAGGGTGAATGTATGGTAATCATTACCTATTTGCTTAAATTTGGTGACTAGGTGGTTGCTAGTATGATTCAGTAGGATGGAAGGGAGACAAGAGTTGCAGAAATAAGCTTTAACATCTTGTATTTGAGGTACCTGTGACTCATTTGCTGGTGTATATATTAATCAAAATCGTAAGGAAAGTGGGCTGAGCAGAAGTACAGATTTGAGAATCATCAACATGTGTGTGTTAAAATGGAGGAAATGGATGAAGTCAGCAAAGGTAGGGTAGAGGGTTAGAGAAGTTTGAGAAGCAACCATATTTAAAGCTCATGAGCAGCAACCAGAACAGAATGTAAGCTACTCAAGGATGGAAATTATGACTTCATCATCTGAGGTTCTGTAGGCCAGGCACAATGCCTGACAAATAATACGTGCTATACATACATAACATTACACACGCATATGCACACACACGATGTTGTAAAAATCGAGACACTGATGAGTCAGTTGAGTTATTTTTTGATGTCTTCACATGGGTTCTTAGGGACAGTGTGGCCTGAGTTTTTATCTCTGCTCTGTGGCTCCATGTTAGGATGTCTTTATGTGTGTCATGTCATGGGATAGTGGACATGGAAGGAGAAATGTGGATAAGGGCATGACCTGTTACTCCTTGACTTAACCTGTCTTTTTCCTTCCTAGGATGTGAGTGATGTCACAGAAAGGTATGTGTAGGAGAACATGAGGTAGCTCCCCTGGATTGACAAATGATTCCTTTACCCATGAACAGTGGGAAAGGGAAGAAGAATCAGAGTGGGGAAGATTCAAGACTGTAGTCTTGAATTGAGCATCACATGAGAGTTTTGGCATCCCCAGCTAAAGGGGATGAACTGGCTTCTCTGGTAGGAAAAATGTGGGCCATGGAAGGTCACTAGTTGGGGACAGTACTGTTATTTAGAATAAAGAATTGCAGTATCACGCCGTTGTACTCCAGCCTGGGAGACAAAGGGAGACAGACTCCGCCTCAAAAAAAAAAAAAAAAAAATGAATAAAGAGTTGCAGTGTCAGTGACTCCCCAAGTACCCTGTTAAGTGTACTTTTCCGTAAACCTCTGTGCCTGCTTTCATCCCTGATTCTTAAGTTTAGAGTTACCTCAAAATACATAGGAATTTTCTTTGTCCATAAAATTTTTTTTTTTTTTTTTTTTTTTTTGAGACAGAGTCACACTCTGTCGCCCAGGCTGGAGTGCGGCGGTGTGATCTTGGCTCACTGCAATTTCCTGCCCGTGAATTTTATCAGTGACATTCCTATCTGCATTATTTCTCAAGGTCTAAGAATTTGCTCTTGGGACTTTTTCTTTCTCCCAGGCCTTGCTCCCTAGTAGATTTTCTTTTGTCTCAATTCCAGTAAAAACATAAACCTGAGCTCTTGAGGATAATAATTGAGCCCGGGAATCAAACATGTTCTCTATCGCATACTCCAGAGTCTTATCAACAAGGTGACATCTCAAGCTGCTTGCACACTTGGTACCTTCATGCTCCTCACAGACACATGAAATATGAAGCCTGTTGTCCCTTCTGAAATCTGTACTCTCCATTTGGAGGTGAGGATATCTGTTCTCCAGCTGGCGGCATAACATTCCCAGAGACAGCAAATCCTAAAATGCTGTGTTGAAGGTTTTCTGAGAAATCCTAGGGCCTAAGCCCACAGACTCTTCTGAAGAAACCCCTTCACTTGATACTCTCCAAGCCCCAGCAGCAGGCCCCTGGTGTTCTGTCTTCAACCCAGACATCTTCAGCCCCTCTGATTTTAAATATTTTATATCTTTTTTTAGAGGTAGCAAAAGATTTCCAAGCCATTCTTTTACTGAATTGCATAACATCTCTAGGACATAGAAAAAGGAAAATTATAGTATTTTCTAAAAGTAACAACAGAAAAACAAAATGAGACTTTAAGAAGTTAAATCTTGGCCAGGTGCAGTGACTCACACCTGTAATCCCAGCACTTTGGGAGGCCGAGGAGGGCGGATCACGAGGTCAGGAGATCGAAACCATCCTGGCTAACATGGTGAAACCCTATCTCTACTAAAAATACAAGAAAATTAGCCAGGCATGGTGGCATGTGCCTGTAGTCCCAGCTACTCGGAAGGCTGAAGCAGGAGAATTGCTTGAACCTGGGAGGTGGAGGTTGCAGTGAGCCGAGATCACGCCACTGCACTCCAGCCTGGGCAACAGAGCAAGACTCCATCTCAAAGAAAAAGTTAAATCTTACACAAGTTTACGTAGATGGTGAGATGATAGTTTCTAGTCTAGGTCTTCTGGCTCCAGTCCCAGGGCTGTTTGCAAAATGATGCTAAGTTTCTTCAGAAAGAGGATTGGAGTTCATCAGTAGGCTTGGGAGGTAAGGGAAATGGATGGCAGAGGAACCCATAGTCAGCAGTGTGGGAACTCAGAAGTCCTGTCATTTCTAGGAGTGAGTTCTGGACCCTGAGGAAGCCAGAAGCTCTCCCTACAAAGCTGAGAAGTATGTTTCGAGCCCCAGATCTGAAAAGGATGCTGCGAGTGTTTAGAGGTAAGGAGATTCAGGGGAAAGAGTTTGGATGTGAAATTACTGTCGTGGGAAGAAATAAACAGGATCGAGGATATAGTTGGTATTTGAGCATAGTGGCAAAGAGGGAGGTCCCAGAGGGAGGGACATAGTGTGCTGAAGAAGATGCAGTTTGTATTTAAGGGAGGATTAAATGGCCAGGTGACATCCTCACAGGATTCCTCACCATGCCCCTCAATCTGGTAAGGAGAGAGATACCAGACATGAGACAACTGGTCCTATTCAACATTATTGACTCTTTTCATCATTACAGAGCTGACAGATGTCCAAAGCTACTGGGGTAAGTAGAAGCCATGGCCTCTTTGGGCTGGCAAATTCTCCTCTCCTTACACATGCGCTCCCCAGACATAGCCACACAGGTCCTACGTGTTGATGCCTCCCCCATCCCCGCTATATAGTTCCAGTTCCTCCAACCACTTCCTGTGTTTCCTTTTCTCAGTATAATGAGACCCATGTCCCCATTCTCATCTGCTGATGTTGTACCTTTTCCTACAGTGGACGTGACCCTGAATCCACACACAGCTAATTTAAATCTTGTCCTGGCTAAAAACCGGAGACAGGTGAGGTTTGTGGGAGCTAAAGTATCTGGACCTTCCTGTCTGGAAAAGCATTATGACTGTAGTGTCCTGGGCTCCCAGCACTTCTCCTCCGGAAAGCATTACTGGGAGGTAGATGTGGCCAAGAAGACTGCCTGGATCCTGGGGGTATGCAGCAATTCAGTGGGACCTACATTCTCTTTCAACCATTATGCTCAAAATCACAATGCTTACTCTAGGTATCAGCCTCAGAGAGGATACTGGGTGATTGGGTTACAGCATAACCATGAATATAGGGCCTATGAGGATTCTTCCCTTCTCTGCTCCTCTCCATGACAGTGCCCCCTCGCCGTGTTGGGGTTTTCTTAGATTATGAGGCTGGCACTGTTTCCTTTTATAATGTCACAAACCATGGCTTCCCCATCTACACTTTCTCTAAATATTACTTTCCTACTACTCTTTGTCCATATTTTAATCCTTGCAACTGTGTAATTCCTATGACCCTGCGTCGTCCAAGCTCTTGAATAGTCTTCTGTTCCCACCCACTTCGGATAAGTACCCTGAGGCTTATCAGCATGTGATTCTCCCTTCTGATCTTCTGTTTTTCTGTGTTCTCAATTCTTTTGTCATTTTTTTTGGTTTTTGGATTTGTTTGAGATGGAATCTCGCTCTGTTGCCCATGCTGGAGTGCAGTGGCGCAATCTCAGCTCACTGCAACGTCTGCCTCCTGGGTTCAAGCGAACCTCCTGCCTCAGCATCTCAAGTAGCTGGGATTACAGGCTCCCACCACCATGCCCAACTAATTTTTGTATTTTTTTAGAGATAGGGTTTCACCGTGTTGGCCAGGCTGATCTCGAACTCCTGACCGCAAGTGATCCACGCACCTCGATCTCCCAAAGTGCTGGGATTACAGATGTGAGCCACCACACCCAGCCAGTTCTTTCGTTTTAAACATTTACTCAGTACTAGGATGCACCCAGTGGTGAAAGTAGGCATCTTTGTCTGATGACAGGTCTTGAGGTGGATAGGGGGCGCTTTCAGTATTTTGCCATTAAGCATAGTATTTGATGCAGGTTTTGTTTTTTTTTTGGTTGATGCAGGGGATCAAATTTAGGAAGTTCTGATCTGTTAATTTGCTACAAGTTTTTGTATAAAATGAAAAATCGTATTCTACCTATGTCTTTTCTGTAAATTATTGAGATAATTGTGTGTAATTTGTATTCTGTTAATGTGGCTTAGTACATTGATTTACTTCCATTTGTTATATTGGCCACAAATTGCTAAAATACACCGTTATTATTTGTTGTATGCAATAGGGGATTTATTTTCATAATGTATTGTTTAGATTTTGTTTTCATCTATGTTAATGAAAGAAATTGGCCTGTATTTTTACATTCTTGTAATATCTTTGCCAGGTTCTATAAAATGCAATAATAACCAAATAAATTACTGTGTTTTTGTATAAGTATGTATAGGATTGGGCTCTAAAGCCAAACCATTATAATGATAATTTTGGTAGCTTCAAACTGAAATTGAAGAGAGTCTTCACTACAATCTTCACTATAACCTTCGGCCTTCCTCTCTACATTTAAGACTAGCAATAGAACAATAAAAACTATATATATCTTTCAGATAAATTGAAGTAAAAGCAAAAGGATAGTGGAGAGAGAAAAACAACCCAATACATATTTTTCTCTCAGAATAGAAAGAAAATGCAAAGAGAAAATATGAATAATATAAAGCACTTACAGGAAGAGGATGATTTCTTCCAGCTTTTCCACACTCTCTTTTCCTTAGCACAGGAACAAACAGCTGGTGAGTGAGCTGCTATGACTTTGGTAGAGAGGTCCAATATGTTTTTTGAACCAGCTATAAAAGAAATTATGAGGTACATGTGAGGGTAGAAACAAGTATCAAGGAGGAGAATGGCACTGGCTCTCCCATGTGGTATCCAGGAGCCACCAATGTCTATTGAGGACTTCACACATGACTAGTCTGAATTGAGATGTGCTCAAAGTATAAAATATATACCAGATTTCAAATACTTACTTCAAAAAATAGTGTAAAATATCTCACTAATAACTTTTCCTTTGTGTATTGCAATGATAATATGTTGGCTCTATTGGATTAAATAAAATATGTTATTCATTGTACCCGTTCCATTTTACTTTTTTAATGTGATACTAGAAACCTTAAAATTGTATTTCTATTGGACAACTCTGGAGCAGATCCTATTATGAAATTTCTGTCCCTAAGTGAGCCCTAGTGTAAAAGCCTGTGGACTCAGGATACAGAGGAGGTTTCAAGGCGCATATGTTTATCTCTACAAGAACCTGCACCTTCCCAGCTGCCCTGAGGCATTTTTATAGAAGGTAATGCCAGAGAAAAGAAGATCTCAACATATCTAGAAGTGTAGAAATTTGGAATATCATAGGAAGGGCTCATGGCCAGAGAATGATTCTGCCGGCTCTGGCCCCTGCCGTTAGTCCTCAGTCTGTCGGGTGCTTGAAGCTCCTTCGTGGTTTGAGGAAATACTGATTTGTTAGCAAGGCTCAGCTTGGGTGTCTGTGGTGAGATAAAGTAGTGTGGGTAGTAGTAAAAGCTCAGTACTGGTTTGTTGTAAGGCACGGTTTTATAATAATTAGGAGATCACATCTGTGGAAGCCCAGAGACTGGATGTAAATTCCTCATCCTGCTCTGCATTTCAACTGGAAGAGATACAAAAGGAGACAAAGCCGGCTGACTGGGGCCCATGGGGCTGGTGGAAGTTCAGGAAAGAGAAAGATCTGCTGGAGTACTTATCCCCTTCCCACTTATTTTCCCATACAGTAAGTTCTAGGCAAAAGAATTAGCCCAGCTGTCTTCTACTGTAAACTCACTTTACAAGTAAATTTACTTTCCAAGTGAATTTACTTTATAAGTAAAATGTTTTTTTGTCACCAGAGTTCTAGGGATGTTGTATAGTTATCCTGATATTTCCCCAAATGTGAGTGCTTGCTAGAGCAGGCATTTAAGTTTGATGCTAACTTAAAGAGATTTTGGAAGGGAGAGGGACTTTCTTAACATCTTTATTGTGATATTTACAAGTACTTGCTGGAATTCTATAGGTAAGACCTGGGGAAGGTTGCTCAGTCTGAGACTTGGGGACAATTATTAGGGTAAGTTCAGAGTTCTGACCTTTTCCTGAGGGATTATGGGGGCTTGACAGAGGCCTTCTGTTCTTGAAATTTTTGGTGTGATAGAGTAGGCTAAACTACTATGAAAAAGAACCAAAATACATAATGGATCAAATACTAAAGAAATGTACTTCTTGTTAATATAAAACAATTGGTCATGAGTATATGTAACTGGTGGTGAGTGGCACTGTTCCATGTGGGATTCGTGCGCCAAGCTTGCTTTCATCTTGTGGCACTTGCTGTACCCCAGAATAGTAGTAACAGCATCAAGCTGGCAGAAAGGTAAAGAAAAAACTTAGCGGAGAAAACTTGCTTTTTAAATCCTCAGTTCATAGATGGGATTCATAATATCTGCTCATTTTCTGTTAATGAGAATAGCCATATGGCTAAACCTAACTGTAAAGATTTTTTAAATGTCTAGCTGTATGCAATCATCTACAATCAAATTTCAAGGGAAAGAAAACTCAGATTTTGGTGGAAACTGCCCGGAACCCTAAGTAGTTCCTTTTCCCATTATAGAGGACTTAGGATCTCAGCTTTTTTCTGGAACTATGTTAATTCCATTCTATAACCTAAAGTTTGTAAAAAGAGAACCGTATTGTCACTAAAGTTCTAGACATGTGGCATAGTTATCCTAATATTTCCCAACAAGTGAGTGGCAGGTCAGTTTGATTCTAACTTAAAAAAATTTTTTTAGGGGAAGAGGACTGTCTTAACATTATTGTGATATAATTGACATATAATACATTTCATAAAGTATATAACTTGATACATTTTGACTCGTGAAACTCATCCCCATCAAGGCAATAAATCAGATGGTGTTCTTTTATGTATATATAGCACTTAGAGCTATAAATTTCCTTCTATGGCATCTCACAAATTTTGATATATTCTCCATTCTATTCAAGATTCTATTTTCCCTTTGGATTTCTTCTTTGACCATTGAATTATTTAAAATTGTATTTTTTCCCTAATCTATGAGGATGTTCATATATCTTTTTGTTATTGGTTTATAATTTAATTTTAAATGATCCAGATATAGACTTTATATGATTTGAATCCTTTTTAAATGTATTGAGACTTGTTTTACGGTGAAGGATATGATCTATATTGGTAAATGTTTCATTTGCACTTGAAAGAAATGTGTATTCTCTTGTCCTGGGGTACAGTGTTCAATAAACATCATGTTGGTCAATATTATTCAAATCTTCTATATCCTTACTGATTTTCTATGCGAGAGGGGTGTTGACATTTCCAACTATATTTATGAATTTGCCTATTTCTCCTGCAATTCTATCAGATTTTGCTTTTTGATTTTTGAAGCTGTTTTGTAAGGAGCATACACATTGAGGAATGTTACATCCTGTTGATGAATTGACCCCTTTCTCATTATGGAATTACCCTCTATCTCTACTAATATCTTTTTCTCCAAACTCTGCTTTAGATATTAATTTAGTCACTCCAGCTTTTTTCTTTTTTTTTTTTTGAGACGGAGTCTTGTTCTGTCATCCAGGCTGAAGTACTGTCGTGTGATCTTGGCCCACTGCAACCTCTCCCTCCTGGATTCAAGTGATTCTCATGCCTCAGCTTCCTGAATAGGTGGGATTACAGGCGCCTGCCACCACATCCAGCTAATATTGTATTTTTAGTAGAGACAGGTTTTCACCATGTTGGTCAGATTGGTCTCGAACTCCTGACCTCAGGTGATCCACCTGCCTTGGCCTCCCAAAGTGCTGGAATTACAGGCGTGGGCCACCGCACCCAGCCCAGCTTTCTTTTGATTATTGTTTTCGTAACATACCTTTTCATCTTTTTACTTTTAAACTATTTGTGTCTTTATATTTAAAGATTATTTAGGCCAGGCGCAGTGGCTCATGCCTGTAATTCCAGCACTTTGGGAGGCTGAGCCAGGTGGATCACCTGAGGCTGGGAGTTCAAGTCCGGCCTGAACAACATGGAGAAACTCCATCTCTACTAAAAATACAAAATTAGCCGGGCATGGTGGCACATGCTTGTAATCCCAGCTACTCGGGAGGCTGAGGCAGGAGAATCACTTGAACCTGGGAGGCAGAGGTTGTGGTGAGCCCAGATCGTACCATTGTACTCTAGCCTGGGCAACAAGAACGAAATGCCATCTCAAGAAAAAAAAAGTATTTAAGTGGCATGTTGTTGCTCTAGGTAAATGATATAGTTATCTTCATTTTTCCCAACAAGTTACTGCCTGAATGGGCATTTTAACTTAGTTTTAATTAAAATTTAGATATTTTGCTACTTTACCTTTTGTCATAAATGATCTTGATTCCATGGGATGCTCAGTTTTTTAAACATTTGCTGTATAACTGCTTTGTGCATACAATCTAGCCCTTGTCTTCACAGAGACTCAGTCAATTTTAGATAAAACAAAGGCATATTCTGTGCAAGGTTTATTTCAACCATCTTTTGGAAGATAAATTTGGGGTTCTAGGGTTCTAAGATTTGAAACATTATATTTGATTGGTGAAGGGCTAGTTCTCAGGTTCTCATTGGGTTGATGTTTGAGACCGAGAATAACCTTTGTTTTTTTTTTTTTCTTGAGATGGAGTCTCCCTCTTGTTGCCCAGGCTGGAGTGCAGTGGCATGATTTCAGCTCACTGCAACCTCTGCCTCCCGGGTTCAAGTGATTTTCCTGCCTCAGCCTCCCAAGTAGCTGGGATTAAAGGTGCCTGCCACCCCTGGCTAATTTTTGTATTTTTAGTAGAAACAGGATTTCACCATGTTGGCCAGGCTGATCTCAAACTCTCAGTCTCAGGTGATATACCTCCCTCAGTCTCCCAAAGTGCTGGGATTACAGGCATGAGCCACCACGCCTGGCTTTTTTTTTTTTTTAATAAATGCAAGCTTAGGTACAGGCTCATGTCAAACAAGGAATCAACTAAGAAATTGATTCATTTTTATCCATCTTGAAAACATACTAGTATTTGGAAGGCAAATAATTAAAATACGAAAAACAGGGAAACGGAGTCTATTTTAGAATCTTTGAAAAAGCAGAGGAGAAATGTTAGGAGAGAATTGAAGATAGAACTGCAAGTTTATGGCATTATTGCCTATCTCAGCTAAGCATTGGCCTTTATTTCAAGAGATCAAAGGAAACCCTCACATTTTTGAACTGAAAGTCAACACATACATTTGAATCACATACATTTCCACCTGACCACTGAGGGTACTTGTATGAAGACAGCAACTGAGTTTTCTATATTGTTTCCTGTGTGTTAATCACATTTCTACACATTATATATATGGATTTAATCTGTTTTGTTTTGTTTTGTTTTGTTTTGTTTTGTTTTGTTTTGTTTTTGAGGCAGAGTTTTGCACTTGTCGCCCAGGCTGGAGAGCAATGACACAATCTCGGCTCACTGCAACCTCCGCCTCCCAGGTTAAGGGATTCACCAGCCTCGGCCTCCCAAATAGGCTGGGATTACAGGCACCCACCACCACGCCTGTCTAAGTTTTGTGTTTTTAGTAGAGACGGGGTTTCGCCATGTTAGCCAGGCTGGTCTCAAACTCCTGACCTCAGGTGGTCCACCCGCCTTGGCCTCCCAAAGTGCTGGAATTACAGGCTTGAGCCACTGCATACGGCCTGGACTCAATCTTTATAGTGGTCCTATGAAAATAGGTACTGTCATTATCCCTTTTTTTAAAAAAGTGAGAAAATGGACGTACAGTGAGATGAAAGAATTAGCTCAAAGTTAGACAAATATGAAGTGGTAGAATTGGCCTACAAAACAGGGCAGCAAAATTCAGAGGCAACATTTTTATTCATTCCTCTCTGTTAGAAATCTGAAAAGGTCAGTGTGTGAGCCAAATCCTACTTTGATATCTATTTTTGTAAATGTACTTTATTGGAATATCACCATGCTCGTTTATGTATCATCTGTGACTGCTTTCAGGTTACAACAGCAGTGTTGACTGGTTGCAACAGAGACTGCTTGACCTGCAAATCCTAAAATATTTACTGTTTGACCAGGCTGACCAACATGGTGAAACCCCGTCTCTACTAAAAATACAAAAATTAGCCGGGCATGGTGGCACATGCCTGTAATTCCAGCTATTCGGGAGGCTGAGGCAGGGGAATCGCTTGAACTCAGGAGGCAAAGGTTGCAATGAGCAGAGATCACGCCACTGCACTCCAGCCTGGGCAACAAAGTGAGACTCCGTCTCAAAAAAACAAAAAAAAATAGTCAAAGTAATGTATAACGCTCAAAATGTAATCTCAGGCCTAATGAAGGAATAGATTCCTATAATTGTATTAGTCATAAGTGATGTAAGTAATATTAAAGTTGAGGTCTAGCTTATGTTGACCAAGGTAATGATGAAAACTTCAAGTTGAAAGCTTATGTTGAAAAACAAAATAAAATCATTTCATATGCAAATTTTAACACCACATTCAGGAATATCAATGGATATACAGGGTAAAAGAAGAGAGAAAATTAGCCTATGATAAACTGTATACATTGCATATTGATTACTCTATTATAAAACAATGGCACAAGTACATGATTGTTTTGATTCTTGAGCCTTGATTGATTATAGATAACATCAAATATAGTAAACTCTGGGGGAGAAAAGATTGGACTATGAGACGAAATTCTATTTGAAGCTTTGTATAATTATAAGACTTAAGGAGGATACAAATCTCATGAAGGGCAGATTTGGGAGAGAAACAATGACAAAACTAAAACCATGACTTACTTGGGAAACATCAGTGTAGCATGATAAGGACAAGCCATTTTAAATCATTCACATGAGCAGGCTTCATGTCCTTGGGTAAAAATTCACAGTAACCCTGGAGAAAGTTAAGAATGTCTGAATCGATGTATTGTGTGCAAATGGTGATATGATGGTAGCCTGAGTCATATGAACTCCTTGAAAAACAGCCAACTTTGTGTAGCAAGTGGACTTTGTACTCCTGTTATCTAAAAAGAGCCTCTGCATGTACTCATTGACAAAAGTTGACATCTACCCTGCATATGGAATATCTGTCCCTGTTTCTTAGGCATTGTACCATTAAGGCCAAGAGATTGCCATTATCAATAATTTGATGTCCCCAAAACAGTTTCAGTGGTAACCACATGACCGTACAAGAATATACCTCCTTCACTCTGTTACCAGAGAAGTGCAGGAATCTTCAGTTCTTTGTCTTACTTGGAGAAAGCATTCTGCTTTCAAGTCTTTTCCAGTGGAGAGTAGGCCTTTGTTATGGGGGATGCTCTGAACATATTTCGGAACGGTCCTTTTACTCTCTCTCTGCCAGAAAAGAAATGATCTTTTTCTTGGCTTTCCCATATGGGAACTCACTTTGGTTTTTGGAGGTAAATTCCAAGAAAGTGGGGCGGGGGTGGGGCCCTAAGTCTAGGTGCTAGGAGTTTCTCTCTCTCAAGCTAGTCCATAATCAGCCTCCAGCAATTTGTCAGAACTGCTGTTTAAGTGTTTCTACCAGTATATGACTCATGCAACTCCTTTATCAAAAAAAAAAAAATTTTTTTTGAGACTGAGCCTCACTCTGTCTCCCAGGCTAGAGTGTAGTGGTGCGGCCTCGGCTCACAGCAACCTCTGTCTCCTAGGTTCAAGTGATCCTTCTGTCTCAACTTCCAGAGTAGCTGGGATTGCAGGCACCCACCACCATGCCCAGTTAATTTTTGTAATTTTGTAGACAGGGTTTCGACATGTTGGCCAGGCTGGTCTCAAACTCCTGACCTCAAGTGATCCACCCGCCTCAGCCTCCCAAAGTGCTGGGATTACAGGTGTGAGCCACTGTGCCTGGCCTGACTCATGCAACTTCTGCTTCAGGTAAGTAGATTTAGGCTGCTTATTCTCTGTATTTACATGTCTCTCGATTTCGGGGTGGCAATTTTCTTCCTGTGACTTTAATTATCTGATGAGACTTAGGAAAGTCATTGATTTTGGTTCAACTTTTTTTTTTCCTTTTCGTTTTTTTGAGACTGAGTCTCACTCTGTCACCCAGCTGGAGTGCGGTGGCGGGATCTCGGCTTATTGCAACCTCCACCTCCTGGGTTCAAGTGATTCTCCTGCCTCAACCTCCCAAGTAACTGAGACTACAGGCACATGCCACCATGCCCGGGTAAGTTTTTGTATTTTTATTAGAGACGGGATTTCACCAGGTTGGCCAGACTGGTCTCAAATTCCTTGACCAGACTGGTCTCTAATTCCTGACCTCGTGATCCACCCGCCTCAGCCTCCTAAAGTGCTGGGATTACAGGCGTGAGCTACTGTGTCCAGCCAAGCTTTGTTTTTCTTGTGAGGATTGGAGTAATGATTCTCAAGCTCTTTATATGTTGGAACTAAAATTGGAAGTTCGTGGTATTCTTTTCTACTTCTGTAGTAATTCTCTTTGGAAATCACTTTCTCTGTCTGCCCAGTTAAGTCTCCATTTTTCAGGTTACTGGTGCACATTATGCCTTACAGTGGGAGGGTCAGAAGTACTGTCATGGGCTCCCTCTGCAATGGCATTTGTCAGTGTTCTCTTCCTCTAGATTAGCTTCTTCTTTCCATTGAAGTGAGAGGCTCTGGTAGTCCTCAGGAATGAAGTAAAGCCTGTTCTGCTCCTACAGTGAGATAGCTGGGCAAAAGCTGCTGTGTAGTGTTCACTATGTGGTAGAGTCCCTGTGTCTTTTGGGATTTTTGTTGCCAACTATCCTTCCTCTGCTTCTAAACTGGTAAAGCAGTTTCTGCTCTGCTCCCAGCTTTGCTAGAATACTTTTAGTCCCCATATCTTGGTGACCTTTGGTGGAGGAAGGGATTCCGAGTTAGATACCCACAGTTTCTCTATGTGTAGACACACATCCCTATCTCCAGCACTCATCCATGGCAACTGGAGGAAATCCATTTCTATCCATTTTGCTTTGACCCCTGAATCCCAGTCACCCCTTTATTGCAATGCCCGAGGCTCTGGATCACTACAAGCTGCTGTACTCTCTTAAATTACAGGTAACTCTTTTGGGATATTTATGTCTTTCATTTTCAGAATCTTCAGCCCCCAAGGTCAAGATAGGAAACTGGTTACAAGGAAACAAGGACTTGAAATAGCAAACACAAAAATTAGCCGCCACCACGCCCGGCTAATTTTTTCTATTTTTAATAGAGACTGGGTTTCACCATGTGAGCCAGGATGGTCTTGATCTCCTGACCTTGTGATCCGCCTGCCTTGGCCTCCCTAATTTTTCTATTTTTAGTAGAGACAGGGTTTCACCATGTTGGCCAGGATGTTCTCAAACTCTTGACCTGGTAATCCTCCTGCCTCGGCCTCCCAAAGTGCTGGGATTACAGGTGTGAGCCACCGCGCCGGGCCGAGTTTTTTCCTTTTTAAAAAACTCATTTCTCTGAGTTCAATGGACATGCAACTATGCTATGTCTTTAATGTCTTTTTGTTATTTTCTTAACAACTGTCTAGTGTGAACCCCGAAAATCTGAACCAGATCTCAGATAATTTAGAAAGTTTATTTTAGCAAGGTTGAAGACACGTGTCCCTGGCAGCCTCAGGACGTCCTGACGACATGTGCTCAGGTGATCAGAGCACAACTTGGTTTTATACATTTTAGAGAGACATGAAACATCAGTCAATATATGTGAGATGTACATTGGTTCCATCTGAAAAGGCAGGACAACTCAAGCAGGGAGGGGCTTCCAGGTCACAGGTTGGTGACAGACAACCTGTTGCATTCTTGTGAGTTTCTGATTAGCCTCTCCAAACGAGTCAATCAGATACGCATTTATGTCAGTGAGCAGAGGGATGACTTTGAATAGAATGGGAGGTAGGTTTGCCCTAAGCAGTTCCCAGCTTGGCTTTTATCTTTGGCCTAGTGATTTTGAAGCTCCAAGATTTATTTTCCTTTCATACTACCAACATGTAATATATTAATGGTAAAAAAATCACCACTTTTGGAAACTCTTAGGCCTTCTTCTGGTGCCTCGCTCTCAGCTGATCTGTGCTTCTGCGTGGTAGAAATGACCTGGACAGAAAAATGAGCAAGTTTAGTCATTCAAGAATATGCAGATATTTCCATGGGCGTGTACTTAGAGCTCTATGTAAACAGAGGAGGGGCTAACAAGGGTGGGCAAGAGTCATATCCTCAAGGCTTGTTTACACAGACAGAGAGAGCCAGCTGGGAAATTATCTAGAGACAACAGTGCAGGGGTAAAGTATCTGTCTTCTCAGATCCCTCTGGCTTTACTCACACCATTCTCCCAGGTCCCAAAGCCCTCCCTGAGCAAGGCACAGCAGGCCTGTCTTCTCTGCCAACCTCCACCTCCAGAACTCATTCGGAAGCCGGGCCAGCACAAACATCAATACTTGGAAAACATCAATATGTGGAAAATAATTTTACATAGCTTCTAATTTTTTCTTGTGAAATGTTTCTGCCTTTTGGTGAATGTTACATTTTTATTTTTCAAATAATTTTATTACACAGATTCTAAAGTTTATTAGCATAGAGCTGTGCTTTTTAAAAAAAAATTTTTTTAAATAATTACCTATAACGAACCACTTTTCATTTGCAATTTTATTGGTTATGCTACCTTTTGCCTTGCCTAGATATGTGTAAAATGTTCACTCATTTTGTCTACTAAAATTTATTTTAATGTGTTCTATTCATTATTATAGTCTCTCAAAGAGCAAGTCTCTCCTGTATGAGAAGACAGAACAACTTGGAGACAGAAAAGGCTGAGATAACTTCCCCAATCTGAAATCCTCCAGTTGCCTCCTCTTGTGAAACCAGTTAGTGGTAGTCTGAGAATGGCTCAGAGAGGGAAGGGGCAGGCTCAGGTCAGAGGAAATGCTGATAGGGCCACTAATGCAACAGAGCTTGGACTTTCAGGCCTCAGCCCTACAGATGTAGGTAGCTCCAGCCCATCAACCAGTGAAGAAGATCTTTTGAACCTTTTGTACTCAGCAGTGCAGAGCAGCACATTTACTGAATGAGAAGAAAAATCTGGGCCTGGCACGGTGGCTCAAGCCTGTAATCCCAGCACTTTGGGAGGCCGAGACGGGTGGATCACCAGGTCAGGAGATCCAGACCATCCTGGCTTACACAGTGAAACCCCGTCTCTACTAAAAAATGCAAAAAACTAGCTGGGCGAGGTGGCGGGCGCCTGTAGTCCCAGCTACTCGGGAGGCTGAGGCTGGAGAATGGCGTGAACCCGGGAGGCGTAGCTTGCAGTGAGCCGAGATCCGGCCACTGCCCTCCAGCCTGGGCGACACAGCGAGACTCCGTCACAAAAAAAAAAAAAAGAAAAAGAAAAATCTGGCTGGGCGTGGTGGCTCACACCTGTAATCCCAGCACTTTGGGAGGCTGAGGCCTGTGGATCACGAGGTCAGGAGTTCAACACCAGTCTGGCCAAGATAGTGAAACTCTGTCTCTACTAAAAATACAAAAATTAGCTGGGTTTGGTGGCGGGCGCCTGTAATCCCAGCTACTCGGGAGGCTGAGGAAGAGAATTGCTTGAACCCGGGAGGCAGAGGTTGCAGTGAGCCGAGGTCGCGCCACTGCACTCCAGTCTGGGAGACAGAGAGAGACTCCATCTTAAAAAAAAAAAAAAAGGAAAAGGAAAAGAAAAACTCTAAGGCCTCTGAGAACACCCAAGGGCCACAGATGCCAACTGTGAAGTGTCATCTGTTAACTTTAGCCTTCCTACAATACATTATAAACAATAAAAATGTACTCATATCCCATATTAAATATTAAAATTCTAAAACTGCATGAGTTTGTCAAAGATGACCACTTGAAATAATGGGCTGTTTAGCAGAAACATTAAATTTATCTCTCTGCTCTGTCCTTTCCTTTCCATAACTTGAAGACAGTAGGAGCTTTGTCATTAAGTCTCCAATATTCTCAAGAATAACTTAAAACACATTTAGGGCTTAAGAATAACCAAAAACTGCCGGGCGTGGTGGCTCACGCCTGTAATCTTAGCACTTTGGGAGGCTGAGGCGGGTGGATCACGAGGTCAGGAGATTGAGACCACCCTGGCTAACATGGTGAAACCCCATCTCTACTAAAAAAAAATAGAAAAAATTAGCCAGGGGTGGTGGTGGGCACCTGTAGTCCCAGCTACTTGGGAAGCTGAGGCAGGAGAATGGCGTGAACCTGGGAGGCGGAGCTTGTAGTGAGCCGAGATGGCACCACTGCACTCCAGCCTGGGTGACAGAGCGAGACGCCCTCTCAAAAAAAAAAAAAGAAAAAGAAAAAGAAAAATTAGCTGGGCGTGGTGGCACATGCCTGTAATCCCAGCTACTCAGGAGGGATAGGAGAATCACTTGAACCTGGGAGGCGAAGGTTGCGATGGGCCGAGATCATGCCATTGCACTCCAGTCTGGGCAACAATAGCAAAACTCTGTCTCAAAAAAAAAAACAAACAAACAACAACAACAAAAAAAAAAACAGAAAAAACTCAAATGAACAAAATAAATGATGAAAAATTGAATGTCATGCACTCAGAACTGATGGGCTAAGGTAATATACACATCTCAACTCATGCTTTAACAAATCTGTCCAATGCTTTACTATTGTAAATGAAAGAGTATCTGAGAAAACTCTCAATCAATTTAGGAAGTTTATTTTGCCAAGGTAAGGACGCACCCATGACAGCCTCAGGAGGTCCTGACAACATGTACCCAAGGTGGTCAGGGCACAACTTGGTTTTATACATTTCAGGGAGACATGAGACATCAATCAATATATGTAAGATGTACATTGGTTCAGTCCGCAAAGGCGGGACAACTGAGGCCGGGAGGGGGGTTTCCAGGTAATAGGTAGACAAAAGACAAACAGGTTGCATTAAGCAATAGGGCAAAGGATATAACCAGATATTCATATTTATCTCACCTGAGCAGAGGGGTGACTTTGAGTTCTGTCTGGAGCTTTTTTTAATCTTAGTAGCTGTCTTTTTTTGGAATAGAATGGGAGCCAGGTTTGCCCTAACCAGTTCCCAACCTGTCTTTGCCCTTTGGCTTAGTGATTTTTGGGTCCCGAGATTTTGTTCTCTTTTACACTATCTAAATGTATTAGTTACCAATATTGAAAAAAGGAAAAGAAATCTCAAAGTATTAGGTTGGTACAAAAGTAATCGTGGTTCTTGCTATTATAATACTTTTATTTATTTCATTGATTTTTATTTTTTTATTTTTTGAGATGGAGTCTTGCTCTGTCACTCAGGCTGGAGTGCAGTGATGCAATCTCGGGTCACTGCAACCTCCACCTCCCAGGTTCAAGCTATTCCCCTGTCTCAGTCTCCCAAGTAGTTGGGATTACAGGCGCCAGCCACCACGCCCGGCTAATTTTTTTTTTTTTTTTTGTAATTTTAGTAGAGACGGGGTTTCACCGTGTTAGCCAAAGTAGTCTCGAACTCCTGACTTTGCAATCTGCCTGCCTCAACCTCCCAAAATTCTGGGATTACAGTCGTGAGCCACCGCACCTGGCCTTATAATACTTTTAATTTCAAAAGCCGCAATTACTTTTGCACCAACCTAATAATAATTGACTCTCTTAAAAGTAGTCAAAGCATATTCCAAAGGTATTGGATGTGGATACTTTTTATGGGAAAGTTGTTAAACCTCCAACAAGTTTATAATTGTCCTGCCTGGGAATTGTCCTTGATCGCCATGCATGAGTCAGATGGAGAGGGCAAAAAGGAAAATTGTACCTTGTCAGGTGGTTTCCAAAGGTGGCACCTTTTGCTATGTAACGTGCTCTACAAGAGGTAGAAGACTAGGATTGTTTTGATGCATACGGCCCAGAAAATGAATCTATCAACTTCTATTCCTCACGAAAACAGAGCATGCTGTTTGTGGAGGCACAATGTGGGGTCATCCTGTGACCAAACGAGTGGCAACTCTTGTTCAAGTTTCCTCCTCGTTAGGTTTGATTTCAAGGTTACCTCAGTTTCAAACCAGCCCTTTCTGTCCAGGGCACAAAACTCCTGATTTACTACTTACAACTAGTGGTTCTCAGCCTCAGATTCGCATAAAAATTACCTGGAAGACATTTCATTTTTAAATAAAGTTACTGATGTATATGTTATGTGCAATAATATGCACCCATTTACCGTGCACAATTTGATGAGTTTTGAAAAAGTTTTACCCCTTTTAAAGATTTAGAACATTTCCAACACTCCCAGAAGTTCCCCAGGTCCTTTGTAGCCAACTTTTCTCAGCACCATCTACCTCTCCGCCACCCATCCTCCATCTCCTAGGGGGTAACGTGGTACTTTGGTAGGTAGCAGGCAAGTAGCATCCCCCTAGTTAACAACGAAATATCTCTTCAGACATTGCCAAATGTGCCCTCTAGTGCAAATCCTCCATTCTGCCTTCGAGAATCACTGGATTAAGAGCATTACCCTTGGGAGGCCGAGACGGGCGTATCACGAGGTCAGGAGATCGAGACCATCCTGGCTAACATGGTGAAACCCCCGTCTCTACTAAAAAATACAAAAAACTAGCCGAGTGAGGTGGCGGGCGCCTGTAGTCCCAGCTACTCGGGAGGCTGAGGCGAGAGAATGGCGTAAACCCGGGAGGCGGAGCTTGCAGTGAGCTGAGATCCGGCCACTGCACTCCAGCCCGGGCGACAGAGCGAGACTCCGTCTCAAAAAAAAAAAAAAAAAAAAAGGAAAAGCATTACCTTCTGTCCAGAGGCTCTAAAGGACTGCACAGTTCATTTCACCTGGACGCTCCTTCCACTTTTCTCCTCCTGACAGCCCCAAAAATTTCACTTTCATTTCTCAAGGCAGTTCCTCCTCAGGAGGGAGGGACTTCTTCACACAGAGGAACCTCATTTGTTGAATGAATCCTGACCACACCCACCCTGGCTTTTCTTCACCTCTTCAACCAGGAGCCGAGATTTCTGTTGGTCTGAAGGTGTGTGGTGAGGTTTGTGGGGGGTAGAGGGTATGAGACTCCAGGAGAAAAGTACTCAGTGAAGTTAGGAGAATTTGATTTATGGCCCCAAGGCTGCCCTGCTCTGTCGGGAGCAAAGGCTGGCTTGCAGGCTTCCTGCTTTGAGTGCGCACTGATAGCAGCCTAGAGTCTGGGGAGGGACAACCTTGAAAGCAGTGTTAAAGAGGCAGAAGGCCGCCTTTGTTTTCTGGAGTGTCTTTTTTTTCTCCAGGCTGAATCCAGTTCCATTCCCTTCCTATTGTATAATTTTGATTTTCTACCTTGCAAAGGAAACTTAATTCTCTCTCTCTCTCTTAAAGAGATGAACAGAAGGTCTCTTATTTTCCACCTCCTCCCTCCTCAAAAGAGAAGCTGGTGAGAAGAGGTCTCTGTTTTCCAAGTGTGTGCAGGGCTTAGCTCCTAGTATGCAGCATCAGATAGAATGGAGCCATGGGTGCATGACCAGGGGAATACTGAAGCGGGTTCTTTCGCTGCCCTCCTGGCAACCACTAAGCTGCTTTCTGAGGCCATCCTCACGTATTCTTAGTCCTTGGCCTGCCTGACTAGAGCAGGTTGAGTGATCTGACTGCTGCACACTGCTCTGTTCCCTCTTACCCTGTGTCTTTCTGCAGGTCATCTCAGGGCTCTCTTTGCACATCCCTGAACATACTGTTTACTTTTACTTCAGTAACCCATGTACCACCAGCGTCTTCACCTGTCTCAGAACTTGTTCCTCATCATTCTTCCTCTTAGACACACCTTTGCATTGATTTATAACCTCAATTTCTTATTGTTTTTCTTTGCTCACAACTACTTAACAGAAGTTGTTTATTGTGGGCTCAGAAGGAGCCCACAGATTTAATCTTCTTGTTAAGAATTTGACATACAATGTGTCCTATCTTAAGCTCACTTGTGAGCAATTTGCACCTTGATTGATACGTTACAGATATTCTGACACATGCCATTCTGGCCTCTGCTCTCACCCCTCAGAGTTCACTGAAACTGCCATCCTCCTGGGTAGAATCCATGTCTGCCTACATACTGACTGTCTCCCAGAGGCGTCTAGTCAGGCACGAGGCCCAATATATGGGATAATATTGATTATAAAGGAGGCTGCTATGTAAAAATGTGCAATTAGCATCCATTCAGCATTCAGTAAATATGAAATATATGTGGAAGCCTACATTCTAATTAGACAGCAATCATAGACCATATCAATGAATGACAGAGTACACAAGAAGATGACTAATACTATGGAGTAACATCTATAAGAAGTTAAATTAGGGTAAGGACTCTGTAAAGACCTCATAAAGGCCTTGCAACTTTAAATAGTTTTTATGAAAGTTTTAAATAGTTTTCATTGTAAGAAGAACACTTTTGAGTAGAATCTTAAGAATGTGAGGAAATTAAAGTCTTTAATGGTTTTTCCCTGCACTTAAAAGGAGAACAGTGTGGATACAGAAGGTTGAGATGGGAGTGTGCAGGGAGAGTAATAAAAGGTGAGCTCTGGCCAGAAGTGGTGGCTCATGCTTGTAATCCCAGCACTTTGGGAGGACAAGGTGGGAGGATCAACAGAGATCAGGAGTTCAAAACCAGCCTGGCCAACGTGGTGAAACCCTGTCTCTACTAAAAAAATGCAAAAATTAGCTGGGCATGGTGGTAGATGCCTGTAGTCCCAGCTACTTGGGAGGCTGAGGTAGGAGAATCGCTTGAAGCCGGGAGGTGGAGGTTGCCGAGATCTTGCCATTACACTCCAGTCTTCCAGCCTGGGGGACAAGAGTGAGACTCTGTCTCAAAAAAAAAAAAAAAAAAAGATGAGCTCTGAGGATTGAGGCAGTGGGAAGGGATGTGCGATGTGGACCTAACTGGACCATTATGAAGTCTGGCCTCACTCTGGATAGCATGGGTTTGAACAGAAGAGTGACATGATTGACATCTGCTTTAAGGTGATCACTCTGTTTACTGATGTAAGAACAGAGATGAGAGCAGAGTGAAGAAGGGCAATCATGGCTGGGCACAGTAACTCACGCCTATAATCCTAGCACTGTGGGAGGCCAAGGCAGGTGGATCACTTGAGGTGGATCATGAGTTTGAGACCACCCTGGCCAAGATGGTGAAACTCTGTCTCTACTAAAAATACAAAAATTAGCCAGGCGTGGTAGCAGGCACCTGTAATCCCAGCTACTTGGGAGGCTGAGGCAAGAGAATCATTTGAACCCGGCAGGCAGAGGTTGCAGTGAGCCAAGATCACGCCACCACACTACAACCTGGCTAACAAGAGCGAAACTCTGTCTCAAAAAAAAAAAGGAAGGGCAATGATAGTATCAGCAAGACTAGTTGAAGAACAATTTCCTGAATTCAGGTGGTTTCTACCGGAGTGGTGGCAGCTGAGGTGGTTGGAACTAATTTGAAAAAAAAAAAAAAAAAACTCTTTCAGCATATTCTCATGAGGTAACAGACAGAAAAAGACAAGATTAGGGGTTGCTTAATGAAAATGATTCTATGTTAAAAAAAAAAAAAAAAAAAAACTTTTGGGAAATATATTGACCAGAACACTACAGCTCTTGGGGAGAGAGTCACTAATGTGGTATAGATTGAGCCCTGGACTCTAAGGAGTAGCTGAAGCAAGAACTCAGTACATCGAGGAATGGGGAGGAGATGTTATGATGTTTCTGAGCTCTCCAGGCCTCTGGATGTCAAAACAGGCTCTACTTTCCTTACTGGCAGTTTCTGACCAAGGAACCAGAAGAAGTGTCTAGGATATTGTCTAGAAACTTCAAAAGACATCCTCCCCTAAAAGTCACTGTTAGACATACTCTAATTTTACTATCTACCTGCAAAGAGACTTAAAGTTTGCATTATCATATCCAGATGTTAGGAGTCCAGATGTTAGGAGAAGACTCAAAAGAAGGGTACAATCACCTGGCAGCTATGGTAACCAGGTAACCTGGGAGTTCTGTCAGGCCCATGGCACTCATGTTCCCTTCTCTACCTCCCTGACTGCTGCTGGGCTTGAGCCACATTGGGAAGTGGTGGGGTCATTTCTCACACGTGGGACCCTGGTCCTCTGCACTTTTCTTATTCTTTTGTTATTATGGTGGCAGCAGCTTTGGCATCAACATGCAGCCTCACGGTGAACATGAAGTCACAGCCCGTGGCAGAATGCATGTTCTACTGCTTCCTCTCCTGGAGTCCCCCAGTATTTCTAACTATTGGTTGGATACTGATTGGAATAAAAGATAACAAAGAACCCCACATCTGTGGTTGGCTCATAGCTTTAGCCATAACCAGGGGTGAATATTATCATATCATGTAAACTCCTGGTCTTACTAGTCATCAGATCTTGGTCTGACCAATGGTCATTGCAGCCAGGGGCTACCAGTATATCTCTTTTGTATGATTTTTAGTATCTGTACCATTGGCTGGATGACATTCGCCAGCCTACTTTCAGCCTTTTTTCCTCCTTAAGGTCTTTTGATGGATGGTTAGAGGAATAGACAGATCTCGAGGCCTAGATTTATCTCCATATAGCTTTTTATCGTACCCCATCCTTTTGCCAAGCGTAGGAAAGATTCCTAGGTTGTCACACATCACAGATCTTTCTTTCACTATCAAACCTGTTCAATTATATTACTTTCCTAGCACTGTTGTAACCAATTATCACAAACTAGATGACTTAAAACAATAGGAATCTATATCACAGCTCAGGAGTCCAGAAGTCCAAAACCAAGATGGTGGCAAACTTGATTTTTTTCAGAAGGCTCTATGTGAAAATGGGTTCTATTCCTCCCCCCTAGCTTCTCGTGGTTTCTAGCAAACCTTGGCATTCTTTGGCTTATATCTGTGCTACTTCCGTCTCTGTCTCTATTGTCACATGGCTTTCTTTCCTGTGTGTTTCCTGTCCTCTCCTCTTAAAAAAACACAGGTCAAGGCCGGGTGCAGTGGCTCATGCCTGTAATCCCAGCACTTTGGGAGGCTGAAGCAGGTGGATCACCTGAGGTCAGGAGATTGAGACCAGCCTGGCCACATGGTGAAACCCCATCTCTACTAAAAATATAAAACTTAGCTGGGCGTGGTGGCATATGCCTGTAATCCCAGCTACTCAGGAGACTGAGGCAGGAGAATCGCTTGAACCTAGGAGGCGGGGGTTGCAGTGAGCCGAGGTCGCGCCATTGTACTCCAGCCTGGGCGACAGAGCGAAACTCCATCTCAAAAAAAGAAAAAAAACACGGATCTTTAAATTTAGGGCCTGTCTTTATCCAGTATGACCTCATCTTAACTTGATCACACCTGCAAAGATGTAGTTTTCAAATAAGGTCATATTCATACTAGCAAACATATTTTTGTGGAGGGTATAATTCTATCTACTAGAACAAGTATCAAAATGTTACTCACTGCCTACTGAGAGCCACCCTTTTTCCTTTTGCCTCCCAGTTTCTTGTCTAAACTGACCTCAGGTTCCGAGAATTGGCATTGTATCATCATGCCACTACTCTGTGGTGCACCCTCTGGCTGACCACAAGCAATAATTGCAGATTTCTTTTGCCATTTGCACTCATGCAGCTTAACTCTGCAGGGGGAATACAGGACAGGAGATGTAGCATGCAGGCAGGGCTGCTTCAGGTAAGCTCTCAGTGAGGATTTTTTTTTTTTGTTCTTGACAGAGTCTCTCTCTGTTGCCTAGGCTGGAGTGCAGTGGCGCCATCTCGGCTCACTGCAAGCTCTGCCTCCGCTGTTCACGCCATTCTCCTGCCTCAGCCTCCCAAGTAGCTGGGACTACAGGCGCCCACCACCATGCCTGGCTAATTTTTGTATTTTTAGTAGAGATGGGGTTTCACCTTGTTAGCCAGGATGGTCTATATCTCCTGACCTCGTGATCTGCCAGCCTCAGCCTCCCAAGGTGCTGGGATTACAGGTGTGAGCCACCGTGCCCGGCTCAGTGAGAATTCTTACGTTGGTACAAGACCATGTGGATGTGTGTGAAACTAATGTAGCTTAGATAAATCTTACATCAACAGACTGATTCCCTTGTAAAGACCATGAACATAGCTTCCAGAGCCCTACAGAGAATATTTTGTTACAAGAGTCTCAGCCCTCTTACGGAAGATGAGGTCTGTGCTTACCAAAAAAATAAAAATGAAATAATATACCAGGGGATGGTGATGGGGATGTCTTTTTTATAGGAAGGAAGGACTTAAGCCTAATGATATCCCTTTTTTCCCCCACATGTCTAGTCTGACTTCCAATCTTATTTCCTTTACCTCACCCTATTTCCCACCCTCATCTGCTTCTCTCTATTTCCTCTGTTAACTTGTCCTGCATCCTCCCATCCCTGCCCTCACCTCCTATTCACTGGAAAGAGACTGTCACTTTTACTTCATTTAGGAAGTGTCACATATCCAGGTTCCTCTAGGCTCATGTGATGCCAAGGCCGAGGGCTTTTTGCATACCAACCACACATTTAAAAACTTTCGAAGATGTTATGATGCTACGTCCTCCATGAATGGGGCATTCACTTACATAGTTCCTTCTACCTAAAATATTTGTTTTCTTTCTCATTCTGTATTCCTTTCTCATTGTTCAGCTTTCATTAAACTCTTACTTATCCAGCAAGATATCTTGGATAGTTCTCTACTTAGCAAATTATTTGATTTTCTAAAAACCTATACCTCTCTATGATGGTGTTTTTTACACCTTCATAGGTGTAATTTTTACTATTTTACACTTTATGATTATATAATTAACTTCTATCTTATTTAGGTGACTATTTACTTTATTCTGGCTAATACCATCTGTTCATACTCAACTTTGAATTTTAATCCATTTCCTAGATTTTAATCACGGAAGATAATATGTCTTCAGTGAGAATTTCCAAAATAAACACAGGAATAATTGGCATTCAATTAGTGGATGTGGATTTAACACAGACAGAACTTCATTGCTCCTAAATGTAGTCTCCCCTTATATATTGGGACATCTCTCCCATGACCAACAGCCATCTCCTTGGTATTTCTATTCCTCAGTGATCTGACATTGGTATGAATCTGTGATCTATGTGTAATTCAGCTGGTTACACCCCCTCCCCCAACAAATACACACCTTTGGGTTCCTATCAACCTCTGTAACATCCTTCATGCCAAGATGAAATCCTACCATCTATAAACACAAGACCCCCTAGAAATTCCCAGCTTATGTGGTTTCCTCCATTTCTACACTCTCATAACACTGGATCCCAATCTACTTCTTTCAGGCTTTACCTCTGCTTTTCTTTGTTTAAATAAGTGGATTAGCATGGAGACCTCTGAAAGAGAACTCTGAGGATATTATGGTCACTCCAATTCTACCTATTGAATTGGATGATCTTTGTAAGTCATTCAATTTTATTTATTCATCTGAAGAAAGGAAGTACTCTTATTTCTCAAGAATTTTTGAAGGAGGAACAAATAGGCCAAAGTGATTTTTAAATTGTAACTGGTAATGAAATCTCCATATTATGGTCATTGCTGTTTCTGTGAGTATCTCTGGAAAGTGTGTGAGGGCATGGGAGGATTTCGTGTGGGTGGATGTGTTAGAAGGTGAGCACTTCTTCACTGGAAACCACATCTGGGGTTCCAAAGTTCAGCTATTGAAGAATTTCCAAATAATGGGAAAGAAAAATGAAACACTGATAAAGTTTTAGTCGTCTATGGAGAGACAGGGATTTTTTTTTTATATATTTATCAAACATTGTGCTTCTCTGTGTTCTAAACACTGAGGCTATAGCAGTAAAAAAACGAAAGTGCCTAATCTATATTTTAGAAAGAAGATTATATTTTAGAAAGAAGACATAGACATTTAAAAATAGATAGTGATAATAAGAGAAAGATGGCAAATGTACACTGAATGATGAGTTTGTGGTTGTGCTGTAGTTAAGTTTGTCTTATCAGGCCCTTCTGTGAAGGGACATGTAAGGAGAAAGTTGAAAAATGTATAAACGAAAGTTATGCAAATAGCAACAGGAGGGTAATTCTAGGCTGAGTAATGAACAAGTGCAAAAAGCCTTGAGGCATTAACAGCTTGCCCAGACCACTTTCAGCCATTGTTGGTTTCTCTTCCTCATCTTTGTTCTTTAATGTTGCAGTCTTGGCCAGTCTTTGATGTGTGCGCAATTAGAATGCTTTTTATTTGTACCATTCTTATACTATCCCCTTTCAATCTTCTCAGCCATCCAGGGGTCTTTAACCAGAAGAGAGAGGAGAGCCTCAGGAGTTAGGACCAGAAGAAGCCAGGGAAGCAGTGCAATGGCTTCAAAAATCTTGCTTAACGTGCAAGAGGAGGTCACTTGTCCCATCTGCCTGGAGCTGTTGACAGAACCCTTGAGTCTAGGCTGTGGCCACAGCCTCTGCCGAGCCTGCATCACTGTGAGCAACAAGGAGGCAGTGACCAGCCCGGGAGGAAAAAGCAGCTGTCCTGTGTGTGGTACCAGTTACTCATTTGAAAACCTACAAGTTAATCAGCATCTGACCAACATAGTGGAGAGACTCAAGGAGGTCAAGTTGAGCTCAGACAATGGGAAGAAGAGAGATCTCTGTGGTCATCATGGAGAGAAACTCCTACTCTTCTGTAAGGAGGACAGGAAAGTCATTTGTTGGCTTTGTGAGCGGTCTCAGGAGCACCGTGGTCACCACACAGTCCTCACGGAGGAAGTATTCAAAGAATGTCAGGTAGGGCCCTAGATGGAGGGAGTTGGGGCAGAAGATGGTAGTTGGTGGAAAGTCTCACCCTTTCATCCTTCTTTTTTTTTTTTTTGTTGAGACGGAGTCTCACTGTGTCACCCAGGCTGGAGTGCAGTGATGTGATCTCTACTCACTGCAACCTCTGCCCTCCAAGTTCAAGAGATTCTCCTGCCTCAGCCTCCCGAGCAGTTAGGATTATAGGCACCTGCCACCGCACCGAGCAATTTTTTTTTTTTTTTTTTTTTTTTAGTAGAGATGGAGTTTCACCATCTTGGCCAGGCTGGTCTGAAACTCCTAATCTCACAATCCACCCACCTCAGCCTCCCAAAGTGCTGGGATTACAGACGTAAGCCACCGCGCCCAGCCTCTTTTTTTTTTTTTTTTTTTTTTGTGAGCAATAAAGGTTTTTAATCACCTGGGTGCAGGCGGACTAAGTCAGAAAAAGGAGCCAGCCCTTTTCATCCTTCTTTACCCCTTGTGGAACCATAATTCTGAGTCCCTTGATCATCTCCATGTATATCTTTCACCCTGGGCTCAGCTTCCAATGCCTGGGGTACATTCCTGCGTATTCCTTTGATTTACATAACAGATGATCCTAGAGTACAGTCTCTTAGCCAAGAGTGAGAGATTTTTGTTTTGTTTTTTCCTTTTTCATTATATAGGTGATAAATTCCTTCCTAAGTTAGCTCTCTTGCTTCTCTAAGCAGGATAATTGCTCAGGAACATTGTGGATTGAACGAGGAAAGAGCATTGATAAGAGGAAAGGACTTTCCTTTCTGCAGGGTAAATACTTACTCTAAGGAAAGAGAGAATCAGGCTACTCCTCTTGAGGGGTATTGATTTTCTTTTCTTTCTTTTTTTTTTTTTTTTTTTGTTGTTGTTGTTGAGACGGAGTCTCGCTCTGTCGCCCAGGCTGGAGTGCAGTGGCCGGATCTCAGCTCACTGCAAGCTCTGCCTCCCGGGTTTAGGCCATTCTCCTGCCTCAGCCTCCGGAGTAGCTGGGACTACAGGCGCCCGCCACCTCGCCCGGCTAGTTTTTTTTTGTATTTTTAGTAGAGACGAGGTTTCACCGTGTTAGCCAGGATGGTCTCCATCTCCTGACCTTGTGATCCGCCCGTCTCGGCCTCCCAAAGTGCTGGGATTACAGGCTTGAGCCACCGTGCCCGGCCGAGGGTTATTGATTTTCATCACAATGAACAAACAATACATTCATCTCCTCAAATTTTTCCCCATGTCATAGATTCTAATCTCCAGCTTCACAGTTTCTGTAAATTGCTTTTTTTCTGGGATCAACTTGATTTTTTCTCTGTTGTCCTCTATCCAGATACTGAGAAAGCTCATATCTTGACTCTAGTGTGATTCCCTTCTCATAGGAGAAACTCCAGGCAGTCCTCAAGAGGCTGAAGAAGGAGGAACAGGAAGCTGAGAAGCTAGAAGCTGACATCAGAGAAGAGAAAACTGCCTGGAAGGCAAGAGGAGATTCTGAAGGATTTCTGAGACAGGAATCTTGACAGGACCTTAATCCGAGGAGGCCTCATCCTTTTATTCCTTGACATTGCATGAGTCCTGAAGCCATCTGATTAGTTCTCTTCTCTGTCCTGTCCCTGTTGCGGGTGGAGGCTAGAAAGTGGACATGTTACAATTACACACACATACTGGAACTAAGCACAAAGATGGACTCTATGATGAGGAAGGCTAGCAAATACTGTGTTCCATTGCTCTTTTCCTACGAGGCTCTACTACTTCTGGTGGAATACACCATATAAAGGACTACAGTTTTCCTCAAGATTCAAATTAGGAGTGTGGTAAGGCAGGCAGTCATGAATATCCAGGAAAGTGGTCTAGAAGCTAAGCCTTATGTTTTACATTTTGTCTGAGGGTTAGCCTAGATAAGACAGTTTGAGGTCATTGTTTTGGCAAGGACTGAAAGGAAAATAGTAGGAAAAAATAGCTTCCCTCTAAGTACCTCTATTGCTTCTACTCCTTGCTGATTTGAACTCCCTGAAAAAAAAAAAAAACATATCTATATATAGATAATATAGGTATATATATATACAGGTATACAGATAATATAAATACACACACACATATGTGTCTGTGTGTGTGTGTGTATTTCCCTACTGGCTCCTAATCCCTTGCACAATAGGCCCTTAGCCTGACAAACTTATTACATCTCTCTCTTGTCCATCCTTGCAGTATCAGGTACAAACTGAGAGACAAAGGATACAAACAGAATTTGATCAGCTTAGAAGCATCCTAAATAGTGAGGAGCAGAGAGAGCTGCAAAGATTGGAAGAAGAGGAAAAGAAGAGGCTGGATAAGTTTGCAGAGGCTGAGGATGAGCTAATTCAGCAGAAGCAGTTGGTGAGAGAGCTAATCTCAGATGTGGAGTGTCGGAGTCAGTGGTCAGCAATGGAGCTGCTACAGGTAAGAAGGTTCACTCAATCTGAGATTCTGGGAACACAGTTCCTTTCTGTGTCCTTGCGTTCTCATGCTGGTGGTGACTCTAAGGGGTTTCTTTGGCCTTGCGGTGCTGCCTTGTCATCCATTCTAGATGTCATGCACATGAATGACATTTTTATTAATTTATGAAGTAAGGGATTATATTTTACCTTGCAGAGAAGATCCATGATATCTAGTTATAGCCTCTAGGCCCCTGTTATATGTGATCTAGTGTCGGGCATTCACCAGACTTCTCTTTACTCGGATTAGTCACAGGTAAACACATGGATTTTCAGGTTTAAGAGCATACACATTTAAGAAATGTGTTCTATTTAAGTTTAAAATATGCTTATTTGTTATTGTAAACGTTCCCTGTTAATTTTTTTTTTTTTTTTTTTTTTTTGAGGCAGAGTCTTGCTCTGTCGCCCAGGCTGGAGCGCAGTAGCACGATCTCGACTCACTGCAAGCTCCGCCTCCCGGGTTCATGCCATTCTCCTGCCTAGCCTCCCAAGTAGCTGGGACTACAAGTGCCCGCCACCATGCCTGGCTAACTTTTTTTGTATTTTTAGTAGAGATGGGGTTTCACCGTGCTAGCCAGGATGGTCTTGATCTCCTGACCTCATGATCCGCCCACCTCGGCCTCCCAAAGTGCTGGGATTACAGGCCTGAGCCACCGTGCCCAGCCCCCTGTCAATTTTTTTAAAACATAAAGTGATAGAATATTGAGCCTTTTGGGGAGACAGATGGACAAATATATAGACAGACAGTGCTTTCCTTTCTTTGCTGAATTTCCAAATATTTCCTTTTTAAGATTTGGAACGAAGCAGGAGAGTAACTGATTTTCATTTGTTGAATTGTTTCCTTTGTCTCTGGTGCTTATATCCCAGCTTTTTAAAAATTCCTTTTTCCTTTTGTCTTCTTTTCTTGTTTAAATTTCAGATTACTCTGGAACAGAAGTTTCTAAACATATTTTACACTCATTACTATGGCTATAATTTAAAAAGATGGACAATACCAAGTGTTGGGGAAGATGTGAAGAAATTGAAACCTTCTTGAATTGCTAGTAGAGATGTAAAATAGTAAAGCTACTTAGAAAAACTGCTTGGCAGTTGCTCAGAAACGTAAAGAGAGTTCTCATGTGGCCTAGCCGTTCCATTCCTACCTATATACCTAGAAGAACTGAATACATATATCTGTGCATAAACTTATATATGAAAGTTCACAGCAGTATTGTTCAAAAATAAAACAACTCAAATCTCCTTAACTGATGAATGAATAAGCAAAATGTGTTATATCCAAACAATGTAATATTGTTTAGCTATGAAAAATAATGAATTAATAATACATGCTATGACATGGATGCACCTTGAAAACATTATAAATGAAAGAAGGCAAGCACAAGGTTCTTTTTTGTATGATTCCATTTATATGAAAGTCTGTAAGTAGCAAATCTATAATATAGAAACTAGATTAGTGGTTGCCAGGGCTCTGGGGAAGAATTAATAGGAAGTAATTGCTAATTAGTGTACAATTTCTATTTGTAGAGATGAAAATGATCTGGATTTACTGTGCAACGATGGTTGCACTACATTGTGAATATATTAAAACCTGTTAAATTGTGCACTGTGAAGGGCAAATCTTATGGTATTTGAACTACATCTCAGTAAAAACAAAAGCAAAAAGGTTCCATAGGCCCTTTTTTATGGTTCTTCCTTAAGCTCTTCACAACCCTTTGAATCGCCACCTTCACAAAAGAACAGTGTGTATGTCATTTGTCCACGCATTTGTGTCATTTAAGTCAGTCTTAGTTGCTATTTGGTCACTTGGAATTTAAAAATTATTGGTAGATCAAAAACTATAAATACTGTGGGATTAACATTTCACATCTAGATGTTAGCTTCAGAGAATGGCAAATGGAAAACTAAGGAACTTATTCTTTTATCTGAGTAGGGACTTTGGCTATTCCTCTCAATATGTTAAGATATATGCTGTTGTATTTGTGGTATTTCCCCTCCACAGTCCTGTCTCCTGAGAGTCCCTGTAACAGCTTTCTTTCTATATGGATTCTTATGATGGTGATTGGGATGGATGGTGTTATCATATATCCATTGTTTGTTTGCTGGAGGGACTGATGTTCTTTGCATAAGAGCTACATTCAACACTTACTGCCAAAGAATGATCTAGACAGAAAGAAGCTAAACTTGAAAATTGATGCAAAAGTTAGATGAGATTTTAGGTTATTTCCCTTATAAAAGAGATACTTTGATTTTTAATGCTTTCTGTAATAGTTTTATTATATTTGACCATTTTTATTTTTGAAAGAATGGAATGGTAGGTAGCTAAATGAGGGAATGAAGATGATAGTTATTATTTTAAAAACTTTTTTTCAGATTTTTTAAAATTTTAGATTCAGGGGCACATGTACAGGTTTCTTATCAGGGTCTATTGCACAATGCTAGGGTTTGGGCTACATGGTACTCATTATTTTTGTCTTGTCAATATCCATTCCCCGTTTTTCTGGTAACAACACCTGGAATTACTCTTGAAAGGAAGACTAGCATGTCTATTTCTATCCTTGTACTTGTTTAGACCTGAGAAAATCAGCACTATCGAGGATGAATAATTACGTGTAAATCAGTGTATCCAATCCTTACGTCCCTACCAGCCACACTGTGATAATTTTTTTTTTTTTTTTAAAGACAGTCTCGCTTTCTCGCCTAGGCTGGAGTGCAGTGGCGCGATCTCTGCTCACTGCAAGCTCCGCCTCCTGGGTTCACACCATTCTCCTGCCTCAGCCTCCTGAGTAGCTGGGACTACAGGTGCCTGCCACCACGCCTGGCTAATTTTTTGTATTTTTAGTAGAGATGGGGTTTCACTGTGTTAGCCAGGATGGTCTCGATCTCCTGACCTCATGATCCGCCCGCCTCAGCCTCCCAAAGTGCTGGGACTACAGGCCTGAGCCACCACACCCGGCCACTGTGGTTATTTTAAGTTGGGCATCTGACCCAATCCTGAATGCTTATGGGTGACAAAACTGTACTGTCATTACAGTGAAGAGAAGTTGTCCTTTTTAGCAGAAAATAATACCAGTGAAGATAATTCAAATAAAAAGATTCAAGTTGCTATCAATTAAAATCTGAGAATACAGTCAAAATATAGGGAAGAAATGAGAATTAATAGGCACAGAGAGGCCAGAATTTTGACAGAGGTTTGAGCTTCCAAAGCCATCTGTGACTAAAATAATACCTCTCTGGCCACAACCCTTACTTTCTTCCCAGTTAAGGCAATTTTAGTTGTTGAACAACAAAACTATACTAATAAAGAGAGCAAACCCATTTATTTGGTTGTACAGCAGCTGGTGTCATGAAAGAGTAAGGCCAAATATATTGGTACATCTTGCTCAAAACAAATTAACCCATAATGGTGATGATGGGGGAATGCAGATGACTAACAGAAGTTAAGCATGGACGCCTTGATAAAATGTTTTAGTGTCTGGGCCAGGGACTGAGTGAATATTGATACCGTTTTGACAATAGGGCATAAGAAAGGAAACATGGTTGGTGAATAGCTTATGTTTTAGATATTCTTGGTTACTGGTGCCCGTTTTTTCTTCTTTGTGGAATGTAGTATTGTACCTGTACAGAATGAAGTTTAGCTGCTTTTTCTCATGGTCCAATAATGAGAGGCAGACAGACTTGGAAAAGAAGGGGATTTATTTTTTCAACTGGTTACAGAGAGAAGGTTGGAGTAACTTATCAGACCAACTCAGAGTTACAAGATTTTTTTCTGGAGCTTATATACATTTTAAGCTCTATGCCTTCGTGTGGGAGTGCACCTACAAGCAGGAGTGTTTTATTCTTTAACTAGGGTTTGAGGTCTAGAGAGTTTTCTCTAGAATCTTGGAAAGTTTCTTAATCTTAAATGGGCCCTGGTACAAGGTGTATGTGTAAGAATGCTTTTATTATTCGATCAGACTTTAGGGTATGAGAAAACCCAGGCACGGTCTTTAAAGGGTTTGTTTTCACATTTCAGCCCTGGTACTCAGGCACCAGCTTTTTCAATTCTTTAATGTTTAACTTATGCATTCATCAAAATTATAGTAAAGGGATAAGGGAAACTGATTGTTCTGGTTGCTGATCACACCTGACCTGCCACAGTATTATAGAAACATGATTACAGATAAAAGACAATGATTAGATATGTAAAGGCTGACAAAAAACAGCACCTATATGTGAGCTAAAATTAAGATTGGAGGCTGGGTGCGGTGGCTCACACCTATAATCCCAGCACTTTGGGAGACTGAGGTGGGTGGGTCATGAGGTCAGGAGATCGAGACCATTCTGGCTAACCTGGTAAAACCCCGTCTCTACTAAAAATACAAAAAAATTAACTGGGCATGGTGACATGTGCCTGTAGTCCCAGGTACTTGGGAGGCTGAGGCAGGAGAATCATTTGAACCGAGGAAGTGGAGGTTGCAGTAAGCCGAGGTCACACTACTGCACTCCAACCTGGGTGACAGAGTGAGACTCCATCTCAAAAAAAAAAAAAAAAGATTGGAAGAGGTTACGTATAGGTGGTGGATAGAGTAGGACTTTTCTGTCTGTACATAAAACCATGTCATCTGTAAAAAGAGATAGATTTACTACTTTCTTTCCAATATAGATGCTTATTAAAAAATTAGTTTTTATTGGTACTTAATAAGTATATATATTTATGGGGTACATAGATTTTGACACAGGTGTATACAATGCATAATACTTACATCAGTCCATCAGGGTAAATGAGGTATCCATCACCTCAAGCATTTATCATTTCTTTGTGTTACCAACATTCAGATTATACTATTTTAATTATTTTAAATGCATAATAAATTATTTTTGACTATAGTCATCCTGTTGTGGTATCAAATACTAAATCTTATTCATTCTATCTAATTGCCAACATAGAGCTTTTTATTTCTTTTCTGTGACTAACTGCCCTGACTAGAACCTCCAATACCATGTTAAATAGAAACAGTGAGAGCAGACATCCTTGTCTTTTCTGATCTTTGGGAAAAAGCATTCAGGTTTTCACCACAAAGTATGATGTTAGCTGTAGGTTTTTCATAGATGTGTTTCATCAGGCTGAGGGACCTGTCTTCTATTCCAAGTTTGTTACCATTCCTGTTTTATTATTTTTTATGAAAGTGTGCTGAATTTTACTGAATGCTTTTTTTATGTCTATTGAGATCATCATGTGGTTTTTATCCTTTATTTTATTAATATGGTATATTACATCAATTGTTTTTTTATGTTGAACCAACCTTGCATTTCTGGGATAAATTCTACTTGGCCATCAGGTATAATCTTTTTGCTGGATTGCCAGATTTGATTTTCTTATATTTTTGTTGAAGAATTTTGTATTTATATCCATAAGAGATATTGGCCTATGGTTTTCTTTTCTTGTGATGTCTTTGGTTCTTTTATCAGGGTTCTTTTATCAGGGTAGGATGAGCCTCATGTAGTGAATTAGGAAATGTTCCCTGCTCTTCTATATTTTTGAAATAATTTATGAAGTTTTGCTATTATTTCTTTTTAAACCTTTAGCAGAATTCGCCAGTGAAGCCATCTGGGTAAGGCCTTTTCTCTGTAGGAAGTCTTTGATTTCCAACTTAATATCTTAACATGTTTTAGGCCTATTCATATTTTCTATATGTTCTTTAATCAATATTGATAGTTTCTGTATTTCTAGGAATTTGTCTATTTCATTTAGATTATCTAATTTGTTGGCATACAGTTGTTCATCATTTTTATAATCCTTTTAATTTCCATAAGGTCAGTGGTAATATCCCATCTTTCATTCCCGATTTTTTTTTTCTTGGTGTATCTAGCTAAACGTTTGCCAATTTTGTTGACATTTTCATATAAATCACTTCTGATTTTTCCATTTTTTTTTCTATTCTTCTTCTTTCTTTCATTAGTCTTACACCAGTCTTTATACACTTTGACTCATGTTTTCTCTTTTCTTTCTAGGACATGAGTGGAATCATGAAATGGTGCGTATGGGTGGCCAGGAGTGGTGCTTGTGAGTTATAAAGAAGTGTTTGTAGCTATTAGAGTTATTTGGTGGTCAATCAGAACAAAAAAATCTCCCAGAGCAGTAAAATTTGGATGTAACTTTATCTTAAATTGCTGGTCCCAGATGAGCATTTGAGTGTTCCATAACTACTGAGAATGGACTCGATCCTATAGTAGTAAATTCAGTGATTGAAGTTCAGAGCTACAGCCAGAAAGGATACTAAGGATGAGAGCTTTTACTGTCAGACTTCTGTGACTTCACTTGTTTAATTCATCCTCTGTCCCTGCATCCAGCCCTGGATCTTTTATTTTATATGTGTTTGTCATATCACATGGAGGGTCTTGTCAAATCCTAAAATAGGGCATGGAGACAGCTCCTTTATATTTACTTTGCTTACTTAGAAATAGAAGGTACCAGATCATTATGCAAGGTTCTCTTTAGATTTCCAAAAGCAGACTTGAGCCTCAGGATGGTAGCTTTGACTCCAGTGATGATAATTAATCTCTGCCTGTTCACACACTTTAGAAGCTCCTACGGAAAAGTGTAGTCCTTGTTCCTTATGTTTACCGTTGCCAACCTACTTGGAAACATCAAGTTTCTTACAAACACATAAAATTCTAACATTTTTACTTAGGTGGTCATAACTTCTCCTTTGCCAAGTGTTCATGTTTCCCAGAGAATCCGAAATCTCAAATATGGGCCATCCCACTGGAGTTCAGGCTTTGAACTAGGGCACAGGCTCACAAGATTTCCCTACAGAGCCCCACATCACAGTCAGGATCTACAGCGCAGAATACTACATCTCTGGCCCCTCCCAGAAGACCCACTGAGATGTAGTGAGTTTTGCACATATCACTTACCATTTCTACAGGTAGCAAAGTATTTTCCTATGCATTGTTTTATCCAATTTTTTATTATTTCCATTAGAGATCAAAGGAGGGTTTAATTATTTTATTTTTAAGGAAGAAACTGTACTTTCAAGAAATGAAGACCTTCCCAAGGCCACCCAGAGGATAAGAGGGAAAGTAGACACAGTCACATTTCTTCTGGATCCAGGGTCAGGCTCTCCCTTCTCCCCCTCCTCAGGCTGAGGGAGAAGGATTCAAGTGCATCAGTGATGTGAAGGAGATGAAACCAGTGATGTGGGAGGGATGGACACAGGATGAAAGATGTGGGGGTCAGACAATTTTTGTCATCCCTAGGAGTGAGATCTGGAGGCTGAAAAAGCCAAAAAAGGTTTCCAAGAAACTGAAGACTGTATTCCGTGCTCCAGATCTGAGTAGGATGCTGCAAATGTTTAGAGGTGAGGAGAAGCAAAGACTGTGGATGTGGGATTGTTGTGGTGTCAGGCAATAAACTGTCTAGGAGGGATAACTTAAAATTGAGGACAGAGAGAGGAGGGAGGTCAGAAAAAAAAGCAATATTCTGTGATGAAGAGGATGCATTTACATGTAAGGAAAAATGGCTAGGTCTTTAGTTTATCTTTTAATTCACTAGCTCACAGTTTCAAGGTATTCCCTTCCCCTGTCCCTACTCCAAAGAATATATAGGTATCAGTGCTTACTCCTTTGTTTCTAATCAGCATCACTAAATCTTTTATTATTTCAGAACTGACAGCTGTCCAGTGCTACTGGGGTAAGAAAAAGTTACCATCTTTAAATAACTGTTCCAATTACCTTCCAGAAGTTTATGGTTTCAATGATATCTTCTGATCTTAGCCTCATGCATTCTTAGCACCTCCCAAAACATTTGCCTAATGCGTTTCTCCAGTGTTTTACCCCTCCCACAATTCATCAATGCAAGTTTTTCAGTCACCTCCCAAGTTCCTTCATCACAATGTCACTAGATAAACTACTCCATATCTGTCACCTAGTCATATATATCACATAGATGATTATATTCATATACATATATATACACTTTTTTTTTCTTGCAGTGGATGTCACACTGAATTCAATCAACCTAAATTTGAATCTTGTCCTTTCAGAAGATCAGAGACAAGTGATGTCTGTGCCAATTTGGCCTTTTCAGTGTTATAATTATGGTGTCTTGGGATCCCAATATTTCTCCTCTGGGAAACATTACTGGGAAGTGGATGTGTCCAAGAAAACTGCCTGGATCTTGGGAGTATACTGTAGAACATATTCCCACAATATAAAGTATGTTGTTAGAAGATGTGCAAATCATCAAAATGTTTACTCCAAATACAGGCCTTTATTTGGCTACTGGGTTATAGGGTTACAGAATAAATGTAAGTATAGTGCCTTTGAGGAGTCTTTGTCCTCTGATCCCGAAGTTTTGACTCTCTCCATGGCTGTGCCTCCCTGCCGTGTTGGGGTTTTCCTAGACTATGAAGCAGGTATTGTCTCATTTTTCAATGTCACAAGCCATGGCTCCCTCATTTACAAGTTCTCTAAATGTTGCTTTTCTCAGCCTGTTTATCCATATTTCAATCCTTGGAACTGTCCAGCTCCCATGACGCTATGCCCACCAAGCTCTTGAATTTTCACATTTCTTCACCTACAACTCTTTGTCTTGACTTATCTCGTGCAACTGACTCATCTGCAACATTCAGACCATTGCTTCCTTGTGGTTTCCCTTCTTTAGAACTTCTACTCATCTTTGAGATGTACAGTATATTTGGCTTGAGTTATGAGAGATGCTTATTTATTCATTTACTCTTTTTTATATTTTCAGAGAAAGTTACCTAATCCTTCCTAAAGACACAGTAGTATTGGTATAACATCTTTGCCTTCCCATTTGTCTGTATTTCGCTTTACCACTGATGTGAAGAGGCCCAAAGCCTGTTAGCCACCATCCATGCTACCTAGGTAGTCCATAGGAACCACCCCCATGACCACCACCAACATCAACTAAAGGTTCTTGGAGGGTATGTCAGTGTTTTGCTCAGGATATCCCAGATACATCAAGGAATCAAGGAGGGGAAAATACGAGCAATATGTGTATTCAGAGTGAAGATTTTATGTCCAGAGTATTTGAGCTCAAACCCTGTCTCTTGTTTTCTAATCATGATGAATACTTTCTCAGTTTCTTTTTCCTGAAATATAAATTGGGATTTAAGACTGTACTTAACTATTAAAATCATTGTGTAAAACTAAGTGTCTCTGAATGTAATGCACTAATTTAGTGTCTGGAACATAATAAATATTTGCTCTCATGATTACTAAAACGTGTGAGCTGTGGTAATGTCCTGTGCAATAGTTTTGTGACCTTCAGAGGAAGAGTAGTTGATTTTACTGAAGTCTCATTTTTCAAGTTCCCAGACTCCACTGTCAAGACCACTCCAATTTTAGTTTTGTTTTATAGAACTTTTTATACTGAGAGTAGGACTCTTCTTTTTCTTTTTAATTGTACATATTTAAGATATATATATACTATTATGTTTTGATATATAATTTCATGGTAAAGTGATTACTACAGCCAAGTAAATTAATACATCCACTATATCATATAGTTACTGTGGGGGGTTGGGTGGTGGTAAGTGCATTTAAAATCTACTTTCTTAGTAAATTCCCAGTATACAATACAATGTTAACTATAATCCTTGATATAGTTGGAATTTTTGTCCTTCCCAAATCTCATGTTGAAATGTAATCCCCAATGTTGGAGGTGGGGCCTGGTGGGAGGTGATTGGATCATGGAGGGCCTAGCACCCATGGTAATTAATACATTCTTGCTGTGAGTTCATGGGAGATCTGGTTATTTAAGAGTATGGCACTTCATCCTCTCTCTCTATTGTTCCCACTCTTGCCAGTGATGTTCCTGCTCCTGCTAATGTTAGAATAGAAAAGTGATTATATTTGACAAAAAAAAAAAAATTAAGTTAGTACAACAATAAAAAAGTATCATAGGCTGGGCACTTTGGCTTGTGCCAGTAATCCCAGCCAGCACTTTGGGAGGCCGAGATGAGAGGGTTACCTGAGGTCAGGAGTTCAAGACCAGCCTGGCCAAAATGGCAAAACCCTGTCTCTACTAAAAATACAAAAATTAGCCGGACATGGTGGTGAGCCCCTGTAATCCCAGCTACTTGGGAGGCTGAGGCATGAGAATCCCTTGAACCTGGGAGGCGGTGATTACAGTGAGCCGAGATTGCACCACTGTACCCCAGCCTGGGCAACAAGAGCAAAACTCTGTCTCAAACAAAAAAAAAGTGTGAAAAAAGTGGTTTGTTGTAGATCACCAAAAAATTATGAAACATTGTTATGCAATTCAATGCTAAGTTTTAAATCTCTGTAAAATGAATAGGTTAAAATTAACAACCTTACAATAAGGAAGAAGCAGAAAATTTCATAGAACCACAATAATAAAATGGTGTAAAAATTATAAAATTATATGTGTTCAAGTGCATAGAATGAGAGTACTTTTAAAGGTCTAATGTTTTGGGTCAGTTCTACAATCAGGGAGAAAAAAAGACAGCCCCACCTTTCCTTCTTCAGAAGAGAGTGGGGACAGAGGAGACTTGATGAGGGTCAAGTCTAGGAAAAACTTCACTTTTACTCATTGTATGTTGATTCTCTAGATACATTCCCACCTGTTCTTTGCCCTGATGATGGGACTTTTACCCAGATCTGACAACTGCTCTCTTCATCAAACCTAGTCTTCTGGTAAAAAAAAAAAAAAAAAAATATATATATATATATATAACATATGTATATTAATATGTGTATGTATTTATAATATATGTGTAATTTATAATTATATAAATATATAATACATATAAATACATATGTATAATACATATAAATAGATTATCTATGTATAATACATATAAATGTATACATTTTAATATACATGTATATTATATAAATATACATATACACACACACACACACACACATATCCACAAATACACCAACCACCCTCATATTTCTTCCCAGAATTCCAACCAGAGGCACAGCTTATCTGGAAATATCATCTTACCACAGTAGCACCGGATGTCCACTCAGAAATGATAAAAATTCATAACATTGACTATGCGCAAAGGAGTCAGCACTGATGTCAATATTTTCTCCAGAATAGAGGAAGTGGAGGGCACTATGGTAGGGCAATGAATTTGTGAATAATAGCATGAAACAGTCTCTTGGCTATTCCCCATCAAATATGACCACATCACCAGCACACAACGTCCTTCCCTCCTTATCTCTTCCATCTACACCTAGAAACTGCTCTCTTCCCTATCTAGCACCTGCTACCACTAGACTACTGTAGACCTAGTTGTTCTAGCTCTTCTCACCTTTACACAGCTGAAGCATTCCTCTTAGACGAGAAGCTCAACACACTTCCCTTTATTCTTTGGGAAACGTTTTTAGCTTAAGTCAAATTCTCACTCCCACGAATGAAAATAAAATTGACTCCTGAACCTCTGACTTTGTAACCCTCGACACCACTGATTTCTAGTCATTTCATCCCATTGATGTACTTGAACTCTGTTCCCTGAGAAGGGAGAGGGCAGACTCTTGACCCTAGAGCCAAACAAAATGTACTCATGTCCCTTACTCTGTATGACAATGGGACAGTTTTAAACTCTCAGAAGCACTGTTTCTTTCTTCCAAAATGAAATAATTAATCTCTCCCTCTCTGCCTTCTTAAGTTCACAGGACATGAAAAAATAATGGATTATAAAACAAACAAACAAAAATTCGATGCCTTCAAAAAAGATTTAATGTGTGAAAACATCATTGCTATGGATGTGGGTTACCAGAAAGATGGTTAGAAAGTGAGGTTGCAGAACCTGGCTCCTGGGTGTTTGAGACATACCAGGAGAGGGATCCTGTCTGGAGAGGCCTAAGACCTTCAAAGCCTATTTCCACCAGAGAAGTGCTCTGAGGTTCCAAGTTTTTTGGGAAAAATTACCAATACTTGGCAAAGGAGATTTTATGAATACCAAACTAATAGTGGTCTGAATTTCCTGTGTTTAGAAAAGCTCTATATTGTCAGGTAGGTGTACAATTTTGGACACAAAGATGTCACCTTTTCATACTCTTGTAAAGTATCTGACTGAGATGAATCAATTGTTTACACCAAGAAAAAAATATTATTCCAGAAATGCATATGTCTTTTTTGAAATCTAAATAGAACCACAAGGAAGGATCTGTTCTCTTCTATACCCACAAGAAAAATATAAATATATAGGAGTTGTCCAAATGAACAATTTGGGGTGCTTGGCAGACAAAGATGTAATTCTCTTATAGCAAATGAGATACCATTTTTTTTTTTTTTTTTTTTTTTTGAGACAAAGTCTCACTCTGTTACCCAAGCTGGAGTTCAGTGGTGTGAGCTTGGCTCACTGCAACCTCCACCTCCCGGGTTCCAACAATTCTCCTGCCTCAACCTCCTGAGTAGCTAGGATTACAGGTACACACCACGATGCCCGGCTAATTTTTGTATTTTTAGTAGAGAGGGGATTTCACTACGTTGGACAGGCTGGTTTTGAACTCCTGACCTCGTGATCCACCCGCCTCGGCCTCCCAAAGTGCTGGGATTACAGGTGTGAGCCACCGCGCCTGGCCAAGACACCTATTAAATACAAAATCAGAGCTAGATGGAGGTAATGAAATGGTGATGTCACAGGGGTCTGATACTGCAACACCTTATCCCTAATACCACTATTGATCCACACACTCTGTGACTCTCCACCACCCAAATTTTATACCATAGAATGCGATTTATTCTCAATAGTTTTAGAACACTCAAACCCTGAATTGTGACCAGAAATTTACAATAATATTATATCTAAATTCCCTGTCCTGGGAGATGTTTTATTCTGATTGAACCCCAGGCAATTCTAATGGCTACACATCTTTTCTCACAACACAAAAGAACAATCTCTGTTCTCCCACATATACCACTTTATGATGCCATCCACATTCTAGGAAGAAGAAAGAAAACATAAATTAATAAATAACAGCTTCTCCTCACACAAAAGGCTTCATCACATTTCCCCCAGTCCCTGAGGTGCTGAGAATGGAGATAGGCCCAGTGTGAAAGCCAAAAAAAATCAGCGTAAGACCCAGAGCAGTCATTCCAGTAGAGTCATGTGAGGCTGTCAAGTTCTCTAAAAAGTAGAAACAGCTTTCATCCTTGTGGAAGAGGCTTTTGGTATCTGCAGATGGGACATGCTTATAAGGAAAAGAATATATCTACAATTACTTTTCTCCAAACGTATATGACTCCTCATGAAGTGATTTAAAATTTTAAATAATTAGTGTTTCTTTGATTTATTCAACAAATTTGCAAAATTATTTGTCAGGTATTATGCCAGGATTCAAAGAATCAAAAATAAATAAAAAGTTGTCCTCAAGAAGTTTATATGGTTTTTGCTGAGAGTATAAGCAAGCAAGTGTACTAAACAAGTATGGGTGTTTGTTTCTGAAGCCCCTCTCTTCATTTTAGATATAAACTGTAACTGACCTCATTCCTTTCCTCAAGATCAACATATACATATCTGTACTTGATTTCCAACTCTCTATTTTTACTCAGTTTTCACTGAAATGCAATTTAATATATTCAGTAGCGAAGGAGCCACAAGGACCAGCAATTCAGAATGTCTATTATGTAACACCAACCACACTGTTTTCTTATACCAGATTATCTTTAAAATGTTACCAATATCTATTCAGAATACACCTTCTTCCACTAACCATTGCATATTCTCTTTGCTCTCAGCAAGCACCTCGAGTGATAACGATTTTTACCTGATGGAGTGACCCAAACTTTCATTTCTGAAGGGCTTGGCCATTTGTCATCTTGTCTGAGCTGAGTTGTTGTCTCTTTTTATTGACTGTAATCACAGGGCACAATAATACTAAGAGATACCCTAAGGGATCTCCAGACATACATTTTCTTAGCCTACATTGTGGAGTAGTTGTTCTAAGTATCCTTGATAGTCAGGATTACATCCTAGCAAGCACAGTAATTCCTGTCTTTGCCTGTTGGTTCAGAGGCATGAGCACCCAAAGTGGCTGGGCAGCTGTCTTAACTTCTAGTTCAATGAAATCATTGTCATGTCTGCTGGTGAAAGCATGCTTCCTTTTGGAACTAAAATCACTAAGCCAGCAGAGCATAATGCTGCAGAAGTAGAAGGCAAAATTTGCTAGTGGAGCACTAGGAATAGTAGCGAGTGGTATCTCACTCCTACTCACCCCTTGATTTATAGACCCATGAATCCTAGTTATGGGAAAAATAACACCATATGTTGGATACTGATTTAGAGGATATATGGCCTCCTAAAGAACTTTGCTCCAATCCTGGAAGATATTGCCACTTAACTGGTGCTTTTAATTTTTCTTGTAAGGGCCACTTTTCTATCAAGTTAATTGTTCAGGATGATGGGGAGCATAGCAAGTTCAGTAAGTTCCATAAACATGGGCCCTTTGCTACACTCTATTTCCTATGAAGTAAGTTCCTTGATTGGAATCAATGCTGTGTGAAATACTATGCTGGTAAATAAGGTATTCTATAAGTCTGAGGATGGTAATTCTTGGAGAAACGTTGTGTGTATGGAAGGCAAATCTGTATCCAGAGTAAATGTCTATTCCAGTGAGGAGAAAATGCTGACTTTTCCATGGTGGAAGCAATATGTAGTCAATGTGCAACTAGGTAGCTTTCCAATTCCTTCACCATCTGTTCAAACCATTGGCCATTGCCCATGATTCAGTATATAATCATACATCTGGCTATTTCTCTTTCTAAGCAATATGAACAATTTGTTGCACTACTTTTTAAAGTTCTGCCCATGGGGAGGGCTTTCCTTCACCATGGTACTTCAGGGATATCCCAGAAAAAAGCTTTAGTGCTATAGCTGTCTCCTCCAGGTGATGCCTTAATATCATACAGAACCATCTGTAAACTGGATCTGAGTTTTTTCTTTCTTCATCAGCTGATTGTAGATAACGTTCCATAAGGCCATATCTGCAGGTTGAGTGAGAGTAGATAGTGTAGCAGAAGTGAAAACCATGGACATCTGAGCCACTTCTTTGTGTGACCTGTGTTTTGTTTTAGGGCCTGCTCATGGCCAATCATGTAGATAACACTTCTGTTTTTTGTTGGAGTGCTGCTGCGCACATCCAAATTTGTTGTTTCATGGAACAGCCAGGTAGGGTCACATAGTAACTTCGTGGCCCATAGTTCAGTGTTCAGTCTCCCCCAAGGCTCAATAGAAAGCCAAAAGCTGTTTTTGAAAAAGATAGTAGGTATCTACAGAAGATAGCACCTATAGGGTCCTGCCAAATACTCCAAAATCTTCCTTATCTGCCACTGACATTTCAAGCACCATTGTATTGGCTTGATCATATGGTCCCAGTGGCAGAGCAGATTTGGCAACAGCCTGTATCCACTGCAGAGCATTATCTTATTCCAGCTTTCACTCAAATCTTACTCTTTTCAAGTAACTTAGTAAATGGATGGGAGTGACACCTCATTGCCTCCAGAATCCAAAGAGGCTCACTAGGTATTGTGTCTCTCTTTTGGTTATAGGCATGGCCAGATGCAACAATTTCCTTTTCACTTTAAAAGGGATATTTCCATACACCTCACACCACTGGATCCCTGGAAATTTCACTGAGAAGATCCTTGCAGGTTTTTAAAAACTGTATTTTAGGTTCAGGGGTACATGTGCAGATTTGTTATATAAGTAAACTGTGTGTTTTTGGGATTTGGTGTACAGACTGTTTCATCACCTGGGTGATAAGCATAGCACCCAGTAGGTAGTTTTTCAATTCTTACCCTCCTCCAAACCTCCACCCTCAAGTAGGCCCTGACGTCTGTTGTTCCCTTCTTTGTATCTACATCTACTCAATGTTTTGCTTCCTCTTATAAGTAAGAATATCCAGCATTCCATGGTATATAGGTACCACATTTCCTTTATCTAGTCTATCACTGATGACCATTTAGGTTGTTTCCATGTATTTGCTATTTTGAATGGTGCTGTGATGAATGTACATGTGCATGTGTCTTTATGGTAGAATGATTTATATTCCTTTGTGTATATACCCAATAATGGGATTGTTGGGTCTAATGGTAATTCTGCTTTGGGTGCTTTGAGAAATTGCCAAACTGCTTTTCACAGTGGCTGAACTAATTTACATGCCCACCAGTAGTGTGTAAGCATTCTCTTTTCTCTGCAACCTCACCAGCATCTATTATTTTTTGACTTTTTAATAATAGCCATTTAGACTGGTGGGAGATGGTATCTCATTGTGGTTTTGATTTTCATTTCTCTAATGAGGAGTGATGTTGAGCATTCTTTCACATGCTTGTTGGCCACATGTATGTCTTCTTTTGAGAAGTGTCTATTCACGTTCTGTGCCCACATTTTAATAGGGTTGTTTGTCTTCTGCTTGTAAATATATTGAAGTTACTTATAGAACCTATATATTAACTGTCAGGGGCATCATTTGCAAATATTTTCTCCCATTTTGTAGGTTGTCTAGTTGTTGTTGGTTTTTTTGTTTGTTTGTTTGTTTTTTGGCTGTACAGAGGCTCTTTAGTTTAATTAGATCCCATTTGTCAACATTTGTTTTTGCTGCAATTAGTTTTGGAGTCTTTGTCATGAAATCTTTGCCAGGGCCTATGTCCAGGATGGTATTACCTAGGTAATCTTCCAGAGTTTTTATAAGTTTTAGATTTTATATTTAATTCTTTAATCCATCTTGAGTTGAATTTTGTATATGATATAAGGAAGGGGTCCAGTTTCAGTCTTCTGCATATGGCAAGCTAGATCTCTCAGCCCCATTTATTGAATAGGGGATCCTTTCTCTATTTCTCGCTTTTGTCAACTTGGTTTAAGATCAAATGGTTGCAGGCTTGCAGCATTATTTCTGGGCTCTGTATTCTGTTCCACCAGTCTATATGTCTGCTTTTACACCAGTACCATGCTGTTTTGATTACTGTAACCTTGTAGTGTGGTTTGAAGTCCGGTAATGTGATGCTTCCAGCTTTGTTCTTTTTGCATTCTAATTCCTTGGCTATTTGGGTTCTTTTTTGATTTCATATGAATTTTAGAATAGTTTTTTTCTGGTCCTGTGAAGTTTGATAGGAGTAGCACTGAATTTGTAAAGTGCTTTGGGTAGTATGGCCATTTTAACAATGTTGATTCTTCCAATCCATGAGCATGGAATGTTTTTCCATTTGTTTGTGTTAATCTCCGATTTCTTTGAGCAGTGTTTTAAAATTCTCATTGTAGAGATCTTTCATCTCCCTGTGTAACTGTATTCCTAGGTATTTTCTTCTTTTTGTGGCTTGTGAATGGGATTGCATTCCCGATTTGGCTTTCAGCTTGGATGTTGTTGGTGTATAGGAATGATTTTTGTACATTGATTCTGTATCCCGAGACTCTCCTTAGTTTGTTTGTCAAATTAAAGAGCTTTGGGCTCTTTTTCCGGCTGGAACCATGGAGGATGCAGAAGAGAAGAAGAAGAAGGATCCTGCTGTGCCAGAAACCTTTAAGAAAAAGCGAAGGAATTTCGCAGAGCTGAAGATCAAGCGCCTGAAAAAGAAGTTTGCCCAAAAGATGCTTCGAAAGGCAAGGAGGAAGCTTATCTATGAAAAAGCGAAGCACTATCACAAGGAATATAGGCAGATGTACAGAACTGAAATTCGAATGGCGAGGATGGCAAGAAAAGCTGGCAACTTCTATGTACCTGCTGAACCCAAATTGGCGTTTGTCATCAGGATCAGAGGTATCAATGGCGTGAGCCCAAAGGTCCGAAAGGTATTGCAGCTTCTTCGCCTTCATCAAATCTTCAATGGAACCTTTGCGAAGCTCAACAAGGCTTCGATTAACATGCTGAGGATTGTAGAACCATATATTGCATGGGGGTACCCCAATCTGAAGTCAGTAAATGAGCTAATCTACAAGCATGGTTATGGCAAAATCAATAAGAAGTGAATTGCTTTGACAGATAACGCTTTGATTGCTCGATCTCTTGGTAAATATGGCATCATCTGCATGGAGGATCTGATTCATGAGATCTATACTGTTGGAAAACGCTTCAAAGAGGCAAATAACTTCCTGTGGCCCTTCAAATTATCTTCTCCACGAGGTGGAATGAAGAAAAAGACCACCCATTTTGTAGAAGGTGGAGATGCTGGCAACAGGGAGGACCAGATCAACAGTCTTATTAGAAGAATGAACTAAGGTGTCTACCATGATTATTTTTCGAGTCTCCTCAGCTTAATAAACAGTACCTGCTCTCAAAATGAAAAAAAAAAAGACCTTTGGACAGAGACTATGTGGTTTTCTAGATATGGAATCCTATCATCTGTGAAAAGGAATAAATCGATTGACTTCCTCTCTTCTATTTGGATGCCTTTTATTTCTTTCTCTTACCTTATTTATCTGGCTAAGACTTCCAGTACTATGTTGAACTTGAACAGGAATGGTGAGAGGCAGCATCTATGTCTTGTACCCATTTTCAGGAGAAATACTTCCACCTTTCGCCCATTCAGTATGATGTTGGCTGTGGGTTTGTCATGACTGGCTTTTATTATTTTAAAGTGTGTTCCTTTAATGCCTAGCTTGTTGAGGGCTTTTTACATGAAGGGATGTTGAATTTTATTAAGAGCCTTTTCTGCATCTATTGAGATTATTATGTGGATTTTGTCTTTGGTTTTGTGTGGTGAATCACATTTATTGATTTGCATGTATTGAACCAACCTCGCATCCAAGGGATAAAGCCTACTTGATCATGGTGGACTAGCTTTTGGAGGTGCTGCTGGATTCAGTTTGCAGTATTTTGTTGAGGATTTTTGCATTTATGTTCATCAGGGATATTGGCCTGAAGTTTGTGTGTGTGTGTGTGTGTGTGTGTGTCTGCCAGGTTCGAGTATCAGGATGATGTTTACCTCACAGAATGAGTAACAGAGGAGTGCTTCTTCAATTTTTCACATTGGTTGCAGTAGGAATGGTACCAGCTCTTCCTTATATGTCAGGTAGAATTCTGCTGTGCATCCATCTTGTCCTGGGATTTTTCTGGTTTATAGGCTTTTTATTATTAATTCAATGTCAGAACTCATTGTTGGTCTGCTCAGAGATTCAATTTCATCCTGGTCCAATCTTGGGGGGTTGTGTGTTTCAATGAGTTTATCCATTTCTTCTGAGTTTTCTAGCTTGTGTGCATAGAAGTGTTCATAGTAGTCCCTGAGTGTTTTTAAATTTTTCTGTGATGGTCCGTGGTAATATCCCCTTTGTCATTTCTGATTGTATTTATTCAGATTTTCTCTTTTTTTTTTCATTTATTATTCTAGCTAGTGGTTTATCTATCTTACTAATTATTTCAAAAACCCGACTCCTGGATTTGTTGATCTTTTGTACAGTTTTTCACATCTCAATTTCCTTTAGTTCAGCTCTGATTTTGGTTATTTCTTGTCTTCTGCTACCTTTGGGTTAGTTTGCTCTTGTTTCTCTAATTCCTCTAGTTGTGAGATTAGGCTATTAATTTGAGATCTTTCTAACTCTTTGATGTGGGCATCAAGTGCTATAAACTACCCTTTCAACAATACCTTTGCTGTGGCCCAGAGATTCCATTATAGTATATCACTGTTCTCATTAGTTTCAAAGAATTTCTTGATTTCTGCCTTAATTTCATCATTTACCCAAAAGTTACTCAGGAGCAGATTGTTTAATTTTTATGTAATTATATAGTTTTGAGTGAACTTCTTAGTATTGGTCTCTATTTTTATTGTGCTGTAGTCTTAGAGTACGGTTGGTATGATTTCATTTTTTTTTTAATTTGCTAAGGACTGTTTTATGTCTGATTATATGGTCAATTTTAGAGTATATGCCATGTGCAGATGAAAATGAAGTATTTTTTATTGTCTTTGGGAGGAGTGTGTTGTAGATGTCTCTTAGGTCCATTTGGTCACATGTTGAGTTCAGGTCCTGGATATCTTTGCTAGTTTTCTGTCTTGGCGATCCATCTAATATGTCAGTGAGATGTTGAAGTCTCCCACTATTACTGTATGGTTATCTAAGTTCTTTGTAGATCTCTAAGAATTTTCTTTATTAATCTGGGTGTCCCTGTGTTGGGTGGGTATATATTTAGGATAGTTAGGTCTTCTTGTTGTATTGAACTTTTTACTATTATGTAATGCCCTTGTCTTTTTTGGTATTTGTTGTTTAAAGTCTGTTTTGTCTGAAATTAGAATAGCAAACCCTGCTTTCTTCTAGGTTTTGTGGGTGTGTGTGTGCGTGTGTTGTTGTTGTTGGTGGTGGTGGTTTGTTTGTTTGCTTGCTTGGTAGATTTTTCTCTGTCCCTTTACTTTGAGCCTATAAGTATTGTTGTGTGTGAGATGGGTCTCTTAAAGACAGCATACCATTGGCTCTTGCTTCTTTATTCAACTTGTCACTTTGTGCCTTTTAATTGGACATTTAGCCCATTTACATTCAAGGTTAGCATTGCTATGTTTGGATTTGATCCTTTCAACATGTTGTTAGCTGCTTATTATGTTGACTTTGTTTGTGTAGTTGCTTTACAGTGTCATTGGTCTGTGTACTTAAGTATGTTTTTGTATTGGCTGGTAATAGTCTTTCCTTTCCATGTTTAGCACTCCCTTTAGGATCTCTTGTAAGACAGGTCTGGTGGTAATGAAATCACTTAGCATTTGCTTGTCTAAAAAACATCATATTTCTGCTTCACTTATGAAACTTAGTTTGACTGGATATGAAATTCTTGGTTGGAAATTCTTTTATTTATGAATGCTGAATATAGGCCCCTATTCTCTTTTGGCTTATAGGGTTTCCGCTGATTGGGTTAACTGTTACCCTGACTGGATTCCCTTTGTAAGTGAACCTTCTCTCTAGCTGCCTTTAACATTTTTTCTTTCATCTCAACCTTGGAAAATCTGATGACTATGTGTCTTGGAGATTGTCTTTAGTAGTATTCCACAGGAGTTCTCTGTATTTCGTCAATTTGAATGTCGACCTGTCTAATGAGGTTGGGGAAATTTTCATGAACAATACCTTGAAACATATTTTTTTCAACTTGCTTGCTTTCTCTCCCTATCTTTTGAGGATGCCAGAGTCAGATTTTTGTCTCTTTACATGATCCCATATTTTTCAGAGGTTTTTGTTCATTCTGTATTGTTTTTCTTCATTTTGTCTGACTGAGTTATTTCAGAGAGTAGGTCTTTGAGCTCTGAGCTTCTTTTCTCAGCTTGGTTTACTCTGCTGTTAATACTTGCAATTGTATTCTGAAATTCTTGAAGTGAGTTTTTCACCTTAATCTGCTCAGTTTGGTTCTTTCCTAAAATGACCATTTTATCTTTCCTCCTCTGTATCACTTTATTGCATTGCTTAGAATCCTTGGATTGGGTTTCATCTATCTCCTTAATGTCAATGATCTTCATTTCTGTCTACATCCTGAATTCTATTTCTGTGATTTCAGCCATTTCAAACTGGTTAAGAACCATTGCTAGAAATTAGTGTGGTCATTTGAAGGTAAGAAGATAGATACCTGCACAAGAACTCTGAGTTTCCAGAGTTCTTGTGCTAGTTCTTTCTCATCTTGCAGGGAGGATGTTCCTTCAGTCTTTGAAGTTGCTGTCCTGTTTTTATTGTTGTTATTGTTTTGTTTTGCTTTTATCTTCTTTGATGCCTTTGAAGATTTGATTATGGTATAAGTTAGGTGTGTTTGACTGGTTTGAATTCTAGTCCACTCCTGGGTCTTGGAGGAGTTCTCTCTGATTACTGTTTTCATCCCGATTTTTTTTTTTTTTTTTTGAGACAGAGTCTGGCTCCGTTGCCTAGGCTGGAGCTCAGTGGTGCGATCTTGGCTCACTGCAACCTCTGCTTCCTGGGTTCAAGCAATTCTCTGCCTCAGTCTCCCAAGTAGCTGGGATTACAGGTGTCCACCATCACGCCCGGCTAATTTTTGTATTTTTAGTATAGACAGGGTTTCACCATCTTGGCCAGCCTGGTCTTGAATCCTGACCTTGTGATCCACCTGCCTTGGCCTCCCAAAGTACTGGGATTATAGGCATGAGCCACTGCATGTGGTCTCTTCTGTTGGATGTTCTGTTCCATGGGGCTCCCTCATGTAGGTCCTATAGTTGGCAGAGAAGCTGCATCCTTGTTTTGTCAGTCCTAATCTGCTGTTCATGTGCTTCCCAGGGAAACATGGAAATGTGTCTGCCTGCAGAGTTCAGGCAGAAGTGGGACCACTGGGCTAGAAGTGATAGTGGGTGTGGCCCATCTGGCTATGAGAGGTGAAAGTGGGTGGAGTTGCCATCCCTGCCATCTGGGTGTTTCCAGGGCAGCAGGAGGAGGTTGTACTCCTCAGCAAATTCAGGCAGAAGTAGGACCCGTGGGCTAGAAGCTCTAGCAGGCATGTCTTGCCTGGCTACCAGTGGTGGGGGTGGGTGTGGTCACCTGCTCTGCCATCAGGGTGCTTCCTGCAATAATAGTAGGCTGTGCTCACTAACTGAGTTCCCACAGAAGCAAGACCACTAGGCCACAAGCTCTATCAGGTGTTGCTTGCCTGGCTGTCAGCAGCAGGCATGGATGGGGTTGCCCACCTGCTGTCAGGTGCTTCCTGGGACCACAAGGTACTCTCCCTGGCTGAGTTCACATGGATGCTGGACCACTGGGTTGGAAGCTCTATCAAGCATTGCCCACTTGGCTACCTGTAGCGTGGGGGTAGGGGTAGGGTCGAATGGGATCATGTTTTCCAGGACACCGGGAAGCTGTACCCTCCAGTTGAGTTTACACAGAAGTGCGGCTGCTGGCCCACGAAGTTTGTTTTTGTTTTTTTGTTGTTTTTTTTTTGAGACGGAGTCTAGCTCTGTCGCCCAGGCTGGAGTGCAGTGGCCGGATCTCAGCTCACTGCAAGCTCCGCCTCCCGAGTTTACGCCATTCTCCTGCCTCAGCCTCCCGAGTAGCTGGGACTACAGGCACCCGCCACCTCGCCCAGCTAGTTTTTTGTATTTTCTTTTTAGTAGAGATGGGGTTTCACCGTGTTAGCCAGAATGGTCTCGATCTCCTGACCTCGTGATCCGCCTGTCTCGGCCTCCCAAAGTGCTGGGATTACAGGCTTGAGCCACCGCGCCCGGCCTTCTTTTTCTTTTTTTATTTGAGACAGAGTCTGGCTCTGTCACCCAGGCTAGAGTGCAGTGGTGCAATCTCGGCTCGCTGCAAGCTCCGCCTCCCGAGTTCAAGCCATTCTCCTGCCTCGGCCTCCAGAGTAGCTGGGACTACAAGCACCTGCCACCAAGCCCGGCTAATTTTTTGTATTTTTCGTAGAGATGGAGTTTCACTGTGTTAGCCAGGATGGTCTCGATCTCCTGACCTTGTGATCCACCCACCTTGGACTCCCAAAGTGCTGGGATTGCAGGCTTGAGTCACCGCACCCGGCCCCTGTACAGAAACTTTCTAATTTAATATAGTCTCATATATATTTGTGTGTCTATGTGTGTATATATATATATATGTATATATTTTGGGGTTATGTTACCTGTGCTTTTAAAGTCTCAGCCATAAAAGCTTTGCCTAGTCCAATGTCCTTAAAAGTTTCCACTTATATTTTCTTCTAGTTGTTTTATAGTTTCAGGTCTTGTGTTAAGTCTTTAGTTCACTTTGGGTTTTTTTTTTTTTTGTATAGTGAGAGATATGGCTCTACTTTTATTCTTTTGCGTGTGGATATTCAATTTTCCTCATACCATTTATTAAAGAGAATGTCCTTTTCCCAATGTATGTTATTAATGACTTTGAGGAAAATCAGTTGGCTGTAAATATGTGGATTTATTTCTGAGTTCTATATTTTGCTCCATTGGTAAATGTATCTGATTTGATGCCAGTACCTTGCTGTTTTTGGTTACTCTAGCCTTCTATTATACTTTGAAATCAAGCAGTATAATGCCTCCATCTTTGTTCTTTTTGTTCAGTATTACTTTGGCTATTCAGGGAATTTTGTGGCTCCAAACAAATTTTAAGATTATTTTTTCTATTTATGCGGAAAATGTGATCAGTATTTTGATAAGAATTGCATTGAATTTGTAGATTGCTATGGGCAGTATGGTCATTTCAACAGTATTAATTGTTCCAATTCATGAGCATGTGATATCATTACATTTGTGTTTTCTTCAATTTATTTCATCAGTGTTTTGTAGTCTGCTTTGTAGAGCTCTTTCACCTCCTTGGTTAAATTTATTCCTAGGTATTTTATTTTATTTATATTTCTGTAGCTATTCTTAATGAATTTGCTTTATTTCTTTTTCAGCTAGTTCACTAATGGTGTATAAAATATTACTGATTTTTATACATTTATTTTGCATTCTGCAACCTTACTAAATTTATTTACCAGTGCTAAAAGGTTTGGATTGAAATTTTCATGATTTTCTGTACATGAGATCATGTCATCTGCAAAGAGGAACAATTTGGCTTCCTCTTTCCCAATCTGAATTCCTTTTAATTCTTTCTCTTGCCAATTGCTCTGGGTAGGAATTCCAGTACTATGTTGAATAAGAGTAGTAAGTGGACAATCTTGCCTTATTTTAGTTCATAGATAGAAGACTTTGAGTTTTTCTGTATTCAGTATAATGTTAGCTGTGAGTTTGTTATACACAGCCTTTATTGTGTTGAGGTATGGTTAATCTATTTCTAATTTGTTGAGAGTACTTTTTAAAATCATTAATTGATGTTAAATTTTATCAAGTGCTTTTTCAGCATCTAGTGAAATGATCATATGGTTTTTGTCTTTCATTAATTTGTGGTGATGTATCACATTTATTGATTTGCTTATGTTGAACCATCTTTGCATCCCTGAGGTAAATCCCAATTAATATTGTTGTCTTATCTTTTTGATGTATCATTTGATTTGGTTGGCTAGTATTTTGTTGAGAATGTTTACATCCATGTTCATCAGATATATTGGCCTACAGTTTCCTTTTGTTTTTTGTTTTGTCTTTATCTGATGTGGGTATCAGTGTAATTTTTGCCTTATAGAATGAATCAGGAATTTCCTTTTGTTTTGTTTTTTGTATTATTTAGAGATGAATTGATGTTAGTTTTTCTTTAAAGTTTGGTAGAATTCATCAGGAAGGCCATACAGTGCTGAGATATTCTTTGTAAAAAGACTTTTTATTATTGACTCAATCACATTACTTGTTATTGGCCTATTCAGGATTTGTGTTTCTTCCATGTTCAATCTTGATTTTTATATGTGTCCAGGAATTTAGTTGTATTCTTTAAATTTCCCAATTTGGTGGTTTATAGTTGCTCAAAGCAGTAACGATCTTTTGTATTTCTGTAGTATCAGCTATGATGTTTCTTTTTTCATTTCTATTTGTATGTACGTAGTCATCTCTTTTTTATTCTTTGTGTAGCTAGCCAAGATAAATCCCAATGGTTATTATTGCATTATCTTTTTGATGTATTGTTTGGTTTGGTTTGTTAGTATTTTTTGTTTAGTGCCATGTGAAATTGATCTTTTCAAGAACTTTTTGTACCATCAATCTTTTCTACTTTTTCTCTATATTTTGTTTAGTTATGGCCTGATTTTTATTCTTTTTTTCTCCTAATTTTGGGATTTTTTTTTTTACTTTTCTAATTCATTGAGGAACATCATTTATTAGTCTTTTCATATAAAATAATTATACGTTTCTGAGGTAAGCATTTATTGCTATAAATTTCTATCTAAGCGCTGCTTTTGGTGTATCCCTAGTTCTCTGGGTGTTGTGTTTCCATTCTCATTTGTTTCAAAAAGTGTTTTTATTTCTTCATTGACTCATTGGGGGTTCAGGAGCCATGTTGTTTAATTTTTATGTACTTGTATGCTTTCCAAAGTTCTGCGGTTATTGATTTCTCATCTTATTCCATTGTGACCTGAAAAGATAGTTGGTATTATTTCAATTTAAAAAAAATTATTGAGACTTCTTTTGTGGTCTAACATGTGGTCTGTCTTGGAGAATGTTTCATGTACTGATGAGAAAATGTGTATTCTCTGACTGATGGATGGAATGTTCTTTGAATATCTGTTAGTTCCGTTTTTTCTATAGTGCAGACTAAGTAGAAAGCTTCTGTATTAATTTTCTGTCTAGATAATTTATCTGATATTGAAGATGAGGTGTTGAAGTCCTCAACTACCACTATATTGGATTCTATCTCACTCTGCAGCTCTAATAATTGCTTTATATATCTGGTGTTGGTCATATATATATTTATAGTTGTTATATCCTCTTTTTGAATCAATTCCTTTGTCATTATATAATAAGCTTCTTTTTTATGTTTACTGATGTAAAGTCTTTTTTGCTTGATATAAGTACTCTTATATGCTTTTGGTTTCCATTTGCATAAAATGTTTCTTTCCATCCCTTCACTTTACATTTATTTGTGTCTTTATGGGTGAATTGAGTTTCTTGTAGGCGACATGTAGTTGGGATTGTTTTCTTTTTGGGTCCATTCAGTCAATCTATATCTTTTGTTGTTGTTTTTATTTTGTTTTTATTTCATAATCATAAACTTAACTCAACTTTGCAATCCAGCTAGGCATGGAAAGGAACAAGGAAAATATGGAATCCAAAGGGAACTGCAGGGAGAGCACAAAGATTCTAGGATACACAAGCAAATGGGGTGGAGGGGTGCATTCCTGAGCTACAGAAGGAATGGTCTGGTGGCTAAGATAAAACACAAGTCAAACTTATTAGAGTTGTCCACAGTCAGCAATGGTGATCTTCTTTCTGGTCTTGCCACTCCTGGACTCAGAGGGCTCTATGGCCTCCACAATATTCATGCCTTCTTTTGCCTTGCCAAAGACCACATGCTTGCCATCCAACCACTCAGTCTTGGCAGTACAAATGAAAAACTGGGAACCATTTGTGTTGGGTCCAGCATTTGTCATGGACAAGATGCCAGGACATGTATGCTTTCAGATGAAATTCTTATCATCAAATTTCTCCCTGTAGGTGGACTTGCTGCCAGTGCCATTATGGCCTGTGAAGTCACCACCCTGACACATAAATCCTGGAATAATTCTGTGAAAGCAGGAGCCCTTATAACCAAATCCTTTCTCTCCAGTGCTCAAAGCATGAAAGTTTTCTGCTGTCTTTGGAACTTTGTCTGCAAACAGCTCAAAGGAGACTCAGCCCAAGAGTTCACTGTCAACGGCGATGTTGAACAACACGGTGGGGTTGACCATGGCTGATTGTACAAGGCTCCTGGTGGCGGCGGCGTCTGTAAAAAAGGCAATCTATATCTATCAATTAAGGAATTTAAACCATTTATTCTTAAGTGCTTTTGATAGGTGAGGACTTACTCCTGCCATTTTTTAAATCGTTTTGTGATCAATTTGTATATTTTTTGTAATTTTCTTCCCTTTTTATTGTTAACTTTTATGACTTTGTGGTTTTTGCAGTGATAATTTTGTATTCTTTTTGTTTCCTGATTTGTGTCAGCACTACCAGTGAGTTTTACGCTTTCTTTTATGACAGTAGATATTGTTCTGCTTCCACATGTAGGACTCCTTAAGCAATTTTTTTTTTTTTTTTTTGAGGTGGAGTCTCATTCTGTCACCTATGCTGGAGTGCAGTGGCATGATCTCGGCTTACTGCAACCTCTGCCTCCTGGATTCAAGTAGTTCTTCTGTCTCAGCCCCCTAAGTAGCTGGGATTACAGGTGCACACCACCACATCTGGCTAATTTTTATATTTTTAGTCGAGATAGGATTTCACCACTTTGGCCAGGCTGGTCTCGAACTCTTGGCCTCAGGTGATCCACTAGCCTCAGCCTCCCAAAGTGCTAGGATTACAGACATGAGCCACCGGGCCCGGCCAAGCATTTCTTATAGTGCTGATTTAGTGTTAATAAATTCTCTCAGTTTTTGCTTATCCAGAAAAAATTTTATTTCTCCTTCATTTTTGAAGGATAGATTTGCTGGGTATAGCACATTTTTTGTTATTGTTATAGTTTTTTAGTCCATTGAATATATATATATAGTGTGTGTGTGTGTGTGTGTGTGTGTGTGTGTGTTTGGTACAATGAATATATCATCCCATTCTTGCCTGCCCTGTAAGGTTTCTACAGAGAAATCTGTTGTCATTCTGATGAGGATTCCCTTATATGAGACTAGAAACTTTTCTCTTGGTGTTTTTAGAATTCCCTCTTTCACTTTTGATAGTTTGAATCTAATGTGCCTTGAAGAAGACTTTTTGGGTTGAACATATGTATTAGTCCTTGGGCTTCCTGTATCTGGATGTCTATATCTGTTGCAAGACTTGGGAATTTTTCAGCAATTACTTCATTAAATAGATTTTCCTCGCTTTCTCTCATCTATCCTCCTTCTGGAATTTCCAAAATGGCAAACTGTTTTGTTTGTTTGTTTGTTTGTTTTTGTTTGTTTGTTTTTTGAGATGGAGTCTTACTCTGTTGCCCAGGCTGGAGTGCAGTGGAGTGATCTTGACTCACTGCAACCTCTGCCTCCGGGGTTCAAGTGATTCTCCAGCTTCAGCCTCCTGAGTAGCTGGGATTACAGGTGTTCACCACCACGCCCAACTAATTTTTGTATTTTTAGTAGAGACGGGGTGTTACCATGTTGGTCAGGCTGGCCTCGAACTCCTGACATTTTGATCCACCTGCCTTGGCCTCCCAAAGTGCTGGGATTACAGGTGTGAGCCACCACACCCGGCTGAAACTGTTTTATTTAGTACAGTTCCACATGTCCTGTAGCCTTTCTTTATTTTTAGTATTGTTTTGTGTTTTTGTTATCTAAGTAAATTACTTTAAAAGACCTGTGTCAATTCAGAAATTATTTCTTCTGCTTGATTTAGTCTATTGTTAATGCTCTAGGTTGTATATTTTTTTAATCTCATTCCTTGAGTTCTTCAGTTCCAGGATTTCTGTTTGGCTCTTTTTATGGTGTCTATCTCTTTGTCGAATTTCTCATTCAGATCATGAATTGTTTTTCTTATTTCTTTTTATTGCTTACCTGTATTGTCTTGCATCTCACTGAGTTTCCGTAAAATCATTATTTTGAATAATTTTTCAGGCATTTCATATATATTTTTCCCTTGAAACCTTTTATTGAAGAATTGCGTTCCTTTGGAAGTGTCATGTTTTCTTACTTTTTTTGTTTATTTTGTTCTTACATTGATATCTACACATTTGGTTAGCAGTCAATTAATTTTCATAGAAAAATACTTTTTCCTTTAGATAACTCTATAGTTTTGATTGAGTAGGGTGCTTAGGCTTTGACTGGGTAGGCACAGTGGTATAATGTTCATATAATTTATTTGGCTGTATTCAACATCAGTAGAGTCTGGACATTTCTCAACTGCGTAGGCTGTGGTTGTTAGTGGAGGCTGTGGTAAGGCATTGCTGGAGATGTCAGGCAGGATGTTCCTTGTGACCCTGGGTAGCACGTGTGAGTACCAGTCGTGGTGCCAGGGCCCAGGCATGCTAGTCTTCAAACCCCTGGGCAGCATACGTGGGAGCTGGTGGTGACAGATGGGGGTGAGTGTGGGTTCATACCAATGACTGTTGACTATTTCTAGTTTCAAACACTATGCGGCACAGGAAAAATGTGCTTAAAGCATTGTGTTGTGTTGTGGATAGATTAACCACATGCATTGAAGTAAGTATCCAGATAAATTTCAGGAACAAAATGGAGATGTGAAAAATTGTAGGTTAAATTTGTCAAAAAGGATTACCTAAATGTTAATAATACCACAAAAATAGCAGAATTTCATTATGTACCACAGCATTTATGTTGACTGCAATCTAAGAAATGGCCTTTTTCTGGCTGGGCGCAGTAGCTCATATGTGTAATCCCAGCATTTTGGAAGGCTGAGGCTGGTGGATCACCTGAGGTCAGGAGTTCAAGATCAGCCAAGCTAACATGGTGAAACCTGATCTCAACTAAAAATACAAAAAATTATCTGAGCATGTTGGCGGGCACCTGCAATCCAGGTACTTCGGTAGGCTGAGGCAGGAGAATCACTTGAACCTGGGAGGTAGAGGTTGCAGTGGGCCGAGATTGCACTATTGCATTCCAGCTTGGGTGACAAGAGTGAAACTCCGGCTAAAAAAAAAAAAGAAAATTTTTTTTTTTTTTTTTTTTTTGCCTTTAGGAAACTTACCATTGGTTGTAGAGCTGGGTAGGAACAATATTCAATGATAGTAGTATGTGATAAATAAAGAAAAAGACTTCCTGCCTCCCAGAATAATATTTATCTAAAATTTAAATAATCATCATTTAATTTGAGAAACATGATGAATTTATTATTTGTTAGAGCAAACTTCACTCAACCAAGAAACTGAAATTGTTAAAAAAAAAAAAGAACGAAGCTGAAATTGTTATATGAATCATTATACCAATATGATTTTAAGTTCCTCCAAATAGAAATAAGTAGGCAAAAAGGATTTTATGAGCCAGGATTAGTTTATTAGTCTGTGGGTAATGAAAGATGCCAATATATGTACTCTTTCAGTAAGAAACATTCATTTCTTGGTCATTCTACATGAATAGCATTTGTTAAGGTGTGAAGATTGCCATGCTCCTCAGCGTCAGTAAGGGACCCATGTTACGGAGGCTTCATCAGTTTTTAGTGGTGTCATCTGGCAGATGCAGTCAAAAAAAGAATAAGATAGATAACAGGGCACAAAAGTATGTGCAGGACATATAAAATCATTCAGTGCTACATTTTAATTAATTGTGTAAAAATGAACAAACTTCCATTGGTCTATATATCTACAGAACAGAGGCCTCAGAAGTAGTGTCACACATCTACAACCATCTGATATTTGACAAACCTGACAAAAGCAATGGGGAAAGGATTCTCTGTTTAGTACATGGTGTTGGGAAAACTGGCTAGCCATATGCAGAAAACTGAAACTGGACCCCTTCTTTATACCTTATACAAAATTTAACTCAAGATGAATTAAAGACTTAAACAGAAGACCTAAAACCATTAAAATCCTAGAAGAAAATCTAATACCATTCAGGACATAAGCATGAACAAAGATTTCATGACTAAAACACCAAAAGCAATGGCAACAAAAGCCATAACTGACAAATGGGATCTAATTAAACAAAAGAGTTTCTGCACAGCAAAAGAAACTAACATCAGAGTGAACAGGCAACCTACAGAATGAGAGAACATTTTTGCAATCTATCCATCTGACAAAGGACTAATATCCAGAACCTACAAGAAACTTAAACAAATTTACAAGAAAAAAACAACCCCATCAAACAGTGAGTGAAGGATATGGACACTTTTTTTTTTTGAGACAGAGTTTTGTTCTTGTTGCCCAGGTTGGAGTGCAGTGGTGCGATCTTGGCTCACTGCAACCTCCACCTCCTGGGTTCAAGCAATTCTCCTGTCTCAGCCTCCCAAGTGGCTGGGATTACAGGCATGCGCCATCATGCCTGGCTAGTTTTGTATTTTTAGTAGAGATGGAGTTTGTCCATGTTGGTTAGGCTGGTTTCGAACTCCCAACCTCAGGTGATCCACCCACCTCGGCCTCCCAAAGTACTGGGATATAGGCATGAGCTACCACGCCCGGCCATGAACAGACACTTCTTAAAAGAAGATATTTATGCGGCCAACAAATACTTGAAAAAAAAACTCATCATCACTGGTCATTGGAGAAATGCAAATCAAAACCACAATGATATCTCACTCCAGTTAGAATGGCGATCATTAAAAAGTCAGGAAACAACAGATGCTGGAGATAATGTGGAGAAATAGGAACACTTTTACACTGTTGGTGGGAGTGTAAATTGGTTTGGCCATTGTGGAAGATAGTGTGGCGATTCCTCAAGGATCTAGAACTAGAAATACCATTTGGCCCAGCAATCCCATTACTGGGCATATACTCAAAGGATTATAAATCATTCTATAAAGACACATGAACATGTATGTTTATTGCAGCATTATTCACAATAGCAAAGACTTGGAACCAACCCAAATGTCCATCAATGATAGACTGGATAAAGAAAATGTGGCACATATACATCATGGAATACTACGCAGCTACGAAAAAGGATGAGTTCATGTCTTTTGCAGGGACATGGATAAAGCTGGAAACCATCATTCTCAGCAAACTAACACAGACAGGAACAAAAAACCAAACACTGCATGTTCTCACTCATAAGTGGGAGCTGAACAATGAGAACACATGGACACAGGGAGGGGAACATCACACACCAGGGCCTTCAGGGGTTGAGGGACTAGGGAAGGGATAGCATTAGGAGAGATATCTAATGTAGATGACAGGTTAATGGGTGCAGCAAACCACCATGGCACGTGTATACCTATGTAACAAACCTGCACGTTCTGCACATGTATCCCAGAACTTAAAGTGTGTGTGTATGTGTGTGTGTGTATATATATATGCACATACTTTTCTTCAAATAAGTAAGGAAAGGTGGAAAAATTATGGAGACTTGAGTATAACTTAGCAAAAGAGAGTTGAACAGCACAATCTTTTAACTTCTGTGTTCTCACCTGCCTCCTAATTGCTGGGTAACATGATACCAACAATTTTATCTCTATTAAGTAAAATTGGTTTTACCTCTATTAGGCTCCGGGATTCTTCACCTGAACAGTCTAGATTAGGAGCAAAATGTGGTAATTAATTGATGAACTCTTAAGATTCAATGACATATTGAGAAAATTTTTCAGTAGGCTCATACTAAAAATCCATTTATTTATTTATTTGAGACGGAGTCTCACTCTGTTGCCCAGGCTGTGGTGTCTCACACTGTTGCCCAGTGCAGTGGTGTGATCTTGGCTCACTGCAATCTCTGCCTCCCAGGTTCAAGTGACTCTGCTGCCTCAGCCTCCGGAATAGCTGGGACTACAGGCCTGCGCCACCATGCCCAGCAAATTTTTGTGTTTTTAGTAGAGATAGGGTTTCACCATGTTGGCCAGGCTGGTCTCTAACTCCTGACCTCAAGTGATCTGACTGCCTCAGCCTCCCAAAGTGCTGGGATTACAGGCCTGAGCTACCACGCCTGGCAAAATCCTTTTATTTATAAAAATAATTTTTATTTTTTCCATTCAGAATGACAGCTGCTAATCATACAAGAGGGGTGCAGGGAAGTGCTGAAAAGAGAAAGGCATGGTCCCTGACAAAGCCTCCACCCCTGGGGCCTGGGCCCACAGACCTAGGTGAGGACAGGAATTTCTGTTTTTGTGTCCACATGTTGCATTTTCCAAGACCACCCTGGCCTGTCGCGCCCCCATCCTGTGCCTGTAGCGGGAAGAAACACAAGCAACTGGGCGTCAACAGTAGCATATTGCTAGAAGAACACACCAACAGGCACCAGCACATGGTGGAAGGCCAGTGACCAGCAGAAGGATGCAGAGATTGGTCAGGGCTGTCAGAGGAGAGCCTGGCTGCTGGGCGGCCCAACTTCAGGGGAAATCCACCTTCCTATTCCATCTCCCTTCTGGCCTCTTCATCCACCTCGCTGAGAGCTACTACCACTCAATAAAAAACCTTGCACTCGTTCTCCAAGCCCATATGTGATCCAATTTTTCTGATACATTAAGGCAAGAACTTGGGATACAGAAAGCCCTCTGTCCTTGCAATAAGGCAGAGGGTCTGAGCAGATAAACACAAGCCACCTGCGGACAGCAAAAAGGAAAACTCCTCCAACACTGTTATATTTTTCTAAGTGTCTATTACCCTGAATATTCTGACTGCTTTTGCCACTTTCTAGTGCCTTCAGGTTTACTTGATTTTCACATTTTGTCCAAGGTTTCTAATGTTGATCTATGGGTGAGGACATGCAGTTTGGTTAGAAAGAGGACAGTGTGTGCATGTGCCTTTATGGTAGCGTGATTTATAATCCTTTGGGCACATACCCAGTAATGGGATTGCTGGGTCAAATGTGGCACATATACACCATGGAATACTATGCAGCCATAAAAAAGGATGAGTTCATGTCCTTTGCAGGGACATGGATGAAGCTGGAAACCGTCATTCTCAGCAAACTATCACAAGGACAGAAAACCAAACACCGCATATTCTCACTTATAGGTGGGAACTGAACAAAAGAACACTTGGACACAGGGCGGGGAACATCACACACTGAGGTCTGTGGTGGGGTGGGGGGCTGGAGGAGGGATAGCATTAGGAGAAATACCTAATGTAAATGACGAGTTAATGGGTGCAGCAAACCAACAGGGCACATGTATACATATGTAACAAACCTGCACATTGTGCACATGTACCCTAGAACTTAAAGTATATAAAAAAAAAAAGAGTACAGTGTAACACATCAACGGGGACCCACAGGAGCTGTAAACACTCACCCCTAGAGGCTGCTGTGGGGTTGGAGCCCCACAACCTGCCCATCTATATTCTCCCCTAGAGGTTTGAGCAGCGGGGCACTGAAGCGAGCCACTCCCCATCACATGCCCTGTGAGGGGGACAAGGGAACTTTTCTCATTTCACTAATAACTCATTTTGTCAGCCCAAATTTGCAGAGCTTTATAACTGAGTGTTTTCCCCATCAGATTGCATTTCAAGATGCTAGGTGCCAAGTTGTTCCGAATCATTATTCTACATGATTAGAGCTTAGGTATAAGATAACTTTAACTAATAATTATAGAATTGTGTGGAAATTCTAAGTACTCAGGTAGAGTACTGTATATTCTAAGCTGTAGAATGTATAACTGTAATTCATATTCTTTTAATTCAAATATTCTTGCTGTAGTAAACTGCACTAAGAATAAAACTGTAGTGACTGAGTGCCTAGCTGGTACAGACCCCAGAACATACTGAAACATTACCATGCCCAGGGTTTATTGTTTTGTAAGCTCCTGTTCTGGATTCTGTATAATCCTCTGAAGCTTTTTTTTTTTCCCCCAGGTAGTTAATTTGATTGAAATTAAATTCTTAATTTTTCCCTGCTACATAGAGCAGCTGAAATCTTTTTATAGTTCCTATAGCCTATTCTGGGCTCCTTCACATCTGTCTCAAACATGTGTACTTTAGAGACTTGATCAGAGTTTATACATATAATTTGGTATTTATTCCTCTACATCTCTTCTTTACAGGTACTTTACCATCATTTTCTAGTTGCTACGGCAGGCACAAATCATTCTCGCTTTTCTTTTTTTTTTGAAACGGAGTCTCGCTCTGTCGCCAAGGTAGAAGTGCAGCGGCACGATCTCAGCTCACTGCAACCCCCGGCTTCTGGGTTCAAGCGATTCTCCTGTCTCAGCCTCCTGACTAGCTGGGACTATAAGAGCCCACCACCATGCCCAGTTAATTTCTGTGTTTTTATTAGAGACAGGGTTTCACCATATTGGCCTGGCTGGTCTTGAAATCCTGACCTTGTGATCTGCCCACCTCAGCCTCCCAAAGTGCTGGGATTAGAAGCATGAGCCACTGCGTCTGGCTCATTTTTGTTTTTCGAAACAAGTATGTATATTGTTAACTGAGTTTTTAGTATTCTACCCAGTAACAACTGAGGTCTGCCTTCCCGTGAAGAGCCATAGAAACAGGAAACTCCCCCAATACTGTTGCCTTTTTCTAAATGTCTATTACCCTGAATATTCTGATTGCTTGTCACTTTCAAGTGCCTTCAGGTTTACTTGATTTTTACATTTTGTTCAAGGTTTCTAACATTGGATCTGTGGGTGAGGGCATGCAGTTTTATTAGAATATATACCTTCATTAACGGAAATAGAACTTCAGTTTTGCTCACTCTAGACAATCTTTAACTGTATGTTAAATTGCTCGATTTTAGGCTTTCTTTCGCTACCAAACTGCCGGAGTTTTTTTTCAGTTGTGGTTGTAACATTTTGCACTGCCACATAATTCAGAAAGAAAATAATGGTGATGTTGGAGTCTGGTGGTTAATACAAATATATTATTAAGATTAGATATATGTTTAGGCATATTATGAGATGTAATTTATGTATCTTATTGATACTGAAGAGGATCAAGGAGCTCAGAACATAATGGTTACCTTGTGACAAGTATAGCATCAAGTAGGAGGATTGGTTGCAATGTCCAAAGAAAAAAATCAAAGAGATCTCTTTTCCAGAGAGCTCTCCTCTGCCCAATGCTTATTCCATCCCATCCTTCCAACACATCCTATAAACATTATTTTACTTTTCTCTCTCTTTAATCTTAGAACTGGCTCTTCAACAGGACACCTTCTCTTTAGCCCCTAAGTGTTGCGGGAAGTCAGGGACCCTGAACGGAGGGACCGGCTGAAGCCATGGCAGAAGAACACAAATTGTGAAGATTTCATGGACATTCATTAGTTCCCCAAATTAATACTTTTACAATTTCTTATGCCTGTCTTTATGGCAATCTCTAAACATAAATTGTGAAGATTTCATGGACACTTATCACTTCCTCAATCAATACCCTTGTGATTTCCTATGCCTGTCTTTACTTTAATCTCTTAATCCCGTCATCTTCTTCGGAAGCTGAGGAGGATGAATGTCGCCTCAGGACCCTGTGATGATTGTGTCAACTGCACAAATTGTTTGTAGAGCATGTGCGTTTGAACAATATGAAATCTGGGCATCTTGAGAAAAGAACAAGATAACAGCGATGTTCAGGGAACAAGGGAGGTAACTTTGAACTGGCCGCCAGTGAGCCAGACAGAACAGAGCCATATTTCTCCTTTTTCAAAAGCAAATAGGAGAAATATCGCTGAATTCTTTTTCTCAGCAAGGAACATCCCTGAGAGAGAGAATGCGCCCATAAGGTAGGCCTATGAACAGCCCCCTCAAAGCGTGCTGTCTTTTATGGTCGAAGCCATGAAATAAGACTCGGTCTCCTGTAGTATTTCCAGACTTATTAGGATGAGGAAATTCCCGCCTAATAAATTTTGGTCAGACAGGTTGTCTGCTCTCAAACCCTGTTTCCTGATAAGATGTTATCAACGACAATGCGTGCCCAAAACTTCATTAGCAATTTTAACTTCGCCTCATCTGGTGGTCCTGTGATCTCACCCTGCCTCCACTTGCTTTGTGATATTGTATTACCTTGTGAAGTATGTGATCTCTGTGACCCACACTCTATTCGTGCACTCCCTCCCCTTTTGTAAATCGCTAATAAAAACTTGCTGGTTTTACCACTCGGAGAACATCATGGATCCTGCCGACATGTGATGTCTCCCCCAGACACCCAGCTTTAAATTTCTCTCTCTTGTGCTCTTTCCCTTTATTTCTCAAACCAGACGAGACACTTGGGACATAGAAAAGAACCCACGTTAAACATCGGAAGCAGTTTCTCCTTGATACCTCTGCCCAACCCTTATTCCATTCCATCCCTCCAACACATCCTATAAACATTATTTTACTTTTCTCTCTCTTTTAATCTTAGAGCTGGCTCTTCATCAGGACACCTTCTCTTTAGCCCCTAAGAACTCTCATTCTTTCTGCTTCTTCGTATTTGTCCTCCCACTGGTTTCTGCTTGAGGCCTGCTCCCATTCTTTACTCAGTGTCCTGCAGAACAGTCTTCAAGCAATCCCTGTTTTTTTACAAACTCTTCTTTTCTTTCGCTTCTCCCCAAATTGTACCAAAATTCCAACCAGATATGCCTAATTAATGGCCCAGCATAGATCTGAGGTCTTAGAATAGAAGACAACATAGTTGTTACTCAGAGGTTCAGAAGTGATGGGGAAGGAACATCCTAGAACTGATACATAGGCAGAGAGAAAATCCACAGTTGATGTCCATTAGCCTTTTTGAGCACAGGTTGCCTTCTCCAGTCTTTTACTGAGAAGACGGAGTATAGCTCAGAGCAATTCATAAGCTTCACATTCTTTTCAGCTGAGAGATTCATTACTAGGGCCAGGAACATCTGTTTAAAAAAAAATCCTTCAGTGTGCAGATCTTTTCTGTTGTATATACAAATTCAGGTCTTTATTGTTGTGTAACTGGGTACTTCATCCTGAGCTGTGGGACTTGGCTTTTCAGGAAATGAAAAGGCATTAATGTCCCTGGAGAGTCACTTGTCAACAATTCAAGTTAGTTCAGACTGTTCCCAGTGAGTGAAAGCCTCAATCTTCATAGCATTGGGTGGCAGGAAGGCAGAGGTCAAAAGGAAAATTTACAGCATCAACCTCCTCAGTTTCCCTGGATGGTGCTGAGGTAGAGGTGTGTGCACACACATACACAGTTACTGAAAATATTCACCTTGGAATCCCTTCTCTGACTAAAGTTACCATAAAGATAGAGACCTTAAAATTTCTGTGACCAAGCAGGGACAAGAGCAGAGACTATTTGATGAGGCAGCCCATTAAAACAAAACAAAACACTTCAGCTCAAAACTTGGGAAACAGTTGGAAATAAAAATGCCAATAGACATAGGCATCCTACCATGCCCTTCATAAACATCTGCTGCAAAAATAATTCTCCTCACTGAACAAGGAGAACAAGTATTTTCTTGTCATTTATGAAAATTACCATGCCCTTTTACCCTAATGAAAAGAGTGAGGCTAACCTGGGCTCACAATTCACTTATTGATACCATTGTTGAGACATGCCACATGCACTTCTGACTTTATCTGCATCACTGTGCAAAATACATTTTTACAACTTGGCAAACAGGAAAAATTTACAATGAAATTAGAGTACTCAAAAATACTTAATTTAAGACTAGGCAGCTATGAAGCTAAAAACAAATTTTTTTTTCCCACTTATTGTCTGGACGAACGGAGGCAAGATGGCACAGTTTCAGGTTCTTCACTGTCAACTTTCCCGCACCCGGGAAAGACACGGATCGACTGCGCAGGCACAACCCGACCTCCGACAGAGAAGAACCGGAACCCGCCTAGCCACGCCTACTGACCCGCCCCCGACCCGCCTATGTCCCGCCCACTGCCCTCCCACTCCCGGGCCCAGGACATAAAAGACGCTCCGGCGGACGCGCGGTGCGAACTTCCTCGGCCCCTCCTCCTACGCGGGACTCAGGAACCTCGTCCGAGAACACAGGAGGGAACTTCCTCGGCCCCTCCTCATACGCGGGACCCAGGAACCTCATCCGAGAATGCCGGAGCGATTTCGTGGGCCTCCACCGCCGGAGGCCGGTGAACCTCGCCCCTCCCTCACATTGGTTTGTAAATAAAGTTTTTTTTTTTGCCTTGCCTACTTGCCTTTTCTCTGGCATTTGCTCTGGGGATCGCATTAAAGCAAATCACTTATAAACACTTATTTTAAAACTTTCTACAAGAAAAATCTGTGATTTTTAATTTAATTATTTCTTAAAACAAAGTCAGAAAGATAAATTTGAAAATAAACTTACATATTGTTAAAAATTATTGATTTCAGTCACAGTGAAAGGGAACCAAAAATTAATAGACACCATAATGAGGCTGGGCATGGTGGTTCACACCTGTAATCCTAGCACTCTGGGAGGTAAAGTGGGCAGACCACTTAAGCCCAGGGGTTCGGGACCAGCCTGGGCAACAATGAAACCCTGTCTCTACTGAACATACAAAAAATTACCAGGGTGTGGTGGTGTGTGCCTGTAGTCCCAGCTACTTGGGAGGCTGAGGTGGGAGGATGAACCCTGACGGTGGAGGTTGCAGTGAGCCGAGATCATGCCATTGCACTCCAGCTTGGGTGACAGAGACAAACCCTGTCTCCAAACAAACAAACAAAACCCAATACCATAATGGATTACCACTATGTGCTAGAAATGAGTGAAGGTATTTAAAAAACTTTAATTTTCTAAAAACTACATCAGCTAATTTTATTATAATTATTTTTTACAATTAATAAACTGATTCCCACATAATTCAGTTTGTTTGATAAAGACTAATATGTAGCAACACTAGAATTACAATAAAATACTAAATATATGTGTGTATTATATACAGAAGGCAGAACTGAAGTCATTTTGACAGTGGTATCTGAGATCTACAAAATGAGAATTTAGTAAACCCAATCCTAGTTTCCCTGAAGGCACAACCTGTGCCATGAGACATTAACAGAGTTTATGTTTTTCAGTAATTTGTAGAACAAATACTTATTAGATCAAGACACTGAGATAGATGCTTTATATTTCAGGAATTTATTTTTTCACAATGATCCAAAGTATTAGATGAAGGTTTTTTGTTTTATTTTACTTTTAATTGACAAATAATAAATGTACATATTTATGTGGTATAGTGTGATGTTTTGAAACATGTATATATTGTGTAATAATCAAACCAGGGTAATTAGCATATCCATCACCTCAAATATGTGTCATTTCTTTGTGTTGAGAACTTTCAAAATCCTCTCTTCTAGCTACTTCAAAATATATGCAAAATGTTATTGTTAACTCTAGTCACCCTACTATGAAATAAAACATTAGGACTTATTTAATGTGAAGTTTTTAATACAAAAATTATTTTAAGAAAATAAGCACAGGCTGGGTGCGGTAGCTCATGCCTGTAATCCCAGCACTTTGGGAGGCCGAGGCGGGTGAATCATCTGAGGTCAGGAGTTCTAGACGAGCCTAACCAACACAACATGGGGAAACCCTGTCTCTAGTAAAAATACAAATTTAGCCAGGGGTGGTGGTGGGCGCCTGTAATCCCAGCAACTTGGGAGGCTGAGGTAGGAGAATTGCTTGAATCTGGGAGGTGGAGGTTGCAGTGAGCCGAGATCGCACCATTTCACTCCAGCCTGAGGAACGAGAGCAAAACTCCATCTCAAAAAAAAAAAAAGAAAGAAAGAAAAGAAAAGAAGCACAGCCATTTAAGTATGCTATTCACAGTTACACTGCTAGTATATGGAGAGACAGGAGTTGAACTCAGATCCTCTAGATACAAAACCTCTACACTTAGAGTATACCATTTATGATATTTTCTCTTTAACTCTTTCACAAATGAGGCATCAAGGGTAAACTGACACAGGACTAAGGACTCATTCATTGGTGAACAACTATCACACGATGATATAGAAAGGCTGTTGAAAAGCTTTTTCTCATCTTCTTAGTCAGTGTCAGAGGCAACTGGATGATAAATATTTGGCAGAAGTAATACCTAAATAGTGGTCTCATTTTATGAGGTATAGGTCAATTTTCCTTGGGAGTATGGAAAATGATGAAAGAAATTGCTATCAAATGTCAATAAAATATTGGGGAGAATATGGCACAAGATAATTACAACATTTTACTGATGAGTGCAGGACATTCAAATAGAAAGAAGGGAGACAGCAAGGAAAAGACGGTTAAAATGATGCAACTGAGTTCAGGTGTATGAGATGCACATGGACAAGAGGTGCTGTACAGAAGGGTCTGAGTGTGTAAGAAGGTTCAAGAGCTTGGTGAGCACAGAGTCATGGGGACTGTACATTTTCTAGGATTTAAATATGGAAATACAGGCTTAGAAAAAGAACACTGAGAAAACTTATAGATGAGAAATCCATGGTTTGTGATATTGAAGAATGAGACAGTGCAAGCCTCATAGTCTACGAAAACTCCAACACGATCAGGACAAATAATCACAGAGAGGGGCACAATGAAAGGAGCAAAAGGAGTATGTGAGGAACCATCCTGGAAAACACTATATTTAACTCCTTCCTGTAACCCTATAACCCAGTAGCCATATTTAGGTTGATAATTTTCATTTTGTTCAATATTATACATTGCATCGGGTTGGAAGCCAGCACATACCCCCAGGATCCAAGCACTTTTCTTGGACACATCTACCTCCCAGTAATGTTTCCCTGATGTGATACTTTGAGAGCCCAGGACGCCAGTACAATAAATGAAATTCTTGAGTGACGGAAAAAATGTCCCTTGTGCCCGATACATTATCTGTGGGTTTGGAGAGCTCACTTGTCTCTTATCTTCAGCAATGACAGCATGTGAAATGTTGTTTGGAGCCAGTGTCACATCAACTGTAGAAAAATTAACAGGTCAGTTAAGGGGTATAATGTAACTTTATTTGTGATATGAGAGAAATCTTGATAAAGACTTGAGAGAAAATGAGGAAACTTGTTCAGAAGTTATAAGGAGGGGTAAGTTATGTGTGTATTGGAAGGAGAATCATAAATCTTAAAACACGAGTCCTAACAGAGAACATAAAATTCTAAAAGATAAAGATAATAATAATGATAAGCCACAGGGTGGCTGATGATAATGTGATTTCTCCTTACCCCAGTAGCGTTGGACATCTGTTAGCTCTGAAATTATAAAAACACGTAATATTGAATACAAGCAAAGGAGTTAGCACTGAAATTCACTTTGTCTCCAGATTTGGAAAAGTATGCCCTATATTATTAGGGCAGTAAATTGCTGAATGATGGGATGAAGCAGCCACCTAGCCATTTCCCATTAAATACAATCCCATCAGCAGCAGACAATATCTATCCTCCCCTATACCCTCTATCCATATTTGGAAACTGCACCCTCTTCCCCATTTAGCACCCTAACACCACATGAATTCCACAACCCTGTTATTGATCCAGCTCTCCTCACCTCTAAACATGTCTAGCATTCCTTTCAGATCAGGAGCTCGAAACACTCTCCTTTGATTTTTGGGAAAAGTTTTTGGCTTCTTCAAGGTCATGTTCTCAATCCTAAGAGTTAAAAAAAAAAAAAAAAAGCTTCCAAACCTCTGACCTTGCGTCCCTGGAACACCCCCGACTTCCTATCATTTCCGCCCATTGATGCACTGAACTCTCTTCTTGGGGATCCTGAGAAGGGAGAGTGCACACTCTTGACCCTGGAGGTAAACAAAATATTCTCCTGTTTACCTTCCCACTTACTTTCTGTGAGAACGTGGGAAGAGTTTAACCTCTCAGAAGCACAGTGTCTTCCTTCTAAAATGAAATAATTAACCTCTCCCTGTCTACATTTTTAAACTCATATAACATAAAAAAAAAAAGGATTTTAAAACAAAACAAAACTTTGGTGCCTTACAAAAGAAACCCTAACATTTAATGGGTGGAAACATCATCGCTATGTATGTGAGTTCCCAGGGAGATGGTTAGAAAGTTAGGTTGCAGAACCTGGCAAACCTGGCTCCTGGTATTTGAGACATATCAAGAGAGGAGTCCTGTTTGGAGAGGCCTAAGACCTTCAAAGCTATTCCCAGCAGGGAGGTACTCAGATAACAGCTAAGCTTTCAGATTTCTGGGAAAAATTACAAACACTTGGCAAATGAGATATTATGTGCACCAAACTATTACTGGCCTGAATTTCACGTGGTTAGAAAGAACTTGATACCACCACATAGGTGTGTGAGGTATGCAATTTTAGACACAAGAATAGCAACTTTTTATGCTCTTCTAAAGAATGCAACTGAGATGGATCAATTCTTTGTACCATGACCACATATTATCCAGAATATTATTTTGAAATATTCCACAAATAAACATCTGACTTTGGAAATTTAAATATAAATGAAGAAGGAACAGGTCTTTTTCCAGGAGGAAAATACAAACATGTGGGAATTGTCCCAATGGACAATTAGGGGTATATTGCAGAAAAAGAAGATATGGCCCTTTCAAAATAAGTCAAGTACCTATTAAATACAGAAACGGAACTAGATGTAGGTAATAAAATGGTGATGGCACAGGGGTCTGATACTGCAACACCTTATCCCTGAAACCACTACTGACCCACACTGAGTCTCCACCACCCAAATTTTCTGCCATAGAATCTGGTCTATTCCTTTTTTTTTTTCTTTAATTTCATTGATTTTTCTAAGACAGACTCTCACTTTGTCACCCAGACTGGAGTGCAGTGGCACAGTCTTGGCTCACTGCAACCTCTGCCTCCCAGATTCAAGCAATTCTCATGCCTCAGCCTCCCAAATAGCTGGGATTACAGACGTGTGCCACCACACCCCCCTAATTTTTGTTTTTTGTTTTTTTTGATAGAGACGGGGTTTTGCCATGTTGGCCAGGCTGGTCTCAAACTCCTGATCTGTCTGCCTTGGTGTCCCAAAGTGCTGGGATTATAGGCTTGAGTCACCACACCTGGCCAAATCTGGTCTATTCTTAATAGTTACAGAACATTCAAATGATGATTTGTGACCAGAAATTTATGATAAAACAATATCAAAATTTTTCTGCCTTGGGAGATGTTTTATTCTAATTAAACCCAGGACAATTCTAATGGCTATAAATGTCTCCTCACTGCACAAAAGGACCATCTCTGTCCTCCCACACATACCTTTTTATGATGCCATCCACACCCTGGGAAGAAGAGAGAAAACATCAATTAAGAAATAAATAGTCTCTCCTCACTTAGAAAGTTTCATCACATTTCCCCCAGTCCCTAATGTGCTGAGAATGGAGATGGTGACAGTGTGAAAGACAAAAAAGCACAGATAAGACTCAGGGCAATCATCCCAGAAGACTCATGTGAGGTTTTCAAGTTCCCTTAAACGCAGAAATAGCTTTCATCCTTGTGGAAGAGGTTTCTGGTTTCCGCAGATGGGACATGTTTAGAAAGAAAAGAAGTGACTGCCAATTTGTTTTTCTCCAAACGTATATGGCTCTCCATGAAATGATTTAAATAATTAGTGCTTCTTTGATTTATTATTATTTTTTTTTTCTGAGACAGAGTCTCGCTCTGTCGCCCAGGCTGGAGTGCAGTGGCCGGATCTCAGCTCACTGCAAGCTCCGCCTCCTGGGTTTAACGCCATTCTCCTGCCTCAGCCTCCCGAGTAGCTGGGACTACAGGCGCCCGCCACCTCGCCCGGCTAGTTTTTTTGTATTTTTTTAGTAGAGACGGAGTTTCACCGTGTTAGCCAGGATGGTCTCGATCTGACCTCGTGATCCTCCTGTCTCGGCCTCCCAAAGTGCTGGGATTACAGGCTTGAGCCACCGTGCCCAGCCGCTTCATTGATTTATTAAACAGATATACAGCCTATGCAACATGGCATGACCCCATCTCTACAAAAAATAAAAAAAAAATTAGCCAAGCATGGTGGCATGAGCCTGTAGTCCCAACTACTTGGGAAGCCGAGGTGGGAGAATTTCTTGAGCCCAGAAGTTTGATTGAGGCTGCATTGAGCTAGGATCACACTATTGCACTCCAGTCTGGGTTGCAGAGTAAGACCCCATTACTAAACAAAAACAAAATCACAAAAATAAACAACAAAGCTTATATATAAACTTACTCTGCAGGCATTATGTCACGTTTTGAAGAATCAAAGATGAATGAATAATAGTGCTCAAGATGTTTATGTGGCTTTTGCTGAGGTTATAAGCAAACAAGTGTACGAAACAAGTATAGATATTTTCTTTTCTTTCTTTCCTTCCTTCCTTCCTTCCTTCCTTCTTTTTTTCTTTCTTTCTTCTTTTTATTTCTTTTTTTTTTTTTGAAGGAGTCTCACTTTGTTGCCCAGGCTGGAGAGCAGTGGCCTGATCTCAGCTCACTGCAACCTCCACCTCCTGGGTTCAAGCCATTCTCCTGCCTGAGCCTCCCGAGTAGTTGTGATTACTGGCGCCCACCAAAATGCCTGGCTATTTTTTGTGTTTTTAGTAGAAACGGGGTTTCACCATGTTGGTCAGGCTGGTCTTGAACTCCTGACCTCAAGTGATCCACCTGCCTCAGCCTCCCAAAGTGCTGAGATTATAGGCATGAGCCACGACACCCGGCCTACGTACTTCTTAAGGTTGCTGTCTTCATTTTAGACATGAACTGTAACTGCCTTCATTTACTTCCTTAAGTTTGACACACATATGTGCAATTGATTTCCCAATCTCTACTTTTACCCAGGTTTGTCACTTAAATGCAGTTTAATGCATTCAGTAGTGAAGGAGCAACAAGGATCAACAACTAAGAATTTTTATTATATAACACCAACCATACTGTCTTCTCTATTATACCACATTGTCCATAATATTACTAATATCTACTCAGTCATTGTCTTAAAAACTACATTTACTCTGAACTCTAGTCTCTACCAGGTCAGTTTGGCCTACATTCTATTTTTTCTTTTCTTTTTTTTGAGACAGGGTTTCACTCTTGTTTCCCAGGCTGAAGTGCAATGGTGCAATCTCGGCTCACCGCAACCTCTACCCTCTGGGTTCAAGCGATTCTCCTGCTTCAGCCTCCTGAGTAGCTGGGATTACAGGTGTGCGCCACCACACCCAGCTAATTTTTGTATTTTTAGTAGAGATGGGGTTTCTCCATATTGGTCGGGCTGGTGCCGAACTCCCAACCTCAGACAATCCGCCTGCCTCAGCCTCCCAAAGTGCTAGGATTACAGGCGTGAGCCACTGCACCCAGCTAGGCTACATTCTTAATGGTTTTAGGTCATCTACTCCTCTTTATCACAAATATTGTTTTGTTTTAGCAGATATGTACCAATGAAATGTCTTTGGTCTCCTTTATGCCAGACATAACTTTTCCACATAGATTTTTTTTCAAGAACAAAGCCAATAGCTGGATCTACACATACAATCAAATAGTTTTGCTTTTTTGTATTAGTACTTTTATGTTATATGTAACATAAACCAAATAAAACTGGGTTAAATGGTGACAAGGATTTTGGAAAGGGCAATTACAACTTCAGTCATAGCTGAATTTTGAAACTCAAACCTTGTCATCAAGATCCGGTCTATGGGCCGGGCACAGTGACTCCCGCCTATGATCCCAGAACTTTGGGAGGCTAAGGCAAGCAGATCACTTGAGGTCAGGAGATTGAAACCAGTCTGGCCAATCTGGTGAAATCCTGTCTCTTCAAAAAATACGCATGCCTATATAATCCCAGCTACTCGGGAGGCTGCAGCACAAGAATTGTTTGAACCCAGGAGGCAGAGGTTGCAGTTATCCAAGATCATGCCACTGCACTCCAGCCTGGGCGACAGAGTGAGACTCCATCTGAAAACAAAAAACAAAAATGTGATCAATGTCCTTCTCCAAATTCTACTTATTCCTCTACATTGAGTTTATTCTCTGTACATGAAGGAAATGTAACTCTCCTGATACAAACCCCAGGAGAAAGGAGAACTTCTAAGTTTTAACATAAAAAACTTTTAAGCTTGTGTGGCATTTGTCCGCGTTGGATTAGGTGCCCATTTTTTTTTTTTTTTTTTTTTGAGACGGAGTCTCACTCTGTCGCCCAGGCTGGAGTGCAGTGGTGTGATCTTGGCTCACTGCAAACTCTGCCTCCTAGGTTCACGCCATTCTCCTGTCTCAGCCTCCTGAGTAGCTGGGACTACAGGCTCCCGCCACCACGCCCAGCTAATTTTTTATTTTTATTTTTTTAGTAGAGACAAAGTTTCACCGTGTTAGCCAGGATGATCTCGATCTCCTGACCTGGTGATCCGCCCGACTCTGCCTCCCAAAGTGCTAGGATTACAGGCACGAGCCACCGTGCCAGCCCAGATGCCCATCTTAAAAGCACTAATGCACTGTGGCTGGGAACAACAGGAATTACATATATTAACTTAACTAGAAGTAAGTTATATGCAACCCTGGCCATGCTAAAGACACACACATATGGAAAGGATAAGTGAAACAACGTATCAGTGAGTAAATTGTAGCAGATTTTAAAACAGCCTTAACTTTGAATTAATTTGGGCAATCTCACTAACCCAAGCACAGATTCATCAGGAGAGGACAGAAGCCTTACTGCCTTGAGGGGATTGAATATAACTTCTATTCGAGATTAGAGGCAAACCAAAGATACATGGACACACAGGGCAAAGCTAGGATGCCAAACTTAAAATTTATATTTGAGTTTTCTTTAAACACAGCAGAGACAGTAGCAACCATAGGGAAGTAACTAAATGAAGATACAGGAACACTTCTTGCTGGGTAGAGACTAGAGGATGGGAAGTCTCAGAAACTACAAAGTAACCAAACTGTACATTTTGACCAGCTGCAGTGGATCATTCCTGTAATCCCAGGACTTTGGGAGGCTGAGGCAAGTGGCTTGAAACCAGCCTGGGCAACATGGTGAAATCCCATCTCTACAAAAAATACAAAAATTAGGTGAGCATGGTAGTGTGGAGCTGTGGTCACAGCTACTGTGGGGACTGAGGTGAGGGGATTGCTTGAGTTCAGGAGGTCAAGGTGATAGTGAGTCAAGATCGCACTACTACATACTAGCATGCGCGACACAGTGAGACTCTGTCTAAAATATAGATATATATAATTTACAAAAGAAATGTATACACATACAAAGAAACAAGATAGAACAAGATAGAACACCACAGCTCAGGGGGATTTAAAAAAACACACACACACACAAAAAACCCTCAAAACAATAAATTGAAAATATCCTCAAGTGACCCCAGATGTTGGAACTAGAAGATAAAGACTTCAAAGCAACTATTGCAAATAGGTTAAAAAACTAAGGAGAACTATGCTTAAAGGACTGACGTATAAAAACAATGACTCAAAAAAAATAGATACGCTCAAGCGACAGAAATGATAAGGAAATAAAAATTCTGAAAATTTTAAGTAAAATAACAATAATGAAATATTTGCTAAAAGTGCTCCACAGCACACAAAAAGGTCGTTGAACCTGAAAAGCTGCATCAATAAAAATTTTCTCATTTAAAGAACAGGGAGAAAAAAGACTTAAACAACAAAAGTAGCCTCAAAGACATGTCAGATGTCACAATGTAGCAATGTAGCAATGTACATGTAATAGGTCTTCCAGAAGGAAAGAAGAGAGGAAAAGATTTCTAAAACCTGCTTTAAGACCTATTACATGTATGTTGCTACATTTTCAAGTAGAAAAGAATTGGGGAAAAATAGTTTAAATTCTATAAAAATTAATATTTCATCTATATCAATATATTCATCTGTGTTCAATGAATCTCAAGTTAAATAACTAATGAGATCCATATATCATAGAAAAATTTCCAAAGGCTACAATCAAAGCAAAGAAAAAATTAAAGCAGCAAGAGAAAAATTAATCATTATATAAGGAATACTTTCAATATAGTTAATAGCTGACTTTTCATCTAAATAATAATAGATGACAGAAAAGACTAGATTGACTTATTGAAAGCACTAAAAGAAACTGTCAACTCCAAACTCCATATAAAGCAAAAATTTTCTTCAAATATGAAGAAAAAATATTCTCAGATGAAGACCGAGAGAATTTGTTGCTGGAAGACGGAAGAAAAAATGTTTTTTCCTTTTTTTTCTTTTTTTTTTTTGAGACAGAGTCTGGCTCTGTTGTCCAGGCTGGAGTGCAGTGGCACCATCTCAACTCACTGTAACCTCTGCCTCTCAGGTTCAAGTGATTCTCCTGCCTCAGTTTCTCAAGTAGGTGGGATTACAGGCACATGCCACTATGCCCAGCTAATTTTTGCATTTTTAGTAGAGATGGGGTTTCTGCATGTTGGCCAGCTGATCTTGAACTCCTGACCTCAGGTGATCCACCTGCCCCAGCCTCCCAAATTTCTGGGATTACAGGTGTGAGCCCTTGCAAAATATTTCTTCCCATAAATATTTCTTCCCAAAAATATTTTTTAAATTTTCTTCAGTTGAAATTAATTTCCTCCAAAGATTTACTCAAAACCTAAACAAAATGGTAATACTATAAAATGTGAGTTAAGATAAAAGAAGCTATAGTTTATTTCCCAAAGTATTTTCTTAATAACTTCAAAAGACATTAAGTTTATTACAAAGTAACTCAATACTATATTAGTAGGTTATAACATATGTGCATATGAGATATATGACAAAATGATAACCAAAGATGAAGAAAATGAAGCAATATTGAAGGAAAGTTTCTGTATTTTACTGGAATTAAGTTACCATTAATCAGAAGCTGGCTGTGATAGGACAAGATGCATATTGTAATCATTAAAGCAACCACTAGGAAGAATACTAGTGTCATACAGCTGAAAAAGAGAAAAACTAAAAATAAACATTGGAGAATATTTATTTAACACAAACGAAGCCAGTTAAGGATATAGAAAATAACAACATCAAAAAAGACAGCAGAAATATAGAAAACAAATAGCAAAATGGTAAATTTAAGTAAAACTGTATCAATAATTGCATTAAATGTTATAATGAAAACCCAAATGGAAAGTCAGAGACCGTCAGACAGACTGGGCAAAGAAGAAGATTCAGTTATCACTAACTACAGAAGAGCATATATTAGATTCAAAGGCATAAATAAACCCAAAGTAGAAATAAAATATATATACTATGAAAGCTTTAACCATAAGACAACTCAAGTAGATATATTAATATTAGACCAAAGATACTGTAAGGCAAGAACTGCTAAGTGAGAATAACAGGAATATTTCACAATGAAAGAAAGGTTCAATATGTCAAGAGGAAATAACAATATTAGTGTATCTTCACTTGACAACAGAGCTTCAAAATACTGAAAACAATATATAAAGAATTAAAAAATGGAAAACAGATAACTCAGTAACAACTGGTGAAGATTTCAATAATTTACTCTCAGTAATTAATTGAAAGGCTGGTATGAAAACCATAAAGGATATAGAAGACAACACTATCGGTTAGCTTGACCTAACGGACATCTTTAGATTATTTCACCAAATGAGTGCAAAATACATATTCTTTTCAAATGCATATAAAACATTTTCCTGCTCATGTAATGTTCCATACCGTAAGTTTTAATGCATTAACAAATGATACAACAAGTTATCTGATTACCAAGGAATGGGATTTGAAATCCACAGCAGAAGAAACATTTAAAAAATTCTTAAATGCTTTAAAATTAAACACTACTTTTCTGAAAAACCCAAGAGAAAACCAAAAAATCACAAAGAAAATTAGAAAATACACTGAGCTGAATGAAAACTCAAAAATTAAAATGTATGAGATACAGTTAAAACAATTCACTGAATAAACACTATATCAGAAAAAAAAGATTTCACAGTATCTAAGATTTCACCTTAGGACATTAGGAAAGGAACAACAACAAAAAACTCAATGAAAAAGACGAAATAATAAAGATCAGAGCAGAAACGATATAGAAAATTTAAAAAAAGATAAAAATCAATGTAGCAAAAAGCCTTTTTAACCTCGTAAAAGTTAATAAAACTGACCAAATATAACTGAAAGGACAAAAAAAGGGAGAGAAAACAAAATCACCAAAATCAGGAATAAAAGAGGAGACATAAGTGTGTGTGCTGTAGATAGAAATGAAAGGAATTGCAGATGGGTGTCAGCAAAATAGTATCAAAGGAGTCTCTAGCAGTTGTCTCCCCACAAAAACAATTTAAACCACCATCCAAGAACTAAAACACCTCACCAGAACTAAGAAATAGGGTGGGAGCTTACAGCATCTGGGTATAGCACAGAAATAAGAAAAACACTCATGGAAGAATGTAGGAAGGACAGTTTTACATTTTCCATTTCACCCCTCTTACAACTCTAGGCAGCATAGCATGTGAGAGGTAACCCCCACAAGGAGAAAGAGGGGAATATCAGCACCAAAAGTTACCTCAGGCCCTAACACTGGGCTCAATTTAGTAAAACCCCATCTGGCAGGTCTGAAGGCACCAGACTCCAGACTGATATCTATGCATAAGCCTCCAGGCTGTATCTCACAGCCCTAGGCTCCAGATCTGTGCAGTGGACTCAGTCTACGGGCCATCTAAATGGCAGGTTGCCCTCAGTGGTAGGGCCATTCTCAGTTTCAGGACAGTCCGATAGCCTCAGGCTCCAGATTGGCTCCACAGCCAGGCTGACCTCAGGCCCTGATGGCCACAGGCTTCTGGCCCATAACAGCACCAGATCTAGCCCTGTATCCCTAGTTATCAGGCTGACAATTCTGAACCTAGCCTTCAGTTCAGTCCCGGCATATACAGGCCAGTACCCACGGACCGAATCTCCAAGCCCAACCCTATGCCACACAGTATCCCGCAGCCTCAGGCTCAAGTCCTGCCCAATGGACTCAGTCTATAATCCTGCCCCAGAGCCAGGTTTACCCCAGGGTGCATACTGGCCCTGGTGCCAGGTCAGCCCCCACAGAATCAGCCTTCTAGCATGGCCTAGGTTCAGGCTTTCCCCAGTGGCCCCAGGCTTTAAGTCTGCCACAGCATCACACTGACTTCCACAGTATTAGTCATCATGGGTACCTGCAGACACATCCTTCAGCCTAGCTCCTGCAGACACATGACACAGGCCCACCCAACACCACAGCATCCCCTATGTCTCCAGGCTTCAGTCCCACTACAGTGCCAGCTCAGCACCCTTGGCCGCAAACACCAGGTAGGTATTTGAGAACACAGGCTCCAGGCCTGTTCAGTGCCAGGCCAGTCCCCCATGGCCTTACCCTCCAGGCTTGATCCTGTGAGTCCACAAGCCAGCAGACTCAGAATCCAGGCCTGCTCCAGCACACCAAATGCAAAGCCTGTCCAAATAGAACACATTGCTGGACTGCCTCCAGCTCCAGCTCTGCCACTGTGTATCCTTGTTCCAGGCCAGCCCCCAAGGCCTCAGGACCCAGGTCTGTACTTGTGGACCTACGCTCTAGGATAGCACCTGCACAATCAGCTTCTATTCTAGCACCAAGGTCAGTGCCTGTGATCTTGGGCTCCGGACTCGCCTTAGCAAACCCAGACTAAACACTGGCTCCAGCACCAGGAGGGTCACTGTTGACCCAGGCTCCAGAGGACCTAGAGAGTCTAGACTGGGCTCCAGTATACTTAGGATCCAGGTCCACTCCCAGTGGACCCTAGTGCCAGATCAGAGCCCATGAACTGGCCAGATTCTGCTAACTTTAGCTCAAGGCCCGCTGCAGTATCAGATCAAGACCTGTGAATTGAGGATTCAGGATAGCCCCCAGAGATACAGGCTCTAGGCTCACTGTCATGAACCCAGGTTATAGGTCCAACCCCGTAGAGTCAGCTGCCAGGCCTGGTCACCTCCTGACTCTGGGCCACCCTGCCTGAATGCTGAAGCAGCAAGCTTGCCCTTGAACCATAGCAGACAGTATGCCTAGAATCTTGGAAAACAAACAAATGCCAGTGCACCGAAACTAAATTATGTCCCTCTGCAAACGTACAGACATAAACATAGGAAACAACAAATTTGAAAACCCAGTTTTGTTTATTCTTTTGAAGAACCAACTGTTAGCTTCAGTAATCTTTTGCATGGGTTTGTGTGCCTCAATTTTATTCAGTTCTTCTCCAGTTTTACTTATCTATTTTCTTCCGCTACCGTGGAGCAATGGTTCATTCTTTTCTTTCTCATTCTTCTAGATGGAAAGTTAGATTGTTAATTTGAAATCTTTCTAACTCTTTAATGAAGGTGCTTTGTGCTTAAAGTTTCCTCTTAATTGTTTTAGCTGCATGCCAGAGATTTTTGTAAGTTTTGTTCTTATTTTTATAGTTTTCAAATAATTTTTTGATTCCTGCCTTAATGTCAGTATTCACTCAGGAGTTATTAAGGAGCAAGTTGTTTAATTTGCATGTATTTGTGTAGTTTTGAGAGGTCTCCTTGATATTGATTTCTATTTTTATTGTACTGCAGTTCATAAGTGTGCTTGGTATGATTTCAGCTTTTTTTGTATTGTTTTGTTTTGTTTTTGAGACGGAGTCTGGCTCTGTCGCCCAGGCTGGAGTGCAGTGGCGCGATCTTGGCTCACTGCAACCTCCGCCTCCCGGGTTCACGCCATTCTCCTGCCTCAGCCTCCTGAGTAGCTGGGACTACAGGTGCCCACTACCATGCCTGGTTAATTTTTGTATTTTTAGTAGAGACGGGGTTTCACCATGTTGGCCAGAATGGTCTCGATCTCTTGACCTTGTGATCCACCCGCCTCGGCCTCCCAAAGCACTGGGATTACAGGCGTGAGCCACCGCGCCTGGCCAGTTTTGTTTCTTTTTTTAATAAATATTGAGACTTGCTTTATGACTCAACATGTGACTGATGATAGAATATGTTCTGGTCCAGATGAGAAAAATGTATTTTCTGTGGTTGTTTCATGAAGTATTTTGTAGATGTGTATTAGATCCAGTTGGTCAAGGGTCATGTTTAAGTCCAGAGTTTGTTAGTTTTCTGCCTTGATGATCTGTCTAATGCTTTCAGTGAAATGTTGATGTCTCCCAGTATTATTTATTGTGAGGTCGTCTAAGTCTTTTCTCAGGTGAAGAAAAGTTTGTTTTGTGAAACTGAGTGTTCCCACCTATGGTGCATATATATTTAAGATGGTTAAGTCTTCCTGTTGAATGATACCCTTTATCATATTTGCTCTTTTTTGTCCTTAGTTGTCATTGTTTTAAAAAGTGTGTTTTATCTGATATAAGAATAGCTACTCCTGCTCCTTTTTGTTTTCCATTTCCATTAGGTCTTTCTCCACTCCCTTGCTTTGAGCCTGTGGGTGTCATTACATGATGGGTCTTTTGAAGACAGCAGACGGGGTTGAGTCTTATCTTTTCATTCCTTTTGCCACTTTATGTCTTTTAAGTAGGGGGTTGAGCTCATTTACATTCTGGGTTAGTATTGATATGTGACATTATGCTGTTCGTTGGCTGTTAGGTAGACTTGATTGTGTACTTGTTTTATATTGTCTGTAGGGTATGTGCATTAGTGTGTTTTTTTGGTATCAGTTGTTCTTTCTATTTCATGTTTAGAACTCCCTTTAGGACCTCTTATAAGCCTGCTCTAAGGCTGCTGTAATGATGAGTTGTAATATGGTGGTAGTCTAGTTGTAATATCCTTAAATGTACATGTTACCCAAAGTAATCTACAGATTCCATGAAATCCTTACTGAAATTCTGACATTTCGTACAAAAATAGATTAAAAAAAAAAAAACCCTCAAGTTTGTATGGGACCAGAAAAGATCCTAAATCACCAAAGAAATCCTGAACAAAAAGAATAATGCTGGAAGCATCATACCTGACTTCAAAATATATTATGAAGCTATAGTAATCCAAACAGTACAGTGCTAACATTAGAAACAGACACATAGACCAATGGAACAGTATAGTAACCCAGAAAAAAATTCATACCTTTATGATCAGTTAGTTTTTGACAGTGGTAACAGCATTCATTGAAGGAAGGACAGTCTCTTCAATACACTGTGTTGGAACAACTGGATAGCCATATGCAGAAGACTATCTCACACCATGGAGAACTTTAAGTAAAGTAACTCAGGAATAGAAAGACAAATACTGTATAATATCACTTAGTATGTAGATGTAAAAAATAGTTGAGCTCATAAAAGTAGAGAGTGGAAGACGGGTTTCCAGGAGCTGGGGTGTAGGGAGAGTTCAGGCCGATGTTGGTAAAAGGATACCAACTTCAGAATGAAAAGAAGACTATCTTTAAAACCTCTATTGCACAATGTGGCAATTATAGTTAACAATTATAGTTAACATCATGAAAATTGGGATGAGAGCAGTTTTCGTTTTTTTTTTTTTCTGAGATGGAGTCTTGCACTGTCACCCAGGCTGGAGTGCAGTGGCGCCATCTTGGCTCACTGCAAACTCCGCCTCCCAGGTTCACGCCATTCTCCTGCCTCAGCCTCCCGAATAGCTGGGATTACAGGCACTTGCCACCACGCCCGGCTAATTTTTTGTATTTTTAGTAGAGACGGGGTTTCACCGTGTTAGCCAGGGTGGTCTCGATCTCCCAATGTCGTGATCCACCGTGCCCGACCTTTACTAGTGAATTCTATTCAGCATATAAAGAAGAAGTGATAGCAGTTACTTATTTTTTTTCAGAAAATAAAGAGGAAAAGTCTCAATTAATTTCATGAAGGGAAACAATAAAAAGCATCTTGTATTTTGACATGTATTTGTTTGCCAGTGGCTAAGTTAAGCAATGAAAACTGCACTGATAAGGGCTCAACACTGAATTACAGAGAACAGGAACCCATCAAACATAACTAGAGCTAATTGATCATCTCTACTATGTCAAATTTGTGTACTGCTCTGGATAAATTAATAAAAATAGGATTATCTCTTGCTACTTCTACATTCAATTATTCCTATAACGTCAGCAACTGATTCAGAAAAGCGGTCCTGCAGGGAACATTGTTAATATTAGAAAGAGCACAGCAACACAGAAAAGGAAATAGCCTTCACTTTTCTTTAATCTTAATGCTCAGGCTTCTTTCCACTTTTTACCTGCAGCAGCTCCATCATTGACCCCTGCAACCGATGCTCCAGATCTGAGATGAGCTCTCTCATGTACTGGGTCTGCTGCACCATCTCAGTTTCAGACTTCGTAAGGCTTTTCAGAATGTCTTCCTCCTCCTTCTCCAGGTTCTGCAGCTCATTGCTCTCCTCCCCATCCAGGATCTCTCTCAGTTGCTCAAAATCTGCCAAGACGTTGGTTTTGTCGTAGTCTATTTGAATCTTCAGAGATGAGAAAAGAGAAAGGGGCACTCAGTCTACCAGGCAGAGGCGTTAGTCAGGAAAAGAACTGTTTCTTTTGGGGAGTTCTCACAAGGTGGGACACAGTAGAAGGAGAGTAGGTCTTAGGAAAGCTGATTTTCCTATTTCTTTTCCTTCATGACATTTTAAAACAATGACCTTGAATGGGTATGTTGAGGTTCATTCTGAGTCCAAATGGGTTACCTGGATGTAGCTTGCCTTTCACACAGTTGTCCGGGACACTCATGCCTGCCTGTATTGCTTTTATCAGCCCAAGCTCAAACTCCCCGACAAAAGTTGAACATTGAGGAAAGAATCATGAACCACTGCCAAATGTCTTCCTAAAGTAGAGTCATGGACTCAGAAAGTAGCACAAAATTAGAACGCAGGATTCACTAGCCATCCTCACCAGAGAGATCCTTCATGTAAACAGCTCCCTACAGATGTCTGTGTTCATTGTGGCATATTTACTCCCCAGCCACCACACCCCATCAGGGAAAGAATGAAGAGAACTAATCAAGTGACATCTGGACTTATCAAGTGTCAGGGAATAAACAGGAAAAAAAGCTCCTTCCCATGGTCCTGCCCAGATTTCTAGCTAACTCCTTCGGGAACCACATCCTCTTGCCTTCCAAGAAGCTTTCTCTTCTCTGATGTCAGCTTCCAACTTTTCAGCTTCCTGCTGCTTCTGCCTCAGCATCTCCAGAGCTGTCTGGAGCTTCACCTGTGAGAAAGGAATCACACCATAGTCAAACTATGAGCTTTCCCAGCACCTAGATAGAGTATAAACGTGAAATCAGGTTGATCTCAGAAGAAACAAATTTGCAGAAACTGTGAGAATGGCAATGAGAATCCATGACTTGGAAGAAAACTTACATTGGCGAATGTGCTCCCTACATCTCAGGTAATAGACCTCCCCATCTCCTCACCATGAGTAGACTGATTCTTTTTGTCCTAGAAGAAAAATCTGATCCTGCAGCAAGGAAAGAACTTGTATCTCAACCCACTCCAGTTACTCTCCTGCTGAAAGGGGTAATCAGAGCTTTTCTTGGACACCAAATCTCTACCCATCTAACCTAAGGTACAAAATATTTACTCCTGGCCAGGAATATATACTCTAGGATTATTCTCCAGTAATTGGATGAAATGCAAAAAACCGTCCTTCAAGCCTCAGAAGTTAAGCGTAGCACGGAAAAAATAATCCCAGGCCTCAGGTCTATGATGACAAGACAATTAATGTCAAGGCAAAGTGAAAATTTTCCATCAGGTCCCATTTTCTGCCCTCTCTTCCTTCCATCCCAGTCTCTTACGTGGTACTCCTGGGCAACTTCCTCCATGAGGAACGTGTGGTGACCACGGTGCTCCTGAGACCGCTCACAAAGCCAGCAAATGACCTTCCTGTCCTCCTGACAGAAGAGTAGGAGTTTCTCTCCATGGCGTGCACAGTGATCAACCTTCTGCCCCACTTCTGGGCTCAACTTGACCTCCCTGAGCTTCTCCACTATGTTGGCCACATGCCGATTAGGCCGTATGTTCTCAGGCTGGTAACTGATCCGGCACACAGGGCAGCTTCTCTCTCCTTCTTTGTATAGCATGGACTTCTTGTGGTTTGCAGTGATGCACGCTTGGCAGAAGCTGTGGCCGCAGTGCAGACTCAAGGGTTCTGTCAGGAGTTCCAGGCAGATGGGGCAGGTCACCTCCTCCTTTATATTAACCAGGATTCCTGAAGCCATAGCAGTTGCTCCACTGCTCCTGCCTGTCCTGGCTGCTGAGGTTCGTCTTGTTCACAGATCCCTGCATGATTGGGAAGGTTAAAATGGGACTAAGTAAGAAAGGTAGAAATAGAAAGGATATTGATTGTGCACAATTAGAAAATGGGCAAGATGAAAATAGTTAAGGACAAAAAAAAAAGGGGAGAAATAAGAAAACATGTTTGGTTACCTGGTAATAAGGGCTTTTCGTAATCACCTTAAATACTTTACTCCCGGTTCGTGTCATATGACAAATTCTGTTCTTATTTGTGCATTGGTTATCATTTTTCTTTACTTTCAATGAATAGAAAACAGACTGAGGTCTTTTCTACCAAGATCTTTGTGTGACCCATCATCTCTCAGGGCTTTTCTTTCCCAAGCCAAAACACATCCTCAATATTACAATCACCAAATCATTTATGCCTCAGGCCTTTCACATTTGCTCTTCTCTCAGCATGAAATGTTTCTCTGATGTTAGTATGATTTTATTAAATTCTCTCCTTACATGTTGTATTATCAAAAATACCTGCTCTGACTACCTTATATGCAGTGTAACAGATCTCATCACTCACTGTACATTTGCAATGATTGCTCTTATTATCAGCAGAGTGAATGACTGTTTCATCAAATTTATAAATAGACATAATAAGTGATTTACAAAAATTATTTATCTTCAATATGGTGACCTGAGATGACCCCGTATTCAGGGTCCTCTTTCAGTGGCCTCTTTGCTACTCTTTTGGTTAATTGATGACAAATGGAGATAATGGCATATATTCAATTAATACACAGAGTAATTGGGGTTGGAAGTAGAGGAATCCACAACAGATGGAAGGTTCTGGGGAGTCTCGTCCTGAAAGTTTGCCAAGGACATTTATGGGAGCCTAAAGGTATGGACATAGTGTAGAAAGTAATGATAGAGAAATACTCAGTGGATCACACATGTCAGAGACTTGAAAACTAGAAACAAAGAGGAAATGGATATCAGTCTTGAGAGAGAAGTCTTAAAATAGTAGATGAGATGATTTTGTTCCTGGACCTAACGGAGGGTCGGCTGCTTATTCTCGCGGCCCAATAACAAGATGCAGATTTACTGGGAAAGAAGGGAGTTTTTATTTCTGCAACTGCATACACAGAGAAGGCCTAGAAAATATTGCCAGACCGACTAAAATTATAAAGTTTTCCAGAGCTTATATACCTTCTAAGCTATATGTCTAGGTATAGTTGTGCATTCATCTAAAAACATAAGTGATTAACTTCTTCTTCTAATCTATAACTAAGGTCTGAGTTTTAAAGACCTTCCTCTGGAGCCTCAGTAAATTTACTTAATCTAGATGGGTCCAGGTGCTGGGGTGATTACCCTTATCTTGTCTCTCCTGCTAAATCATTAAGGTTTGGGGAGTTCCTTCAGACCCCCCTACAACTTTTTTAATCCTAAACAGGTCCTAATCGATTCCTTCATTATCTTGTCATGCTTCAAGGCCCAGGAAATGTCTGGGCAAAACTCTCGGTGGGCTTCTATTACATTCCAGCCTTTGTATAAGGGCACTGGCTCTATCAGCTTTTATTTATTTATTTATTTATTTTTTTGAGACAGAGTCTTGCTCTTTTGCCCAGGCTGGAATGCAATGGCTCAATCTCGGCTCACCGCAACATCCGCCTCCCAGGTTCAAGTGACTCCTCTGCCTCAGCCTCCCGAGCAGCTGGGACCACAGGCACGCACCACCACACCCGGCTAATTTTTGTATTTTTGGTAGAAACGGGGTTTCACCATATTGGCCAGGCTGGTCTCGAAATCCTGACCTTGTGATCCGCCTGCCTCGGCCACCTGAAGTGCTGGGATTACAGGTGTGAGACACCGCGCCTGGCCTCAGCTTTTAATATTTAACTTAACCAGCCAGGTGTGGTGGCTCACGCTTGTAATCCTAGCACTTTGAGAGACCGAGGCAGGCGGATCACCTGAGGCAGGGAGTTCAAGATCAGCTTGGCCAACATGGTGAAATTCTGTCTCTACTAAAAATACAAAAATTAGCTGGGCTTGGTGGTGGGTGCCTGTAATCCCAGCTACTTGGGTGGCTGAGGCAGGAGAATTGCTTCAACCTTGAAGGTGGGGGTTGCAAAGAGCTGAGATCATACCACTACACTCCAGCCTAGGCAACAGAGCAAGGCTCTGTCTGAAAAAAAAAAAAAAAAAAAAAGTAACTTAACACTCAGTTAGTGCTGAAATAGTTGTTATGGAGGCCTGCATTAGTGAAACTTGGCCTGCCACAATTTGACAAATTATTGTTGCAGATTGATTATATGCTAGCAACTGGACCACAATCAAGACAAAGATTAATGTGGTGTTTAATCTACTGTAAACTTGGCATTCACCTAAAACATTATAGTAAACTAAATGATCAGCCATATATATACAAAATAGCAGATATGATGAATACTACTAGAGAGAGGTAAGTGCTCTTGAGAAGTCAAATAATGAAGCGAAGCAAGGGTTATCCAAGAATTACTAATTGAAAACATAAAGGTTTAATTGAAGCATGATATGAGAAAACATAGGATGAGAACAGGGCAAATGTATTAGTAGAAGAAATTACATATATGAATAACTTGTTCACGGAAAATGCAACATCTAAGGGTTTTAAGTTGCCAGTTTCCTCTTGTGCACAGACCTATTATGGTGCATATTGTGCACAGACCTGTTAGACTTTTAGTATCACAGGGATCAGAAAATGTGACACATCCCAAATGACATAACATTTGGGAACTCTTTCTTAAGAGTGACGAAAAATTAGACTGGGCGCGGTGGCTCGCGTCTGTAATCCCACCACTTTGGGAGGCCGAGGTGGGCAGATCACCTGAGGTCGGGAGTTCAAGACCAGTGACCAACACAGAGAAACCACACCTCTACTAAAAACACAAAATTAGCCAGGCATGGTGGCTTATGCCTATAATCCCAGCTACTCGGGAGGCTGAGGCAGGAGAATCACTTGAACCCTGGAGGTGGAGGTTGTGGTGAGCCAAGATCGCGCCATTGCACTCCGGCCTGGGCAACAAGAGCAAAACTCCATCTCAAAAGAAAAAAAAAGAACGAGGAAAAATTATTAGTGTCAACTGTCCATTAAAGTTATCTCAATCAGCAGAAGTGGGGACATCATTAACTTTGAGCATGGGTTGCGAAAGGTTAGACAGATCTAGTGTGCAAGGGGGAAGATTAGTTAGGATATAGGAGAGAGCTGATGACAGCTTGCAGGACAAGGTGATGGAGGAAATGGAGAGCAAATGAGAGTGAGAGATAAATCGAGATAAAAGGAACAGTGTTGGGAACTAGACTACACATGTGGGAACAAAGGGTTAATATCAGGCTTGAGCTCTTTTCTCCTGTAAAGATGATACTAGCTTATCCTTCTGGTATTGTTTTCTTCTGGGAAATTTATTGGGTTACAATAGTGAAATGTCAGCTGTCTTGCTAGCCTACATGAGGCTGTTATTGACAGCAATATATTCTGTAATAGAAATATATAGTAATAGTATAGTATAATAATATATTGATAGTAAATATATTCTGATATATAAGGCAGATTTGGACTAGGAAGGCTGTATATAGATCTTAAATTCCTCATTTTCCACCACAAAACCAGGTATGTCCCTTTTTTAAGTCCCTGAGAACTGTTCTCATGAACTTTCACAAGATAATCAGTCCTTTGGGGTACTAAGCTTATCTAACCTACAGCAGTTTCACACACATCCAGCCAGTTTCATTTCTTAAAAAACTCACATGATAGAGATAATACCTCTTGTACTACCCTAGGGACTCTCACTGAGAACTCATCTGAGGAGGCTGTGCCACATGGTTCTTCTGTCCTGCATACCCTGGCTGAACTGCATGAACCTGGTTAGTTTAGGGCTATTATCTCCCACAAGGGAAACTGCAAATCAGATTGGAAATTGCTGCTGGTGTTCAGTCAGGGAAATATCACAGAGTGGTGGCTCAGAGATGTTGACTGACAGACCTGAGTTTAGTAATGACCCTGTGGCCTCAATCTAGGATCAAGGGCTGTCAGGAGTTCCAGGTAAATGGAGCTGTAAAGCTAAAAACAAGGTAAGAGAAGACCTTAATGGATACTGATGTGTTGCTGGCTGTCAAGGGTTCATGGTAAAACAAAGATCTCCACTATGAGACAGTTGATGAGTCTTTCCCTTGCTCTGAAAAAGACAGAAATGTTATAAAGGCTATATGGAGATAAATTCAGACCTACAAAAACTGTACACTCCTCCCATCATCTGTGAAGGCCATAAAGAACAAGGCTGAATGAAGGTGGGATGGAGGCACAATCCATCCAGTGGTATTAGATACTGAAAATGGGCCAACAGCATATACTGTTATGCTTCAGGGACATTGTCCTGTATCAGAAGATCAGAGGTTTAGATCATATGATAATGTCTAGCCTTGTTTATGACTCAAGTTGTGATCCAAACATGAGAGTGAGGACTCCATTTATCTTTTATTGCATAAAAAATTGCATCAGCACTGAGATGCATCAAGAGCCTACAGGAGAGAGGAACAGAGACTGCCTTCTGCCATGAGGCTGTGAAATTTATGTTTAATGTGATATTACAAGGAGCCCATGTCAAAGTAACTGCTGCCATAACAGACATAGTAAGAGGAATATGCAGAGGAACCAGAATTTTCACACATGGGGCTAACCCCACCACTACCTAAGCAGTGACCCAAGGGCTGCACAGCAGTCAGGGAGGTTGAGATGGGAACACAATTATCTGCCTGGTATCTCTCAGGTCAGCAACCTGCCATGCATGTCAGGTTATTGCACCTTACACATGGACCTTCTGGCATCTGAGATCATGAAAATGTAAATCCAACATGTCCTAGAGGTGACAGCTAAACACAAGCAACAAAGACACTACAAGACAATAACAAGTTTTTGTAAAATCCAAGCAATATGCATATAGACAGAATTTTCTTCTCCTGTGACCAGGGTAAAACTGTTTCTCTAAGCATAATATAGCTGCAAAGTACTGATGTTATATGGGAAGGCATCACCTTTCATACATAGGTGGGAAAAATGAAATTGTACTGAGATTCATTTGCTAAGCAATATCACCTAATACTGTTATAGGAGTTATTAAGAAATTATTTTAGGCAGATAGAGAGGAAAAGGGGTCCTTGGGAAGTTTTCGTTTGTTTTAAAGCAGCTCCAGAAACATTCGTCTAGCAGAAAAGCCCCGGCTCTCAGAGCTGGGCCAGCAAGTTGTAATATGCAAATGTTGGCCATTAGAAACTGGGTCCATCCAAACCTGGTGATTCCCACCATCTTCTTCCTTGCCCCAGTATGTGCCTGGCAATATAGATGCCACCACATATCCCCACCATGTATAAAACATTGTGGTGCCCTGCATTTGTGTATTGAAAGGCTAGGGTGAGAGGGCCAGTTTTTTCCCGAGTCACATGAATGACATGCCTGGTCAAACCAATCCCCTGAGTTCTATGCAAATCAGACACCACCTCCTCCAGCCTCCTAGTAGAAGCAGCCACTTTTCCACCACACAAGAGGTTTTTCTCTTTGCCAAATCCCCCCTTCCCCTGTCTCTGTTTGGGGGAGCTCTTTTCTTCTTCCTTCCTTCCTTCTTGCCTATTAAACTTTTTGCTCCTTAAAATCACTCCACGTGTGTCCATGTCATTAATCCTATCAGCGCCAAGACCAAAAACCTGATGTTCCTCCAGTCAGAGCTGTATCCATAGTACTGTGTAGGAAACACAGAAACTCAGCATAGCTTATACTCTCAGTAAACAATCAACACAGAAGACTTCTGTGATCAAATTTGCGAGGGTTTTTCCCAAAACTAGAAGGAGACCTTCTTTCAGCAGCAAACTCCAGTGAGGTGTCTTCTAATTCAATTCTGACACTATACCTGGAGATAGCATCAGATTCCACATGCTGAAGGCTTGGGCCCATAGACTGCCCCTCAACTTCTGATGCCAACTGCAAGACTCAGCTTGTTTTACCTGTGCTTCTGCCTGACTGGCTCTAAGTCAGGGTTCTCCCCTTTATATATACTGGTTTATTATGAAGGACATCACAAAGTATACAGATAGAGGCATAGGCTGACACATGAGAGAAGGGGCATGGAGCTTCCCTGCCCTCAGCAGGCACACTACGCTCCAGAAACCTCCAAGTGTTCAGCTATTTGGAACCTCATTGAACCCTGTCCTTTTAGGTTTTCATGGAGGCATCATTACATTGGTATTATCGATTAAATCACTGGCTATCAGTACAATTTAACCTTTAGCCTCTCTCTTCTCCCCAGAGGTTGGTGGGTGGAGCTGAAAGTCCCAACCCTCATTTTCTGCCTTAGTCTTTCTGGTGAGGACCCCCACTCCTGAAGCTACTGAGGGGCTGCCAGCCATCAGTTGATTAATTATCATACAAAAAGACACTTACCACTTTGCAGATTCAAAAATTGTAGGAGATGTATGCTAGGAAACAGTGATGAAGACCAAACGTATTTCACAATATCACAACCATTTAATAGTATACTCCCCACCATACTAGCAAAATAAAAAAATAGAAGCCAAAGATTATTGAATCAATTCTAAAATCTTGAAATATATGGTGTGAAAGGAAAATAACAATCTGGGGCCCCAAACTCACTGTGTCAAAGGGAATGCTAAAGCTTGGGAATTGGGCCACGCAAAACCACCTTCTATAGTATTTTGTTCCTAAATAGATAGCTGCAAAGATAGAGGGCTACATATCTCCCAGGTGGCTTCCCTCACAATTTGCTTACAAGGAAATTTCTTGTGGGCCCCAAGGTCTTTACTCTGAAACGGACATCTGTTGAATTTCACTCTGACAATGTCAATTAGCAAGCTTATCTTCACTAGTATGGGACAAAGACAGAGGATAAATCATCCCTCAGCTCACCTGAGACAAATGCATGTTTGACTGTTTCTGCTACTCCCTGTTTATCTTTTGTAAAAATGCAGATTCACTGAGTGGGAGACAGTGCATAATTGATTACTCCTCCAAGCCCTCCTTTAACATGTAAATTATGGATTCAGCTAACGCTAGCTAAAGCCTCAAAAGAATGTAACCTTTTGCTTCTTTTATTGACTCTCCTCCATTTTTTCTTTTCTCTTTCCCCTTTAAATACTGAAATCCTCAAACCCCCTTTGGAAAAAGCATGAATCACATATATTCCTGTGATTTTGTGTTCCTTTTTCCTAGGCATGTCCTCAACCCTGGCAAAATAAACATCCAAATTGATTGAGGCCCCCTTCCATTAGTGTATTTGGTTTACAATGCCATGAGAAAGGTATTCTGTATGAGTTCAGAAGATGGGTGCCAAACACTGATTTATCACCAGAAGCAGGGATAAGAAACATGAAGCAGAGGTGAACTCTCCAAAATCAACCTTAAGGCAGTAAGATTTGGTCAGATGAAGGGAAGTTGGGATGAGGAAACAGTTTTGCCTGGAGTCTTCCATATAAGCTTGAATTAGCTTAAGTGCAGCTATATCTTTCATGGGAAGGACATTTGGAATTGAATACAGAGGGTCCCCATGAGAGAGACTCCCTCTCTCATGTGTCTCAGGATCCTGTTATCACACCATTTCTGACATCTGATATCATTAACATCAACCAAGTGTCGATGAAAAGGGTCAAACTGTAAAATATTTTGAAGAGATTTATTCTGTGCCATATACGAGTGACGATGCCCCATGACACAGCCCTCAGGAGATCCTAAGAACTTGTGTCCAAACTGGTTGGGGTGTAGCTTGGTTTCATATATTTTAAGGAGACAAGATACTTCAATCAAATACATTTAAGAAAGACTCTGGTTGACAATTGTCTTTATCTAAAGACCTGGGATCAATAGAAAGGAAGTGTCTAGGTTCGGATAAGCAACTGTGGAGACCAAAGTTGTTACTGTGCAGATGCAGCCTTAGGGTATCAGGCTTCAGAGAGAATAGACTGAAATGTTTCCTACCAGACTTAGGGTCTATATTGAAGTTCATGCTGGAGAGAAATAACGAGTCAGGTCCCACTCCCACTTCCTGTCATGGCCTGAATCAGTTTTTCAGGTTACATTTTAAGAGCAGCCTGGCTGAGAAAGTCCATTCAGGTGGCTAGGGGCCACAGAATTTTATTTTTGGTTTACACAAGTACTCATTTTGTTTATTAAAAGGTAGAAACGGTGCCATCTCTGGGTATTCTTTCACATGCTTCTGCTGCTCTTTGTATCTCACCTAAGCTCTGCTTTTGCAGGGCACGTACGGCCCAAGGAGAGGGGGGAGCAAGGTTAATGATTTTTAAGGAAATCCAGTTGTTCCCTGAGTCTGGACTTGGTGCCCTAGTAAGGGTAAACAGACGCTGTCACCAGGGAAACCCTGATGAAATAACTGGGAAAGTTATCTTTCTTAAAGTTTTTCTTTATTCCCTTTATTTATAGACAACGCTGCTTAAAGAAGCCAGACTGCTCAGCATAGTGCAGATCTTCACCCCGACCAGATCCAAGGAGGAAATTAGAACCCCAAACCAGTGTAAACTGGAACAGACAATCCCTCATTACCTTTAGATCATTAACATATCACTCGAGTGTTACCCCACCCTGACAGCAAACAAGAAAATCTCGACCACTTTGTGGCACGGGTTGTATGAAGACGTGTTTATAAACAGAGGTGGCACAACTGGAGCTCCACCCTGCAGGCTAACACTCCTCTCTCTTCCCATGCAGAGTTCTTTTAAAGCCCATGCTTTCCACTGTTTCGGGGGAGGGGGCTTTAGAGAAGGAGTTCTCTTATTCTCCACTCCTAGCAAGAAATAAAACCTGCTTGCCTTTTTTTGCCATTATCTTTGTAACCAATATGAACTAGGGAAATAACTCCATTTACCAGTGACAACGACAAGGCTACAGAGCTGGACAGCTGTCACACCACCAAGGTGATGCCACAGAGACAGGCCCAGGTGATGAGAGCTGACCTGTAGAGATATGCAGAAACACTACATTAGCACACTGATAGGCATTAAATCATTAGGGTTCCAAGGTCCCTGTCTTTGCCGTTGTTGGGAGAAGGCACTGAAAGAGAGAATTCTGGCTCTCTACAGCAAAGTTCAATAAAAAATTATAGAATAAGGAGGGGATGGGGAGAGAGTCAGCGTGGAAAAATAACCAGCCTTCCAGGAAACAAAGCGCTTCACTTTAAAGCTCTCCCTTCTTTCAAATCTGCCTGCCCACCAGGCAGCTCTATTCCCCTCAGTCAGCTCTGGCAGCAGGACGTCTGTGAACTGTGTCTTTTCCCCATCCCGAATAGCTTTTCAGATAAGTTAAACTCACCAAGGTAAATTCAGTTTTGTCCCAAAGACTTCCTACTTCTGCCCTCCACAAAGTCACTCAATATACCTTCAGACACCAGTGCAGAAGTGGTGAGTCTGGGGAGAAGAGTGAAGGCAGGCCAGGAAAGACATGGTTAGGATTCACTCACCAATCCAGGGCCTGATCTGCACAAAGGAATTTTCCTAGAGGAAGTGCAGGAAATTCTTGGTCACACCCAGGGCAGGAAAGTGAAAGATAAACTACAGGCCAATGGCATTTCTCCACGTAGGGCCTGGTTGAGTCCCGCCCTCGGAATGAGTCAGCCTGCTGTGTAGCTGTGCTGTTCACAGGAGGAGCCTGTGAAGGGAAGTAGAAGCACCCCCCACTCTATCTCCCTTTTCTCTTGAGTCTCAGGATCTTGTTATCATGCCACTTCTGACATAGTTCAGATTAACCCAACCAAGCATTAAATATTAGAAAAGGTGCCCTTTATCGAAATTCTTCCAAAGTGCTCCTCTTGCTCCTGATCTCGCAGCTGAGTTCTGCTTCTGGGTAACAGATATGGCCCAAAGAGAAGGAAGAACAAAGTTAATGATTTTTAGAGAATCACAGTAGATTTCTGGTCTGGACTTAAAAACCTTATAGGACCTATGAACAGAAAAGGAGGTACAGATAGAAGAGCTGTCATATTATTAAGACTTCCAGACCCAGAGAGGACAGGATGCTAGAAATGTATCTGGAGAGGGCCGGGCGCGGTGGCTCAGGCACACTTTGGGAGGCCGAGGCGGGCGGATCACGACATCAGGAGATCAAGACCATCCTGGCTAACACGGTGAAAACCCGTCTCTACTTATAAAAAACACACACACACACAAAATTAGCCGGGCGTGGTGGCGGGCGCCTGTGGTCCTAGCTACTCGGAAGGCTGAGGCAGGAGAATGGCATGAACTCGGGAGGCAGAGCTTGCCGTGACTGGAGATCACACCCCTGCACCTCCAGCCTGGGCGACAGAGCGAGACTCCGTCTAAAGAAAAAAAAAAGAAAAGAAAAGAAAAGAAATTTATCTGGAGAGCCATGAAGAAACATCACATTATTACACTGACAGCAGTTCAACTATTAACTTTCAAAGAACTCTCCAACTTCCCCCGTTGTCTTTTTCAAAGTATCGATTCCATCCCAGAGCAGGGCCAGGCCTTCTTCTCTTCTCTTCTGGTTACTATGCAAAACTGGTCCAAAAGGCTGAACTGTGGTCCATGTACCATAGCCTCCCTTCTAAGCCTTCCTTTACTGGAACATCTCAGGAAGTCCACACTGGAACTAGGATCACTGGTAGAGAGGAGTATTTAGTTTGAAAATGAAAATGCCTGAGGAGAAGGTAATAGGGAGCACTGTAGTGGGCAGCCTGTTATCACTTAATCCTATCATCAGTAACCCCATACCCCCTCCACACTGTACCCTCCGGCTCTAAGTTTCATGAAGTCAGGTAGGGGGCTTTTACATTTTGTTCTTTATTGTCTCAGATTTACTAGAATATGGTGTATATAAAGAGTAACATTTAAAGAGACAGATATGAAGATATATAGCTATTAATCTAATTTTAATTGAATTGAATATCTTGATGTCACATTTCTGTTCTATTCTTGCTGTAAAGATAACTGCTGTGTCACATAAATTCAAATATTCTTCTGGCATTAGTAATAATTATGTGGCTGTAATAATTATAGTAATAATTATAATTAGTTAGTATTAATAATAATTATGATCAATTAATAATTACAGTTATTATTAATGAGAATTAATATTACTAATTATTAATTAGTAATACTTATGTGGCATTAGCATTGGCTCACACCTGTAATCCTAGCACTTCGGGAGGCCGAGCGAGGTGGATCACTTGAGGTCAGGAGTTTGAGACCAGCCTGATCGACATGGTAAAACCTCATCTCTACTAAAAATACAAAAATTAGCTGGGTGTAATGCAGGACGCCTGTAATCCCAGCTACTCAGGAGGCTGAGGAAGGAGAATTGCGTGAACCCGGAAAGTGGAGGTTGAAGTGAGCTGAGATCGTGCCACTACACTCCAGCCTGGGCAATAGAGTGAGATTCTGTCTCAGAAAAAAAAAAAAAAAGTAATAATTATGTAAATTTTTAAACAAATTTTAAACGACTTTTAAAAATATCCTCTCTGTTTTCTTCCTATTATTCAGACTCTAACCATATTTACTCTTACTTTGCTCCTTTTCTTGAGGAGAAAAATGTTAAAAATCTATGGACCCAAAGGTGGAGATATTTCATGATTCCTCATCAAGCAGAAAAGCAGGATACGTAAGGTTTACAGAGAAAACACAGAGACCCAACAATAATTTATATTTTCTACAATGTAGAGCATAAGTTAGAATATGGAACCTGTCAACATGCTCAAATCTGGTGACAAATTGTGTGTGGTGCATTCAGGTTTCCTATTGGCCCAGGTTTTCTGGTATCTTGTCAGGACCTAATATTCCTACTGCTTTCTCTCAGCTGCAATTAATACTTCATGAGATAAAGCAGAACAGGATGAAAGGTCAGTTCAGATGTTCAAAGGCAGAGGAGAGAAAAGGATGGCTATGAGATCTATGGAAGTGCTGAGAAGGGATGAAATAATGGACAGAGAAAAGGTCTCTGGATAAATGAGTTCATTCACTTTGTCCATTGTGGTTGACACTTGGACTTCACTCTGTGCACTCCAAAAAAAACACATTCACTCACTGAGCCCTCACTCCCCTACAAATGTCAACAAGATATTCTATTCAAACATGGAATATACCTAAAATTACATCTCTTGCTTATTTCTCTGCATTCATGCCTGTCTTAGTCAAGGTTCTTCATAGCAATGGAACCACTAAACTATGAATTTATTTGGAAGAGACTGGAGAAATGTCTCATGTGATTTCGGAGACTGGCAAATCCAAAGTCTGCAAGGTGGACCAAGAGACTCTGGATCCAAGAAGGAGACAATGTTATTGCTCAAGCCTGAAGTTTGCCTGCTGGTAATATTCCCTTTTCTGGGGGAGAAGTCAGTTTTTTCTTCTCTTGAGACTTTCAACTGATTGAATAAGGTCCTCATAGATATAAGTGAGTAGGAAAGAATTTATAGCCAAGATTAGCTTATTATTTTGTGAGCAACAATTAATACCAAAGTACCTATTATTTAAATAATAAACATTGATTTTTCAGTCATCCTACATGTGTATCTTTGATTAAAGTATGAAGATGGCCATGCTCCATAGTGTCAGTCAGGGATCCATGTTATGGAAGCTCCATGAGCTGCCATTTTCTTTTTTTGGGGGTATGTATGTGTGTGTGTGTGTGTGTGTGTGGTGTGGTGTATTGTGTTTGTTCTTTGTAGAGACAGGGTCTTACTATGTCACCCAGGCTGGAGTGCTATGGTGCAATGGCGCAATCTTGGCTCAATGCAACCTCTACCTCCTGGGCTCAAACCATCCTACCATCTCAGTTTCCCCAGTAGGTGGGGCTACAGGTGCACAGACCACACCTAGCTTTTTTTTTTTTTTTTTTTTTAATTTTTCTTAGAGATGGGATTTCACCATGTTGCCCAGGCTGGCGCTGAAGTCCTGGGCTCAAGTGATTCACCCACCTGGGCCTCCCAGAGTGCTGGGATTACAGGCATGAGACATCATGGGCCTCCATCAGTTTTTTATGGCATTATCTGGCACATGCAGTTAAACAAACAAGAATATGATAGACAACAGGGCACAGAAGCTATGTGCATGACACATAACATGTTTCAGTGCCACTTTTTAATTGATTGTGTAAAAGTGATCAAACTTTTCTTAGGGAAGCAGAGAAAAATGGAAAAATTATGAAGGCATGAGAGTAACTCAGTGAATGATTACAATTAAACAGCATCATCCATTAACTTCCATGTCCTCATCTGCCTCGGTGGCTGGGTAACATGACACTGACACAGTTTTACCTCTATTATTCTCTGGAATCCATCCTCACCTGGCCTGTCTGGATTAGGAGCAGGAAGTGATAATTAACTGATGGACTTTTAAGATTTAATGATATTTTGAGAACATTTTTTTCAATGGGCTCACACTAAAGGTCCTTTTATTTATAAAAATAATTTTATTTTTACCATTCACAATGTCAGCTGCTAATACTCATCTTGTCAGCCCAAATTTGTAGAGCTTTATAACTGAGTATCTTCCTCATCAGACTGCATTTCAAGAAGCTAGGTCCCAAGTCTCTGGATCTTTATTTTCCTTGCTTAGGTCTTAAATATAAGATAAATTCGATAATAATTTTAGGACTGCATTGGAATTCTAAGTGTTCAGGCAAGCTGTAGAATGTATAACTGTAATTCACATTCTTTTTATTCAAATATTCTTGCTTGAGGAAACCACACTAAGAATGAGGAAGTAGGCCGGGCGCGGTGGCTCAAGCCTGTAATCCCAGCACTTTGGGAGGCCGAGACGGGCGGATCACGAGGTCAGGAGATCGAGACCATCCTGGCTAACACGGTGAAACCCCGTCTCTACTAAAAATACAAAAAAAAACTAGCCGGGCGAGGTGGCGGGCGCCTGTAGTCCCAGCTACTCCAGAGGCTGAGGCAGGAGAATGGCGTAAACCTGGGAGGCGGAGCTTGCAGTGAGCTGAGATCCGGCCACTGCACTCCAGTCCGGGCGACAAAGCGAGACTCCGCCTCAAAAAAAAAAAAAAAAAAAAAAAGAATGAGGAAGTAGTGACTGAGTGCTTTGCCGGTACAGCAGATGTTAGAACATGCTGTAGCATTACTATTCCCCAGGGCTTATTGTTATGTAAGTTCTTGTTCAGCTTCCTTTATTTTCTTTCACTTCTGAGAACTTAACTTTCGTTTCTCACTCAGCTCCTGTGAGTGAATCTGGTCCACACCTGCTCCTGCCCTGCCCTCACTCTTCTCCCCTGATTCAAGACTCTTCTACTTTGGACTGAAGGTGAGTGGGGCAATTTGTGGGAGCATAGAATGGGAGGCTTTGAGAAGAATAGGTTGATTGTGTCTGGGTGAGTTTAATTTGTGGTTCTGAGGCTGCTCTGCATAAACAAAGAGAGGCAGCTTGTTAACTGTCTGCTGAAATGGCAGAGGAAGAAAGCATTGAGCCTGGGAGAGGGGTAACCTTTAAACAAGAGAGGTTTGCAAAAGCAAAAAGTCTTGTTTGTTTCCTAGAGAGACCATTCATTTCTTCAATCTAGGTACCTCCATCATCTTCCTTGTTGGAAATAAAGCTCAGAATCTTAAGGGAGACGAGCACTCAAACAAAGGACTTCTCAGCAAAGCAATTTGACTTCTGCGTAGATGGGTGCTTCTTCTTGGCCAGTCACCATGAGAGCACACTAGAACAAAGGAGGAAGAAAGTTTTTATTCCTGATGCAAATCTTGCCCCTGTGCCCTTTCCCCATTGGCTGGAGTCAGCCACACAATCTAAACTAGACCCAGTTGGCTAAACATTTTAACTTTCTTTAGATAAGATAAGCACGTGAGGGAGAGTGGGGAAATGGGGAAGGGGTGTCTGCCATGAGCTAGAGAACTAATCTTCTTCCAAAATAAGGAAAGGAATGTGAGTTGGTACTGATAACGCCTGGTACTGTGGCATGTCTGGGCATGTAGCAAAAGCAGAAAGGAAAGAAAAGAGAAGAAACGGGAAGTGGGGTGCGGGGGGAGGGCACTGTGAATTAAAGAATAAAGGATTGATCAGCCTATTTGAAGAGAAATCTTATCATATCCCACATTCCTATTCTGTCATTTTGATTTTTCCATTTTGCCAACGTGGATCAGAATATTCTCTTATTCAGAGGCAGCAAATTCCTTCCTCCTTTCTCCCGATGAAGCTTGTGCAATGAAGCTGTTTTCATTTTTCATAAAGCAACCTCATGATGAGGTTCAGCAGGGATGAGAGCCCTTATCTGGATCTGGGTATGAGGGGAAGGGGTCTTAGGTACTCACTCTTCAGGAGGAAGGCCCTTTTGAAGCGTATCCTTTTACTTGCCTTCTGGTAACTTTTTGGATGCTGTCCGCAGCTTTCCTGATGAATTAGCAGCCCTCTGGTTAGTCTGATGAGAGAGGTTGCGGGATGGTCTGACTGCTGCTCATCTCTGCAGCTCCACTTTGGTCACTTGTCTCTGAAGGTCCAGTCACAGGGAACTTGTTCTCCCACGAACCTTGGGTATCTGCTCCTGCTTTAGAAGTTGCTATTATTCTTGGTACACCTTTTCATCATGAGTTCCCTCAACTCCCTACTCACTTTTCCCTTGCACAGAGTTAAGGCAAGGAGTTAGTCATTTCTCCTGAGTCTTATCTTGATCTTATCTCTGAGCATTTTGTGCCTTGATGCCTATGTCACCCATATTCTCATGCGTCCTTTTCTTCGTTTCACTTTTCAGAGGTCCAGGTAACTGTCTCCTTATGTGTCTGTGCTGTATATCTTGTCAAGGTCCATATCTAGTATTTATTAATTGTCTACTCAAATCTAGTACAGGGCCCAATAAATAAAACTGTACTATTAATTTTTTAAAAATATTTTTGACTAAATTCACAAAACAAAAGTATACAGCTAGAGTAAAAAAAAAAGTAACTATTCGATATACAGTAAACATTAAGTACTGGGAAGAGATTGTACTCTGGACTAGAGAAGAGGAAGTAAACACGCAGTCAAATAAAGGAAGTAGGCCTAGCACGGTGGCTCAGGCCTGTAATCCCAGTATTTTGGGAGGCCGAGGTGGGTGGATCATGAGGTCAGGAGATCAAGACCATCCTGACTAACATGGTGAAACCCCGTCTCTACTAAAATTACAAAGAATTAGCCGGGCGTGGTGGCGGGCACCTGTAATCCCAGCTATTCAGGAGGCTGAGGCAGGAGAATGGCTTGAACCTGGGAGGTGGAGGTAGCAGTGAGCCGAGATCCCGCCACTGCACTCCAGCCTGGGCTACAGAGCGAGACTCCGTCACAAAAAAAAAAAAAAAAAAAGGAAGTAAACCAGCAGTTTTAATGTAGCAAAAAGGTAGCAGTTACTACAGGATAAATGTAAAATCACCAAAGCAAAAGCAACAAACTAAAAGGGCTGCAATAGGATCTGGTATCTGCAGTGCTCTTGTCAAGGGCTTTGCAACTTTAAATATAGATTTCAGATGAGTCTCACTGTGAGAAAATGATTTTGAGCAGACTCTTCAATAAAATGATGGATTTAAGAACTGATGAACTAACTGTGAGAGAAAGAGATGAAACTGGAGTAGCTTTATGAAATTTGTCCTCTGTTACAAAATGACTTATCTGAAACATATTGCCCAGAGAGTTAGAACTCTAGGAAAAAGGGTCATTAATGTAGGGAAAACTAAACCCTGGACATTTTTAATGGGTCATTGAAAAAGGAACTCTGAGTTTAGACAAATAGGAAGTGGTAACAATGTTTCTGAGTTCTACAGGTTTCTGCATGCCAAGAACAGGAACTATTTTCTCCATTGGGAGTTCCTGACCCAAGGAACAGGGGAAATTTAAAAGATGTTGGCTAGGCCAGGCATGGTGGCTCGTGCCCATGCCTAGCCAAAAATCCCAGCACTTTGGGAAGCCGAGACAAGAGGATCGTTTGAGCTCAGGAGTTTAAGACCAGCCTGGGGCCGGGCGCGGTGGCTCAAGCCTGTAATCCCAGCACTTTGGGAGGCCGAGACGGGCGGATCACGAGGTCAGGAGATCGAGACCATCCTGGCTAACATGGTGAAACCCCGTCTCTACTAAAAAATACAAAAAAAAAACTAGCCGGGCGACATGGCGGGCGCCTGTAGTCCCAGCTGCTTGGGAGGCTGAGGCAGGAGAATGGCGTAAACCCAGGAGGCGGAGCTTGCAGTGAGCTGAGACCCGGCCACTGCACTCCAGCCTGGGCGGCAGAGCAAGACTCCGTCTCAAAAAAAAAAAAAAAAAAAAAAAAAGACCAGCCTGGGCAACATAGTGAGACCTTGTTTCAAAAAAAAAAAAAAAAAAAAGATATTGATGGCTAAACTCCTTATAGTAGTTTTTCTCCTTATTGTGTAGCCACTCTAATTTAATTTAATATTTATTTGTTTATTTGTTTGTTTGTTTATTTATTTATTTATTTACGGAGTCTTGCTCTGTCACCAGGCTGGAGTGCAGTGGCGTGATCTCAGCTGGCTGCAACCTCTGCCTCCCAGATTCAAGCGATTCTCCTGCCTGAGCCTCCCAAGTAGCTGGGACTATAGGCAACTGCCATCACACCTGACTAATTTTTGTATTTTTTTTTTTTTTAGTAGATACGGGGGTCTCACCATATTAGCCAGGCTGATCTCAAACTTCTGACCTCAGGTAATCTGCCTGCCTCAGCCTCCCAAAGTGCTGGGATTATAGGTTTGAGCCACAGTGCCTGGCCATTTTTTTTTTTTTAATCTAAACTGTGCACATACAGAAAGCTTCTGTGCAGGTCATCAGAGTATTCTGAAATAAGGAAGCTATGGACCTAGTTAGCCTTCACGTGTCATAAAAACGCCTACATTTGTACCACCTTCAAAGGGGAGCATGCGTTTTGTTTATGTGTCTGTCTGTCTACCTGTCTTGGGTTGGAAGGGTTTCAATGGGGCTACATTTCTTCAATGTTAGAATAAAGAATGAATAAATCAAGAAAAATAAGCACTTGTATTAGTTTTCTAGAGTTGTCGTAGAAAAAGTACCAAAAGTGGTTGGCTTAAATAGCAGAAATATATTGCCTTACAATTCTAGAGGCTAGTTGTCCAAGATAAAATGTGTTGGCAGGGCTGGTTCCTTCTGAAGGCTGTGAAGGAGGCATCTGCTCCATGCCTCTCTTCTAGCTTCTAATAGTTTCCTGGAAACCTTTAGCATTCCTTGGCTTATAGGCGCATCACCCTGATCTCTGCTTTCTTCTTCACCCTAGCATATTCCTTGTGTGTAAATGTCCCTTTTTAATAAGGACACAGTCATGTTGGATAAGGGTCTATCCTAATGAGCACATGGTAACTAAATAGTATTTAAATATACTATCTGCAAATAAAAGGACATTCACACATTAGGATTTCAACATCATTTGGGGAGAAACAGGACAGACTTTATCCCTCAGCTACATATTCTCAGTATACTTGGCCTCCTTTATGGATGGAGACTTTTCTCCCATGACCAGCAGATGTTTCTTTAAAATGTATATTCATTGAGTCTATGTCGTGTGTGTGATCCTATAACTATTTTAGCCTCTTTTCCTCTTCCCTAAAGATATACACCTTTAGATTCCTATCACCATCATCCTTGCCATATGTCCAGGCCAAGGTGAAATTTCAACATTTAAAACCACAGCATGCCCCAGAACTACATAGCTGGTCTGGATCTCTCCATTTCTATACCCCCATAGCACTGGGTATCAGTATAGCTGTTGTAACCTTTACCTTTGTTGTCTGTTTAAATCTGTACAGTAGTGGAGAGAACTCTGAAGGAGGACCTTGGAGACAATACATTCACTCTTACTCTGCCTATTAGATTAGAATGAGTGGTCTTTGTAACTTACCTAATTCTATTGACACACCTGAAGAAAGGGAGTATTCTTCTTTCTCAAAGATTTTGTATGAAGAATAAAGAAGTCAAAATTATTTCTAAATTGTAACTGGTTATAAAATTCTTCATGATAAAATTATTTTCTTATTGTGATGGTGGTGGTGGTGGTGGTTGCGGTGGTATGTGGGTGTGTGTGTATGCCTTTGGGGAGTGAGTGTGAGGTCATGGGAGGACTTGCTATGGGTAGATATGTTAGGATGTGAACTCTTCTTCACTGGAAACCATAATCATGGTCCCAAAGCTCAGCTATTGGGAAATTGCTAATTGATGGAAAGAAAAGATGAAAATCTGAATAAAAGGTCTAATCATCTATGGAGGGATAAGGAAGTTGTAGCTTTAAATATTCGTTCAACATTTTATTCCTGTATGTGATTCACTCTTCTAGGTACAGAGGACATATCAGTGAACAAAAACAGTCCCATGTCTATGAATGGATTACTTTTCAGGAGGAAGAAGTAGACATTTAAAGAACAATCTTATATATTACATAGTAAAAATAAGAAGATAAATGTGCAGTGAGTGATATTACTGGTGGTTTTGCTATAAGTAAGTTATAGTATGTCCTAAGAAGAGGACATCTAAGAGATTGAATTAAATTTAAGAGTGACTCTTGCTAACATCAGGGGAAGGATCATTTTATGCAGAGAGAGGAGCAAGCGCAAAAGCCTTGAGGAGTCATAGATTTGATAGTTTAATTGAGGAGGTGTTTTTTACATGTGGAAAAAGCAGAGGAGATAAACCTTAACAGTATAAGTAAAATAATTCAGATACCAAAGACCATATATTATGATTCTATTTTTATCAATTGATTAAAAACCCAAAGGATATTAGTGATTGTCTGGAGCTTGGGATCAGAATAGGAGTGAGATGGCATTAGGGTTTTTTTTTTTTTTTTCAGGTGGTAAAAATAATTTTAAATTGGGTTACAGTAACAGTCATATAGTTCCACAAATTTAGTAGAAATTATCACATTATACACTTAAAAATGAGAGTGTTTGATGCTATGTAAATACAACCCAGTAGCTTAAAAATATGCAAATGTTAGTGAATCATGCAAATATTAGGGATAGAATCACGTCATTCAGAGAGAAAAGCATGTGCGAAAGCCCAGGGGCAGGGATGTGTTTAGTACATTTAACATGGAAAATGTGTTTTGGGTTGGGGAATAAAAGGCAGGATAAATGATGGGTTACATGAACCTCTTGGTAAAAAAGCCTCAGTTTATCCTCTCCAATAGAAGATAAAATAACAATAATTGCCTTGATGGGGTGAAATTTGTCCTGAGACAAAAATTAAGAATAAAGTGTTTCAAATTACTACAAAGTCCATTTTATTCTGTCATTGGTTTATTCTTCTTGCCTTTCTTTTCTCCTTTCTCTGTTAAATATTAATGTTTTGTCCTGTTCTAAATCTCTGTAAAAGCAGTATTCTTTCTATTCCTGCTTTTCTTACCCTGTCCCCTTCAACATTCCCAGCACTGCAGGATTTTCTGACCAAGAAGTTCAAGAGTCAAGACAGAAAGAAGCCAAGGGAGCAGTGCAATGGATTTCTCAGTAAAGGTAGACATAGAGAAGGAGGTGACCTGCCCCATCTGCCTGGAGCTCCTAACAGAACCTCTGAGCCTAGATTGTGGCCACAGTTTCTGCCAAACCTGCATCACTGCAAAGATCAAGGAGTCAGTGACCATCTCAAGAGGAGAAAGCAGCTGTCCTGTGTGTCAGAGCAGATTCCAGCCTGGGAAGCTCCGACCTAATCGGCATCTGGCCAACATAGTTGAGAGAGTCAAGGAGGTCAAGATGAGCCCACAGGAGGGGCAGCAGAGAGACATCTGTGAGCACCATGGAAAAAAACTCCAGATCTTCTGTAAGGAGGATGGAAAAGTCATTTGCTGGGTTTGTGAACTGTCTCAGGAACACCAAGGTCACCAAACATTCCGCATAAACGAGGTGGTCAAGGAATGTCAGGTAGGCTCCAAGGTAGAGGAAAAGAAAGCAGAGAGCAGAAGATGGTACCTGATGTGAAATCTCCAAGTTTTTTGTCCTGCTTTATTCCCCTTTTCACCATAGAACTGAGAACCCTGTGATCTCTTTCCAAACTCTTTGCTTAGTTTCTGAAGCCTGAAGGACAGTTTTTATTTGCACATTGTTTTTATTTAAAAGAGTACAAATTTTTAGCAAGGAAAAGTTGAATGAATGGAGAATTGCTTTGTAAGATAAGCTCTAATTGCCCCTCAGAGAAGAAAGGTGTTTTTGGGAACATGTCTTGTTAGATGTGGCAAGAGTGGCAATGAAAGGAAGTCTTTCCTTAATGCAGGGTCTGCTTTTTCTCTAGGAAAAGAATCAGGCTACTCTTGATAAGGGGATGGCAACTTCCATCATCTAGTAATAAAGAATACGTTCATCTCCTCAGATTTTCTCCCATGCCATAGGCTCTAATCACCAGCCTCACTGTTTCTGTAAACTAGTCCTTTCTGAGAGCAATCTGATTTCTTCCTTGCTATCCTCTATCCAGGTGCTGAGAAAACTCAAAACTTTACTCTGGTATAATTTCTTTCTCACAGGAAAAGCTGCAGGCAGCCCTGAAGAAGCTGACAAAGGAGGATCAAGAAGCTGAGAAGCTGGAAGATGACATCAGACAAGAGAGAACCATCTGGAAGGCAGGAGGAGACACCTCCTAAGGGATAATTAGACAGGAATCTGGGCAGGACCTTGGGCTCTATCACAAGGAGACCACTTCTCCTTTGCTATGCTAGAATTAACAAGTATAGAAGTCATTTGATTAAGTCTCATTTAATTCCTTCCCTGTTGGAGTTTGGGGGCTGGAGAGCAGACATATCGTAAATCAACACAATATTTGGAAGTGAAGGCATGGAGGGAAATACCTGTGAAAATGCTTCCTGTGAATCCTGTGTTCCATTTGTGTCATCAGGTTTGAGGCTCCAATCCTTCCAGTAAACAACCTGGAGAAAGACCCAGGATTCCCTGTTTAGGTGGTTTGGGTAGGGGAATTTTTTTTTTTTTTTTTTTTTAGACAGAGTCTCGCTCTGTCATCTAGGCTGGAGTGCAGTGGAGTGATCTCGGCTCACTGCAACCTCTGCCTTCCCGGTTCAAGCGATTCTCCTGCCTCAGCCTCCCAAGTAGCTAGGACTACAGGCATGTGCCACCATACCTGGCTAATTTTTTATATTTTCAGTAGAGACGAGGTTTCACCATGCTAGCCAGGATGGTCTTGATCTCCTGACCTCGTGATCCGTCCACCTCTGCCTCCCAAAGTGCTGGGATTACAGGCGTGAGCCACTGTGCCCGACCAGGTAGAGGGATTTAAGAGAGAGAAAGGCAAGGTTGTTCAGGATAGGTGTCTATAATCCAAGCCTCACCCAAGTATCACATTTTGTCTTAGATTAGGCCTCAATAAAAGACTTGAGTGTATTGCTTTGGAAGGAGTTCCGGTTAAAAAATAGAAAAGCATGGCTTCACCAGAAATTGTGTATTGGTTTTTGCCTCGTATTCCTTTTGAGAACTCCCTGAGGAAAACAGTTCTTATCTTGGCTCCCAGGCTCATACAAAGCAGGCCTTCAACCAGCCAGACTGACTGCCTCTTTCTCTTCTCATTCCCAAGAATTATATCCAGATCGAGAGACAGAAGATTCTGAAAGGATTCAATGAAATGAGAGTCATCTTGGACAGTGAGGAGCAGAAAGAGCTGCAAAAGCTGGAGGAAGGTGAGGTGAATGTGCTGGATAACCTGGCAGCAGCTAGAGACCAGCTGGTCCAGCAGAGGCAGGATGCCAGCAAGCTCATCTCAGATCTCCAGCGGAGGTTGAAGGGGTCGTCAGTAGAGATGCTGCAGGTAAGACTTGGGATGGAGCACCTATATATGAGACTAGGAGAAAAACACAGAGGCTGATCTTCCTTCCCTTCCCAGTCTCCAGGCTTTCTTCTGTGTGGTGACATTAAATGGTTCCTTTGGCCCGGCAGTGACCCTTTTATGCCCATTATTTCAGGAATCACAGAGATAATTAAGTGTATGAATGGCAAGGGAAATTCCCATTATTATTTACTTATGAGAGGCAGTGTAAAAATTTGAGCTTGGAGAGAAGATTCTTTGTACCACGAGCAAATCAGTTTTAGAACTTCCCCATCACATCAAAAACATTTCTCATGCCTGTTTACAGTCAATATCTGCTTCTACCTCCACCTCCTGGCAGCCAATCTGTTTTCTGTCTGTATATAATTGGCTTCTCTGGACCTTTCAATATGAATTGAATTATACAACATGTAGTCTTTTGCATCTGGCATCTTTAATTTAGCATAATATTTTGAGGTTCATTTATATTGCAGTATGTATTAGCATTTTGCTCTTTCTTATTGCTAATACTATTCCATTATCTGAATATATCATATGTTTATGTATTCATCAGTTGGTGGCTATATGAATATTTTCCAGTTAGAGACTAATAATGCTACAGTAAACACTCACTTACATGTCCTCATACAAACATGTTTTCATCTATCTTGAGTAGATTTTAAGAGTGTTATATGTTAAGTTTATGTAAAATTTTTTTTTTTGAGACGGAGTCTTGCTCTGTCGCCCAGGCTGGAGTGCAGTGGCTGGATCTCAGCTCACTGCAAGCTCCGCCTCCCGGGTTTACGCCATTCTCCTGCCTCAGCCTCTGGAGTAGCTGGGACTACAGGCGCCCGCCACCTCGCCCAGCTAGTTTTTTGTATTTTTAGTAGAGACGGGGTTTCACCATGTTAGCCAGGATGGTCTCGATCTCCTGACTTCGTGATCCGCCCGTCTCGGCCTCCCAAAGTGCTGGGATTACAGGCTTGAGCCACCGCGCCCGGCCAAGTTTATGTAAAATTTTTAAGTTGTCGTACTGTTTTCCAAAGTCGTTACTCATTCCATATGAGTAACAATATAAAAGCTTATAAAAAGCAATATAAAAAGTTTCTAGGTTCTTCACATCCTTTTTAATACTTGATATTTCCTTCTTTTTTTTTTTTTGTTTAGTTACAGCCTTTCTAGTGGGAACGTAATGGTATCTCAATGTAGTTTTAATTTGCTTTTTCCTAAAAACTAACACTGCTGAAAAGCTTATTATTTCCACATGTAGATTCTGTACATCTCTTCTTAGAGTTTATCCTATTCTTTATTTTTGGTGCTATTGTAATTTTTTCTATTTCAAATTTCAATTCTTCGTTGCTGGCACATAGAAAAGAAATTGACTTTAGTATTTTAATCATGTATATTGCAACCTTGCTATAATTACTTATTAGTCATAGAAGAGTTTTTTTTTAAATATCAATTCTTTGGCATTTTCTACATAGAGAATCATGTCATCTGAGAATAAAGTTAATTATTTCATACTTTGCAGTTTGTATAGTTTTCTTTTTTTTTTTTTTTTTTTTGGAGAAGGGTCTAAGGGTCTTGCTCTGTTACCCAGGCTGGAGTGCAGTGGCATGATCTCAGCTCACTGCAACCTCCACCTCCTGGATTCAAATAATTCCCCCTCCTTAACCTCCCGAGTAGCTGGGACTAGCACACACCACCACATCTGGCTAAATTTTTTTTTTGTATTTTAGTAAAGACAGGGATTCACTATGTTGCCCAGGCTGGTCTCGAACTCTTGAGCTCAGGCAATCTACCCGCCTTGGCCTCCCAAAGTGCTAGGATTACAGGCATTAGCCACCACGCCCGGCCAGCAGTTTGTATAGTTTTCATGTGTCTTTACTTATTTTATTGCACTAACTAGGACTTCTAGTACAATGTTCAGTAGGCATGGAGAGAGGGGATCTCCTTTCCTTTTTCCTGACCTTAGGAGGAAAGTACTCAGTCTCTCACTTCCTGATGTTAGCTATAGGAGTCGTTTTGTTTTTAGATTTGTAATGAAGTAGAGAAACTTCCTCTTTTTTTCTTTTTTTTTTTTTGAGATGCAGTCTCATTCTCTCACCCAGGCTGGAGTGCAGTGGCACGATCTCAGCTCTCTGCAAACTCTGCCTCCCTGGTTCAAGCGATTCTCCTGACTCAGCTGGGATTACAGGCCGCCCACCACCACGCTCGGTTAATTTTTCTATTTTTAATAGATACTGGGTTTCGTCATATTGGGCAGGCTGGTTTCGAACTCCTGACCTCAGTCAGGTGCGTCTGGCAGAGAAACTTCCTCTTTTTTCCTAGTTTGCTGAGAGTTTTTATCATGAAGTGTGTGAATTTTGTCAAACAGCTTTTCTGCCTCAGTTGATATAATCATATGATTTTTCTTCTTTATTGATGTGGTAGACTACATAATCAATTTTCAAAGATTGAACCAGCTTGCATACATTGAATAAATTCCACTTACTTGTGGTGCACAATTTTTGTATATATTTTGCTGGATTTGTTTAACTAATGTACTGTTGATAATTTTTGCATCTGTGTTCATGAGAGATACTGGTTTTTGGTTTTCCTTTCTCATAATGTCTTTACTTGGCTTTGGATTAGGGTAATGTTGACTTCATAGAATGGGTTACAAAGTAGTCCATCTCCTTTCATTTTCTGAACAAATTTGGGGAGAATTTTGATAATTTCCTTCTCCAACTTTTGGTAGAATTCATCAATTTACCAATAAAGCCAACTAAGCCTATTTTTAAAGTGTTGCTTAATATTTTGGAGTATTGCAGCTCTCGGTTATTGATTACTAGTTAAATTCTATTGCCGTCTAAGAAAACATTTTGTATGAGTTCAGTTGTTTACATTTGTTAAAGTGTATTTTGTGGTATAGAATGTGTTATAGCTTGGTTAATTTTCCATGTGAGCTTGAGAAGAATAGATATTTGCCTATTAGATGGAATATTCTATGAATGCCATTTAGATCAGTTGATATATAGTGTGCTGTTCGGATACAACTATAGTGGTAATCGTTTCCTGTGACTGCTGTAAGCAATTGTCACAAACTTTGTGACTTAAAACCACATACCAAAAAATTGTCTCATGGTTCTGAAAGCCCAGAGTCCAAAATCAGTGTACCAACAACCACCAGAAGCTAATAGGGAAGCATGGAACGGATTACAGTAGGGACAAACATTACCAATATCCTGAGTTTGGACCTAGATTCAAGAACTGTGAGAGAATAAATCTCAGTTATTTAAAAACCATATAGTTTGTGCTACTTTGTTACAGCAATCCCAGAAAATTAAAACGCCTACCATTTTTGACTGTTTTCTATTTACTCTACTTGTTCTTTGCTTTTTTTCCCTTCCTCTCTTTTTCTGCCCTCTTTTACTTTTAACTATTTTGTGATATTCAATTGAGTATTTCATATTATTCAATTTTCTTTCCTCTCTTAGCTTATTAGTTATGTAATATACATAACTAATATACATAAAGGTATATGTAAATATAAAACATACATATATATTGAAATATAAAAATATTAAAAAATAAACATTTTATAAATATATAAAAATATATTTTAAAAATATAAATAACACTATACATATATATATATAAAGGCTTAGTGCTTGCTCTGGAGTTTGTAATACGCATTTACAGCTAATTGAAGTCTACTTACGAATAACACTATACCCCTTCACATGTAGTGCAGGTACCTTAGAGCAGAGTATCCTCAATCTTGAGTAGCATTGATGTCATCCATTTCACTTATCCATAAGCTGTAATCACCCGCTACATTGTTGATATTATTACTTTAAACCATTATCTTATATATTAGTTGAGAATAAGAAAAATAAAATATTTTATTTTACTTTTATTTCTTTTTCAGTGCTCTTTCTCTCTTTGTGAAGATCTGAATTTCAGACATATAATCTTTTCTTCCCCTGAACGTCTTTTAACATTTATGGCAAAGTATTTCTTCATTATTGCAGGACAAAATTTCTGAATATAAAATTCTTGAACCATGGGTTTTATTCTTTCAAAATTTTAATATTTATCCCACATGCTAAACTTTCACTAATTTTAGTAGTTTGTGTTTCTGTGTATATTCTTTGAGATCATTTACATACCTAATCATGCTATCTGTAAATAAATATAGTTAATTTTAAAATTTTCACTTTTATTTAAGATACAGGGAGTATATGTACAGGTTTGGTACATGCAAATATTGTGTGATGCTGAGGGTTTAGGATACAGATCCCATCACCTAGGTAATGAGCATAGTACCCAATCAGTAGGTTTTCAGCCCATACACCCTTCCTCCCTTCCCTAGTGTAGTCTGCAGTGTCTATTACTTCCATATTTATGTCCATGTATGTTCGATATTTAGCTTCCACTTGTAAGTGAGAACATGCAGTGCTTGATTTTCAGTTCCTGTGTTAATTTGCTTAGGATTATGGCCTCCTGCTGCGTCGATGTTGCAAAGAACATGATTTTATTCTTTTTTACGGCATGTAGTATTCCATGGTGTATATGTACCACATTTTGTTTATCCAGTCTACCATTGATGGATACTTGGGTTGATTCCATGTCTTTGCAAGCAAAAAAACAAAGTGTCCTATTAAAAATGGGTAAAATCATGAACAGACATTTATGAAAAGAAGACATACAGGCTGCCAACAAACATATGAAAAAATACTCATCATTGCTGATAACCAGAGAAATGCAAATCAAAATCACAACAAGATAACATCTCACAACAGTCAGAATGGCTATTAATATAAAGTCAAAAGTTAAGAGATGCTAGTGAGGTACAGAGTAATGGGAGCATGTACTCTGTTGGTAGAAATGTAAATTATTTCAGTCACTGTAGAAAGCAGTCTGGAGATTTCTGAAAGAACTTAAAACAGAGCTACTGTTAGACCCAGCAATTCCACTACTGGTTATATACGCAAAGGAAAATAAATCATTCTACAAAACAAATATAGTTTTACTTCTCTTCCATGCCAGATGTCTTATTTCCTTTTATTTTTCCTTTTTTATCTTTCTTTTTTGTTGTTGTGTGTGTTTGTGTGTGTGTGTTTTTATTGCATTTGATAGAACTTCCACTACAATGTTGACCGTAGTGGTGAAATCACACACACTAGTCTTTTTCTTGATTTTAGGAGGAAGTAATTCAGACTTTCACTATTAATTATGATATTAGCTGTATATTACTTATACATGTTTCTTATCAGTTTTGAGGATGTTTGTAGAGGACTATATGCTCTTGCAAACGAAGCAGGCCATTCCCCCATTAATATTATAAATCCTGCTCTTGCAAACGAAGCAGGCCATTCCCCCATTAATATTGTAAGTCCCGCTCTTGCAAACGAAGCTGGGCATTCCTCCTCTGCAAACAGGGAGGACAAAGGAGCCTACAAGACTGGCCTCAGTTGCAAATAGCAGACCCTGGGGGCTTGTTTATATGTAAACATCTTGGAAATTCAGAAGGTCAGAGAAAGGTCAGAAAAACAACAATGTGTCTTGTGACTTGGTAACATTCCACAAACGACTGTATAAAACAAAGCTGAGCGTGTAGTTGGGGCGGCCGCCATGTTTGTCTCATCTTGTGTTGTCTTGTGTGTTCATTCCTTTGTTTAGGAAACACGCGGACCCCAACAGATGTTCTCTTTCATTACCAGTTTGTTGAGAGGTTTTATCTGAATGGATGTTGATTTTCTTTCTTTTTTTTATTTTTTTTTTTGAGACGGAGTCTTGCTCTGTCACCCAGGCTGGACTGCAGTGGCCAGACCTCAGCTCACTGCAAGCTCCGCCTCCGGGGTTTACGCCATTCTCCTGCCTCAGCCTCCCGAGTAGCTGGGACTACAGGCGCCCACCACCTCACCCGGCTAGTTTTTTGTATTTTTTAGTAGAGACGGGGTTTCACCGTATTAGCCAGGATGTTCTCAATCTCCTGACCTCGTGATCCGCCCGTCTGGGCCTCCCAAAGTGCTGGGATTGCAGGCTTGAGCCACCGCGCCCGGCCAGGATGTTGATTTTCTTGTTGAATTGTTGGAGTCGTTTACAGATTCTGGATATTAATACCTTATCAGATATATGATTTGTAACTATGCTTTCCCATTCTGTGGATTGGCTTTCCACTCTCTTCATAGTGTTTTTCGTAACTTGAGTGATTTTTTTTAAGTTTAATTTTGGTAACATTCTGTTTATTTTTTTCTCACATTGGCTTTACTTTTTATATCATAGCCAACAAATAGCTACCAAATCCAATGTCATGCAATTTTCCCCTTTTCTTCTAGGAGTTTTATAGCTTTAGGTCTTTGATTTATTTTTAGTTATAGTGGTTATATGGTATAAGTTATCTATTTTTAATGTTATTGTAGCCATTGTATTATATTGTGCCATTTTTTGGAAATAGTTTGGTAATAAGGGTGAAGAGGTGGCAGACAGCTGAGGAATGGACCATAGAGGACAATATTTGTTTGTCCAACCTCTATTCCTTTTGATTGTTTCTTTACAATAACTTTTGAGGAACCATCACTACCCTATCTCATTCCCTGTAGTTGGTTAAAGTAGACAAAATTAGTGGCATTAGGCATGTATGTTACTCAGTTCTGGCAAATCATTATAGCCAATTCTTATATTTTTACCAAGCTTACAGTTATTATTTTACGATATATACTTGACTCAATTGGGGTCAATGGTTTGCATGCCTTAGAATTTTACTGTCATGAGTAAAAAGAGAATTTGTCTTTTCTGATGGGTATCATATCAGGGATAATAATTTAAACCAAGAGAATCAAGCTGATGCCATAATTAATCTGAAAATAAGTCAATATAATAGGTATAAAATATAATTTTTAGAAGAAAAACCAGATTCTGATGACAAGATTTTAGTTTAAAAACCCAGCTATGAGTAAAATTATACTTGACCCCTTGAATTTGTTTTTTAAAAATTTAAACCAGTTTTAGTTGGGTTTTGTCAGACATTATAACAACAAAAAGGCTAATACAGGCAGTGAAACTTTTTCTGAGGATGTGAAGTCAACTGGAGGTCAATTCTTTGTTGGTATAAAGGAGGTCAGATCAGACAGCAGGGAGACCAAATACATTGGCACATACTTGTTCAAAAAAATAAAGGAAATAAAGGTCATGGTGAGAAAGAAAAGACAGCTAAAAACAGTTAAAAATGGAAACTAGTCTAGGTTAATAAAATGTTGGAATCCAGGATAAAATTTTATAGTTTCTAAGATGATGACTAAGTCGATATTGACACTATTCTGGACAGTGGGGTGTAAATAGTTGGGAAATAGTAAGTTACATTTAAGACCTACTCAGTTACTTGCCCCTGTGGCTTGTTTCATACTGAAAAATGGATGAGATCACCTACAGTAGAGTTTAGTTGCAAGTAGAGTGAGTACATGGAGGCCAGACAAACTTTTACTTGAGATGCTTGCTTGCTTTTACTCTCACGGCAACAGCACACTTCTTAAGGACTTTGATTATTAATTTTCATCATTGAACCCCTAAAGCCTGAAAAAATATCTGGCAAACATATTTTGCCGTTTTGTGTCTGCTGATGTATAAAATAAAAACACAATTAATTAATGAGGTTGTCTCATTAAAATGTATAAAAATATTAGAGTTTCTCCCTCTTTTTAAAATATATTCCTTCTTGAGATACTTGAAGCACCTTCCTAACTCCCTCATCTGAGTCCTCTGCAGTGGTCAGTCTGAATCTTATCTCCACACTTCGTCCCCAGTCTGTGACTATCTATTTATTCCCACCATTTCCAGGGGTAGTAAGAGTATGGGGAGGAAGGTAGATAAAACTTTGTAAGACAGGAGGGCTTATCACTCTTAAGCATTGCTAGACAAAATACAGGATGCTCAGTTTAAGTTTAATTTCAGATAAAAGAAACGTAATAGTTTTAGTATAAGAGTATCTTAAATATTGCAAAGGTCATATATATAAAACAAAAAAAGTATTGTTGATCCCAAATTCAAATTGAACTAGCCACTTTTATGTTCTAAATCTGGCAACCCTATCTTGACTTATGTTTTCTATCTTTTCCGCAGGATGTGATTGACGTCATGAAAAGGTATGTGTGGGAGAGAGATATAGTCTCATTTGTCTGAAAAGAGAATTATAGTCCTGAGAGATATCTTCCTTCAATCAGAACAGCATAAAAAAGTCACAAGGCTGGGAAACTGTATTAAATTGTCCCAAATTGCTAATCACAGATTAAAGTTTTCAACTGTAAGAAATTTAGGTGTTGGGAGGTCACAGAGTTAGGGCCAATGGAGGCCTTAGGAATAAGAGTTTGCAATATCAGAACCCCATGATTTCACTCACTTTATTCAAACCTTTGTCGCTGTTGTTTCCATATTGCATAGATGCCTGTCTTATTGCAGTGAGGGTCTGCCCTCTTTATATGCCAGACTCCAAATTTTCCAGAGACAGTGCCTTTATATTTATTTTCCTCCCTGAGAATAAAATAAACAATAACTTTCTAGGTGGTGCTTTTTAGATTTCTAAAAAAATATATTCGCGTCTTGAGGAACAGTGGCTTTGGTCCTGGTGCTAATATAACCTTTTCTTGTTCACATACTTTACTATCTTGTAGGAAAAAATAATATTCTTGTGTCTAAAATTGCCCACCTACTTGGCAGCATCAAAGTTTTTTTAAACACATGAAAATCAGACCACTATTAATTTGGTCATCGTAATTTCTTCTCTCTCCAAAGAACTTGAAACCTCAGAGATTATTCTCTAAGTCTCATATTGGGATAACAGATTTTGGAAATCCTTTAGCTCTTCAATATAGGATTCCATTTTGATATCTCTCAACCACTCAGTAGACAGATTCCATGGCCTCTTTAATGACCACCTGTCTAGGAACCCACATCTCTGGCCTCTTCCTGGTGGACCCACTGAGATGGCAATGACTTTTCTAAATATTAAATAAGTTTCTTAGAGGCACGGGATATCTTTTAAAAGCATTATTGGCTGGGTGTGGTGGCTCACGCCTATAATCCTAGCACTTTGGGAGACCGAGGTGGACGGATCACTTGATGTTAGGAGTTCAAAACCAGCCTGGCCAACATGGTGAAACCCCGTCTCTACCAAAAGTACAAAAAAATTAGCCGGATATGGTGGCAGGCACCTATAATCCCAGCTACTTGGGAGGCTGAGGCAGGAGAATCGCTTGAACCTGGGAGGCAGAGGTTGCAGCGAACCGAGGTTGCGCCACTATACTTCAGCCTGGACGATGGAGTAAGACTGTCTCAAAACAGAAACAAACAAACAAACAAAAAGCATTATTATTTTATCCAATTTCATATTCATTTTTAAGAGGTCCAGCCTGGGTGACAGAGCGAGACTCTATCTCAAAAAAAAAAAAAAGCATTATTATTTTATCTATTTTTATATTCATTTTTAAGAGGTAGAAAGCGTGGGGTTAATTATTGCATTTTAAAAGTAAGAAAGTGAACATCTTTGAGTGAAGACCTTCCCAAGGTTACACAGAGGGGAAGTGGGCAGACAGGTAGACCTGAGCACATTTCTCTGGACTCCAGCGTCAGGTGTCTCACCTCTACTGTCCTCAGGGAAGAGGGTCCAAGTGCATCAGTAAGTATGGTGAAAGGTGAAAGAGACATTGATCTTGGATGGAGAGAAATAGGGCAAAGCTGTAAAGGTTATCAATTTTTATTATCACTAGGAGTGAAAGCTGGACACTGAAGAAGCCAAAACCTGTTTCCAAGAAACTGAAGAGTGTATTCAAAGCACCAGATCTCAGTAGGATATTGCAAGTTCACAAAGGTAAGGGGATTCAGAGGAAGACTGTGAGTGTGGATTTCTTAGTATCAGGGGTCAATAGGGAAGCAGGTGGTTTTTTTAGGTTAGGATATAGGAGAGGAGGTGGGCCAGAGAAGGAGGAAAATCCTGTGCGGTAGATGTGGTCCTATCTTGGGGGAATGGCCAGGTGTCTGATTTATCCTCTCATTCACCAGTGCATAGAATCCCAGTATTCCTCTTTCCTTTCCCTACTCTGGAGGAGACAAGTGTCTGTACTTACTCATTTGCTTCTAACAACATCACTGAAACTTTTGTCATTTCAGAGCTGACAGATGTCCAGTGCTACTGGGGTAAGATGATATGGGGTTTTCAAATCACCTCCTTTCAGAATTGTGGTTACTATTAGAACTCATAATCTGAGTCTCATGTGTTCCTCCCCAAACATGCTTATACCCTGTAGTTCTTAAATGTCCTACTAACCTCTGACTATCAGCACAAGTTCCATTTGATATCGACACAAATTCCACTTTCAATATGTCTCTTCTCAATGCCATAAGACACACCTATCCCATATTCTTCACTTGACTCTGTAATTTTTTCTACAGTGGACGTGATGCTGAATCCAGACAGTGCCACTCCGAATATTGCTGTTTCTGTGGATCAGAGACAAGTGGCAACTGTATGCACCCTCACATTTAAGAATTCAAATCCACGTGATTTTTCTGCTTTTGGTGTCTTGGGCTGCCAATATTTCTCTTCAGGGAAATATTACTGGGAAGTAGATGTGTCTGGAAAGATTGCCTGGATCCTGGGCGTACACAGTAAAATAAGTAGTCCTAATAAAAGGAAGAGCTCTGGGTTTGCTTTTGATCCGAGTGTAAATTATGCAAATGTTTATTCCAAATACAGACCTCAATATGGCTACTGGGTTATAGGATTACAGAATACATGTGAATATAATGCTTTTGAGGACTCCTCCTCTGCTCATCCCAAGGTTTTGACTCTCTTTATGGCTGTGCCTCCCTGCCGTGTTGGGGTTTTCCTAAACTATGAGGCAGGCATTGTTTCATTTTTCAATGTCACAAACCATGGAGCACTCATCTACAAGTTCTCTGGATGTCGCTTTTCTCAACCTGCTTATCCGTATTTCAATCCTTGGAACTGCCTAGTCCCCATGACCCTGTGCCCACCGAGCTCCTGAGTGTTCTCATTCCCTTACCCACTTCTGCATAGTAGCCCTTGTGCTGAGACTCAGATTTGCACCTGAGTTCATCTCCACTGAGACCATCTCTTCCTTTCTTTCCCCTTCTTTTACTTAGAATGTCTTTGTATTCATTTGCTAGGGCTTCCAAAACAAAGTATCATAGACTGCTGATTTAAACTGTAATTGTATTATTGTACTGTGGGCTGGAAATCCAAAATCTAGGTTTCAGCAGAGTTGGTTCTTTCTGAGGTCTGCAAGGAAGGGCTTTGTTCCATGCCTCGTCTCCTTGTAGATGACATCTTCTTCCTGTGACTCTTCACATTGTCTGTATGTACATCTCTGTGCCCAGGTTTTCTCTTTTCATTAAGACACCAGTCATACTGGCTCAGGGCCCACCGCTAATGCCTTAATGAAATCATTAAAACATTATATTCTCCACAAAGACCTTGTTTCCAAATAAGGTAATATTAGGAGGTATTGGGAATAAAAACTCCAACATATAAATTTGAGGAAGTCAGTTTAACTTGTAACAATCTTATCCTTTCTTGCAAGAGATGCTTGTACATTATTATTCCTAGTATCTTGGTTTCATTAGTAGTAAATAATATTTTTTTTTGTATTTGCAAGGGAAATACATCTAATCCCTCCTATAGAAAGAACAGTATTACTGTAATTCCTTTGCAATCTCTTTTCTTCCTCATTTACTCTGCCCCTTAAAAGATTGAAGAAAGAGAAACTTGTCAACTCATATCTAGCAAAGTACATAAGAATCTGTCACTAAATAATGTATCTTTGAGAATGTGTTGGTTTACCAGTGACACCCCATATTCATCACAAAATTAAAGCAAGAATTCTATAGTAATTTATTTACTAATAGTGGATTTTTAATGCTCAGAGTTTCTGAGGTCAAATTTTATCTTTTCACTTACAAGCTCTATGATCTTAAATAGCTTATTTAATGTTTTTGGTGTATTTTCCTCAAATTAATATTGGTGTTCAAGACTGTATCTAATTCCTCTGATAACTTTGAGAAACAAACTTTTATTAAATGTAAAGCACTTTTCTATGAATTTTAAATATAAAAATAAATATTGTTCTGATTATTACTGAAAAACTGTCAGCCATTTCAATGTCTTGGGAAACAATTTTTTGTTTTTGTTCTGTTTTCTTTTTGCTTCAATAAAACAATACTTGGCTCTACTGAAGTCTCATTCTTCAGTTTCCAAAATCTGGCTGCAGGTAATATGAGTTTCCATATATCCAGTAAAGAAGGTCATGTCTAGGCTCAGCTGTCCTTGATAAGAGACAACCTTATGCTGTTCAGATGTTTTTCTCATAATGAAGCACTTGAGTGCACCATTGCATTTACCATCCTATGTACTTTTCTTCTTTTTTTTTTTCTTTTTTTTAAGGTCTTTTTTCAAACACAGGATGAGTAGTAGAACTACCTAGGATAGCAAAGACACAAAACATTCTTAAAGAAATATATTGTATTAGTCGGGGTTCTCCAGAGAAACAGAACAATAAGATATATATATATATATATGAGGAATTGGCTCACTTGATTATGGAGGCTAAGATTTCCCATTATCTGCCCTTTGGAAGCCAGAGACCCACAAAGCTGGTGATATAAGTCAGTGTGGCTCTGAAGTCTTAAGAACCAGGGAGCTGATGGTATAAATGCCAGTACAAAGGCGGAAAAAGATGAGGTGACATGTCTCAGCTCAAGCACTGAGGCAGGAAAAGAAGCAAATATCTTATTCCTTGACTCTTTCTCCTACTCAGGTCCTTTATGGATTAGATGATGTCCAGCAACTTGGGGGAAGGCAAGCTTTGGAGAGGTAGACATTACTGAGTCCAGCAATTCAGGTGCTAATCTTTTTCAGAAACACTCTTACAAATAAAACCAGACATACTCTTAAAAATAGAACCAGAAATAATGTTTAATCCGGACACTCTATGGCCAGTCAAATTAGCATGTAAAATTAACCATCAGGTATTCATTATAAATTAGGGCAGGTTATGCCACTGTACAGAATTCACATCAAGATTTGTAGGACTTTGAAGAAAGAGAAATAGTGTGAAAGTTCCTGGCTTGAGATTGATATAAACATGGATACACATTCATATATCTATACATACAGGCATAGATACATATAATATGTATAAATATATATACACATATGAACATTATCCAAGATAGTCTGTACAAATATCATAAAAAAGAGATTTTTCTTTTTTTCTTTTTTTTTCCTGAGATGGAGTTTTGCTGTTGTTGCCCAGGCTGGAATGCAATGGGATGATCTTGGCTCACTAAAACGGCACGATATCGACTCACTGCAACCTCTGCCTCCTGGGTTCAAGTGATTCTCCTGCCTTAGCCTCCCGAATAGCTGGGATTACAGGCACGTGCCACCATATCCGGCTAATTTTTTTTTTTTTTTGTATTTTTAGTTGAGATAGGGCTTCGCCATGTTGGCTAGGCTGGTCTCAAACTGCTGACCTCAGGTGATTCTCATGCCTTGGCCTCCCAAAGTGCTGGGATTACAGGTGTGAGCTACTGTGCCTGGCCAAGGATAAATTTATATAAAGGGGTTGAAGGAATTGATAAACTGTTAGAGTTTTCCTGATGGTCTCAAAGATATTGAGTAGAAGAGGCAGGATTAATACCAGGCCTGTGTTACTAAGCACCTGTGCTCACTCCTCTGCACCACACCACCATGGAGAAGGCAGCAGCCGATTTCCCAGGAGATGGGGACAGAAGGGGGAGCCCAGGAAGTGCTGATCTGCAGGAGTTTTAAGAAAAACTTTAGGTGCCATCAAATGTAAATTGATATTCTGAATACATATAGTCATAAATGAGGAATAAGGACGTGGAAGCACTTTATGACAAGTATGCTATTGCAGATGACATAAAGAAAATGTTCCCTCCCTTTGGTGTAGAGGATGAACATTATAATTGAATGGTTACAAACTTGCATTCTGAAAACAGTTGGAATTTTGCATAATGATGACACAGCCACCTAGTGGCCCTTATAAGACCTACCTGGCAGTGATATTATGAGAATTAAATAACAGTATATTTGTAATAACTTCAGCTATTTTATGGAACATATGCACTGACACAGAGTGGTATACATTATTTTTTTCTTGGATTCTTTTCTCTGACTTGAGATAAATAATTTTAAGAATGCATATTAATTTACTTTTGAAACAATTAACTCTGTTTTAAGAAACAGAATAATCTGAGTAAAGGATCACAGTCCTTAACATTTTCAATTCAATTATAAATAAATATTATATTATTGTACAGTATTTTACCCATGCACGTAAAAGTTGCATTAGCTTTCTTTGCTGCATAAAAATAGGCTATTGCACATTTAGTAGCAAGATAAATGTAAGATAATTATCTTACAGTATCTGCAGATCAGAAGTCTAGACCCAGCTTAAATGGGGTTTCTCCTTCACGATCTCTCCATAATGAACTCACAGTGTCAGCTGGGATGAGTCTTCATGTGAAGGTTGGAGGGGAAGGATCCATTTTCAAGCTAACTTAGGTTATTAGTAGAATTCAGTTCCTTGCTTGTGTAGGACCTAGGCCCTCTGATCCTGAAGACTGCCTGAAGTTTCTTGCTACATGAACCTCTTAACAGGTGGTTCACACTATGGTTGTTGCCTCTTCAAGGCCACAGGAGAAGGAGACTATTCCAGTGAGAAGGCCTTACATAATATAAGACAACCATGGTAGTAACATCCCATAACTTTTGCCACATACCATTGATTATAAGGAATTCAGAAATTTTGCCCACTCTAAAAGGGAAGAAATTGCGTAAAGGCATGAGTATAAAGAGGTGGAAATTAGTGGGTGTCTGTTCGTTACAGAGGGCTTGGAGAAAGCTAGTGAAACAGTTCTCTAGCCACTGCTTCGGGCCCTAAGGGAATAGGCAGTGGGCTTCTGCAAGCCATGTTAACTCTACTCAGGTCTCTGGCCCTGATAAATACCCTGTAGTGCAGCAAGTTGTTGCAACTTCAAAGGAAAGAAAAGGTGAGATCACTTTGCCCAGCAGCCCTAAAGAGACCTTAGAGACTTACTTAAATGCCCTCCAGAGATAATCTTGCTATAGTTAGTAAGCAAGACTAGCAGAGTATAGGGTGACTTATTACAGACCTCATTCTTCAGAGTGCCCTGACAGTGGCTGCTGCCTTGATCACAGCTCACAAGCAGCACAGCAGCAGCCACATCCTTCTGGGCAGCGCCAGAAAGCTCGTGGGAAGCCTGAGCTGAGCTTAAATCAGCCGTCTCTGCATGGTTCCCAGAAGTTCTGGCCATAAAACAGCCATCTACCTGGACCATGCTCCACTCAGCTCTCCAATCCCTCCCTCCATCCCAGAAAACGTGTCTAAATCTTTATAGACAGTCTCTGTGACTCATCTAAGGTGCTTTCCCCCACCTCTCTCGATGGATCTGGGGGTGAGTTAGAGGGCCCTGTTTTGCCCAGATTTCTCAGCTTTCAGAAATAAACAAAACTGGGACTTAAGGTGATGTTCCTCTGTTCCTAGGAGGTACCAGAGGCTCTATGCCAAGGTTAATGTTCAATAAACAGATAAAAGAAAATTGTACTTCTTGGACATTTTAGATACTGGTGCACAGTTGACTATGACCCGTGTGATTCCGAACACTAAGATGAGGGAAAAATAGATAATGCTTGCTGGTTTGGAGTCTGAGGCAACCACGACTGTTAAAACAAAATTTATGATACTTACTAAAGATGTACAGTAAGAAAGACTTTATTTAAAGCGTAGAAGAGATTGAACTCAACTGTAAATACAGTAAGTTCTCACTTAACATCACTGAGAGGTTTTTGGAAATGGTGACTTTAAGTGAAACAACACACAACAGATCCTCAATGTCATTTTGTTCAACTACGTTTTGTTCTAACACTGATGAAAAAAGGAAAATTGGTTTTTTTAGATGTCATTTCACTTAGACCTGCAGTTTCCAAGAACCTATAAACAACCTTAAGTGAGGGCTTACTGCACAATAAACCAAGGTGCAGAGTGGGGGATCAGTGGATAAAAAACTACTAAGAGGTTGGATAATTTTTTGCTAAACTGACCTAATAGAGTTTTTGCTGAAGGCAGGCCAGAGTGTTAAGATATCAAGGATGGTCAGACCAAGAGTGAGGAATTTTTGATAAACTGATTCAATAAGATTTTTCGTAAAACTGGATGATGCAGAGAAGAACACAAAAGATCAAAAGTCAGGGCCCAGTTGAGAAAAGATTTCAGAGGAGCCTGACAGGAGTATGGTTAAGAAGAGAATATTTGTCAACACCCAGATTTGCCCAAGCTTGATTATGAATGGATATCTTCAGGCCCCTGTAGCCTTTACTGCTATAGCTCCTGCTGCTGAATGTATTATTGATACTGGCTAATTGTCTATTTGCACCTCTGCTAGTCTTAACCCCTAAACCATAATGGGAACTGCCACTGTTAGGTACATCATTTTAGCAGGGCATGTTGTAAGACTGTAAACCTACCCGACTATAGCTAGGTATAGCCTGAGCTATAGCTAATGACATGATCATTTTAGTAGGTCTTGGACTGGAATATAAAACAAGCCCCTTCAGTGGACATTTGGATAAAGCAAATTTGGAAAAAATCAGTTCTCTTCCTAATAAATTTTGTTACCCATGTAGATGCTCACTAGAGAGATCTCTACACTTGACCAAAAAAAAAAAAAAAAAAAGACAAAAACAAACAAACAAAATCAAAAAATCATCAACCAGCAGACCAGGCTTGTCAACCAACATGGAGAATAAACTAAGTTTTTCTCCACTCCAGAATTAAAAAGCAAAAACTATATGATCATTTAAATAATGCAGAAAAAGCTATCAATAAAGTCTAACATTCCTTCATGATAAAAACCCTGAACAGATTTGGCATCAAAGAAACATATCTCAAAATAATAAGGGCCATCTATAGAAACCCCACAGCCAACATTATACTGAATGGGCAGAAGTTGGAAGCATTTCCTTTGAAAACTGGAACAAGACAAAGATGGCTATTTCAGGACTCCTATTTGACATTAATACTGGAAGTCCTAGCCAGAGAAGTCAGACAAGACAAAGAAATAAAATGAATTCAAATAGGAAAAGAAGTCAAATTATCTCTCTTCACTGATGATGTGATTCCATACTATGAAATCCTTAAGACTTGGCCAAAAGGCTACTAGAACTGACAAATAATTTTAGCAAGATTTCAGGATACAAAACCAATGTACAAAAATCAGTGACATTTCTATACGACAAGAATATCCAGGTTGAGAGTCACATTAATAACACAATCCCATTTACAATAGCCACAAAGAAAATAAAATACCTTGGAATACAGCTAAGCAAAGAGGTGAAAGATGTCCACAAGGAGAGCTACAAAACATTGCTGATAGAAATCAGCAAATTTCAAGAGATGACACAAATAAATGGAAAAACATTCTATGCTCATGGATTGGAAGAATGATGTCATTGAAATTGCCATACTCCCCAAATAAATTTACAGATTCAACACTATTCCCATCAAACTACCAACATCTTTCTTCACAGAATAGCCAAAGAAATTCTAAGCAAAAAAAAAAAAAAAAAAAAGTTGGAGGCATCACGTAATCTGACTTCTAACTATATAATAAGGCTGCAGTAACCAAAACAGCATGGTACTGGCACAAAAATGGACACATAGATCAATGGAACCAAATAGAAAACTCAGAAATAAAGCCACACACCAACAACCATCTGATCTTCAACAAAGGCTGACAGAAAAAAAAAAGCAATGAGAAAGAACTCCTTATTCAATAATGTGCTGGGATAACTGGCTAACCATGTGCAGGAGAATGAAACTGGACACTTAACTTTTACCATATAAAAAATTAATTCAAGATGGATTAAAGGCTGGGTGCCATGGCTCTTGCTTATAATCCCAGCACTTTGGGAGGCTTAGGCAGGAGGGTTGCTTGAGCCCAGGAGTTTCAGACCAGCCTGGGCAACATAACAAGACCCCATCTCTACCAAAAATTTAAAAATTAGTCAGAGTTGGCATCATGCACCTGTAGTCCAAGCTACTAGGGAAACTGAGGTAGGAGGATCACTCAAACCTGGGAGGTTGAGGCTGCAGAGAGCTGTAATTGTACCATTGAACTCTAGCCTGAGTGACAGAGAAAGACCCTGTCTCAAAAAAAGAGGAGATAAAGATTTAAATGTAAGATCTCAAACTATAAATATCCTAGAAGAAAACTAAAGAAATACCCTTGTTGACATCAGCGTTGGCAAAAAATTTTTGGCTAAGTCCCACAAAACAATTGTAACAAAACAAAAATTGACAAGTGGGACCTACAGAGCTTCTGCACAGCAAAAGAAACTGTCAATGGAGTAAGCAGGCAACCTGCAGAATGGGAGAAAATATTTGCAAACTATGCATCTGAGAAAGGTCTAGTACCCAAAATCTATAATAAATTTAAACAAATCAACAAGCAAAAAACAAATAACCAAAATAAAAAGGGGAAAAAGACATGCACAGACACTTCTCAAAATAATACATACAAGCAACCAACAAGCATATGAAAAAATGCTCAATATCACTAATTATCAGAGAAATACATATCAAAACCACAATGAGATACCACCTCACAGTCATCTGAATGGCTATTCTTAAAAAGTCCAAAAGCAAAACAAAAACAAAAACAAAACAAAACAAAACAAAAACAAAAACAAAACCAACAAAAAAGCCCCAACAGATCTGACAAGGCTGCAGAGAAAGGAGAACATATGTACGCTGTTGGTGGGAATGTAAATTAGTTAAGCCACTGTAGAAAGCAGCTTGGAGATTTCTCAAAGAATTTAAAACAGAGTTACCATTGGACCCAGCAATCCCATTACTGTGTATATACTCAAAAGGAAAGTAGATCATTATACCAAAAAGACACATGCATTCAAATGTTCATTGCTGTGCTATTTATAATAGCAGACATGTAACCAACCTAGGTACCTATCAATGGTAGATTAGATAAAGAAAATGTGGAATACTATGCAGCCATAAGAAATGATGATATCATGTCCTTTGCTGCAACATGAGCTGGGTGCTATACTCCAAAGCAAATTAATGCAAGAACAGAAAACTAAATGCTGCATGTTCTTCCTTATAAGTGGGAGGCCAGCACTGAGCACACATTTACATAAATAAGGAAACAATAGACACTGTGGACTACTAGAGGGGGAAGGTAGCGGGGGAGATATGAGCTGAAAAACTACCTGTTGGGTACTACATTCCCACCGGGGTGAAATATGCCAAGTAGCAAACCTGCATATGTGCCCCCTTTATCTAAAATAAATGTTTAATTTAAAAAAATTAGAACAATAAGTGTGGAAAATATATTTTACAAATGATGAAACTATGCAGAATAATGTCCTCCAGTAGAAATTGTCATCTCAAACCCCAGAACCTGTGATTATGTTGGGTTACATGGCAAAAGAGAATCATCAGATGAAATGTAGATGAAAGTAATTGATAAACCGTAAACTAATGTATAAACCAGAGATTATCCTGGTTTATTGGATGGCTCAGATACAATCATAAGAGTTCTTAAAAGCAGAAGAGGCCTGTAGTCCCAGCTACTCAGGAGGCTGAGGCAGGAGGATCACTTAAACCCTGGAGGTAGAGGTTGCAGTGAGCCGAGATCACACCACTGCACTCCAGCCTGGGCGACAGAGCGAGACTCCATCACAAAAAAAAAAAAAAAAGAAAAAAAAAAAAAAAACAGCAGAAGAGGAAGTGAGAATGAGGAAGTCAGTGGAAAATATGACTTAAAATGTGGCAGAAATGTAGAAGTAACTTTGAAGAGGAAAGAAAGGAGCTTCTAGAGGCTGGAAAAGCAAGGAATCAAATTTTCTTCTAGTTTTTTCCAAAAGACATGCAGTTTTCCATACATCTTGCTTTTAGTCCAATGAGACTCATGCCAGACTCCTGAACTACAAAACTATGGTTCATGATACATTTGTGTCATTTTAAGCTGTGAAGTTTGTGGTAATTTTTTATAGTGAGTATAGGACCCTGATATATTCTGCTTCTAAAAACGAGAGGTATTTGTATGTTTTAAGAACATAGGAACATTTTAATCCATTATTGAGGAAACCAAAAGAGGCTATATTAATGAGAAGATATATGATATTTAAAATATTTATAGTATGAATATACAGTATTATAAACATAGCAAATATTTCTATATTGACAAAAAGATTCAGTGCAATCTAAAAGCTAGTGTGTGTGTGTGTGTGTGTGTGTGTGTGTGTGTTGCCAATTAAGAACTGCTTATGAAACTTTCTTGGCAATGCTAAGTACCAAGAATGGCTAAAAAATAAATAAAAATAAATAATTGGAGGGTTTACCTTCCAAAATCAAGTATATAGAAAATCTCAGTTGTATTTGTATAGTATTGGTGCAAGTTTACACAAATACACTAATTAAAGAATACTGAACATACAGAAAACTTCTTACGCTTTTGAGAATTCTATCTGAACTGACTGAGTTTGATTTGTCTTAGGCTGAATCCCCTAGGAATCTGATATCCACAGGTTACTACTGAAACCCCAAGATACATTCCATCTCAAGGGAAAATAGTTAATACGGTTAGTCCTATCCCTTTTGTGGGAATAGAAAATAGAGGGGCTCTGATAACCTGTCATCTTCTGGGAACATGAGAAAATGCATAAATATTTTCATTATACCCCTTAATAGAATTTTCATCAGCCTAAAGCTTTTACTTGCATCCTTCTAAATAGATACTTCCTACTAACCCTGTGAACCAGAAGAAAAGACTTGAGCCCGGTAAGTAGAAAACTGCCGGCAATTAACAAGAAGAAATGGCTCTTTGGTTTTTTTTTTTTTTTTTTTGAGACGGAGTCCCTCTCTGTCGCCCCAGCTGGAATGCAGTGGCCGGATCTCAGCTCACTGCAAGCTCCGCCTCCCGGGTTTACGCCATTCTCCTGCCTCAGCCTCCTGAGTAGCTGGGACTACAGGCGCCCGCCACCTCGCCCGGCTAGTTTTTTGTATTTTTTAGTAGAGACGGGGTTTCACTGGGTTAGCCAGGATGGTCTCGATCTCCTGACCTTGTGATCCGCCCGTCTCGGCCTCCCAAAGTGCTGGGATTACAGGCTTGAGCCACCGCTCCCGGCCGGCTCTTTGATTTTGTAAAATAACAGAGCCTTTACTTTAATCAATGTTCAAATAGAGGTTGTGTCCTAGAGGACATGGCCCTGGGAGAAATAGGTTTTTATGACATCAATGATTCTATTATAAGGAGATAAATAATGGTAAGAGAATATTGATTTCACATGTAGACCAGCTAATGTGACCAGTGGTGCAAAAGGGAACTCAGAAGAAAAGAGGGACTGGGTGTTGTGGTGCATCCCTTTAATCCCAGCACTTTGGGAGGTTGAGGTGGGTGGATTGCACCAGCTCAGGAGTGTGAGACTAGCCTGGGCCACATGGTGAGACCTCGTCTCTAAAAAAAATACAACAATTTTCTAAGCATAGTGATACATATCTGTAGCCCCAGCTACTTGGGAGGCTGAGATGGGAGGATTGCTTGAGCCTGGGAGGCAGAGGCTGCGGTGAGCTAAAAGAGCTCTTTGGGTAGAAGAAATAAGATCAGAGTAGGATTTGACTGAACCAACAAACCTTAGTTTGGATGTTTTCTTTTGGCTTTCCTTCATAGTTTTAATAACTAGTTATTAATTTTTCTCACCTTTAAATGTATTCCCTGTAACCCCGGTGAAATGTGCTTCCTGTCTGGAGGCAGTGAATCAGTGCTCCAAGAAGCTGAGCTGCAAATTAGCATAAATTATAGAGACATTTTCTTTTTTTCACAGTTTGTTTTAGTCTACTACTTTTTAGACCACAAGAGATCATGTGACCACCAATTTAGGGAGGACTTCATGAAGACTCCGCTGCTATGTGTTATCCCCATAAACTGCATGCCAGTAGGAGTTCAGTCTGAATCAGACCAGGAGATGTTACTTGGAACAGACTTTCATTCAGAGGATTGACTTTTGGCAGTGAGAGCTAGTCACATGTCTCCTAGGAAAATATAATACGCCCACTTCAGCTAATTAATGACTGTCAGGGACAAAATTAAGGGAGGGAAGCTCACCTATGTAAAGCTTTGATTAGGGACTTGGCAGATGTCACTAAATCCTACTTGGGTTGATCTGCTCTTCCTTATGAAGAAGGCTACAGATCCTCACCAAACAATAATACAGAGCTGGCGTGATATTGCACAAAATCCACTCTTTCCTTAAAAGCTTTTTGAAGGACTTTGTAAATTTGTTGGGGAAGGTAAGACCCAAACCATGGCTTATGTTCTGGGGTGCCTCTCTAATGTTGCGGTTCCCGGTATCATGCCCCTGATTCTTTCCTTTTCAAAAGTACTCTATAAAATAGGTCACACTAGCAAAGTTAAAAGTCAAAGGGTGTTTTCAGTGCAAAAGCTGCCTTCAAGAGTGGGCTCTGTTTAGTACAAAGCTGGAGATTCTCACAGATGAGGTCCAAGCACTGGCAAGCCAGAACTGAAAACACTGGGGTAAAACTTCTTTTATTATTCTTTATTTCATCTTTAGAAGGTATGAATCTGCTCTGCTAGACTTTGCCTAGGACTAATTCCCTTGGTGTTTTCTGTTATGAAGGCATTGTCAGACTCACGGAGAGGTAAAGTGGTCTCCTTTACTAACATCAGAGATCCTCCAGAGTTTAGGACGTTGACTTTCAAGTCATAAATTATGCTCTGAACTCACTGCTCTCTGCTTGAGTCAGAGTAATGTTGTTCACTTGTCCCTTGTGTTTTCTGATACATACATTTTCTCATATTAACGTTCCAGTAAACATGCGCTCTGAACCATATTTCAATCCCTATGAAATGAAGCTCTATCAAAACACACAGCATTGGAATCTGCCTTTTCTTTTTTCTTCCCTTTCTGTTGATTTTTCTTTTGTTTTATGCACATTCTTCAGTTTATCAGACCCATTGTCTGAAACATATTTGCTCTATAAAAGTCAGTTGCTCCCCTTTTCTCAGAGCTCATCATCATCCAGCTTGATATTTTAAATATTTTTATTATTCTCTCTCTCCCTTCCATGTCTCCCTACTCCTTCTCCTTATACTTGTTTTTTTCCTGTCTTTAAAACCTGAGTCTATCCTTAATAATCTGCATTGAAAAAGAAAAATGATTAATTATGTTTAATCATATGAAATTGCTGACCTACAAAAATAAAACCATTTCATAGATTTATTAGTAAATATCTAAAGAAATGAGGTGAGTCTGATGCCAAAGAGAAGGGCAAATGAAGGGTCTGAGTCCAAGAGAAGGGTCAGTTTTAGAGGTGCCAGCTCTTCCTGGGACAGGAGGTGCTTCAGTGTGGTTACACTGGATGTGACAGTTGCAGCCCCCAACAATGTTCAACACTGGCAGTGAACTGTAGGTTTCGCAGCCCATTCTGACAGTTGGTTTGTATTCACGGCTCAAGAATCAGTGGATCCCAGACTGAAGAGACCATGTATAACTTGAGTTGTTATAACCCCAGTTCCTTTGTCTTTGTTGGAATACCTGGCCTGGAGAAGTTCCACATGTGGATTGGGATTCCCTTTTGTGTCATCTATGTTGTGGCTGTTGTGGGCAATTGGATCCTTCTCTACCTCATTGCAGTTGAGCACAGCCTTCATGAGCCCATGTTTTTCTTCCTCTCTATGCTGGCCACCACAGACCTCATCTTGTCCACTGCCACGGTGCCCAAACTACTCAGTAACTTCTGGATTGGCTCCCAAGAAATAACCTTTTCTGGTTGTCTAACTCAGATATTCTTCCTCCACTTCAGCTTTGTGGTGGACTCAGCCATTCTGCTGGCCATGGCATTTGATCGCTATGTGGCCATCTGCTTCCCCTTGAGATATAGCGCCATCTTGACTCCGCAAGTGATCATCAAGCTTATGGTGAGCATTGTTGTGAGAAGCTTCTCCATCATCCTACCAGACGTTTTCCTGCTAAAACGGTTACCCTTTTGCAGGACACATATCATCCCTCACACCTACTGTGAGCACATAGGTGTTGCTCAGCTTTCATCTGCAGACATCTCCATCAACATCTGGTATGGGTTTGCTGTACCTCTCATGACTGTCATCTCAGATGTGATCTTCATTGCTGTTTCCTATGCCTTCATCCTTTGTGCTGTATTCCAACTCTCATCCCAGGGTGCCCACCAAAAAGCCCTCAGCACCTGTGGTTCCCATGTCTGTGTCATCCTCATGTTTTACACTCCTGCCTTCTTCTCCATCCTTGCTCATCGCTTTGGGCACAGTGTCCCTCAAAATGTGCTTATCCTGTTTGCCAACCTCTATGTGGCCATCCCTCCGGCTCTAAATCCTATTGTTTATGGAATGAAGACAAAGCAGACACAGGACAAATTTATTCTCCTCTTCTCTTTGAAGAAGTCACAATGAGTGGACACTGAAGGAGAAATGTATGTAAAATTGATTTGGTGAAATTTTGTGTAACATAGGACAACATAAAGATAAAGCTATAACTCTTATTAATTTGAAATTTCAGCATTCTACCTATGTGCAAAGTATAGGCAAGAGGGAGAGGGGAGAGAGAAAAATCTTATAAACTTCTAGAAAATAGAGGACTTCCTTGGTTTAGTTTTTTTCACCACTTTGTGAAGAAGCTGACGACGAATACAGTAGAGCACTAAAACTAAAGCTTATATCTTTCCTAATGCTAATCTTAATATATTTGAAGGATGCATATTTTCTAACATGGAAATTCACCCCCGTGTTTCTCAGCTTGCGAATTAAAGGTAAAGCCTCTTGCCTTCCCTTGTTAAGTAGTTATCAATCCTCTCTACTATAATTCTCAAACATATGGCTTCACACTTCTTCAGTCCAGATTCTATACATTATTAATGATTCCTTCTGTGCCCTTTACTTTCTCCCCTTATCCATCTCTTATTATACAGAGTTGCTTATATTTTGTATATTTAATTGTATGTTCCAAGAAAATTCCAACCTTGGTTTTTCATAACCCTAGACCTGTATTTTATAAGTATTTATATATTTAATTAAGAAAATAATTATGAGAGGGTAATATTAGTTAATTTGGTTTACAGATGAAGAAGCCAAAACATAAAGATTGCAGAAATGTAATTAATAGATCTATAGGATCTAAATCCAGGTCTGAATGATTCCAGACTCTAAACTCCTTAGTCAATAACTTTCTGAGTATCTACTCACAAAAATGGTTTTCAAGCTCCTTAAACTTAATTTCTCCAAAATTTACATAGAAACGTACTATCTTCCTCTCTCTAAAAAAAAAAAAAATAAAGAACAGAAAATTAGAAGATGGCCGAATAGGAACAGCTCCAGTCTCCAACTCCCAGCGCGAGACACAGAAGACCGGTGATTTCTGCATTTTCAACTGAGGTACTGGGGTCATCTCTCTAGGGAGTGCCGGACAATCGGTGCTGGTCAGCTGCTGCAGCCTGACCAGCGTGAGCTGAAGCAGGCGAGGCATCGCCTCACCTGGAAGCGCAAGGGGGAAGGAAATCCCTTTTCCTAGCCAGGGGAACTGAGACACACAACACCTGGAAATCGGGTAACTCCCACCCCAATACTGCGCTTTAAGGAAACAGGCACACCAGGAGAATATATCCCACACCTGGCCGGGAGGTCCCACGCCCACGGAGCCTCCCTCACTGCTAACACAGCAGTCTGCGGCGATCTATCCGCAAGGCAGCAGCGAGGCTGGGGAGGGGCGCCCGCCATTGCTGAGGCTTAAGTAGGTAAACAAAGCCGCTGGGAAGCTCGAACTGGGTGGAGCTCACAGCAGCTCAAGGAAACCTGCCTGTCTCTGTAGACTCCACCTCTGGGGACAGCCCACAGCTGAGTCCAATAGGGAAAGCAGCGGGGCCGGTGCAGACGCGAACGACTCTGTCTGACAGCTTTGGGGAGAGCCGTGGATCTCCCAACGCGAGGTTGAGATCTGAGAACGGACAGACTGCCTGCTCAGGTGGGTCCCTGACCCCTGAGTAGCCTAGCTGGGAGACATCCCCCACTAGGGGCAGTCTGACACCCCACACCTCACAGGGGGAGTCACCCCTGAGAGGAAACTTCCAAAGAAAATCAGACAGGTACACTCGCTGTTCAGCAATATTCTATCTTCGGCAACCTCTGCTGCTGATACCCAGGCAAACAGGGTCTGGAGTGGACCTCAAGCAATCTCCAACAGACCAACAGACAGTCCTTCTGTCAGACGGAAAACTATCAAACAGGAAGGACACCTATACCAAAACCCCATCAGTACGTCACCATCATCAAAGACCAGAGACAGATAAAACCACAAAGATGGGGAAGAAGCAGGGCAGAAAAGCTGGAAATTCAAAAAATAAGAGCGCATCTCCCCCTGCAAAGGAGCGCAGCCCATCGCCAGCAACGGATCAAAGCTGGTCAGAATGACTTTGACGAGATGAGAGAAGAAGGCTTCAGTCCATCAAACTTCTCAGAGCTAAAGGAGGAATTACGTACCCAGCGCAAAGAAACTAAAAATCTTGAAAAAAAGTGGAAGAATTGACAGCTAGACTAATTAATGCAGAGAAGATCATAAACGAAATGACAGAGATGAAAACCATGACACGAGAATACGTGACAAATGCACAAGCTTCAGTAACCGACTCGATCAACTGGAAGAAAGAGTATCAGCGATTGAGGATCAAATGAATGAAATGAAGCGAGAAGAGAAACCAAAAGAAAAAGAAGAAAAAGAATGAACAAAGCCTGCAAGAAGTATGGGATTATGTAAAAAGACCAAATCTACGTCTGATTGGGGTGCCTGAAAGTGAGGGGGAAAATGGAACCAAGTTGGAAAACACTCTTCAGGATATCATCCAGGAGAACTTCCCCAACCTAGTAGGGCAGGCCAACATTCAAATTCAGGAAATACAGAGAACGCCACAAAGATACTCCTCCAGAAGAGCAACTCCAAGACACATAATTGCCAGATTCACCAAAGTTGAAATGAAGGAAAAATCTTAAGGGCAGCCAGAGAGAAAGGTCGGGTTACCCACAAAGGGAAGCCCATCAGACTAACAGCAGACCTCTCGGCAGAAACTCTACAAGCCAGAAGAGAGTGGGGGCCAATATTCAACGTTCTTAAAGAAAAGAATTTTCAACCCAGATTTCATATCCAGCCAAACTAAGTTCATCAGTGAAGGAGAAATAAAATCCTTTACAGATAAGCAAATGCTTAGAGATTTTGTCACCACCAGGCCTGCCTTACAAGAGACCCTGAAGGAAGCCCTAAACATGGAAAGGAACAACCGTACCAGCCATTGCAAAAACATGCCAAATGTAAAGACCATCGAGGCTAGGAAGAAACTGCATCAACTAACGAGCAAAATAACCAGTTAATATCATAATGACAGGATCAAGTTCACACATAACAATATTAACCTTAAATGTCAATGGACTAAATGCTCCAATTAAAGACACAGACTGGCAAACTGGATCAAGAGTCAAGACCCATCAGTCTGCTGTATTCAGGAGACCCATCTCACATGCAGAGACATACATAGGCTCAAAATAAAGGGATGGAGGAAGATCTACCAAGCAAATGGAGAACAAAAAAAGCAGGGGTTGCAATCCTAGTCTCTGATAAAACAGACTTTAAACCATCAAAGATCAAAAGAGACAAAGAAGGCCATTACATAATGGTAAAGGGATCAATTCAACAGGAAGAGCTAACTCTCCTAAATATATATGCACCCAATACAGGAGCACCCAGATTCATAAAGCAAGTCCTTAGAGACCTACAAAGAGACTTAGACTCCCATACAATAATAATGGGAGACTTCAACACTCCACTGTCAACATTAGACAGATCAACGAGACAGAAAGTTAACAAGGATATCCAGGAATTGAACTCATCTCTGCACCAAGCGGACCTAATAGACATCTATAGAACTCTCCACCCCAATCAACAGAATAATACATTCTTCTCAGCACCACATCGCACTTATTCCAAAATTGACCACATAATTGGAAGTAAAGCACTCCTCAGCAAATGTACAAGAACAGAAATTATAACAAACTGTCTCTCAGACCACAGTGCAATCAAACTAGAACTCAGGACTAAGAAACTCAATCAAAACCGCTCAACTACATGGAAACTGAACAACCTGCTCCTGAATGACTACTGGGTACATAACGAAATGAAAGCAGAAATAAAGATGTTCTTTGAAACCAATGAGAACAAAGATACAACATACCAGAATCTCTGGGACACATTTAAAGCAGTGTGTAGAGGGAAATTTATAGCACTAAATGCCCACAAGAGAAAGCAGGAGAGATCTAAATTGACACTCTAACATCACAATTAAAAGAACTAGAGAGGCAAGAGCAAACACATTCAAAAGCTAGCAGAAGGCAGAAATAACTAAGATCAGAGCAGAACTGAAGGAGATAGAGACACAAAAAACCCTCCAAAAAATCAATGAATCCAGGAGTTGGTTTTTTGAAAAGATCAACAAATTGACAGACCGCTAGCAAGACTATAAAGAAGAAAAGAGAGAGGAATCAAATAGACGCAATAAAAAATGATAAAGGGGATATCACCACCGACCCCACAGAAATACAAACAACCATCAGAGAATACTATAAAAACCTCTACGCAAATCAACTAGAAAATCTAGAAGAAATGGATAATTTCCTGGACACTTACACTCTCCCAAGACTAAACCAGGAAGAAGTTGAATCCCTGAATAGACCAATAGCAGGCTCTGAAATTGAGGCAACAATTAATAGCCTACCCACCAAAAAAAGTCCAGGACCAGATGGATTCACAGCTGAATTCTACCAGAGGTACAAGGAGGAGCTGGTACCATTCCTTCTGAAACTATTTCAATCAATAGAAAAAGAGGGAATCCTCCCTAACTCATTTTATGAGGCCAACATCATCCTGATACCAAAGCCTGGCAGAGACACAACAAAAAAAGAGAATTTTAGACCAATATCCTGATGAACATCGATGCAAAAATCTCAATAAAATACTGGCAAACCGGATTCAGCAGCACATCAAAAAGCTTATCCACCATGATCAAGTGGGCTTCATCCCTGGGATGCAAGGCTGGTTCAACATTCGCAAATCAATAAACGTAATCCAGCATATAAACAGAACCAAAGACAAGAACCACATGATTATCTCAATAGATGCAGAAAAGGCTTTTGACAAAATTCAACAGCCCTTTATGCTAAAAACGCTCAATAAATTCGGTATTGATGGAACGTACCTCAAAATAATAAGAGCTATTTATGACAAACCCACAGCTAATATCATACTGAATGGGCAAAAACTGGAAAAATTCCCTTTGAAAACTGGCACAAGACAGGGATGCCCTCTCTCACCACTCCTATTCAACATAGTGTTGGAAGTTCTGGCTAGGGCAATCAGGCAAGAGAAAGAAATCAAGGTATCCAGTTAGGAAAAGAAGAAGTCAAATTGTCCCTGTTTGCAGATGACATGATTGTATATTTAGAAAACCCCATGTCTCAGCCCAAAATCTCCTTAAGCTGATAAGCAACTTCAGCAAAGTCTCAGGATACAAAATTAATGTGCAAAAATCACAAGCATTCTTATACACCAGTAACAGACAAGCAGAGAGCCAAATCAGGAATGAACTTCCATTCACAATTGCTTCAAAGAGAATAAAATACCTAGGAATCCAGCTTACAAGGATGTAAGGACCTCTTCAAGGAGAACTACAAACCACTGCTCAGTGAAATCAAAGAGGACACAAACAAATGGAAGAACATACCATGCTCATGGATAGGAAGAATCAATATCGTGAAAATGGCCATACTGCCCAAGGTGATTTATAGATTCAATGCCATCCCCATCAAGCTACCAATGACTTTCTTCACAGAATTGGAAAAAACGGCTTTAAAGTTCATATGGAACCAAAAAAGAGCCCGCATTGCCAAGACAATCCTAAGTCAAAAGGACAAAGCTGGAGGCGTCACGCTACCTGACTTCAAACTATACTACAAGGCTACAGTAACCAAAACAGCATGGTACTGGTACCACAACAGAGATATAGACCAATGGAACAGAACAGAGTCCTCAGAAATAATACCACACATCTACAGCCATCTGATCTTTGACAAACCTGAGAGAAACAAGAAATGGGGAAAGGATTCCCTATTTAATGGTGCTGGGAAAATTGGCTAGCCATAAGTAGAAAGCTGAAACTGGATCCTTTCCTTACCCCTTATACGAAAATTAATTCAAGATGGATTAGAGACTTAAATGTTAGACCTAATACCATAAAAACCCTAGAAGAAAATCTAGGTAGTACCATTCAGGACATAGGCATGGGCAAGGACTTCATGTCTAAAACACCAAAAGCAACGGCAGCAAAAGCAAAATTGACACATGGGATCTAATTAAACTAAAGAGCTTTTGCACAGCAAAAGAAACTACCATCAGAGTGAACAGGCAACCTACAGAATGGGAAAAAATTTTTGCAACCTACTCATCTGACAAGGGCTAATATCCAGAATCTACAAAGAACTCAAACAAATATACAAGAAAAAAACAAACAACCCCATCAAAAAGTGGGGAAAGGATATGAACAGACATTTCTCAAAAGAAGACATCCATACAGCCAACAGACACATGAAAAAATGCTCATCATCACTCGCCATCAGAGAAATGCAAATCAAAACCACAATGAGATACCATCTCACACCAGTTAGAATGGCAATCATTAAGAAGTCAGGAAACAACAGGTGTTGGAGAGGATGTGGAGAAATAGGAACACTTTTACACTGTTGGTGGGATTGTAAACTAGTTCAACCATTATGGAAAACAGTATGGCGATTCCTCAAGGATCTAGAACTAGATGTACCATATGACCCAGCCATCCCACTACTGGGTATACCCAAAGATTATAAATTACTCTACTACAAAGACACATGCACACGTATGTTTATTGCGGCACTATTCACAATAGCAAAGACTTGGAATCAACCCAAATGTCCATCTGTGACAGACTGGATTAAGAAAATGTGGCACATATACACCATGGAATACTATGCAGCCATAAAAAAGGATGAGTTTGCGTCCTTTGTAGGGACATGGATGCAGCTGGAAACCATCATTCTTAGCAAACTATCACAAGAAGAGAAACCAAACACCGCATGTTCTCACTCATAGGTGGGAACTGAACAATGAGATCACTTGGACTCGGGAAGGGGAACATCACACACTGGGGCCTATCATGGGGAGGGGGAGGAGGGAGGGATTGCATTGGGGAGTTATACATGATAAACGTCATGCACATGTACCCTAGAACTTAAAGTATAATAAATAAAAAAAAAAAAAACAAATAGACACAATAAAAATGAAAAGGGATATCACCACCGTACCCCACAGAAATACAAACACCATCAGAGAATACTATAAATTGCCTCTTACCAAACACTAAAAACTAGAAGAAATGGCTAATTTCCTGGACACTTACACCTCCCAGACTGACTCAAAAAGTTGAATCCCTGAATAGACCAATAACAGGCTCTGAAATTGAGGCAACAATTAATAGCCTACCCACCAAAAAAAGGCCAGGACCAGATGGATTCACAGCTGAATTCTACAGAGGTACCAGGAAGCTTGGTACCATTCCTTCTGAAATAGTCCACATCAATAGAAAAAGAGGTAATCCTCCCTAACTCTTTTTATAGCCAACTCTCCTGATACAATGCCTGGCAGAGACACAACAAAAAAAGAGAATTTTAGAAACCAATATCCCTGATGAACATCGATGCAAAAAATCCTCATAAAATACTGGCAAACCGGATTCAGCAGCACATCAAAAAGCTTATCCAACATGTCAAGTGGCTTCTCCCTGGGATGCAAGGCTGGTCAACTTCGCAAATCAGTAATGTAATCCACATATAAAAGAACCAAAGACAAGAACCACATGTTATCTCAATAGATGCAGAAAAGGCTTTTTAATAACAAAATTCAACAGCCCTGTATGCTAAAAACGCTCATAAATTCGGTATTGATGGATGTACCTCAAAATGATAGAGCTATTTACGACAAACCACAGCTAATATCATACTGAATGGGCAAAAACTGGAAAAATTCCCTTTGAAAACTGGCACAAGACAGGGATCCCTCTCTCACACTCCTATTCAACATCGTGTTGGAAGTTCTGCTAGGGCAATCAGCAAGAGAAAGAAATCAAGGGTATCCAGTTAGGAAAAGAAGAAGTCAAATTGTCCCTGTTTGCAGATGACATGATTGTATATTTATAAAACCCCATTGTCTCAGCCCAAAATCTCCTAAGCTGATAAGCACTTCAGCAAAGTCTCAGGATACAAAATTAATGTGCAAAAATCCCAAGCATTCTTATACACCAGTAACACAAGCAGAGAGCCAATCAGGAATGAACTTCCTTCACAATTGCTTCAAAGAGAATAAAATACCTAGGAATCCAGCTTACAGGATGTAAGGACCTCTTCAAGGAGAACTACAAACCACTGCTCAGTGAAATCAAAGAGACACAAACACATGGAAGAACATACCATGCTCATGGATAGGAAGAATCAATATCGTGAAAATGGCCATACTGCCCAAGTGATTTATAGATTCAATGCCATCCCCATCAATCTACCAATGACTTTCTTCACAGAATTGGAAAAAACGGCTTTAAAGTTCATATGGAACCAAAAAAGAGCCCGCAATGCCAAGACAATCCTAGGTCAAAAGGACCAAGCGGAGGCGTCACGCTACCTGACTTCAAACTATACTACAAGGCTACAGTCACCAAAACAGCATGGTACTGGTACCACAACAGAGAATAGACCAATGGAACAGAACAGAGTCCTCAGAAATAATACCACACATCTACAGCCATCTGATCTTTGACCAAACCTGACAAAAACAAGAAATGGGGAAAGGATTCCCTATTTATAAATGGTGCTGGGAAAATTGGCTAGCCATAAGTAGAAAGCTGAAACTGGATCCTTTCCTTACCCCTTATACGAAAATTATTCAAGATGGATTAGAGACTTAAATGTTAGACCTAATACCATAAAAACCCTAGAAGAAAATCTAGGTAGTACCATTCAGGACATAGGCATGGGCAAGGACTTCATGTCTAAAACACCAAAAGCAACGGCAGCAAAAGCAAAATTGACACATGGGATCTAATAAACTAAAGAGCTTTTGCACAGCAAAAGAACTACCATCAGAGTGAAGGCACCTACAGAATGGGAGAAAATGTTTGCAATCTACTCATCTGACAAAGGGCTAATATCCAGATCTACAAAGAACTCAAACAAATATACAAAAAAAACAAACAACCCCATCAAAAAGTGGGCAAAGGATATGAACAACATTTCTCAAAAGAAGACATCCATACAGCCAACAGACCCATGAAAAAATGCTCATCATCACTCGCCATCAGAGAAATGCAAATCAAAACCACAATGAGATACCATCTCACGCCAGTTAGAATGGCAGTCATTAAGAAGTCAGGAAACAATAGATGTTGGAGATGGTGTGGAGAAATAGGACACTTTTACACTGTGGGATTGTAAACTAGTTCAACCATTATGGAAAACAGTATGGCAATTCCAAGGATATAGATCTAGATGGACCATATGACCCACCGCCATCCCACTACTGGGTATATACCCAAAGGATTATAAATCATGCTGCTATAAAGACACATCATGCACACGTATGTTTATTGCGGCACTATTCACAATAGCAAGACTTGGAATCAACCCAAATGTCCATCTGTGACAGACTGGATTAAGAAAATGTGGCACATATACACCATGGATACTATGCAGCCATAAATAAAGGATGAGTTTGCGTCCTTTGTAGACATGGATGCAGCTGGAAACCATCATTCTTAGCAAACTATCACAAGAAGAAAACCAAACACCGCATGTTCTCACTCATAGGTGGGAACTGAACAATGAGATCACTTGGACTCGGGAAGGGGCACATCACACTCTGGGCCTATCAGGGGGAGGTGGAGGAGGAGGGATTGCACTGGGGTGTTTATACATGATATAAACGTTACGCACATGTACCCTAGAACTTAATATAATAAAAAATAAAAAAAATAAAAAAAATAAACAAAAAAACCTGAAAATTAATAAAAAATAAATAAATAAAAATAAAAAATAAAAATAAAAATAAAAAAACTCTTTATTTTCTGTCTTCCTAAATGACACTATCAAAAACAGAAATTTCCAAGCAAGAAATCTATCATTTATTCTTTATTTCTCCTAAATTACTCTCAAAGAAAATTAAGTCAACATTAGGTTTATTATTTGAGTTTGAGGTGGTTATAAATTATTCCGGTGGATACATTCATAACATTCTTACCTTTATTATGGCTGTTCAGCTTGGCTGGGCTCTAATCTATTATCCGTCTCTCCGAAAGTATTCCAAAATCTTTTTGAAGGTGTTCCAATCTTGCTCCATCCAATCCACTCTCTCTATAAAAGCCAGAGTGATCATTTTCCAATTCACATATGATTATGACACTTTGTACCTTGAAACTCTTCAATGGTTCCACTGTACTCAGGGTCGTGCATAAGTACTGTCCTTCCTTAGGGTCATTGTAGGGAATGCAAGACTTGAATGAAAAGAGCAACCTTCTGTAAAATTAACAGCTTTGCACTTTATTTACATTTATTTATATTTTATTTATGTTTGTTTACACTTTATTTGCACTCCCCTGACTCTTAGAGTGAATAATTCCAGAAATGATGTTTTTCTTTTATGTTATCATACTCAGTGTCCTGTTTTTGTTTTTGTTTTGTTTTACATAAAATAAAACTTGGTGTGGGTGGAGAATGTGTTGGGTGGAGTTGGATAGGATTCATTCAAGCTCCTGTTAGGAAACTATCCCAAGATAACAACACCTATTTCTTAAGATCTCCACTGCAAAAGAAGACATACATTGAATCAAGATGAACATATTAAATTACTTGAGAGGAAGAAGTAAAGAGTAAAATGGGCATTCTGAGATAAGATCCTGTGTGTATGTGAGTGTATGGTATGTGTGTGTGTGTGGTATATGTTGATATTTTCTTTGCTTCTGCAATGCCCTGTAGCCAGAAAAGACACATGTAGAGACTGCTTTATTTATGCCACTATTAAAAATTGGCATATTTATTTGCTTATATCTTTATCTGTCCACAGCTATGTTATTGATGCAGAATTTTTCTCAGCCACTTTTGCCAGCTGGAGACCTCTGGATGGTGATGCCCCTGCCCAGGCCTTTCTCAGGCCAAGGTTTGCCACAGAAGATGCCCTATACATTCAGTCTGCTGGGCCATTCCTGGCCTATACTCTGGTGCAAATCCCACAGTGGTTGTGACTGTGCACTCAGTCCCTGGCAGGAGGGGTGGGTGAGCGAGAAAGTGTGGGGTCTGGCCAGCTGTTCTGAGTGCCAGCACAGTAGCAGGGTCTGTGCAGGGCTTGCAGCCAGACCAGGGACCAGGAGTGTCACAAGCCACTCTTGTGGTGGACTTTGGCATCCAGACAAAGGGAATGTGGTGGTACCTAGGCAAGGGTGTCCATGACCCTGAAGCCTCAGAGGGGGTGTTATAGTGTGCTAATTAGCTCTTTTAGTACTGTTATCTGCAGCCTGATGAATGGCAGCACTTTAACAGCTCTGTCAGCCCCTTACTTTGCTCCAGCCCACGGCTCTGGGTCTGGTTTGGCCCTGCTACTGCTTCCTGTTGCATGGGGTGGCTGCCCTCTGCCAGCAGAGGGCAGAGGGCCACAGTTCTTACAGCCTCCAGTATACCTGCATTCAGTGGGTCCCAAGTTCTTGTACCATGTCCGAGAAGAAGGAGATCACACTGACAATAAATGGGTGAAGAGGTCAGGGAAGAATTTTACTGAGCAACAAAATAGCTCTCAGCAGAACAGGGACGTAAGTGTGGTCTCCCACCAGAAGTCACATGGTTTCTCTTTCTGTGTGGCTGGATCTGAGCCTTTTATGGGCTCAGAATGGGGAGTGCATGCTGATTGGTTTGTGAGTATGCAGAAAAGGCTAAAACAAAAGCACCACTCAAAGGTGGGCACAACAGTGTAAAAAACTAATTAGGGAAGGGAAGGTATATGTAAAATAGGTGAAGGGTGAGGATCAATCAGAGAAAAGTGTGCCATATGGAAAGAGAGGTTCTCAATCCAGTTGTGGATTTACCCAGGATTTTTAGCTTGGCTTTCAGGCTTTAAGCTGTCTTTGATCTGAAGGTAGGGTTTCACCAGGGACCTGCCCCTGTCAACCTAGGATTTGTCTGCCTCCTGCTGCCATCATTATGAGCTCCTCAAAGGCAGAAACTTAGTCTTAGGCACCTTCTTACACCCTGTCCAATGAAAATAACTGCTAAACCATGTGATTTCAATATGTTTCATACATATTCAAACTTTATCAGAAATGTATTCCTTCAGGCTGTCATCCCTTTTTCTTTCTTCCTTCTCTAGCCAGCTTCAATTCCAGAATGCATTGAGTCATTGTCTTATGTCCTAAACTCCCCTGTCTCTTCTGCACACTCAGTTGAAAAAGTATTCCTAGAATCTTGTAAAGTTAGTTCTGTGTTTTGGAGAAGATGGCAAAAGTGACCACAAACTGTTACTACTGCAAGTGAATTACAATAGTACAGCTGTCATACTTGCCTAGTTTCAGCTTCTCAAATAACCTGAATGTTTCCTTGCTTCTTCTCTTTACTGTTCTTTGCTTGACAACTCATGTTTAGGCTTCAGTTAAAATTCCTTCCTCAGATATTCCTTCTTTAATCCTGCACACTAGATTAGTATCACTTGCATACGTTTTCGTGACACAATGTACTTTTTATTTTAGGACTATTCACAACTTGAATAAGGTGATACCTTATAGTCTTAGTTTTTAATGTTTATCCCTTCCATTAGGTCATTGAAAACCAGTTTGGTGCCCACCTTGTTTATCACTGTTTTCTCATCCCCTGTAAAGTTTTTAGCACATATAAGTGCTCAATAAGTGCTTGCTGAATAAATGGGTTGAAACAAATGAGTTTTAATTAATTCATGAAATCTCTATTTTCCATGGTAAGAATCTGCCTGAATTTGTAACTCAGCCTAATCAGAAAGATAATTCTGAAGAGTCAACAAGAAAGGTTTATTTTCTTCATAGAAAGTTGATAATTGTTATTCCACTTATTCCTTGGTCCTTGTCTATAATCATTTCCAAGTAATTTTATTTTTCACAGATGTGGAAACTAGTTTTCAAAATAGTTAAGTATTTTGCTATAGCACAAGTGAAGGGATAAGGAAAACAAGGAAAAAATTCTAGATTTTTTGCCACTTGACTTGGAAATTAGATTCCTCATTGGACTTATGGGAGGCTGTGTTTAGAGTTTTCCTAAGTACTCATGTTGGATCTATAATTTTTAGTCCTGTATGTAATTTGTGTTAGAGATTTACCCCACACCAATAGACTACTAATCTGTACTCTAAATAATGGATTAAAAACAAAGTTGATGTTGATTCAGCACTGAAGAAAGAGAAATATCAAGCAAGTCTGGCCTTTGAGGAAGGTATCTGAATACCTGGGGGGATGGCAGCCTCAATGAGAAATATTTTCAGGATTTTGTCATCTAAGGTTAGAGGGGGTTTCCTTTTAATTCAACAGGCATTTATTCATTACCCACTATGAAGTAATCTCTTCCAAAGATTGAGAAAATAAAACATTCCCTGCACAAGAAGTTTTAGGAGCTCTAGCCTAAGTCCAGGGATGTGACAAACCTAACTCTTGCAAAGTTTCTTTATCAAGTGGCTGATAGAGCTAGATAAAAACCTTGCTGAGATTCAGTATGCTACTGTTGTGGCTCAGAACATGATAACCCAAAGTATGGTATCTTGGCACCCTGAGTGCTTTGAACTGAAGGAGATCGAGATTGGAAGGGCCTCCCAAGCAAGAAGTCTTCTCTCAGTTTCTCCCACCCTCTTTTCTCCTTCTCTCGTTCTCCCTCAAAGCAGGTCATGGAAACTAGACTGACTTACTTATTCCCCAAGGCAGATCATAGAAACTAGAACTCATCTCCCTCAAAGCAAGCCGTAAAACCTAGAGAAGTCACTCTCTGATCTACCTCCACTGATAGTCTATAGACCCATATTCCAGAGGGTCTTGCCCCATCACTGGAGTGAAGGAGGGAAAGGGCTTCTCTACACAGAGAAGCCAAAAAGAATCTGAACAAACAGGTCTTGCTAAGTTCTCCTTAGTTTGTTACCATTAGATCATACCCTTTTAGTCCAATCACATTTCTACACAGCCCTCCATGTTTCTTTGAACCTAAGCATTAGAAAAAACCCTGGGTTTGGGGGTTTTTATATTTGATGTCTCCTGTGTCATGTAAAACTTTGATTAAATAAATTTATTATACTTTTTTTTTTTTTTTTTTGAGACGGAGTCTTGCTCTGCCACCCAGGCTGGAGTGCAGTGGCCGGATCTCAGCTCACTGCAAGCTCCGCCTCCCGGGTTTACGCCATTCTCCTGCCTCAGCCTCTCGAGTAGCTGGGACTACAGGCGCCCGCCTCGTCGCCCGGCTAGTTTTTTTGTATTTTTTTAAGTAGAGACAGGGTTTCACCGTATTAGCCAGGATGGTCTCGATCTCCTGACCTCGTGATCCGCCCGTCTCGGCCTCCCAAAGTGCTGGGATTACAGGCTTGAGCCACCGCGCCCGGCCTATACTTTTGTTAATCAGTCTTTTATCATAGGGGTGTTGGCTATGGACCTTGGAATAGACGAGGAAAGGGTATAACACCTTTTTACCCTCACACTACCTTCTTAGATTCAAAAATTCCCAACTCACCACTAATAAGAGCAGAAGTATAGATTTTTAAGATGAGAAAGTGTTAATTTGGTTGAATCCTTGCTCATATCCTAGACTAACTTGGGGCCTTGGGACCTGTGGATTCCCTGGCTCAGAGGCCCTCTGACCTAACCTGTCTCTAATCCCTGGAGAACATGAGGGGTGTACTTTTGTATGCCACTCCTGTAGGCTCTGTGTTTGTTCTTCCCTACTACAAGCATGATCCTATGTCTGTCCCTTCTGTTCTGTGTCTGTCCTTCCTGAGCCTGGGACTGCTTCTCCTGTCCTTTGGTCTGTATATTGCCAGCTGTGCTTCCACACACCCTACTTTTTTATCCTGCTTTTAGCAAGATACTGTTCCAGCACCAAGGCCTCCAAGGTATCAGTTGGTGGAGAATAGTGAGGAACTATTTGGTAGTGAAGCTGGTGGGGAGTAGAGCAGATGAGAAATAGATCTGGTGAAGAGGACAGAAGGAGCTGGGAAAAGGGTGGGCTCCAGAAAACAGGAAAGGCCAAGATTAAAACTTTGAATGTAGTTTTTAGATCCTACAGTTATTGTAAGAGACTAGAGAAAAAGAGAAGTATCTACTTGGAGTTTCCTTCTGAGCCTTCCCCTCTGCTCTCTTCAAAATGTTTTCAAGTTGGCAGGGTGAGGTGGCTCACACCTGTAATCCCGGCACTTTGGGAGGCCGAGGTGGGAGGATCATGAGGTCAGGAGTTCAAGACCAGCCTGACCAATATAGTGAAACCCCCCGTCTCTACTAAAAATACAAAAAAATTAGCCAGGTATAGTGGCGGGCACCTGTAATTCCAGCTACTCGGGAGGCTGAGGCAGAGAATTGCTTGAACCCAGGAGGCAGACATTGCAGTGAGCCAAGATCACACCACTGCACTCTAGCCTGGGTGACAGAGTGAAACTCTGTCTCAAAAAAAACAACAAAAAAAACAAAAAAGCTATAATTGCTTAATAATAGATACAATTGTCCCATATAAGCACCATTTAGAGGGAGGTAGTCTCTGACAAGTTTTTCTTTTTAGGTTTTCTGATTATTCATAAATTATATTTGTTATTTTTAAGTTTCCTTAATATCACTGATTTTAATTCAATTGTTAAAATGTTAAAATTGCTTTGTAAAATACCATCATTGTTAGAAAATATATTTTTCATTATTAGAAATTATATTTTTGTCTTTTTATCTGAATTTTAGTCATTGTGTTTATGTAATTTACTTGTGACATTAGAGATTCAATTCCACTAATTACGCTTGACACTTTTTTCTTTTTAAAACAATTGATTTCCATTTTTGGATATTTAGTATATTTATATTTTTTATTATTAAATCAGTAATGTGATTAAGATTAAAATTTTGCATCTTATGCAACTTCTATTAATTTTTGAAGTAATGCCATTTAGTGTGATAATTCGGGCTTTTTTTCAGTCTATATTTACAGTCCTGCCTTTCTACCTAACTTAGCATTTGTTGCTTATTTATTTACCTCAACATATTTCTTAAAAACCTTATCCTCATACAGCTCTCAGATAGATACTTTTTTAAATACAATGTGAAAGTTTTCTTGTGATTTGATTTACATGTTTTTTTGATTCATGAGGAATTTTATGGTATTTAGCATAAACTATGGATCTAGTTACATTTTTTCTATAAACAATACTGAATTATTTCTATGCTATTTGTAGAATAATCCAGTACTTTTAAATTTTTACAATTTAATTTTGATTCTTTCAATTACTACAATATGATAAAAATTACAGCCAATTTTGGAGCTATATATTTTGCTCTTTGAGTATATTTATTATTTTTTTCACACCTCACCTTCTTTAATGAACTTGTGGCTTTCATTTCTTTCTCTGATAGTGTTAGAGTGCTATAACCTTTAATCATCTTCCAGCATTTCTTACTAAATGTTTACATGAACTCATTTTTTTTTTTGGTTCTCTATATTGAATCTGCTATTATAATCTAATGCTTCTTATTCACTTTTTTAGAGTAATGACATTTCTATTATATATTTAAGATGTAGAACATATTGTTTTCTCATATTTTTAGTTGGCACAATAATTGTACAATACTATTTATGAGTACAGAATAATAATATTCGGATACAATGTATAATGATGTAATCCGGGTGATTAGAGTATCTAGAACCTTAAATATTTAAAATTCACTTGTGTAAGAAGCATTCAAAATCCTCTCTTCTAGCTTTTTGAACTGTACAATAAATTATTGTTAATATATTCACCCTACAGTGATGTAGGACTCTAGAATTTATTCCTTTTATCTAGCTGTAATTTTATAACTGTTAACCAATCTCTCCTTATCTTCCCCTTCCTTTATCTACCCTTCCCAGTTTCTGATAACCATAATTCTACTCTCTGCTTCTGTGAGCTCTTTGTGCTTAGCTGCCACGTGTGGATGAGAACATGCAGTATTTACCTTTTTATGCCTGACTTATTTTACTTAACATAGTAATGTTCAGGTTCACCCATGTTGCCATAAATGACAAGATTTCATTTTTTTATGATTGAATAGTATTTCATTGTACATACATACACAATTTTAAAAATCTTTGTTGTTAGGTACTTAGGTTGATTACCTATCTTGGCTATTACAAACAGTGCTGCAATAAACATGAGGGTACAAATGTCTCTTCGATATACTGATTTCCTTTCCTTTGGATAAATACCCAGTAGTGAGATTACTCAATCATATGATAGTTCTATTTTTAGTTTTTTGAGGACCCTCCACAGTTTTCTGTAATGGCTATATTAATTTACAGTCTTACCAACATCTTCACCAGCATTTGTTATTTTTGATTTTTTGATAATAGCCATTCGAACTAGGGTAAGATTATACCTCATTGTAGTTTTGATTTGCATGTCCCTTATGATTAATCATGTTGAGGATTTTTTTCATATACTTGGTGGCATTTTTTCTTTTTAATCTTTTTTTTAGACAGAGTCTCACTTTGTCACCCAGGGTGGAGTGCAATGAGGCATTCTTGGTTCACTGCAACCACCACCTCCTGGCTTCAAGTGATTCTTCTGCTTCAGTCTCCAGAGTAGCTGGCACTACAGGTGACTGCCACCACACTCAGCTAATTTTTTTGCATATTTAGTAGAGACAGGTTTCTACATGTTGGCCAGGCTTGTCTCAAATTATCAAGATCACTTGTCTTGACCTCAAGTCATCTGCCCACCTCGGCCTCGCAAAGTGCTGGCATTACAGGCATGAGCCACCATATCAGGCCATATTGTTTTTTTTGAAAGAAAAAAGTGCAATTATTTTATTTGCACTTGATATGATCTTAGGTTCAGAAAATTATAAGAAATTTACTAAAAGTTATTAGGAATAATAAATAAGTTCTGTACAGTAACAGGATACAAAGTCAGTGTAAAAATCAATTGTATTGCTGAACACAAAAAATAAATAATAAAAATAGCCTTAAAAATTCTAGTTACAACAGCATCAAAAGCAAAATACTTAAGAATAACCTCAACAAAAGTGTCAACTTGAACACTGAAAATTCCAACATGAACTTGTGGCTTTCATTTCTTTCTCTGATAGTGTTAGGGTGCTATAACCTGGCTAGTGTTAGAAACACCGTATATCATCCCTGAGACTCCCTTCTTTCACTCTGGCAACTTGGCATTCCTAGGGGAAAAAAGGAATTGCATTCTAGGCCTTTATATTATTAAAGGTGGGTTTTTAAAAAAAAATCTTAATCTGTTCTTTGTTCTTCAGACGTAATAAAGACCATGCAGTTTGTGTGTATGCCTCAGATTGCAATTCTTTCTTCTCAAATAAAATGTTACATTTAGAGATTCATTTCTACATTTCAATTTTGACTTTGGTGTATGTGGTGTCAGAAGTAGGATGCAGCTGGGTGTGGTGGTTCACACCTGTAATCCCAGCCATTTGGGAAGCTGAGGAGGAAGGATTGCTTGAGGATAGGAGTTCAAGACTAGCCTGGGCAACGTAGAGAGACACTTTCTCTGTAAATTTTTTTAAAAAGTTAGCTGGGTGTAATGGGACACACTTGCTGTTCTAGCTACTCACTGAGGTGGAAGGATCACTTGAGGCTAGGAGTTTGAGGGTACAGTGAGCTATGAGTGTTCCACTGTACTCTAGCCTGAGTTACAGAGTGAGACCCTGTCTCAAAACAAAAACAAAAACAAAAAACAAAAAAGCGGAAATTGAAAGCTAATTCAACTTAGGGAGAAACAGCAGTCCCTGCAACTGTGGCATGAGATACACATATTGGGCTCCACAGACTGCCTGTTCTACCCACAGAGAGTCTTGGACAGAACTTCCAGATTTGGTTTAAGTTATGTTTTATTTGGCATTTGTTTGGGGAGGGGTCTTGCCCCCTTTTGTTTGAAGAGAGATTGGTCCCCCACCTGTTTAGAAAATCACTTACTGGGGACTTGTTGATTATTTGTGTATCTTCTTTTGAGAAATGTTTATTCAGATCTTTTGCCCATTTATACATGTTTTTTATTATTTTACCATTAAGTTGTTACCATTAAGTTGTTTTATTATTTTACCATTAAGTTGTTTGTGTATATTGTCCCTTGTCAGATGAATAATTTGCAAATAAATTTTCCCATTTTGCAGCTTGTTTCTTCCCTCTATTTTTGCTGTGCAGAAGCTTTTTAGTTTAATAAAGTCCCAGCTGTCTATGATTCTTTTTGATACCTGTGCCTTTGTAGTTTTACCCTTAAATTCTTTGCCTAAACCAGTATCCTGGAGCACTTCCCTTATGTTTTCATCTAGTAGTTTTATAGCTTTGGGTCTTAATACATTTAAGTCTTTAATCCATTTTGAGTAGATTTATATACATGGTGAAAAATAGGGGTCAAGTTTTATTCTTCTGCATGTGGATATCCAGTTTTCCCAGTATCATTTATTGAAGAGGTGTTCTTTCTCCAGTGTGTGTTCTTGATACCTTTGTCACAAGTCAGTTGGCTGTAAATATGCATTTACTTCTGAGTTTTCCATTTTGTTCAGTTTATGTGTGTCTTTACATGTGAGGTAAGATTCTTGTAGGCAGCACAGAGTTGAGTCTTTTTGTTGTTGTCATTGTTCATTCACCCAGTCACATCTGGGGAGATCCAGTGTAACTTCCCTCTGTGGGACAATGCAGTCACATGGAGTCCAGACAGCCGTCTATTCTAGGCTCTCCTGTAGCTAGGATTGCAGACATCTGTATTGTGATCTGCTGGGAATCTTTCACTTACCTTTTCCCTGCAATGGCTAGTCCCTCTTGTCTCTGAGCCTATCCCGGTTGACTGCTTTGCTTTCCCTTTTAAGGTGCCATCTTGAGTTCTGTGTCTCAGGGGTCTTTGTCCCTTTCTTGCTGATTGTGGTACGGTTTCTCCCTTTGATGCTCTCTTCAATGTGTGGTTATCTATTTTCTATGTTTTCATCTTTCTTTGCGGAGGGAGCCAGTGCTGAGCATAGTCAGTCATCTTGATACATATTTATTCTTGAGTCAGCAATAAGCTATGTTATATATTTTTTAAATTAATTTTATGTATTTATGCATTTAATAAATATATTTAAATTAATTATGCCATTTATCTTCAATATGTAAAAGGGATGATCTTCTTCAATATCATTAAAAATACTTTCTTACATATTTTAACTTTTATTTAAACATATATGTATACAAAATATATTCTAAAATTGTGTTACCAGTTAAATTTAAATACTAGGTGGATTTTGATTAATGTTGCATTATGTATATAATGTAATAAAATGATGTATCAGTAATTATTAATATTTTTAGTTTTGGGAATTTGTAATGTTTTTATTAATTTAATTTTTCCATTTCAACTTTTTTGTTTTGTTTTGTTTTTAAATTAAATTAAATTTAATTTAATTTCAAATTCCGAGATACATGTGGAGAATGTGCAGGTTTGTTACATATGTAAATGTGTGCCATTGTGGTTTGCTGCACTTATCAACCTATCACATAGGTGTTAAGTCCCACATGGCTTAGCTATTTTCCTAATGCTACCACTCCTCTTATCCAACTCCCCAACAGGCCCCAGTGTGTGTTGTTCCTCTCCCTGTGTCCATATGTTCTCATTGTTCAGCTTCCACTTATAAGTGAGGACATGGGGTGTTTAGTTTTCTGTTCCTGTGTTAGTTTGTTGAGGATAATGGTTTCCAACTCCATCCATGTCCCTGAAAAGGACATGATCTCACTCCTTTTTATGGCTGCATAACATTCCATGGTGTTTATGTACCACATTTTCTTTATGCAGTCTATCATCAATGGGCATTTGGGCTAATTCCTTGTCTTTGCTATTGTGAATAGTGCCGCAATGAACATATGAGTGCGTGTATCTTTGTAATAGAAGGATTAATCCCAGTAACAGGATTGCTGGGTCAAATGATATTTCTGGTTCTAGGTCTTTGAGGAATTCCACAGTCTCCCACAATGGTTAAACTAATTTACATTCCCAGCAACAATGTAAAAAGCATTCCTATTTCTTCACAGCCTTGCCAGCATCTGTTGCTTCTTGACGTTTTAATAATCACTATTCTGACTGGCGTGAGATGGTATCTCATTGAGGTTTTGATTCGCATTTCTCCAGTGATCAGTGATGTTGAACTTTTTTTCATTTGTTTGTTGGTTGTATAAATATCTTCTTTTGAGAAGCGTCTGTTCATGTCCTTTGTGCACTTTTTAATGGAGTTGTTTATTTTTGGAAATTTGTTTAAGTTCCTTGTAGATTCTGACTATTAGACCTTTGTCCAATTGCAAAATTTTTCTCCCATTCTGTAGGTTATCTGTTCACTCTGATGATAGCTTCTTTTGTTGTGCAGAAGCTCTTTAGTTTAATTAGATCTCATTTGTCAATTTTTGCTTTTGTTGCAATTGCTTTTGATGTTTTCGTCATGAAATCTTTGCCTGTGCCTATGTCCTGCATGGTATTGCCTATATTTTCTTCTAGGGTTTTTATAGTTTCAGGTTTTACGTTTAAATCTTTAATCCATCTTGGGTTAATTTTTGTATAAGGTGTAAGGAAGTGGTCCAGTTTCAATTTTCTGCATATGGCTAGCCAGCTTTCCCAGCACCATTATTAAATACAGAATTCTTTCCCCATTGCTTGTTCTTGTCAGGTTTATTGAAGATCAGATGGTTGTAGATGTGTGGTCTTATTTCTGAGATCTCTATTCTGTTCCATTGGTCTATGTGTCTGTTTTTGTACAAGTATCATGCTGTTTTTGTTACTGTAGTCTTGTAGTATAGTTTGAAGTTGGGTAGCGTGGTGCCTCTAGCTTTGTTCTTTTTGCTTAGGATTGTCTTAACTATATGGGCTCTTTTTTGGTTTTCTGTAAATTTTAAAGTAATGTTTTTCTAAATCTGTGAAGAATGTCAATGTAAATCTGTGAAGAATCTCAAAGTTTTTTAAACAAAAGCTTATTTTTTAAACAAATAAATTACATATATATGAAGTTAAATGTTAAATTATATACTGTATATATTAAAGTTACAAAAAATTTAAACTCTCTCTATAAATATCCTTAGAATAGTTGATGCATATTTTTCTAGGCCTTTAAATGCAAATAAAAACATAAACAACAAATCAACACTAATAACAAATACTAGCACTGTGCTAATTTGTCTTTTTTTATTTAACAAATATATTTTGACATCTTTTGATTTCTATACACATAGGTTTACCTCATTCTTTTAAAAGGGTAATTTTTTTATAGAAATATACTGTAAATTTTAAAATCATTCCCCTATTAAAATTTAAATAGATGCCAACTTTTCAATTTTTATTATCCACATTATAATTTTACTCAAATTTTCTATTTCAATGATTGCAGCAATGGTTATTTACATACCTTTTCTATTTGCATAACTATCTTTGGAAGCATTTCTACATTTGGAACTTCTGTGACAATGGACATATTCATTTTATATTTTGATGCATATTGTCAAATTAAACTCTAAGAATATTTTATAGTAAACCCTTCTAAAATAGCTATAACAGTTCTTAATTCCTCAAACCCTTCACAGAATTGGAGAGTTGACAGTATGTAGGATAGAATTGGGTATCATCAATGAGAACATTGATCTTTAAAAATATTTGCTAATCTGGTAAATAATATCCTTTATTCATGTTTTATATAGAATTTATTTAAGATATTTAGAATATTCTATATATGTACTAAATATTAGAATTTATTTTTATATAAATTGAAAAATTTATTTTTATATAAATTTATTTTATATAAACTTTTATATGATTGTTTGTATTCATTGCCAATTTTTCTACTTGACTCAAGGGCTTCACCTAAGTGATTTGTAAGAATATTTTAAATATTAATGGAATCATACATTATTTATTTGAATTAGTTTTTAATTATGATACTTTTAAAATGGGATTTATTGTCTCCTATTTAATTATTATCTCTGTGTAACAGTTTATCCTTCCAATTTCCATTTTGACTTTTTTTTCCCATATATATCTATGTGTATATGTGATAGGGGACATGGGATGTGGGGTAGCTTATGTACAATTTTCTGATACTGAATAGAATATCTTAGATCTGGTATGCTAAACCTTAATTGAGGCTTGTCTATGCATTGACCTCTTCTGTAATTGAATCCATTGGTAATGAAATGAACCTTATCTAGACTTTAGCACAGACAAAATCCACTGCTGCTGACTACCAGCTTTGCCATTTTGTTCCATCTGGAAGTGACAGGCTTTCCATTTTCTGTTTCTCTTAATTTGGGATACACCCTATATCACATCTTTCCTTCTCCAGGAGAAATAATCTTGTACTTCTGAGGTCAGCTTTAATAGCAGGAAAATCACAAAAAGTACATGAGAAAATATTTTTAAAATATTCTTTTCATTATATGTATATCATTTTGTTTCCTTTATCAACTTTTAATTGCTCAAGCAAAATGAATGCATTTAAGTTAGAAAAAATATTCAGAGGTCTTGATGAGAATTGGTGGCATGTAGGATAGAGCAGTCATTGTAGGAGTAGCAATAAGTGGATGTAACATGAATATTTACTAATTGAATACTTACTTATAATACAATAATTATTTAGAAGATGAGGATGATGATTATGTGTGAGAAAGATTTAATTTAGGTAGCTTCAAGGTTTCTAGATTGAGAAATTGATTGTGTTGTACTGCCATTTGTTGAGTTGAAAACCATTGTAGAAGAAATGGTCTGGGGCAATAGAAAGACAAATGGGATAGTTTGGAACATACTGACTTAGATGCACCTGTAGGATTTCTAAGTAAAGATTACAAGCATAAGATAACTAATTTTTAAACTGAGAAGAGAGGAATTTTTTGTTTGTTTGTTTTGAGATGGAGTCTCGCTCCGTCACCCAGACTGGAGTGCAGTGATGATCTCAGCTCACTGCAAGCTCCATCTCCCGGGCTCACGCCATTCTCCTGCCTCAGCCTTCGGAGTAGCTGGGACTACAGGCACCCGCCACCACGCCTGGCTAATTTTTTGTATTTTTAGTAGAGATAGGGTTTCACCGTGTTTGCCAGGATGGTCTCGATCTCCTGACCTCGTGATCCGCCCACCTGGGCCTCCCAAAGTGCTGGGATTACAGGTGTGAGCCACCGCGCCCGGCCAAGAGGAATTTTTAAAAAATTATACACTTCATAATCTTCAACATAGGGGCCACAGTTCAAACCATGATATTTGTGGAAATCTTCCAGGTACAGTTTTTCCACCAAGAAAGCAGCAGGCATGGATGTGTGGGTAGAGCACTGTGGAATTCCAACCCTCGAAGGACAGAGAGAAAAAAAAAAAGAGTGAATACTGAAGTTGGAGGAAAGGAGTCATCTATCATGTCATGAAATAACAGAGTTTTGGAAGAAAGATTCAACTGTTTCTATGAAGTCTCAAAACATGAATCCTTAAACGGATTAAGCAGGGATAAGAATGCTATTGCACAATACTGCCAGTAGAGTGGGCTTCCCCTGCTGGCATATGCCTTCTTTGTTGGATAAGAGGAGGCTTTTACCTTCTTTTCATGAGACAAATCTGACATAGTAAATTATTGGGGGCTGTCTTTTCTTGAAAATTTCTCCAACCTAGGAATGTCTGAAGGGGCAGATTAAACCACTTAAACCTTTTTATGGAGGAATGTTCTCTTTATGTTGGTGAGCTTTCCTGTAAGAGTAATAGCAACCCAGGCAGATGTTTTAGTGGTTGGGGGAGAAGCAAGGAAGAAAGAGACAGCGTTGTCTACTTAGGTTTTAGAAACTGAGTCTGCTTTTGTTAAACCCCTTGTGATCCCCTAGAGTTGTTATTTCAGCTTCCCAGGAACAGGAGATTTCACAATGAATTTTGCTTCAAATCTCTGACTAGTAACAATATTTCTCTGCCTAATGTAATTTTATGCATATGTTTTCTTAGAAAACTTGTTGGGTTGCTGAGAGGTAGGCAAGACTGGTTTAAATTACATGACGTATTTCTGCGAAATATTGCAATAACATTTTTATTATGGCTTAAAATTATAACTGAAAATTTGACAGATCTTTATTGTAAAGAGAAGAGAAGAGGGATAAATTGTCATTTCCTAGAACTGAAAGTGAGGGGATAATATTGGAGAAGGGTCCTTCCGATCAGAGGCAGATTTTTGTAGATCACAGTAACAATCAGCCATACAACTTTTATTTTCAGTTGATGAGACACATCTAATCGATGACCATAATGACAACATTCAACTTGAGCAGCTTCAATCCAGGCCTATTCATCCTACTGGGGATCCCAGGGCTGGAGCAGTTTCACATCTGGATAGGGATTCCCTTCTTTATTACCTACCTTGTGGCACTTGCAGGCAATAGTGTCCTTCCCTACCTCATTTCTATGGAGCAGAGCCTCCATGAACCCATGTTCTTTTTCCTTTCCATGCTGGCTGCTACAGATCTCATGCTGTCTAATACATGTTTACCAAAAACATTCAGCATCTTCTGGCTGGGTCCTCAGGTAATCACCTTTCCTGGATGTCTGACTTAGATGTTTTTTCTCCACTACAGCTTTGCCATGGATTCTGTCATCCTTCTGGCCATGGCGTTTGATCATTATGTTGCTATTTGCTTCCCTCTATGATACACCACTATTGTCACTCATGAAATTATTACTAAGATTGTGGTGAGTATTATCAGCAGGAGCTTTTGTATCATCTTCCCATGTGTGTTCCTGTTAAAGCGACTACCTTTCTGTAAAACATTCATCATTCCCAACACATACTGTGAGCACATAGGCACTGCCCAACTTGCCTGTGCGGACATCTCCATCAACATCTGGTATGGCTTTGCTGTGCCTATAATGACTGTCATATCAGACCTGATTCTCACTGGCATCTCCTACACTCTTATTCTTCATGCTATCTTTAACCTTCCATCCTTAGATACCTGCCAGAAAGTCCTCAGCACATCTGGTTCCCACATTTGTGTCATTCTTACATTCTACACACCAGCCATATTCTCTGTCCTTGCCCACCGTTTTGGTCACAATATTCCTTACTCCTTCCACATACTATTTGCCAAACTCTACGTAGCTATCCCCCCCTGCACTCGATCCAATCATCTATGGAGTGAAGACCAAGCAGATTTGAGACAAAATCATCCTCCTCTTTTTCTCTAAAGGGAACCAGTGACATGAAGCTGACAGCTTGGGAAAGAAATCAGGTAATTATATTGATTTTCTAGTATTTCTTATTTTTTAAAAACTGGAATCCTTACAACATTGACTTAAATGTATATGAAATCCTGTAAATCCACCATGTGTTATAGGAAACAGTGAGACAAGATGAATAGGTAGAGAAGCTAAATTAAAGTTGAAGAAAAAAGTTCATGTATGAAAGGATCAGAGGGAAATTTATATCTCATTTTCAGATAAGATTCCTTAGCTATCAGAATCACCAGAACTGTTGAAGAATGTATAGTAAGCCCATTAAAGTAGGATAGAGCTTACTTGCATTTTTGCATTTGCATTTTTACCAAGATCCCCAGGGGACAGTGATGACCACTAAAGTTTGAGAACCACTGTCTCTTAGAAGATTTATTTTCCTGAAGGATTCTTAAAAGAGGGTAATTATTTGCTCTATCTTTACTGAATCTCATCTGGAAAGTGTCCTACAAAGGTATCTCAAATTGTGAGGATTTTACTTATGTCTTTTAACATATTTATAAGACTAATCTGTCTACTTATATATGATCAGCATGCTATCTTCTAAGTCTTGGAATTCTTAAACATTCATAAACAATTTGGAAATCATATTTAAATATTCTAGTGGGTAGCCCCAGTGGAGATCCCAGCCAACAGCCAACAACAGCTAGCTATATCAGTAAGCCATCTTGGATATTCAGTCCAATTGAGACTTCAGACATCTGTAGCAATAATATGAAAAATTGTAAAGTATACTTAATAAACATATGTGTTTGGCTAAGGAGATTTTAAAGCAAAGTACTGGAAGTACCAACACTATTTTTATGCTACATATGGTAATGTACGTATAAAGAAATATGAAGTAATAAATGAAATTGTTTAAGGTTCAAACAACATTTAGAGTAAATACAAAGGTGGTGTATCTGGCTAGGTTCAAATAAAAAATTAACTCTCTCCATCCCTGGCTTCTCCAAATGACAAAAAATTCTCACAGTGAAAAATGGTCCCAGTGTGTAGTATCATCTCCAGAAAAAGGCTGTAAGATCCTTTGCTAACAATAGATAAATATTTAAGTTTGCATCTTATAGAGGCTTTCAATTAAAGAAGCTTCTAAGAATCTTTAGAAATTTTTTCAGAGTACTGTAACTCTCAGACAAAATCAGAAAGGTAAAAATCTAAAAGGTATATGTGGGTATGACTTTTGTCTAATAGAGTAAACTCAAATTTTTGTAGAGAACTCAGATTTTAAGAAAAATGTGCAGTTATAAGTACCATGAGCTTTGGTGGAAAATGACATAGTCATTGCAAAATAAAAAGAAGTCCTTAGATTTTTAACTTTATTAAGCAGGAAGCAGGCCGAGAAAGCTACTCACATGTATATACAGGTCATTTTTTCCAAAAAAAAAAAAAAAAAAAAAAAAGATGACGTAGAATATAGAGTTAATTTTCCCGCGGTTGTAGTCAAGCCATGGAGAATTACTCCCAGGGAGCAGGAGTGGGATTGGGTCCTTATTAGGAAAGTGGTGGTATTTTTCTGGCTGTACTTTAGAATTATAACAGACAAGTGGCTGTTATATGCCTTTGCCACTATTTCACATGGGAGTATCTATTGCAGTTATTCTATCTCTGTATCACAATTGTATGTTGGCTGTATAGGAGACAGATAACTCATTTGATTTACTTCACAAATCTTCAGATTGAGAGAAGCTGCACTCATGGAGCTGTACAAAAGGAACTGAATCCAAGGGGTCTTATTCATACTTTGTCCTGATTTTCAGGCTGAGATTCTGGGCTTAGAACTAATCCCATAATGAGAATGAGACTTTGGGGTCTTCAAGAAGAGGTGAATGTATTTTGTATGTATGAGGATATGTGTATTATGGCCAGAGGATAGAAAGTTGTAGGTTTTATTTTTCAAAGATGACAAGACAACATCTTGCATCCCATACACTTTTCTGCAATATTACCTCACCATTCTTCTAATAAGTAAAATCAATTTTCTTCCCCTATTTTTCTGGTCTGTCCTTAGCAATGTTTTTGAAAAATAGATGTGACATTTGGGGATATTTGAGGCAAGGTTATAAGAAATCTTACAGCTTTGTCATTGGTGTCTTTGAACATGTACTTTTTGGGTACTCTAGAAGACAGACATCATGCTGTGATAATCTAAAGCCATATGGAGAGGGCATGTGGTTGACAGTTTTGGCTGAGCTCCTGGTTAACAGCATCAATACTAGTCAAGCCTAGTGATGACTACACATGCATAAAATATCTGATTATAGCCACATGAGAGAGATATCCCAAGTGAGAAATGCCCAAATGATCTCAGTAAACCTATAGCATTATAAGAGATAATAATAAATTGTTTTAAAGCTATTGTTTGGGAGTGGTTTGTTATGCAACAATAGTTAACTGGAATAATTAGAGTCTTAGATACTCTGATCTTTCTTCCAGAGATCTTGACTACCCTACTTCATCTACTTAATTCCTTGGAAATACTTTTGAATTTGTATTTAAAAAAATATGAAAATTATTAATAATCTAAAACTCAGGCAATTTGCTCCTCACCGATCACCTGCTATTTTTCAGCTCATTTTCTCTTGAATCTCAATTCAGCAATCTTTCAACTTAAGGACGTTGATGACAAATTAATCTTAATATTTTTTCACATTTCATCATTTTCTTTATTTCTTAATTTCCCCCTTCCCATTATTAATTTTATGGTCCATTCCTTTAATTACTTTTTTAATACAAATATTCTCTCTCCCTCCCTCTTTTCCCTTTCCTTTCCTCCCTAACACACACACATACACTTTGTTGTGCTTGTTCAGCCACACAGTAACTCTACCTAAATGTAACTCTCCACCGATTTGTACCTGCAGCCATTGGCTCAGCAATTTTTTTCTCTTATCTTGAATTATCAATTTTCACTCTCTTTTGCATCTTTCTCTATTATTACAAGCACTTGATAATATTTATCTCATCTTAAAATTGTTTCTTGACTCCAGTTCCCTTCCAGCTATTACTCCCAATTCTCTACTTTATTTTGCAGTGTAAATCCTTGAAACAGTTGTCTATGTTTACTGTTTCTAGTTCTTCTCTCCCATTTTCTCTTTAACTCAGTCCTACCCAAATTTCATATTAATATTGCATAATTCTCTTCTTGTTGAAATCTATCATAGCTACAATTTCTAAAAGCAGTGGTCTCAGTCCTTATTCCTTGACATATCTGCAGTATTTCATATACCTTTAAAATATTATATATATATATCTTTAAAAAATTACTTTATTCACTAGCCTACAGTGGTTTTTCTTCTATCCTAATAGTGCTAGTTATTTGTGTCCTTAACTTGTTCTTCTTAATCATATGACCTCTAATGTTAGCGTTTAGTCCCAGTGCTCTTGTAGGTATTCATTTTCTTTTAATCTCATTTAGATATTGTCATTATAATGATGATTAGCAAATGTGTATCTCCACTGTGGATCTTTTCTTTAATCTCCTGACTTGTATATCAACAACTGCCAATATATCATTTCCTCAGTGGATTATGGGAAAAGCATGTATCCTCACACTAAACTGTAACTAGCAGTACTTTTGATTAAGTAGCTTATCATCTGGTATAATTAGATGAAGAAAAAAAGACAATGACTTACCCTAATAAACACACAAGAATGTTAAAGTGAAATAAAGAATCAGGCTCAAGATCAACCTGGAGGAATTCAGATTAGACACAGTGATGCTTTTTTTTGATAATAGGCAACATGTGATACTGGATTAGGCAACAACAACAACAACAACAACAGAAGCTGTGGAAATTCTAATCCAAGATATATGTCTTCCGACACTATTCTTCCGTGTTTCCTTCCTTCTCCCTGAATTGCTGCCCCCAAGAATCTGGCACAGTTTGGTTACAAATTTTGTCTAAAGGTTAGGCAGCTATTAACCCCTTAGTGCAAGACCATGGTGACCGCTTCTCCTGCCTTAAAAAAAGTCTAGCCTTTAAAAGAAGACCCTGACATTCCTGATGTGTCTCCCCAGAGATCTTATTTGCAAATTAACCACTGTTTTTAGCAGTTTGGACCATCGATTCTCTGAGCCATGCCACAGTCTCACTTGACCAAAAAAACCTTCCCAGAGTGGGAGTAAATGCAACAAGAAGACCTCAGACTCAGGAACTATGCTCCTGTGTTCGGTCCAGTCTTCTCCATGACTGCTGACTAATGAGTCTGGGGTGAGCATTATATGGACGAGGTAGGCGGAAAATAAAGCTGAGTACTGTTCTGTGAAGCCAGGAGCAGAGGTAGGTAAAGAGAGAATTGACAATCCAGATGTTCTGATGTATTTGGCTACTCTGGAGATCATCCGAACTTTCCCCTGGCTCCATTAGAGAAACTGTAGTTCCTTGAATTTCTCAGGTTTTTTTTTTTTTTTTTTTTTTTGAGATGGCGTCTTGCTCTGTCACCCAGGCTAGAGTGCAGTGGCGCGATCTTGGCTCACTGCAACCTCTACCTCCGGGGTTCCTGTGATTCTCCTGCCTCAGCCTCCTGAGTAGCGTGGGCTGCCACGCCTGGTTAATTTTTTTGTATTTTTAATAGAGACGGGGTTTCACCATGTTGGCCAGGCTGGTCTCAAACTCCTGACCTCAGGTGATCCGACTGCCTCAGCCTCCCAAAGTGGTGAGATTACAGGCATGAGCCACCATTCCTGGCCACTCAGGTATTTGAGTAGACTTAATGTGTACCAAATTATCATTAATAAATCCTTTACTTTGCGCTTGAATCCCTCTTCTTGCAGTTAGAGATTTTAGTCTCTTGCTGTTTCATTATGGGCTCAAGGCAAGCCAGTCAGATCTCTGGAGCAGACTTTCTTAAAACAATGATGGAGTCTGAATTTGTTTTTTTAAATAATTTTTATGCCTATGTTTAAGGTATAAAACATGATGTTATAAGATACATATAAACAATAAAACGGTTACTGTAGTGAAGCACAATAGTTGCATCTTAATCTCACTTATATCTGTCAGGCTAGCCAGGCAGAAGTGAAGTTATATGTATTTGTTAGTAACTTTATACCTGAACAGATAGGACCTTAGTAGTGTTTTCCAAAAATGTATCTGTCTGATTTCTTGTCTTCTCAGTTTCTGAGCATACCTGGTATCCCCCAAATCTCATTTCCTCCACGTAAGTAATCCTGGAATTTTGTGTGCAGAAACTTTTGATGACTGCTAAGCTAGAAGTCCTTGCTGCAGCATTCCTAGGTCTGTTTCTATCCAGGGCAAAGTCAGGTGACTGCCTTATTAAGCACACTAACAGAACTTCTTCCTTTAATTAGATAAGCATTCCTTCATCCTTACTCTGCTCTTAATGGTAGCATAGAACACACTGGCTCCTTTTGTGTTGAAGAACCTCACAATGTCACAATAGTTCCTTGACCTCACAGGAAATTAATGAGTGGACATCAATGTAGTATTATATTGGTGTGATTGGGATTACTGGGGAGCCATCTCATGTCATATCCTGCGAGAATGCACCTCATTCAGCTGAGGACCAGTCTTGGATCTTTGAAGAGAGCATTTGACTTAGAAGAGACTGAAACCATACTGTCTTCACCTTTGTATTATGGACTCAAGCCTACGTGTTTTTCAACTTGAGGAACTAAATGCAGTTTCCTCTTTTGAGAGGTGAGTACATAGTTAGAGAAAGGGACTCAGAGATTTCAAAATCATGAGAAATAACAGCGAATATTTTAGTTGGTGCTTATGAAGTTACATTATACGCTTCACATGCTTTTTCTCAATTAAATCTCCATTAAACTCTATCAAGTATTGTCTGAATTTTATAATAGGAAATTGAGGACTATGGGGAATAAGGAAATTGCTCAAAGTAATACAGTTAGCAAGTTAATGTAATAGAGCAATATTTTGAACCTAGGAGGTCTGAACATAGGCGCTGATCTCATATTTTTCAGACTAGACTATAGAAGGAGAGCTTCAGGAGTCAAGTCATACAAGAGTTGTTTGAAGCATTTGAGGAAGACTCAGATTTAGAGATGAATTTCATTTTCTCAGGGAAACCTGCCCTAAGTAGAAACTGTCTCATGCAACTCTTCATCATAGCATATACTGGCATTTTATGCATGTATTGGGAATTATTTGATTAATTTTGTCTTCTTATTAGACTATAAACTTAATAGATCATTGAATATGTATGTTCTTACTCTTAAATGTGTATTTCAAACACCTAGAAGAATAACTGGCACATAATAATATTTCTTTGTCAAAAATATTTTGACAAGTAAATGAAAGGAAAAAGCAGCCTTCAAAAGAACATAAAATTGGAAGCTTAAGACACTGAAGAGAAATCACAGTGTTTAATGTGGGTTGTGGTTATAGACATTGACTCAATAAAAAGAAAAGCATTCTTAAGCTCAGAAAGTCTAAAGTTGAGAATGGCTGCCTCAAAAAGGCAGACTTATACACCACTAAATGATTCCCTGTCATTAGAGATGTATAAGCAACTTCCATGTAATCACTTTTCAGAAGATACTACATTTGGGAGTCAACACCATATAATTAGTGAACTACATATGCTTTGTAATTTACTTCCCAACTAGGTGACAATATTATGTTCCATTGGTTTATCAATAAAGTAAAATAAATAAAAAACAAATAAATAAAAAGAAAATATTAAAAACTTAGATATTGCCAGAAACCGAAAGCATTCATATTTTTAAAAAAATTTTGAGGATGTATCAAAATAACTTTATAAGTAATTAAAACTTGTAATAATGTTATTACCTGTACAATTTACAGTGACCATTAATATAAAGTTAGTATAAACTTGCAGTAGTATACGAGAAATGCTTACTACAGTTACTAAAACAAAAATTATAATGCTATATGAATTTATTCATATGAATAAATACTATATGAGTTGAAATGCTATATGAATTTATTTTCACTATATTCAGCTGAGCAGGAGATTAAAATAAAAATATTCTTTTCTTAAAATTTTTCAATTTTAACTTCAGGGGTACATGCACAGTTTTGTTATATAGGTAAGCTTGTGTCTCAGGGGTTTGCTGTACAGATTATTTCCTCACTCAGGTACTAAGCCTGGTGCCCAATACTTATTTTTTCTACTTCTCTCCCTCCTCCCACTCTTCACCCTCAAGCAAGTCCCAGTGTCTGTTGTTCCCTAAAATAAGGATATTCTTTATAATTATTATAGAACTCTTTAATCCTATCTTAGGTTCTTCCGCATTCTAAAATTCTTTTTAGGTGAGAATGACTGGATGAAGTTAACATTAATATCCCTTCTAGAAACAAGAATCTTTGAACCCCTAAGACTGGACTTCAACAAGGTAAGAATGATGGTTCTGATTTCACCTACAGGAGTCCAGATTTTTTTTCTTATTTTTCTTTCCCATTTTCTTATTTTTCTTTCTATTGGCATAACCTCAAACCACAGAGCAGGCACTCTGAGAAACTCCCCGATTTAAGTTACCTGTAAGTCCCCAGTCTCTCCTTTTCTTCTTTCCTTCCCATGGCATGCTTTATCTTCTTAAGTACATCCTGCAGCACACACTGTGTGGCTATTGGACTTACTGGTCCCAAAGTATCATTACCCTAAAGTATTATATTCTAAAGCTGAGAAAGCAGACTAAGACAGGTATGTTTTATAATCAAATTAATTCATTGGATTAATTAAAAAAGCAGATATTATACAGATTAGGTTATAAATCTGTATAAATGTATTATACAGATTAGGTTAAGTACTGAATCAGAGGTGATAAGGAGCACCTATTAGAACATACAGAATGAAAAGAACATGGGAGGAATCACAGATCCACAGATCCAGCAAGGGAAGATCTTGTCTGATTCATAAGGAAGGCTCCCAAGAGGGAACACTATTTTGCAAACATGGTCACTTACCCAAGTCTGTTAAGAAATTCAATTATTACCAGCCTGGCCAATATGGTGAAACCCCTTCTCTACTAAAAATACAAAAATTAGCGGAGCATGGTGGTGCGTGCTTGTAGTTCCAGCTATTCCAGAGACTGAGGCACGAGACTTGCTTCAACCCGGGAGGCAGAGGTTGCAGTAAGCCAAGATCACACCACTGAGCCCTAGACGACAGAGCAAGACTCAGTCTCCAGAAAAAAATAAAAGAAAAGAAATTTAATTACTGCATTTAATCTTTTATTAATTATTTATTAAATGTTATTTGTTGGCCTAATGTATATAAGGCATAGATGTTGAATACAGAGAACAAAAAATGAGACTCAGAAATTTCACAGTGTAATGGGAAGAGATATATATACATATTTATTAAACAATTTTATATGTCCAAAGGGAGACACGCTGAAGACGCACAGTTCACTCTTCATAGGAGAAGGGATTATAGAAGGACTTCATAGAGAAAAATGTATTCAGCTGGTTTTTGAAAGACTGTTAGGAACTATCCAGGTGACCAAATGAAAACAGCACTTCTATGCAGAAAAAACACCAAATAAAAATGAATACTGGTGTAAGAAAGCATGTTTTTAGACACTTCATGATGCATATATAATTGGAACATGAAATATATGGTGAAATGTGGTGCTAAAAAATACTAGTTAGCAAGAGCAATTGTATCAGACCCCCAGCAAGAGACAGATTACACACTGAAATAATTTGAGGAGAATGTAATACAGAAACCATTTACAAAGGTGTGGTTATATGTAAGAAAACCACAAGTGCTTGTGACATTCCCTAGGTAAGTAGCAGTAGGCACTATTACAACCATTGGATTAAAGACACAAGAGGAAGATATGATTGCGAGAGGGAACCAGAGCCAGAGAAGACTTAGATAGGGATGACATAAGCTTGCAACAGCTTTCTTGGAGAATACTGAAGGAATAAACATCTGACTGTTTTCTTCCTCCCTCCTATCTCTTGTTGGTGTTTTCTATTGCCAAATTCAGCCAGAATGAGAAGGCAAGGGAACCTGTTCATGTAGTTCATAGAGGTCAATGTCTCAGAGCTCAGAACATGATAGAAAGTGGTGGAGAGTAGAACAGAGGAGGTTAATGTAAGATAGTCTGCACAAGATACATGTAGAGAGATCATATTTATATTACAGTTGGTTATATTCACATGATAGAATATTTTGGCAACAATGCAGAGGCTTCACTAGAAGATGGAAATCCTGGAAGTGAACATATTAGTGACAAAGCTATTTTAATAACAGAGACAAGAAGTGAGGAGGGCATGAATTTGAGTAAAATTGGTGGGAATGAAGAAAGGCAAGAAATTGAATGAATAATTAAGAGGAAGAAATGGCTTCTAGGATGACGTTATTTAATTTTTAACCACTTTTAGGAAGATAAGGCCTCTGTTCTCTGCATTATTATGTTCTCTGCATCTATCCCCAATGACACTGCCCTCAACCCTTCAACATTTATTCTGCTTGGAATCCCAGGGATGCAAGACCAACATGTTTGGATTGTCATCCCCTTCTGCTCCATGTATGTCCTTGCTCTGATGGGAAACAGTACTGTCCTCTACATCATTGTAACAGACAGAACTTTGCACGAGCCAGTGTACCTTTTCCTGTGCCTGCTTTCCATCACTGACCTGGTACTTTGTTCGTCTACATTGCCCAAACTGCTAACAATCTTCTGACTTAGGTCTCCCATGATTTCCTACTATGGCTGCCTCACCCAGATGTTTTTTGTTCATGGAGTCTTTGCCACAGAGTCAGCTGTTCTGTTGGCCATGGCTTTTGATCGCTATGTGGCCATCTGCTGTCCACTTCATTATGCATCCATCCTCAATGCCACCATGATTGGGAAGGTTGGTGTAGCATGTGTGATTCATGGTCTTCTCTTTGTTTTCCCCTTTGTCATCTTCATTGAATGCTTACCCTTCTGTGGACATCACATCATTCCCCACACCTACTGTGAGCACACGGGCATAGCCAAGCTTGCCTGTGCCAGCATCAAGCCCAACACCATTTATGGTCTCACTGTGGCACTTTCAATCACTGGCATGGATGTGGTCCTCATTGCCACCTCTTGCCTCCTGATTCTGCTGACTGTGCTGCGCCTGCCCTCTAAGGATGCTCAGCTCTGAGCATTCAGTACTTGCAGAGCCCACATTTGTGTGATTCTTATTTTCTGTATTCCTGCCTTTTTATTTTCCTTTTTCACTCACTGTTTTGGCCACCAAGTACCCCCTCACGTCCACACTGTACTTGCAAATCTCTATCTCCTTGTGCCTTCTGTTCTCAACCCCCTGGTCTAAGGCATCAACACCAGACAGATTCGCCTGAGACTATTTGGCTTTTTTTATGAGGAGGAGGTAACTATACTCTCTACATGCACAGAGGATTAATGGAAAAAGTTATAATTAATCTTTTACTTTCTTTAGCACCTCTTATCCTTGGACTAGAGGTTTCTGCTTCTGCTAATTCTAGCACACCAGTATCATGTATTATTGGAGAGTTTTTGAAGTATTTGTGAGAACCCATCTATACCTGCTAAATATGTAGAATATCATTTTTCTATAAAATTATCCTGTGACCTGTAAATGGGCCTATAGGTCTTGAATATTTCCAGGGAAAGGCAATGTAGTTCACTTGAAAGTAAAAGGCAAGGAGAGTTATTCCCTCCATGTACTGAAATCTCATATGCTAGAGTTGAGGAATTGAGAACACACACACACACAGACACACACACACACACACACACACACAATGAATTAATTATTGCCAGCATTTTCTTAGACCAGGAGAGTCTTCAGTGAGAGTTTCAGCCTAGGCCAGAGATGGCTGTGAGAACTCAACACCCAGGATTAGGTTGACAATACATGAGGAGGACTACAGGGGAGAAGTCTGAAAGCACATAATTCCGTGGGAACCCCATCATACTAGTTTCTCAAGGAAGTAGTCCAAAATATGTCACTTTTGGCCAGATGTGGTGGCTTCTATCTGTAATCCTAGCATTTTGAGAGGCCAAGGTGGGAGGATTGCTTGAGCTTAGGAATTCAAGACTAGCATGGGCAACATGGCTAGACCCTGTCTCCGTAAAAAATTAAAAATTTAGCCAGGCGTGGTATCATGTGTCTGTAGTCCTAGCTACTCGGGAGGCTGAGGTGGGTGATCACTTGAGGCTAGGAGGTTGAGGCTTCAGTGAGCCATGTTTGTGCTACTACATTCCAGCACAGGGAACAGAGTGAGACCCTATCTTAAAATAAAATAATAATAAAAATGTCACTTTGTAGCTAATATAGTCACCTCCTGACTGATGACCTTTGCATTTTTCCTGGCATTTTAAGTGTGATGGACTTATCATGTAAATTATTCTGAGAGGCACTGTGAACTTGATCTAACCTTTTGTTTCCTCCATTAGTCTATAGCACTTTGGATATACAACGGTGCCTAGGACATTGAGTTTCCTGTTAATGCTATCCAGACTGATTGGATGACAGTAAACCTTTCCCAAACAACTGGCTGCCATGTTTTTAGCACAGGCTTACCTTCCACAAGAACTGATGCTCCCCCACTTGGAAAAAATAAATGTGAGTAACCAGTCTATTCTCCTATATAACGCAATAATATTCTCCAGCATCAATTTTTCATCATATATTGTTTATTACCAGAAACTCTTGATCTTTTAAGGCATTCATTCTACTTTTCAACTTCAGTATCTAAGTTTCTTTTTTTTTAAGAGTCTGAGATTGATCCCACCCACAGTTAACTTAGTTTGTAATGTGGTGTTTGATAAATAGGATCCTATAAACAGAGACCACAGTTTCTTTTATTATGTTATAGTAAAATATATATAACATAAACTTTGTTATTTTAATCATTTTTAAGTATATGATTTGTGACATTAATTACATTTACAATCTTGTGTGACTATTACCATTATGTCCAAGACTTTTTATCACCTCAAACAGAAACTCCGTAACCACTAAGCAATAACTCCCCATTCCTCCTTCTACTCACGCCTGGAAATTTCTAATCTTCTTCTTCAAGAGAAAAACCCTATGCAGAAACTTTAGAAATATTCTTCACTTATTTTAGTTGAACATCTGTTCAGAAATATTTCTTGAGGATCAACTATATTCCAGACAATAACATAATTTCACAGGTGACTAAGGCCTAGTGTCAGACTTTAGGAAACCCATGATCTAGAAAGAGAGGAAATAATGTAATAACAACAAAATATGGCATTTTCAGTGATATAGTATAAAAGATACTATGGGAGCGAAGAGGAAAGTATGCATATGTTAAATAATGATATTTTGGACACTGAAGTAATTATCATTTTATGGATTCATCTTAATTCTAGACCCTTTTTTCCACTGGGCTGAAGCAAAAAGGTGCCACGTGTCCATAACATGAGATAATTTTTTTTTTTTTGAGACTGAGTCTCCCTCTATTGCCCAGATTGGAGTGCAGTGGCGCGATCTCTGCTCACTGCAAACTCCACCTCCCGGGTTCAAGCCATCCTCGTGCCTCAGCCTCCTGCGTAGCTGGGATTACAGGTGCCCACCACCATGCCCAGCTAATTTTTGTATTTTTAGTAGAGACAGATTTCACCATGTTGGCCAGGCTGGTCTTGAACTCCTGACCTCAAGTGATCCACCTGCCTCAGCCTCCCAAAGTGCTGGGATTATAGACGTGAACCACTGCTCCCAGTGAGAGAATATTTTTCATCTTCTCATAGTTCTCATGTTGACTAAGTAGGCCGTTTCTATGGAAAATTTTGTATCAAAAATTAATTATAAAAAGCTGCTGCTTGCATATTAAGGAAAGAAAAATTAAACATCTATGAAGACTATCTCCTCTGTTGGAAGTTATTAAAACTCACTTACTTAAGACAACAGGAAATATATCTATACTCAAAACTTAGGTTTATTAATCCTGCTAAAGCAAGCAAGAAAGCATTCCAAAAGAGCCCCTGGGTAACTCAAAAGAGTTGGGAGGGGATTCTTACATGATGTGAGCTTGTTGTGCTTGATAACTTTAAGGAGAGATCTTGGAAGTTTGAGAGGATTCCAGTTTGGATGTGGTCAAGCAATATGGGTAATTTGGAATTGTATATCAATATTTTTTAAATCTAGGAAATGTGAGAACAAAAGTGGGCTAGAATTAACATTGGTAAAGCAAAAGCAGTTACCCATGTTAGCAAGAAGAGTAATTCTGATTGGCTTTCTCTCAATCTTCTTCCAGACTTTGTCACAGAATGGCCTGTCTGTATTGTTCATATTCTTCAGGCTTTGTTTATGTTCAACAGGGGACAACATGTACTAAATTCTGGTGGATTTTTTTTTTAATCTTTCATTGTCCCCTTTTGGCCAAAAGCAGATGAGAACAGCCTTCAACACATTAATTTGTGCATTCCAGTTAACCATTGTCAGAATTGTACTGACAGAAGGTTGCTCAGAAAACAGCCTGTAGTCCTGCATGTTTCTTTTGTTAAATGATGATCTATTGAATAACATAATATGACAATGACTATGCAGTAGTTTTTAAGACTTCAGATTGGTCTTGTATTGTACTGAACAAATGCCATACAGACTATGACCAGCAAGTCAATGATTCGTAGTTTATGTAGTAGGCTATGGAACCAGAGACCTAGATCACCAAACTCAGGCCACATAAAAACATAATCAAATTCCGTTTCAGTTTATTTTTGAGATCCAGGAGACTTTCCTTTAGCTTAACAACACTGTTTCACCTAAAAGGTGGTATTCTCATGGGTACTACAGAAGGTCTTAAGTGTGCCGAATGTCTCCTTGGCTAGCTAAGAAGAAAATGGTTAGTGTTTTTCTGACTATGGGAGGAGCAGTCTAAGACAGTGAACAGGAAGAGGGAGTTAGCTCCCTTTCCAGGAACTTCCTGACTAACCCATACCTACTCATTTTGGAAGTCCATCTAGATGTTCTTCTCGGGAAAATATAGTTCACTAGAAGGCTATAGGTTTTAAATATTTGAAAATCTGTTGGCATTACTCCTTTGTTGCAAGAGAGATTTATGTGTGTCAGGTACGCAGAAGTCCGCCTTTAGAACACAAACATCATTGTTATTGTATCATTTATTACCACAAGATTGGAACAATTTTTTATTTTTTTCAAAAGGAGGAAATTATCTTTGGAATGATGTCGAACCTGTAAAACAGACTAGAGATTACATGAAAATACTCACTACTGTAATAAAAATTGTCCCAATATTTGTCACTACTCCTACTGACCTTGAATATACTGCAAATGATGAAATAAATTTAGCTTATGTATTGTGTTGACTCTAGGTCCGGCCTAATATTTAAAATATTAACGATTGAGGTCAGTGACGTGAGGAAAGTATGATACCAAAAGGAACTTGAGGAAAAAAAGTTGTCTTCTTGAATATTTGAAGGAAGAGTTAATAATTGTTTGGGGGATGACAAATCCAGCATTCAGAGGAATAGCTGTGGTCACACAGCTGTGGTCACACATGCCCCCCAACCCCAGCCCTATCCAGGTATTATTTTGCTTTAAATAGCAGAGAAACATATTATGAGATTAGGCTGTGATTACAGTTAAAACATGTTTAAATGCATTTAGAAACCCTTAGGCAACCACTAAGATATATCAAATTAAGATGATAAAAAATTTTAGCAATAAGGCAAAAAAAGGAGAACAGAGATACAAAAAGTTAATCTTGGTCTGTTGTCTTGGCATGAGAAAGTACACTTCACACCATCATCTGCTAATCAGAAAATTTCGGGTTAACCTTTGCCGTGTAAGGGTCATCTGCTTTTGGAAGATCCTGAAAAATCTTCAGTTTAAGGTTCCAATAAGTATGTACTTACTAACAGTTTTCATTGAAAAAGGCCAATAGTATTGTGAGTTGGAAACATGTATGTAATAATCAATCCTTTGAGGCTTTACTGCTTTGCTGGTTGTTAACAGTACTTGAGAAATTTTCTCCAGTGTGAATCAATGTTAATATTTTTCTGGTGTTTCTAAAATATCTAGTTTCCTCTTTTGCCATTATTTGTAGAAAATAAATAAGTGGCAGGTGAGGAAAAGTGGTTCTTATATGTCGATGATAAGCTTACACAACTCCAGTCAGTGGATCATGTTAACCCACATTATCAAAATCAAGAAGTAAATTCCCAATTGATACAAAACATGTAATTAACTTTTAAGAATTTTTAATCTGTAATCATTCTGGCAATAACAATATATTATTGAAAATGAAGCCACTAATATTTAGGCCTCTTATTTATTCCATGATGTATATCATAAATACAGTTTCTGTGTCTATATTTGAACATAAACATAAATATGTTTTATTTAATGTGAAAAGTAAACAGTCATCAAAATATGTAAATCCTAATTTGGAAAGAGAAAAGCACTTTCACAATAGAATTAATTGAAATTTCGGGAAGTCTTCAGGATTTTCTAGGTATAGAATCACATTGTCAGCAAAGAGAGAATTTGACTTCTTCTTTCCCTATTTGGATACCTTTTATTTCTTTCTCTTGCCTAATTCCTCTGGCTAGAACTTTCAGTACTAAGGGAATGATGAGAGTGAATAGGAATGATGAGTGTGGGCATCCTTGTCTTGCTTCAGTTTCAAGGGGCGTGGTTTCAGCTTTTGCCTGCTCAGTATGATGCTGGCTGTGGGTTTGTCATTGATGACTCTTAATATTTTGAGGTGTGTTCTCCCATGCCTATTCGATTGAGGGGTTTTAGCATGGAGGAATGTGGGATTTTATTAAAATCTTTTTCTGCACCTATTGAGATAATTATGTCATTTTTGTTTTTAATTCTGTTTATGTGGCAAATCACATTTATTTATATGTATATGTTGAACCAACCTAGCATCCTAGGAATGAAGTCTACTTGATCATGATGAACTAATTTTTTGATGTGCTGCTGGATTTGGTTTGCTAGTATTTTCTAGAGGATTTTGGCGTCAGTGTTCATCAGGGGTATTAGCCTATAGTTTTCCTTTTTCATTGTGTCTTTGCCAGGTTTTGTTGTCACGGTGATGGAGGCTTCATAGAATCAGTTAGGGAGGAGTCCCTTCTTGATTTTTTTAGAATATTTTCAGTAGAATTGATACCAGCTCTTCTTTGTATGTCTGGTTAAATTCAGCTGTAAATCTCTCTGGCCTGGAGGTATTTTTGGTTTAGGTTTTTTGTTTGTTTGTTTGTTTTGTTTTTTTATTAGTGGTTCCATTTGGAACTCAATTTTGGTGTGTTTCAATTTCTTCCTGATTCAATCTTGGTATGTTATCTGTTTCCAGGAATTTATTCACTTTTTCTATGTTTTCCAGTTTTTGTACATAGAGGTGTTCATAATACTCTCTGAGGATCTTTTGCATTTCTATGAAGTCAATTGTAATGTTGCCTTTGTCATTTCTGATTGCACTTGTTTGTATCTACATATGGTTTGGCTGTATCACCACCCAAATCTCATCTTGAATTGTAGCTCTCATAATCCCCACATGTCGTGAGAGGGACCCAGTGGGAGGTAATTGAATCATAGGGGTGGTTACCTCCATGTTGTTCACTTGATAATGAGTGAGTTCTCATGAGATCTGGTGGTTTTTATAAGGGAATTTTTCCCCTCATTGCTCTCATTCTTCTCTTTGCTGCTGCCATGAGAAGAAGGACATGTTTGCTTCCCCTTCCACCATGATTGTAAGTTTCCTGAGGCCTCCCCAGCCATGCTGAACTGTGAGCCAATTAAACTTTTTTCCTTTATAAAATACCCAATCTGGGATATGTCTTTATTAGCAGCATGAGAATGAACTAATACAGATCTTTATTTTTTCTTTGCTAATCTAGCTAGTGGTCCATCAATCTTATTCAGCCTTTCAGAGAATCAACTTTTGGTTTTGTTTATTCCTTTTATGAATTTTTCTGTCTCACTTTCACTCAGTTCTGCTCTGAAAATGTATTTCTTTACTTTTGTTAACTTTAGGGGGATTAGTTTGTTTTTATTTTTACAGCTCCTCTTGATTTTGGCTTGTTAATTTGAAATCTAAATATGTGAGGTAGGCATTTAGCACCATAAACTTTTAACACTGCTTTTGCTGTATCACAGATTTTTGTATGTTTTGTCTCTGTTTTCACTTACTTCACAGATTTTTTAAATTTCTACTTTAATTTTACTGTTTACTCAGAAGCCATTCAGGAACAAGTTGTTTAATTTCAACTTAATTATGTGGTTTTGAAAGATCTTCCTGGTATTTATTTCCATTTTTATCCACTGTGATCCAAGTGTACGGTTAGTATAATTTTGATTTTTTTGAATTTATTCAGACTTGATTTATGGTCCAGCATGTGGCTGATCTTGTGGTATATTCCTTGTGCAGATCAGAAGAATGCATATTCTGTGGTTATTGGGCGGACCAATCTGTAGATGTGTATTAGATCCAGTTGGTTCAGTGTCAAATTTAAGTACAGAATTCTTTTGTTAGTTTTCTGTCCTGATGATCTAACACTGCCAATGAGGTGTTGAAGTCCCCCACTATTATTATGTGGCTGAGAAGTAGACCCTAATCCAATAGTAGGGAGCTTCAACACCCCACTTTCAGCATTGGACAGATTAGGCACAATATCAATAACAAAACATAGAACTTAAACTGCAATATCAACCAAGTGTAACTAACAAACATTTAAAGAATTTTTTGTCCAATAACTTCAACTATTCTTTTTTTAATCAGGACATGGAACATATGTTTTAGGATATACCATATTGTAGGGCAGGAAACATGTTAAAATTTTTAAAAATTCAAAATCATATCAAGCATCTTTTCATACTACAATGGAATAAAGGTAGACATAAATAACAAGAGGAAAATCAGAAACTGTACATACACATAGAAATAGACAATGTACTCTTGAATGACCAGTTAATTTCTTTATTGAAAATGAAACTTTATTGAAAATGAAACAAATAAAACTAGAAGAAAAATATACTAAAACCTATGGGATGTAACAATAGCTGTACTGAGAAGAAAGTTTATAGCAATAAATGCTTACCATTAGAAAAGTAGAAAGATTTTAAATAAACAACTAATAATGCACCTCATGAAAGGGGGAAAGCAAGAACAAACAAAATCCAAAATTAGTAGAAATAAGAAGTAATGAAGAGCAGAACAAAAATAAACAAAATAGAGAATAAAAATGCAGTACTAAAGATCAACCAAATGAAATGTTGGTGTTTTGGAAAAATAAAATTGACAAACCATTAACTAGACACAAAAAAGAGAGAAGATGCAATTAATAAAATTAGAAACAAAAAAGTAGACATTGCAACGGATATCACAGACATACAAAAGATTATTAGAGACTACTATAAACAACTCTAAACCAACAAATTGGAAAACCTAGGGAAAACTGATTAAATTCTTTGGCATATATAACTTACCAAAAGTGAACCGGGAAGAAATAGAAAACCTGAATAGATCAGTAACAGGAAATGAGATTAAAATTTTTTATTATTATTATTATACTTCAAGTTCTAGGGTACACGTGCACAATGTACAGGTTTGTTACATATGTATACATGTGCCATGTTGGTGTGCTGCACCCATTAACTCATCATTTACATTAGGTATATCTCCTAATGCTATCCTTCTCCCCTCCCCCGACCTCATGACAGGCCCCGGTGTGTGACGTTCCCTATCCCAATAACAGAGAATGAGATTTACTCAGTAATACAAGTCTCCCAATGAAGGAAAGCCTGAGACAAGATGACATCATTATTAAATTCCACAAAACGTTTAAAGAAGAACTAACACCAATTCTTCTCATACAATTTCAATAATTTGAAAAGGAGAGACTTCTTCCTAACTCATTCTACCAAGCCAGCATTACCGTGATAGCAAAATCAGATTAGCACACAACTAAATAAACAAGCAAAAACCAACAGGCCAGAATCCTAATGAACATAGATAGAAAAACTCCCAAGAAAGTACTAGAAAATTGAATACAACAGCACATCAAATAGATTGAACAACATGATAAAGTGGCATTTACTTCAGAGATCCAAAGATAGTTCAACATATCAATAAACACAAGAAATCAATAAACATAATCTGTCACATCAATAGAATAAAAAACATAGAATTATCTCATTAGAGAAAGAAAAGCATTTCATAAAATTTAATATCTTCCCATGATAAGAACTCTCAACATATGTATAGCAGAAATGTACCTCTATGCAGTAAGGGCCATATACGACAATCCTACAGATAAAACCATACTTGATGGGGAAAAGCTGAATGTTCTTCCTCCATCAAATGTAACAAGATAAATATGCTCACTTCCACCTTTCCTATTCAACATAGTGCTGAAAGTTCTAACCAGAGAAATCAGACAAGAAAAAAAACAAAGGGCATCCATAATGGAAAAGAGGAAATCAAATTTTCCCTCTTTGCAGATGGTATGATCTCATACAGAAAAACTTAAAGACTCCACTGAAAAACTCCTAGAACTGACAAATTCAGTAAAGTTGCAGGATATAAAATCAACATAAAACAATCAGTAATGTTTTTATAAACCAATAGTGCACAAACTAAAAAAAAAATCAAGACAGCAATCTCATATACAGTAGCTACAAAAAAACCCAACTTTTTTGATCTTTTAATAATACCCATTCTGACTGCTATTAGAGAATATCTCATTGTGATTTTGATTTGCATTTCTCTAATGATTAATAATATTGAGCATTTTTTTTTTTTTTTTTTTTTTTGAGACAGAGTCTCGCTCTGTCGCCCAGGCTGGAGTGCAATGGCCGGATCTCAGCTCACTGCAAGCTCCGCCTCCCGGGTTTATGCCATTCTCCTGCCTCAGCCTCCCGAGTAGCTGGGACTACAGGCGCCCGCTGCTTCGCCCGGCTATTTTGTATTTTTTAGTAGAGACGGGGTTTCACCATGTTAGCCAGGATGGTCTTGATCTCCTGACCTCGTGATCCGCCCGTCTCGGCCTCCCAAAGTGCTGGGATTACAGGCTTGAGCCACCGCGCCCGGCCATATTGAGCATTTTTATATGCTTGCTGGCCACATGTATGTCTTCTTTTGAAAAATGACTGTTCATGGTTCTTGCCCTACTTTTTAATGGGGTTGTTTGGTTTACTTGTTAATTTAAGTTTCTTATAGATTCTGGATATTAGACCTTTGTCAGATGCAGATGCTGGAGAGGTTGTGGAGAAAAAGAAATGCTCATATGCTGCTGGTGGGAATGTAAATTAGTTCAGCCATTGTGGAAAGCACTGTGGCAATTTCTCAAAAAACTTGAAAAAGAAGTACCATTAGACCCAGCAATCACATTACTAGGTACATACCCAAAGAAATATAAATTATTCTACCTTAAAGACACATGCACACGTACGTTCTTCACATCACTTCTTACAATAGCAAAGTCCTGGAGTCAACCTACATGGCCATCAATGGTAGACTGGATAAAGAAAATGTGCTAAACATACACCATGGAATACTATACACTCATGAAAAATGAAATCATACCTTTTGCAGCAACATGGATGCAGCTGGAGGCCATAATCCCAAGCAAACTAACACAGGAACAGAAAAATAAATACTGCATATTCTCATTTATAAGTGGGTGCTAAACATTGAGTACATGTGGACACAAATAAGGGAACAATAGATACTGGGGCCTACTTGAGGGTGGAGGATGGGAGGAGGGAGAGGATAAAAAAGCTACCCATCAGGTACTATGCTTATTACCTGGGTGACAAAATAATCAGCACACCAAATCCCTGTGACATGCCATTTACCTGTGTAAGAAACCAGCATGTGTATCCCTGCACGTAAAATAAAAGTTAAAAAGTTTTCTTTTTCTTAAAGAAAAAGGAAGAGAGAAAGAGCAGAGAAAATGCTTTGAGATATTTGGAATTTGGCTAACTACACTTGTGAGTTCTAAAAGGGCAAACAGAAGAGGTTTGATTTGAGAGATGAAAGAGATTGGGAAAGGAAGCAAGATAGACATTGTATTACAGAATATGTGGAAAGTTCTCTTCAGTTTTAGTTTCATTTAAAAAAGTGGAGAATTGAAACCATTAGCTAAATGATTCAGTTGTTTGTTCTGCTCAGAATTTTAGATTATTATGTTAATTTTACTGTTTAGCTTGTATTGTGCAGTTATAATTTCATATATTATCAAAGATGAAACATACAATAATAAAGAGAAGAGATAAAAACTGAAAAAATAATAAAATAACTAGGATTAAATTTAACCAAGCAGGTGAAAACTTCTACGATGAAAACTGCAACACATTGATAAAAATAAATTAAAATGGGAAAAACGGGAAAAGTATCTCATGTTCATGGATTGAAAAAATTACTATACTAAGTAGTATAGCATAGTTATACTATCCAATGTAATTGACAGACTCAATGCAATCACTGTCAAATACCAAAAGCATTCTTCCCATGAATAGAAAAAACAATCCTAAAATTTGTATGGAACAAAAGGCCGTGAATAATCAAAGCAATCCTAAGAGGGTGAAAGAAGCTAGAAGTATCATACTGCCTGACTTCACAATACAATATAAGTCTAGAATAACCAAAATATCATGGCAGTGGTATTAAAACAGACACATGGACCAATGGAACTGCATAGAGAACCCAATAATAAATTCCCAAACTTACAGCCAAGTGATTTTCAACTAAGGCACCAAGAATACACATTGGGAAAAGGAAATTCTCTTCAATGAATGGTGCTGGATAAACTGGATATTCATATGCTGAAGAAAGAAACTAGACCCTATCTGTCATCATATATTAAAATCAACTCAAAATGAATTAAAGACTCAAATGTAACACTTAAATCTATAAAAATACTAGAACAAAATATAAGGAAAAAGCTTCATGACATTGGAATGGGTGAAGATTTTATGGGAAAGACTTTAAAGCACAGGTAATGAAAACAAAAATAGGCAAATGAGATTATATCAAGTGAAAGAGCTTCTGCACAACAAAGGAACTGGCAGAATGAGAGACAACTTGTAGAATGGGAGAAGGTATTTGCAAACTATCGATCCTACGAGAGATTAATATTAAGAAAGTACAGGGAACTCAACAGCAAAAAACAAATAATTTGATTAAAAATAAGCAAAGGATCTGAGCAGACTTTTTTTTTTTTTAAAGAAGACATACAAATAGCCAAGTACGTGAAAAAAAAAAAGTTCAACATCGCTAATCATCAGGGAAATGCAAGTCAAAACCACAAAGAGAGATAATCTCATTCCAGTTAGAATGACTACTATCAAAAAGGCAAAAAGTAACAAATGCAGGCAAGGATTTGGAGGAAAGAGAACTCTTTAATTTTTTTTTTTTTTAATTTTACTTTAAGTTCTGGAATACATGTGCAGAATGTGCAGGTTTGTTATATACATATAAATGTGCCATGGTGGTTTGCTGCACCTATCAACCCATCGTCTAGGTTTTAAGCTCCACATGGACTATGTTATTTGCCCTAATGCTCTCCCTCGCCTTGACTCCCACCCCCCGGCAGGCCCTGGTGTGTGATGTTCCCCTTCCTGTGTCCATGTCCATCTCATTGTTCAACTCTCACTTCTGAGTGAGAACATGTGGTGTTTGGTTTTCTGTTCCTGTGTTAGTTTGCTGAGAATGATGGTTTCCAGCTTCATCCATGTTCCTGCAAAGGACATGAACTCATTCTTTTTAATGGCTGCATAGTGTTCCATGGTGTATATGTGCCAGATTTTCTTTATCCAGTCTATCATTGCTGGGCATTTGGGTTGGTTCCAAGTCTTTGCTATTGTAAGTAGTGCTACAATAAACATACATATGCATGTGTCTTTACAGTAGAATGATTTATAATCCTTTGGGTATATATCCAGTAACGGGATTGCTGGGTCAAATGGTATTTCTGTTTCTAGATCCTTGAAGAATTGCCACACTGTCTTCCACAATGGTTGACCTAATTTACACTCCCACCAACAGTATAAAAGCATTCCTATTTCAGAGGAAAGAGAACTCTTACATGCCATTAGTGGGAATGTAAATAAGTAGAGGCATTATGGAAATCAGTAAGGCATTTTCTCAAAAAACTAAAAACTAGAACTACCAGATATGACCTAGCAATTGTAGTGCTGAGTATTGAAAAGAAAAAAATCATTATGTCAAAAATATTAATACATCTGAACTCCCATGTTTTTTGCAGAATTATTCACAATAGCTAAAATATGGAATCAACCTAAGTGTCTATCAACAGATGAATGGATAAAGAAAAGATGGTATATAGACAAAATGAAATACTGTTTAGCCATAAAAGTAAATGAAATTCTGTCATTCATGGCAACATAGATGAGATTGGAGGACATTATCTTAAGTGAGATAAACCAGGCACAGAAAGATAAAAATCACATGTTTTCATTCATATTTTGCAGCTAAAAAGGTTGCTCTCAAGCAGAGTAGAAAGATGACTATAGGGGGCTATGAATAATCAGTGGAGCACAAGATAGGAATATGTTGGTTAACAGATACAAACTTACAATTTGATAGAAGAAATACATTCTATTGTTCTATAGCACTGTAGGGTGACTATAGTTAACTCTAATTTATTGTATATTTTCAAATAGCTAGAAGAGAGATTTTTGGATGTTCTCAACGCAAAGACATAATAAATGATTGAGGTGATGGATATAATAATTACCTTAATTTGATTAATATACGTTTTATACATGCATTGAAATGTCATTTTCTACTGCATAAATATGTACAGTCATTGTACATCAATTAAATATAAAATAAAAATTAAAAATATGGAGGTATTTAAATATCATTTTTAACTCAATTTGGTATTTATGTAAGGTTTTAATGATAACTAAAATATGTAAATTATTATTTAATTTGTTACATGAAGCCCCTATCATTTGAAATAGTGTAAGACTTTGGCAAGTAAGATGCTTTAAAAAGATATCAATTATTAGAATTTTATGGAATTAAACATCACTTTATATTTTTATAATCTTTAAAATAAAATGTTGATATATTAAAAAATATAGGACATTTAGAAAGTTTAAATTATGAGAACTTAACTCAGTTTTGTATAAACTAGTATATTGTGTTAACATTATCATGGCTTGGTAAAATCAAAGAGAAAATGTAGAGTTGAGGTTTTTAAAAAATTAATAATTTAATGTATCCCCAATTTATCTAGTCAACAGAAATATTGACCAAACTTTTAAAAACAAAATTCATAAACCACTATGTTCATGAAACAATGTTAAGACCTCTCTAACTCATGTAGAAAATCTGCATCTTGCTGCAGAAAAGGCCTTTGACAAAATTCAACAGCCCTTCATGCTAAAAACTCTCAATAAATTCGGTATTGATGGATCATATCTCAAAATAATAAGAGCTATTTATGACAAACCTACAGTCAATATTATACTGAATGGGCAAAAACTGGAAGCATTCCCTTTGAAAACTGGCACAAGACAGGGATGCCCTCTCTCACCACTCCTATTCAACATAGTGTTGGAAGTTCTGGTCAGGGCAATCAGGCAGGAGAAAGAAAGAAAAGGTATTCAATCAGGAAAAGGGGAAGCCAAATTGTCTGTGTTTGCAGATGACATGATTGTACATTTAGAAAACCCCATCATCTCAGCCCAAAATCTCCCTAAGTTGATAAGCAATTTCAGCAAATTCTTATGATACAAAATCAATGTGCAAAAATCACAAACATTTCTATATACCAAAAACAGACAAACAGAGAGCCAAATCATGAGTGAACTTCCATTCACAATTGCTACTAAGAGAATAATATACCTAGGAATACAACATACAAGGGATGTGAAGGACCTCGTCAAGGAGAACTACAAACCACTGCTCAATGAAATAAAAGAAGATACAAAGGGAAGAACATTCCACGCTCATGGATAGGAAGAATCAATATCATGAAAATTGCCATACTGCCCAAGGTAATTTATAGATTCAATGCTTTCCCCATCAAGCTGCCAATGACTTTCTTCACAGAATTGGAAAAAACGATTTTAAAGTTCATATGGAACCAAAAAAGAGTCTGTATAGCCAAGACAATTTTAACCAAAAAGAACAAAGCTGGAAGCATCACACTACCTGACTTCAAACTATACTATAAAGCAACAGTAACCAAAACAGCATGGTACTGGTACCAAAATAGATATATAGATCAATGGAACAGAACAGAGGCCTCAGAAATAGCACCACACTACCTCAGAATAACGTCTACAAGCATCTGATCTTTGACAATCCTGACAGAAACAGGCAAAGGGGAAAGGATTCCCTATTTAATAAATGGTACTGGGAACACTGGTTAGCCATATGTAGAAAACTGAAACTGGATCCCTTCCTTACACCTTGTACAAAAATTAACTCAAGATGGATTAAAGACTTAAATGTAAGACCTACAACCATAAAAACCCTAGAAGAAAACCTAGGCAATACCATTCAGGACATAGGCATGGGCAAAGTCTTCATGACTAAAACGCCAAAAGCAATGGCAACAAAAGCCAAAATAGACAAATGGAATCTAATTAAACTGAAAAGCTTCTGCACATTAAAAGAAACTATCATCAGAGTGAACAGGCAACCTACAGAATGGGAGAAAATTTTTGCAATCTACCCATCTGACAAAGGGCTAATATCGAGAACCTACAAAGAATTCAAACAAATTTACAAGAAAAAAACAAACAACCCCATCAAAAAGTGGGCAAAGGATGTGAACAGACACTTCTCAAAAGAAGACATTCGTGCAGTCCACAGACAAATGAAAAAATGCTCATCATCACTGGTCATTAGAGAAATGCAAATCAAAACCACAATGAGATACCATCTCACAGCAGTTAGAATGGTGATCATTAAAAAATCAGGAAACAACAGATGCTGGAGAGGATTTGAAAAAATAGGAACGCTTTTTTTTTTTTTTTATACTTTAAGTTCTAGGGTACATGTGCATAACGTGCAGGTTTGTTACATATGTATACTTGTGCCATGTTGGTGTGCTGCACCCATCAACTCGTCAGCACCCATCAATTCATCATTTATATCAGGTATAACTCCCAATGCAATTCCTCCCCCCTCCCCCCTCCCCATGATAGGCCCCAGTGTGTGATGTTCCCCTTCCCGAGTCCAAGTGATCTCATTGTTCAGTTCCCACCTATGAGTGAGAACATGCGGTGTTTGGTTTTCTGTTCTTGTGATAGTTTGCTAAGAATGATGGTTTCCAGCTGCATCCATGTCCCTACAAAGGACACAAACTCATCCTTTTTTATGGCTGCATAATATTCCATGGTGTATATGTACCATATTTTCTTAATCCAGTCTGTCACAGATGGACATTTGGGTTGATTCCAAGTCTTTGCTATTGTGAATAGTGCCGCAATAAACATACGTGTGCATGTGTCTTTATAGCAGCGTGATTTATAATCCTTTGGGTATATACCCAGTAGTGGGATGGCTGGGTCATATGGTACATCTAGTTCTAGATCCTTGAGGAATCGCCATACTGTTTTCCATAATGGTTGAACTAGCTTTACAATCTCACCAACAGTGTAAAAGTGTTCCTATTTCTCCACATCCTCTCCAGCACCTGTTGTGGCCTGACTTTTTAATGATTGCCATTCTAACTGGTGTGAGATGGTATCTCATTGTGGTTTTGATTTGCATTTCTCTGATGGCCAGTGATGATGAGCATTTTTTCATGTGTCTGTTGGCTGTATGCATGTCTTCTTTTGAGAAATGTCTGTTCATATCCTTTGCCCACTTTTTGATGGGGTTGTTTGTTTTTTTCTTGTAAATTTGTTTGAGTTCTTTGTAGATTCTGGATATTAGCCCTTTGTCAGATGAGTAGATTGCAAACATTTTCTCCCATTCTGTAGGTTGCCTGTTCACTCTGATGGTAGTTTCTTTTGCTGTGCAGAGGCTCTTGAGTTTAATCAGATCCCATTTGTCAATTTTTGCTTTTGCTGCCGTTGCTTTTGGTGTTTTAGACATGAAGTCCTTGCCCATGCCTATGTCCTGAATGATACTACCTAGGTTTTCTTCTAAGGTTTTATGGTATTAGGTCTAACTAATGGTATTAAGTCTAACTTAAAGGTGTAAGTCTAACTTAAATGTGTAGGTCTAACTATTATGGTATTAAGTCTCTAATCCATCTTGAATTAATTTTCGTATAAGGAGTAAGGAAAGGATCCAGTTTCAGCTTTCTACTTATGGCTAGCCAATTTTCCCAGCACCATTTATTAAATAGGGAGTCCTTTCCCCATTTCTTGTTTCTCTCAGGTTTGTCAAAGATCAGATGGCTGTAGATGTGTGGTATTATTTCTGAGGACTCTGCTCTGTTCCATTGGTCTATATCTCTGTTTTGGTACCAGTACCATGCTGTTTTGGTTACTGTGGCCTTGTAGCATAGTTTGAAGTCAGGTAGCGTGATGCCTCCAGCTTTGTTCTTTTGACTTAGAATTGTCTTGGCAATGAGGGCTCTTTTTTGGTTCCATATCAACTTTAAAGCCATTTTTTCCAATTCTGTGAAGAAACTCATTGGTAGCTTGATGAGGATGGCATTGAATCTATAAATAACCTTGGGCAGTATGGCCATTTTGATGATATTGATTCTTCCTATCCATGAGCATGGTATGTTCTTCTATTTGTTAGTGTCCTCTTTGATTTCACTGAGCAGTGGTTGTAGTTCTCCTTGAAGAGGTCCTTTACATCCCTTGTAAGTTGGATTCCTAGGTATTTTTATCTCTTTGAAGCAATTGTGAATGGAAGTTCATTCATGATTTGGCTCTCTGTTTGTCTGTTACTGGTGTATAAGAATGCTTGTGATTTTTGCACATTGATTTTGTATCCTGAGCCTTTGCTGAAGTTTCTTATCAGCTTAAGGAGATTTTGGGCTGAGACAATGGGGTTTTCTAAATATACAATCATGTCATCTGCAAACAGGACAATTTGACTTCTTCTTTTCCTAACTGGATACCCTTGATTTCTTTCTCTTGCCTGATTGCCCTAGCCAGAACTTTCAACACGATGTTGAATAGGAGTGGTGAGAGAGGGCATCCCTGTCTTGTGCCAGTTTTCAAAGGGAATTTTTCCAGTTTTTGCCCATTCAGTATGATATTGGCTGTGGGTTTGTCATAAATAGCTCTTATTATTTTGAGGTATGTTCTATCAATACCGAATTTATTGAGCGTTTTTAGCATGAAGGGCTGTTGAATTTTGTCAAAAGCCTTTCTGCATCTGTTGAAATAATCATGTGGTTCTTGGCTTTGGTTCTGTTTATATGCTGGATTATGTTTATTGATTTGCGAATGTTGAACCAGCCTTGCATCCCAGGGATGAAGCCCACTTGATCATGGTGGATAAGCTTTTTGATGTGCTGCTGAATCCGGTTTGCCAGTATTTTATTGAGGATTTTTGCATCGATGTTCATCAGGGATATTGGTCTAAAATTCTTTTTTTGTTGCGTCTCTGCCAGGCTTTGGTATCAGGATGATGTTGGCCTCAAAAATGAGTTAGGGAGGATTCCCTCTTTTTCTATTGATTGGAATAGTTTCAGAAGGAATGGTACCAGCTCCTCCTTGTACCTCTGGTAGAATTCAGCTGTGAATCCATCTGGTCCTGGACTTTTTTTGGTGGGTAGGCTATTAATTATTGCCTCAATTTCAGAGCCTGCTATTGGTCTATTCAGGATTCAACTTCTTCCTGTTTAGTCTTGGAAGTGTAAGTGTCCAGGAAATTATCCATTTCTTCTAGATTTTCTAGTTGATTTGTGTAGAGGTGTTTATAGTATTCTCTGATGGTAGTTTGTATTTCTGTGGGGTCGGTGGTGATATCCCCTTTACCTTTTTTATTGCATCTATTTGATTCTTCTCTCTTTTCTTCTTTATTAGTCTTGCTAGCGGTCTGTCCATTTTGTTGATCTTTTCAAAAAACCACTCCTGGATTCATTGATTTTTTGGAGGGTTTTTGTGTCTCTATCTCCTTCAGTTCTGCTCTGATCTTAGTTATTTCTTGCCTTCTGTTAGCTTTTGAATGTGTTTGCTCTTGCTTCTCCAGTTCTTTTAATTGTGATGTTAGAGTGTCCATTTTAGATCTTTCCTGCTTTCTCTTGTGGCATTTAGTGCTATAAATTCCCTCTACACACTGCTTGAAATGTGTCCCAGAGATTCTGGTATGTTGTATGTTTGTTCTCATTGGTTTCAAAGAACATCTTTATTTCTGCTTTCATTTCGTTATGTACCCAGTAGTCATTCAGGAGCAGGTTGTTCAGTTTCCATGTAGTTGAGCGGTTTTGATTGAGTTTCTTAGTCCTGAGTTCTAGTTTGATTGCACTGTGGTCTGAGAGACAGTTTGTTATATTTCTGTTCTTTTACATTTGCTAAGGAGTGCTTTACTTCCAATTATGTGGTCAATTTTGGAATAAGTGCGATGTGGTGCTGAGAAGAATGTATATTCTGTTGATTTGGGGTGGAGAGTTCTATAGATGTCTATTAGGTCCGCTTGGTGCAGAGATGAGTTCAATTCCTGGATATCCTTGTTAACTTTCTGTCTCGTTGATCTGTCTAATGTTGACAGTGGAGTGTTGAAGTCTCCCATTATTATTGTATGGGAGTCTAAGTCTCTTTGTAAGTCTCTAAGGACTTGCTTTATGAATTTGGGTGCTCCTGTATTGGGTGCATATATATTTAGGATAGTTAGCTCTTCCTGTTGAATTGATCCCTTTACCATTATGTAATGGCCTTTTTTGTCTCTTTTGATCTTTGATGGTTTAAAGTCTATTTTATCAGAGACTAGGATTGTAACCCCTGCTTTTTTTTGTTCTCCATTTGCTTGGTAGGTCTTCCTCCATCCCTTTATTTTGAGCCTATGTATGTCTCTGCATGTGAGATGGGTCTCCTGAATACAGCAGACTGATGGGTCTTGACTCTTGATCCAGTTTGCCAGTCTGTGTCTTTTAATTGGAGCATTTAGTCCATTAACATTTAAGGTTAATATTGTTATGTGTGAACTGATCCTGCCATTATGATATTAACTGGTTTCTTTGCTCATTAGTTGATGCAGTTTCTTCCTAGCCTCAATGGTCTTTACATTTTGGCATGTTTTTGCAATGGCTGGTACCGGTTGTTCAATAGGAATGCTTTTGCACTGTTGGCGGGAGCGTAAATTAGTTCAACCATTGTGGAAGACAGTGTGGCGATTCCTCCAGGATCTAGAACTAGAAATACCATTTGACCAGGTGATCCCATTACTGGGTATACACTCAAAGAATTATAAATCATGCTGCCATAAAGACACATGCACACGTATGTTTATTGCGGCACTATTCACAATAGCAAAGATTTGAAACCAACCCAAATGTCCATCAATAATAGACTGAATTAAGAAAATATGGCACACATACCCCAGGGAATACTATGCAGCCATAAAAAAGGATGAGTTCATGTCCTTTGCAGGGTCATGGATGAAGCTGGAAACCATCATTCTCAGAAAACTATCACAAGGTCAGAAAACCAAACACCACATGTTCTCACTCATAAGTGAGAGTTGAACAATGATAACACATGGACACAGAGCAGGGAATATCACACATTGGGGCCTGTCAGGGGGTTGGGGGCTGAGGGAGGGATAGCATTAGGAGAAATAACTAATGTGAATGATGAGTCAATGGGTGCAGCAAACCAACATGGCACATGTATACATATGTAATAAACCTGCACGTTGTGCACATGTACCCTAGAACTTAAAGTATAATAATAAAATTACCTACTGTGTACTATGTTTACTACCTGGATGATGGTATCCATATTCCAAACTTCAACAACATGAAATATACCCATGTAATAAACCTGCTCATAAACTCCCTGTATCTAAACTAAGAGTTGAAATTATTTTAAAAAATAAAGTAGAAATAAGAAATGGGCAAATAACCTGAATAGACATCTGTCAAAAACAGAAATACAAATGGCCAATAGGTACATAAAAAAGTTCAATATCGGCCGGGCGCGGTGGCTCAAGCCTGTAATCCCAGCACTTTGGGAGGCCGAGACGGGCGGATCACGAGGTCAGGAGTTCGAGACCATCCTGGCTAACACGGTGAAACCCCGTCTCTACTAAAAATACAAAAAACTAGCCGGGCGAGGTGGCAGGCGCCTGTAGTCCCAGCTACTCTGGAGGCTGAGGCAGGAGAATGACGTAAAACCCAGGAGGCGGAGCTTGCAGTGAGCTGAGATCAGGCCACTGCACTCCAGCCCGGGCAAAAGAGCAAGACTCCGTCTCAAAAAAAAAAAAAAAAAAAAAAAAAAAAAAAAAAAGTTCAATATCATCGGTCATTCAGAAAATGCAACTGAAAACCACAATGAGCTATCATCTTACCCCAGTTAGAAGACTGTTATCAGAAAGACAAAACAATAACAGTTGCTGCTAAAGATGTGGAGAAAAGGGAGCTCTTATATACTGTTGATGAGAATGTAAATTTAGCCATTATGAAAAACAGTATGAACATTTCTTTAAAAACTTATAATAGAAATACTGTACAATGCAGAAATCCCACTACTGGGTATTAATCCAAAGGAAAAAATAATTAGTGTATCAAAGGGATACCTGCACCACATGTTTATTGCAACATTATTTATAATAGCAAAGACATGGCATCAACCTAAGTGTATCAACAGATGAATGAACAAAGCAAGTGTAGTATGGTGGTATGTGCACAAAATGGAATACTATTCAGCCATAAAAATGAGTGAAATCATGTCATTTGCAGTGACAAGAATGGAACACTGTGTTAAGTGAAATAAAGCCAGTCAGAAAAACAATTATTGCATCTTCTCACTTACATGTGGGAGCTAAAAGTATATGTGGGAGTTACTAGAGGTCGGGAGTAGAAGAATAGTTACCAGAGGTTGGGAACGGTGTGTGTGGGGTCAGGGGAATGACAGAGGTTGGTTAATGTTACAAACAAACATTTAGATAGAAAGAATAAAATCTCACATTTGATAGCAGAATAAGATGATTATATTTAAGAACAATGTATTGTATATTTCAAAACAGCTAGAAGAGGTAACTTAAAATGTTCTCAACATGCAGCAATGATAAATATACAAGGTGTTTGATATCTTAACCACTGTGAATTGATCATTACACATTGTATACATTTTAAAAAGTGTCACATGTACCCCATAAATATGTGCAAATATTATGTAAAATGAAAAAACAATAACAACAAAAAAAAGCTGAGAAAGAATTTTTACAGAATTCTTATTTGAATTTTAATTGTTCTTGTGTTGAATTACTTTTGGAAAGGTCAGGGAAACAGGTGATTCTAGTTTAGGAGTACTGGAATGACTATATATCTTTATCTAGATATTCAGTACTATGTATCCAATTTGCTTTAGAAGATTTTAAAAAGTAAATGATATCTGTGGGAGATAATAAAAAGATGATTACATAAATATGTCTTGTCCCTCATGATCCTCTTACAACTTTATCTTGTCACTCCACTGAGAGGTTTAGGCTATGTCCTCGTGCCTTAAGTATGGGCTGGCCTTAGTGATTAAATTCTAGTAAATAAAATGTGGTGGAAGTGACACTAAGTGATTCTGAAGCCAGGTAACAGAAGAAAATACTGTCTGGTTTTTCTCCTCTCCTTCCCTCTCCCTTTTTTCCCTCTTCCTTTCTTTCCCCTCACTCCTCCTCCTCTGCCTCTTTCACCTCCCTCTTCCTTCTTTGCCTCTTCTTCCTTCTTCTCTTCCTTCTGCCTCCTCCTGCTCTCCCTCCCTTCTCCTCCACTGCTGCTGCTTCTTTTCCCCTCCTCTTCCCCCCTCACCCTCCTCCTCCTCTTGCCCCCTCCTCCTCCTCCCTCCTCCTCTCCCTCGTCCCTCCTCCCTCCTCTTTCTTCCTTCCTCCTCCTCCTCCTCTTCCTCCTTTTTCCTCCTTCTTCTCCTTTTCCTTATTCTTCTTTCTCAGTAGCCTTTAATTCACATGTAAAACATCTAGCTTCCCTAAAGCTGCCATAATGTTATACTCAGAGGGAGAGAGATGAATGAGGATTCCCAGGTACACCAGGCTTTAGCTATTTGAATCTTTCCAGCCCAGGCACTAGACTCTGTAATGAATTAACCTTCGGATGACTCAAGCCCACAGCCTTTGAACTGCCCTGGCTGACGCCAAATAGATCCAACCTTGAAGCTGTCCTAGTCAGCAACTTAGGAAAAAAAAATCTCAGCAATTTTAGACTGCTGGGTTCTGACTAAATTTCAATTTGTGAGCAAAATAAACATTGTTTTATGCTGCTAAGCTTTGGAATGGTTTATTATGCAACAATAAATAATTAAACCAATGTTTAGCACAGTTTTCCTTATGACTAATAATTATGTAGTGAAACAAAGAAAATATTTTTCAATTCAGCGATTATAGTTACCTGGAGTTAACCAAATGGTAAGTTCTGAGGAAACAACATCCCTCACAAGAGTACCTTTACTTCACATACCACCTACAAATTTGGGGGCTTCCTGCACCACCATTACTTTAGAACAACTGACTACAAATTTTGGGGCCATCATGGCCATCTTCAGATTCAATAGCTTGCTAGAACAATTTCACAAATCAGGAAAGTGATGTAATTGCAGTATTACAGTAAAAAGTTTCAAATTAAATTTGTCAAAGAAAAGAGAAGCATAGAGCAGAATCCAGAAAGAGTTCAGATGTGGAGCTTCCAGCCATCCTTTCCCTGTGGAGTCATAGATGAGTGCTGTATTAGTTTGTTTTCACGCTGTTGATAAAGACATACCCAAGACTGGGTAATTTATAAAGAAAAAGAGGTTTAATGCAGTCACAGTTCCACGTGGCTAGGGAGGCCTCACAATCATGGTGGAAGGTAAAAGGCATGTCTCACATGGCAGCAGACAACAGAAGTTGTGCAGGGAAACTCCCCTTCAAAAAACCATCAGATCTCATGAGACTTAGTCACCATCACAAGAATAGCATGGGAAAAGCCCACCCCCATGATCTGATTACCCCCTACCAGGTTCCTCTCACAACACATGGGAATTGTGGGAGCTACAATTCAAGATAAGATTTGGGTGAGGACATGACCAAACCGTATCAAGTGCCATCTGTTCCTCTTGGTCATGATGTGTTGCTATATGCACACAATATTGGTAACCAGAAATTCTCACTTGAGCCTTTGGTGTCCAGAGACTTTACAGAGGCTCGATCCCATACAGCTAACATGACTGACTTTTAATCTCTGGTCCCTGCAGAAGGTTGGGCTAACATTTATAGTCTACAGTTCCTTTTCAGGTTGAAACTAATATGACAGGGCCCAAAAGACCATGTCACATTGCTAGACTGTCTGGTGGTCAAAGCCCCAGGCAAAAGTGAAGTCGTTTTCATCAGGCAGCACGACAGGCCAGGGGGCTTGGAGATCACCTCCCAGTAGCAGAAGGCAAGGGTCAAATGTTTCTTTGGGAAACTTAATTTTTCAGTACATAATAACAATTCTAAAATGATTTGTTTTGTCATTTACATTGTTTCAATTTATTTTGTTGTAAAGAGGGAAAGAATTTTCTTTAAGACATGGACAGACATTGTATACCTTCTCCTACCACTGCTGTTCAATAAGGTATTGAAAGTTTAAAGTGACGTAATAACACATTAAAAAGGACTGGGATTTTAAGAGTCACAAAGGAAAAGGAAAGTTTCATTGCTAACGAATGACATGAATTTTCTACAGGGAAAACCCATGCCACTCTAAAGATAGACTTTTGTAACTAATTATCTTTTAAGAAATTTGCTGAATTTGAGGTAAATCATCAAAAAACAATTAATTATACTGTTATATAAGTAACCATTGGAAATATATATTTTAAAAGTTATAACTGATTATGGTGACAAAATATATAAGATACTTACAATGAACAGAAACAAAATGTACATGGAACCTATGTCAAAACAGGAAAGCAATTGAAATATATTTGCTAAAGATCTATTAAATAAATGAAAATATATATTAAATATGTATTTAATATGTATTGCAAATTCGAATCAACTACTTTTGAGATTGAATTATTAATATTTAGGAAAGTTAGACATATGCATGATCTTCAGCCCAGGAATTTCACCCCTAAATATATGCTCTAGAGACATGCCTCATAAGTAAGAAAGAATTTAATAACGTTACAATTAATTGTAAATAACCTAAAAATTCTTCAAAAGGAATGAATAAACTAAATATGGTATCTTCATTTAAATAAATGAATGAATTAAACATAGTGCCTTAACTCAATAAAATATGATATCTCGCATATAGTAGTAATAAATACACTGTATAGAAGCAATAAGTACTTACCCAGAGCTACATGCATCAACATGAATGTATCTCACATAATGTTGAACAAAACTTAACATGCAGAAAAATGACATGACATAACGTCATTTAAATAGAGAAATTATTCTCTAAATCACTATGCATTATTTTAGGATTTATATATGTAGTAAAAGTAAAAATAAGTACAAAATGTTATGGGAATGATGATGCAATTCATTTCTAAAGGGCTAAGAAATCAAATATGCCACCCGTAGAGAAGGTTTTCCTGCTTTTTTTGGTAATATCATGTATCTTAATATACATTATGTATACCTGGATGTATGCTATATTATTAGTTATAACTTTTGTGTGTTCAAAATATGTTAGAATAGAGGTAAACTAAATTTGGCATTGGTAGACAGGAAAATATCATAAGTGATATAAGAAGGCTCCAAACAAAATGAATTATTGACATTCATTTGGACTTTCTCTGAATTTATACACTCATTTAAGGAGCAGATATAGCTTTTGCCACTTAGTTATGTTTTTGATTTTTATATATAAAGAAAAGAAATATGAGTAAAGAGCTCATGAAGTAGGATACACTTTTTGATTATTTTTACATGAATTTACGTATCTGCTTATTTATTACGTAGTTACTTATTTAACACTGTATGTGTACTATGCACCCAACATATTAGTGATAGGAATACAGGATTTGGGGATATGGTCTATTATCCCAGATTGGTGTAATTATACAAATGGTGAGGTTAAAAATTTCTGATGGAGAGGTAAGTTAGAGGTATGTTATAACATACCTGTATCAGTAGTATATATATGTTCCACTATAGTGGAACAAATTAACATATTCATCATCTCTCATAGCTACCCATTTTTTCCCCATGTAGCAAAAGCAGCTACAATCTACTCATTCAACAAAAATCCTGAATACAATATACTGTTATTAACTATAGTGCCCATGTTGTACATTAGGTGTTTTGATTTGTTCATTCTGCATGGTTGCTATTTTGTATCTTTTGACCAATATCTTTAGTTCCTCTCTGTGGCCCCAACCCTGGTAATCATTTTATTCTCTACATGTTTGATCCCCCTTTTTCCAAATTTCACATGTAAGTGAGATCATGTGGCATTTGTCTCTCTGTGACGAGCTTATTTGATTTATTTTCACCTCCTCCGGGTACATTTATGTTACATCAAATGCAGGATATCCTCTTTTTTTAAGCTTGAATAATATTCACATTGTACATATACTCCACAGTTTACTTATTTATCCATCCATCCATTGATTCAGTTTTAACTTCACCCTCTCTCTCTTCAAACTCCTCCAAGATTGGCAAAGACTGGAACATTTCCTGAATTCCTAAGATTAATTATCCTCATCTCTTGGGAGCTCAGGCAACCTCCAGGGTCAGTTTTACACATAATAATAGTTGTGCCTTGTGTGTTGGGAGGTGGAAGATTGGGGTTGGCAGAAGTAAATAAAGTGCTGATGCTGGACACCCTGAGGGCCTTTACTTAGGTTATTTAAAGGATCACACCATGGATTCTGGGTGCCCAGAAGTGAAGTGTGGAGAGATGCAGGGCCACGAGTGTGCCCTCCAAGAGTCATATGGGTGTTTAAGATATACCTTCATACACATGTACTCATACACGTGTACACACTCACACATACACATTCTCAGAAGGTGTCTGGAACCAGCTGCCTATCCTCTCATTGCCTTCCTTTCAGGTAAGTGTTCTAGTTGAGGGTGAGCTTTATGTTCAACACCTGTTGCCTACTTCATTCTTCCTCATCATTGCACCATTCTCATCAATAAGGTTCCCACTTCCTCATATCCTGTATCTGCTGAAAATGTGTATTTCTTAATGTGTATTCCTTAATTTTTGGATGCAGAATTCTATTATAAGCTTTTAAATTATCTTAATTTTTAAAAATCTGTTTTGTTGAAAACATTTCATCTTTTGGTTTCCGAGAGGGGTATATTGCATTTTGTCAGCTTCTCTTTGTATTCCTTGCATTTTTGCTGTACGTACTTCAAGTTCTGTTCTTGAAGTTGATACATGTTTATTTCTTAATATATTAAAATTTATTTAATATGACATTTTATTAATGAATAATGAATCATTTTGTCCTTAATAAAAACATTTAGCATAAAATATATCCTGTTGGATATTAATGCAGTTATACTTCATTATTGCTACTGTACTATTACAACTATACCCTATGATACATAACATCATGATTTCAGAATCATTTTTGTGTATAACATTTCAATCTTTGTTTTCCATGTTGAGACTCTTTTTAAATTGAAGCTCATGTAGCCTCTTTATTGTTCTCCACAGGTACTTCAGCAGGGTGCCACCATGACTGCTTGCAATGCCTCACAGGGCCACCCTTCTTTCTTCATTCTCCAAGGCATTCCTGGTGTGGAGGACAAACATAGATGGATATCTATCCCCTTCTCCTCCATGTATTTCATTACGGTGCTCGGAAACTGCACCATCCTCCTCACTGTCTCCACAGAGCGCTCCCTGCACAAACCCATGTTCCTGCTCCTCTGCCTATTGGCCCTCACAGACCTGGGCATGTCCACTACCATCATTCCCAAGGTGCTGTGCATTTTCTGGTTTGGCCAAAGTGAGATCAGCTATGAAGGATGCCTGGTTCAGCTGTTCTTCATCCACTCCATCTCTGCCATGCAGTCAGCTATCCTGATGACCATGGCCTTTGACCACTATGTGGCCATCTGCAAGCCCTTGCACTATGCCACCATCCTTTCCAATAGTCGCATTGGACTCATTAGCTTAGTGAGTTTGGTGAGAGCTATTCTCTTTTTTCTCCCCATGCCCATCCTCCTTCAGCAAATGTCCTATCATGCCAATCATGTCATTCCCACCACCTACTGTGAGCACATGGCTGTGGTGAAGATGATTTGTGTAGATACTACAGTCAACAGGTATATGGCCTGGTGGTGGCCTTGTTGGTTGCTGGGCTAGATCTCTCAGCTATTGCTTGATCATATGTGCTAATCATCCAGGCTATAATGTGTCTCTCTTCTAAGGAAGCCCACCACAAAGCAGTCAACACCTGCATCACACACATCTGTGTCATGCTTATTTCTTATACTCCCTCACTTTTTTCTTTTCTCACTCACCGCTTTGGCCGAGGCATTCCACCCCATGTCCACATTATTCTTGGCAGCCTCTACTTCCTTATACCTCCAATGCTCAATCCTATAATTTATGGAATGAAAACTAAGGAGTTCCAGGACAAAGTGACCAAATATGGTTGCTGGAAAAGAGAATCCACAACCACTGTCCGTGGTCAGAAACTTGTCTGGTAATCCAGCAGCTGTGAGGATGAGGAAGGAACGTTAAGTAGATGCAATTCCTCGGGGAATCAGCTAGTGGTAGAAATATGTCATGTTGGCAGATTTAGCTGCCAAGATGTTTAGCCTTGGGCAGAGAAGCTAAGGGACAGGAGACCTTCTTGATCTCAGTAATTCCGAAGCAAGGAAATTATCCTCACTGTGAAATGAAAATAATGACATTTGCTTTCTGTACCCGACAGAGGGGTTGGACAAATTACACGTTATAATGTCTATAAAAGCACTTTGAACAACACATGCTGAACACATGTAAGATGAGGTAGAATGTTTCCATGTGGAGAGAACATATGAGCACCCAATAATTTGCCCAACATCAAATCAATGAGTTGTAGAATGCTACTTACTTTGCCAAGATAAGGCTAAGTTGTGTGTGTGTGTGTGTGTGTGTATTTTTGTGTTCAAGGGGAAGGTAAAATGGAAAAGATTGCTTAGGGGAGTCAAAAAGGACAATGAATGTTCAAAAGTGAGTTTCGTCACTACATTATCCTTACTGCAGAAGCCTTACACTTGAGCAACGGAACTTACTGCTTCCTTTTAAGCCTAGGGAATATGTACAGAAAACAATAAAATATGAAATTCCCAGAGAAATTTCAAAGGAAAAGGAGAAAATGGGAAACTCTTACTCTTAAAAGGTGGATATGCATTCTAACAAATTGTGTGTTTGTAACAATTCCTAGAGTCAACTGTTCTGCTTGTCTCAACTAATTCCAGCATATGACAAGAATCTTTAGCAAAGAGAAAATTCTGAGAATGTTCTGTGAAGGGTCACAGTTATAAAAGTCAGCTTTATATTGGAAATCTTGGTTACAGAATTCTGCCAGGCCATTTCTCTGGAAATCCAGGAAGAAATCATGAACAAGCACTTGGGGTGGTGTGCAGAGTTCAGATCGTGTGCCAAGATATGTGAAGACATTAAGTTCAGGAGATATTGTTTATCACTTCTAGACATTGATTTAGAAATATAGTGGCAAATATTTTAAGACACGTGAAGTTTGTAGCCTGAAATAGTTTAGGGTTTTTCATCATATCGTATAGCTAACATGTAAAGGCAGAATTCAGTGAAAAAGACACCTACTTTAAAAGCCACATGACCACTATTTAAATGAGACTCTTAAAATGGCAGGAAAATAAACGAAACTTCTCCAAAGTGTTGTTCTAGTTATACTAATAGTTAAGGCTTGAAGTAAACAAAAAAATTAATAACATGGGCTGAGAAAGGTGGGATATCTCAGAGCTTGAAACAAACAGTCCAACCTTCAGGAGGAAAAAAAAAAAAGAGAGAACTAATAAGAAGTGCCTTTTCTATAAATGAAAGACCAGAGATCAAGGAAAATTTGCACGAGCATTAATGGCTGAAGAACAGAGTACTGCTTGTCTGAAATAAGTACTAAGTACATATGTAAGCCACCACAAACCTGCAAAGAAAAAAACGTCGTCAGCAAAATGTTGTGGTTAACAATTGAAAACAGCCTGAGGGAATCATTAGCCTGATGATGTGGCAGCAAAATCTCTCGAGTGAATTTGTTTGTTTGTTTGTTTATTTGTTTCATTTTGTTGAAATAGGATTGCGGGACAAAAGCAGAGCGTTCAAGTGCTATATGATGTTCAAGTGCTCATATATTTCCTTTTTCTTTCATTTTTTGATATTTTAAATAAAAATTTGAAGACTTTTTCCCTGAAATTGTGGGCAAAAGATTTATTTACACCTGAGCACAGTATATATTGAGAGAATTATGCCACAAAAGCTGGTAGCAACAGCTAATTCTGGGGAAACTGAGGAACTGAAGAAAATCAGAGAAAACACAAGAAGAACAGCCTGATTGGTCTGCTCTTTCTTGCTTGAGTTCTTTTCTTTCCGCAAAAGTTTCGTTAATCTATCTTGTTAATAGTCAATATATCTTGACTTTTTACTGCAGGATGAGTTTGATTCTTCTCTTTTTGGCTTGCTGGAAATGTGACAGATGACACTAACATTAACCTACTATTTTTCTTTTTGTGTCTGACATGGTTTGAATCTATGTCCCTGCCCAAATCTTACTTTGAAATGGAATCCCCAGTGTTGGAGGTGGAGACTGGTGGGAGGTGATTGAATCATGGGGGTGGATTTTCCCCATGGTACCGTCCTTGCAGTGGTGACTGAGTGCTCAGGAGACCTAGTTGTTTAAAAGTGTGTGGCACCTCGCCTCTCCCTCTCTTCCTCCTGCTCTGGCTATGTGAAGTGCCTGCTTCCTCTTCACCTTTTGCCAGGATTCTAAGTTTCCCCAGGCCTCCCCAGAATCTGAGCAGATGCTGCCATTTTTCCTGCATAACCTGGATAATCATGAGCTAATTGTATCTCTTTTCTTTATAAATTACCCAGTCTTAGCTATTTCTTTATAACAATGTCAGAGTAGACTAATAAAGTGTCTATAGAATTGTTCCCAGCTATGGAAAAGCTGGAAAAATGTTCATGTGTCTGATCTCTTGGTCAAGGTTAAATCACTTTCTAAGTGTCTGTTAGGTATTTGGAAGTTGAATTAATGCGCAGTCCACTTCTCTATCACTGTCTCCATCATATTTGGACAACTTGGGTCTTGAAATGGTCACAAGGCTCCAGATAAAAATATTATAAATAATTATATGAGTAATTATATATAATTACATATCAGTGAGAGGAGGGGCCATCTGGGCTTCCTGGGTTGAGTAGGGGCTCAGAAAGCTGTGAAACTCACTCATTTCCTGCACCAGGACTTACTTCGGTCTTGGATGAATAATATTGAAGATACATGCTTACAATATTCCTAACACCAGGATTCGTGCATATGTTTTCTTCCCTAAGAAAGCTATAAACAGCGAAAATGTTGCTGTACGCTTCCGTGTGTCCTCTCTCCCTTTCTCCCTCTCTCCCTTCCCCCTCCTCCAAAACTAAAAGGCATGTTAACTGCCCATTTTTCTGTGACCAGCAGACCTTACCTATACTCCCAATTCCAATTCCTTGTGAACATACTTTGTAAAGTCCTGTGAGATCCTGCCTCCTTTGCTACGCTGCTGCAAGGTCATAAAGTAGATAAAACCTAAGTTGCAGTTCCGGTTTTTCTCAAAATCTAAGACACGTCACAAAATAATTCACTGCCTTTGTTTCTCACTCTGGAAACATCTTCCCGCCACACGTATTTCCTGCCTTAAAGAGTTTAAAAGGCAATTGTATAATTTAATTCTGGCTACCCGTTCAGGATCCCTTCCACGCTGTGGAAACTTTGTACTTTCACTCTGCTCAATAAAGCCTACAACTTTTTCTCTCTCTTGGTCCGTGTCTCTATCACTCGCCATGGTCAGTCACCACACCAATTCTTTGGCATGGTTAGGCAAGAACCTTAAACATTACATTAGTAATTATATAAATAAATAACTTCTAGTAAATTATTAGGGAGGTATCACCTTTAACTAGAAATGAAGGGATAAGGGCAGATTTTTCAGCATGGGAGAATCTAAGCCTGGTTCCCCAGAAAGCAGAACCTAAGGCAAAAGTTTGTATATTGGCTGCTTATTTGGAAATATGATCACATGGGGGGAGTGCAAAGCAAGCAGAGTGAATTAGGGAAGAAGGAAAAGCCAGTGCAAGGATTTCTTATCTAGCTGATCACTGCTAGTGAAGACAGGTTTCCAATCTTGGGATGACCACCTGAAGAGCCATATAAAACACATTTCAGAGGCTTAGTGTGGTGGCTCATGCCTGTAATCTCAGCACTTTGGGAGGTCGAGGCAGACAGATTGCTTGAGGTTAGGAGGTCGAGACCAGCCTGGCCAACATGGCGAAACCCTATCTCTACTAAAAATACAAAAATTAGTCAGAAATGTGATGGTGCACACCTGTATTCCCAGCTACTCAGAAGGCTGAGGCACGAGAATCACTTAACCCAGGAGGCGGAGGTTGCAGTGAGCCAAGATCGTGCCACTGCACTCCAGCCTGGATGGTAGAGCGAGACTCTGTCTCAACAACAATAACAACAACAACAACAACATATTTCAGAAATGTTTTCCCAGGTACTGAAATAATTTTATCTACTAGCTTATGTGGGACTCAGGAGCTGCTTGACAGGTGTTAACTCTTTCATACTTCCAGGTTGTGTATGCATCAGTGCAGAGCTCGTTGCTGGAAGTGCTCCATCCAACAGAGTTAGGAAAGCCCCATGGCAAGCAGCTGTAGGTACTAGGCATGACCTGACTCAGATTATATCTGCATGGAAATAGTCACAGCAGCAGTGGCTGAATAAGAAATATTGTCAAAAGGACTATGAAATGGTGTGCAATAATTGTCTAATGTAACAGTCCATGTGATGGAATTCTTACAGTACACCGTGGGCTTTCTTTGTGATTAATAGGGGGCTCACACCTGGAGCCCACTTCATTGACTTATTTGTTTAATATTTCAGCTATGAATACCAAAATCATCAGTCTTCTTTATTTATTAAGAGAATTTAATTCCACAAACAATAACAGCCAATTCGGGTAACCTTAGAAAATAGTCTTTTAAAAATACTTAAAGGACACTTCGAGAAAGAAAAGGACACTTCTATAGATATGCATACTCCTCCTCAATCCTTATTTCATTCTCAGTCTTATTTTTCACCTAGAACTAAATAAGAACGATATCATTATTATTCTGCTGTTTATTTTTTGTCATTATTATTAAAGTATTTATGGTAAAGCAATCAAATGCAATAGGAGACACAATGTAATGTAAAAGTCTTCCTTTGTTTCTACATGGTTATATTTTATAGGTTTATGAAAAAGCTACAAATTTGATTCTTTGTAAAATATGATCAGGACAAAGGACTGACTTTTAATATTTAAATATTAATTCAAATGGTTAATATCAGAAGAATGGGGAGTGCAGTCAAGATCACGCAAAACACTACTGATTGTAATGGAAGAAAACTTCACTGGAGCTTAGGGGATTTTTATATGAACTGTGGACTGTTGATATCAGTTGTCATATGGGAGAGCTATACTTAAAAAACGGTTTGGTTTTAGGGAACTTCAATCTTGGACTGGTGAAATATACTTAGAATTTAATCAGAGAAAGTTTAAGCACTTGTTGGCAAATGATAAATGAAAAATATTTTAATTTGTATCAGATATCCTCCCATCTGATTTTATTTGAATTGTCTGTCATTTGCTTAAACACAATACTAATGATAAAATCAATCAATGTTGCTTATTAGAGATTTTTAAAAGGTTATTTCTGTTGTTCTATGCTTTAAAAACACAAAGAGTCCTGACACTCTTGTCTACTGTCATGCAACCGAACCTTGTGGTTTAGTTAACCAGAAATCCTAAAAACTAGGCCTAGGCCATTGACATCTGGATGGATGTTCCAGCTTGGGACCACTTTAAATTTGGTAGTAGAGTATTCTAATTTTTAGCAAATTACTAAGTGTAAATTTAGGAAAAATGCATCCTTAACACAATATAAATGCCATTACCTGTCTTCCATGGAACAAGATATAGAGTGAAGGTTAAACAACAAATAACTTCTGTAGGCAAAATAGAATTATAGTTTTAATTCACACAATAGAAATAAATTATTCTACTTTTTTTGTTTATTTATTTATTTAATAATATCTCTTAGTGACTGTTCTTTATTACCCAAACAGACCTATTTATTTATTATTTATTATTTTTCCATGGTTTATAGCATTTCTTTGTATGTTGGTCAACATTCATTCAAGCAGTCACCTATCAACAGACAGATGTTTGTTTTTAGGCTTTAGTTGTTTGAAAAAGTTCTAAGATTACCTTTTTACATTGACTTTTTTCTTTTTCACAAAGTATTATTGCATAATAAACATAAAAAATGAAATTATTAGAGCAAAGGGTATGTACACTTTTTACTTTCTTATTGCAGCATATTTTACCTGATCACCAAAATACACAACATAAAATTTAAACACTAAAATATAAAATGTAGAATGTAAACATCTTCCCCAGTGATAACTGATAATATTTGGACATATGTATTAGTTTCTTAAGGCTGCTATAACAAATTACCACAAACTGGGTGCTTAGAACAACAGAATAATTTTTAACAGTTCTGGCCACTGTGAGTCCAAAATGGTGTCAGCAAGGATATGCTCATTCTGAAGTTCTAGGAGAGAATCATTTCTTACCTCTTTCTTAGTTTCTGATGACTGCTGACAATTCTTGAAATCTCTTGGCTTGAAAACATATCACTCTAATTTCTGCCTCTGACAACACATGGCATCGTCCCTGTGAGTCTATTCACATCACCCTCCCTTTGTGCCTGTCTGTGTCCAAATTTCACCGTTCTTATAATGACACCAGTCATTAGATTAGGTTACACTCTGATCCAGTAAAATCTCATTTTAGCTTGATTTACATCTGCAAAGACACTAGTTCCTAATTAAGGTCACATTCTGAAGTTCTAGGTAGACATAAATTTGGGGGAGGGGTCACTATTCAATAACAATACAACATGTATCTGTTCATACCTATTCCTTATGTAAACAAAAATCTACAAGTATTGTCACTATAAAATGGAATTGTGTTTACACGTGGTATTTTGATATTTATTGTTTAACCTAACATTGTTTGATATTAACCCATGATGGTATATATAAATTTTCAGCACTTAAAAAATTGTCTCATAGTATTTTTTAACCAATCCTGTATTAGTAGACATGTGCATTGATTCCATTTATTCATTTTTATAAACAATACCATTTCTATAGACAGGGATTAGAAAACTGTGGTCTGTGATTTAAGTTTTGTCTGCTGCTTATTTTTATAATAAAGTTTTATTGGAATACAGCCAGACTCATTTACTTACATAATAATTTATAGCTGCTTTTGCACTAGAGTGGAAATACCAATTAGTTGTGACAGAAACCATATCACCTGCAAAGCAAAACATGTTTACTCTCTGAAACTTTACAGAAAAATGTTTGCTGACACCTGGCTTAAAGGAATAAAGGAGTCAGAGACAAAGAGAGTGTGGGGAATAATTATTCATAGTTCCCTCTTCTCTTGCCCTCAGAATTCTTTTCAGTGTCCTATCATGGCCATATGAACATGTTGCAGAGGCCTCCTACTATTACAGGGAGCCTAATTGACTGAAGTGCCTAACTCCTGCAATTTGAAATCTATCATTGAATTTGCACCAAAGTGATGCCTCACACTGGCTACTCTCCACTATGACTGAGTGTGGCAAGGATGCTGACGGAAACCCATTACTGGGGAATGTGGGACATGTTGGTAGGCTCCTTGGTCCTCTGAGTTTGGCTTTGCATCACAATCTAAGATACTTTGGCCAAAACTTCTCTTTCTTTCTTCTTAACTTGGGATTGAACTTATGTTGTGATGTGACTGCTCTCCAAACTATGATGGTTTTCTTCCTTACTTTCTTTCATACAGTGTTTCTTTGACTAAAATTCTTATATGGTAAATCCCATCTTGGCATCTGCTTTGCTGAAGAGTCATACTAATATTAGTAATACTGACAGTGATACAAGTAGTCAGATAAGGAACTGGGACTTTCTCTCTGGCAGGCAGAGGACGCTCTCTTGATTGAGGTGGGGCAGGATAGTACCTGATAAGAGGTGGTGGTTCAGTTGCTATTTCACCAGTGGAAGTAAATGTGGTAAGTGCAATGATAAAGCCATTTGAAATACATGGAGGAAGACTTGCCTACAAAAACAATAGAGTTTACTGATTATTGGTGACTTATTTTGGTGTTGTTTTGAAAGATGAGAGACAAACCACTAACATTTAATAGTTAATTGTAAGAACCAGAGAGCCTCGGTGGTGGTAGTATATGAAGAGGCTTTTATCACCCTTAGTGGAAGGGCAGACACAGTCAATGGCAGGCTGAAGGCTTACTTGGAAGACTCACAGGGATCCAGTGAAGCCTAAACGTTCAACTAAAGTGGTTCTATAATGTGTAGGTCAAGATGGTGGTAAAGAAAAACTAGAATTTTGAAAACTGAGACAGAGTCATTATTATCTAGATGGGTGCTTCTGAAGATGTTTACTCAATAATGTTTTTTTGGACCTTCTAGACATGCAGAAATCTCTGCAGAGGTCTAGTATTATTTCTGTGCTAGACGATGCTGCAGAAGCTAATGCCCCAAAAGACAACAGGCACTTCCTCATGACATGCTTCCTCCCCTTCTCCTGGCTGCCAGGCTTGTAACTAAGGCAACATTATGCATAACCCAAGTAGGTGCACTCTAGATCTCATTAGAGATGCCAGGCTTATAACTAAGGCTACATTACTGCATAACACAGGTAGGTACACTCTCAACAGAGAATAAAAGAGATATGCGTCTAAATAATTACAACAAGTAGCTGGCATGTATTGGCAGGAGGCAAAGGCAACCCTTGGGTTTGGATTTTGAGGATGCTTGATTGAAAGTGCTAGAACATAAAGGCTAAATTAGCAAGAATTAACTTACTTTCTCAGAAATAGAATGTTAAAACTTAGTATCATCATTAAAGGCTTAAAAGGTATAAGGGTCGTGGTGCCTATCACATATTTGTTTAATCTGTTTAATTCTGGTCCATGCAGAATGTAGATGAATCCTGAAGAATAACTATGGACTATTTTACACTTAATATAGAAACTGATTGCAACTATTGTGCTAGATGTGGTATCATAGATAGAACAGTATACTTAAGCCCTGATGTACATAGAATGTAGTCATTGATTTGTAAAATGCATTTTTCCTATTCCAATTAGAAAAGTGAATCACAAACAGCATTCACATGGGACAAACAATTTTCATTTACAGTTTTGTTTCAAGACTATGTTAATTCTACTGCCCTGTAACATGACAGAGTCCACAGAGATCTAGACTGCTTGACATCCCACAAAATATCACGTGGATCTATAACATTGACAGCATCATGTTGAATGGTTGGACAAGATGAGCGAGATTGCCTAAATAATATAGGACTTTCTCAGATACATGCACTCCAGAGGTAGGAGACAAATCCTATGAAGATGCAAGAACTAGCCACTTTAGTAAAGTTTTTAAGGATGCAGGGATCAGGGAAATACCAAGATACCCCTCAAAAACAAAAGTCAAATTGATGTATTTTGCATACTCTCCTGCACCTCCCTGAAGAAAGAAACACAGAGCTTTACAATACCCTTTAGAGTGTGGGTGACACATCCCACACATAGGAAAATTGCTTGAGTTCAAATAGTGGGTGACATAGGAGGCTGTAACTTTAACTGGAGGCCAGGAGCAGCAGGTCTAGGCCATTGTGCAATCATCTCTGCTGCTTGGACCACATGATCTGGCAAACCTGTTACTGGGTATCAGTTGTGGGACAAGATGCAGGATGGAACTAATGGCAAATTCCAGTAGCAGTATCACAATGAAGAATCCTGGGATTTGGGAGTAAGACCATACTAACTGCAGCAGAGGCTTGCTTGTCTTTTCATAAACAGCTCTTGGTGTATTACCGAGACTTGGAAGAGAAAAAATACTTGAACATAGACACTTTGGTAATCAGATTCCGTGATGTCACCCAGTGATTCATGCTTCCTGGTACACAAGCCCTTTTTTAGTCCGGTTACACATTGTATCAGGGTTATTCTGCATGGCCAATAGAAAATAGCAGACATGACACTAGATTGTATCTGAGAATAGTTATTAAAGGTTTTGTAGCTTTTTCTCTCTTCTTGGATTACTAACTCTTGGGGAAACCAACTTCCACGGGCATACTGCAGTAGCCTCATGGAGAGATTTATGTGGTAAGAAACTAAGGCCTCCAGTCAACAGTCATGTGGGTATAAATTCTTAGAAGTGGAACCTTTAGTCTCATTCAAGCCTTAAGATGACTTTAGCCCCTGCTGGTATATTTATATCATTATACCACATATTTATATCATACCTCATGAAAGAACCTGAACTAGAACCACCTGTCAAACTGCTCCCACACTTCTTATTTTCAACAACTCTATGTGATAATAAGTGTCAGTTGTTCTAAGTTGCTTTGTTTAGGGATAATTTGTTTTACAGCAATATATCAGGCAGTGACTATCTGTCTAGAACTTCCTGTAGTGACCAAGATACTGTCGGACCTGCCAAGTTATAAAGTCAGACGCATCAAGTTATGAAGACAGCAGATCATCATTAGATGTAAATAATGCATCAGAATTGATCCTGAGTGGGACCACAGGGAACAAATAGACTGCAGGAGCAAGAAGTCCAGACACCCATGTTACTCAACAGAGTTGCACTAGTGCTTCTCCAGGCTTTGCACTTATACCTAGGGAGGGAGAAGGGGTGTCCAGAATGACCAACCAAGGAAGAGAAAAAAGCCTGAATAAGGTTATAAGGTTTATATATTGGCCATCTTGGAAAGTAGGTGCAAGAAGAAAATGGATGGAGTTTGCTTTGCAGCCACATTTAAGCATGGCTGGCCCCAAATAACAGTGGAGAAAAAAATCTTTCCCATGGGTGGAGCAGTGCAATAGCTATGGGTTTTGAGTGAAAGAAGTGGCCCTATGGTGAGAATAAAATTGCCTGGACAGTGCTCAATAGCCTGGATGCCTAGTTGGGGTTACAAAAGTGAATGGAGTAAAGATTGAAGGCAAGAAGGTCTGGGTCAAAGGCATGTGGTGAATATATGAGAATGGGTATAAAATTTGAAGACTTTTGTGTTACATGCTAATAACTATCAAAATACCAAAGCATATCCACATCAGAAGACAACTAAGTATATAAAATGACTTAGTCAATTGACATTAGCCAGTCTTCATCATCAGCCACTGTAGAACTGGCACATAGTGACCATGGTGGCAGAGATGAAAGCTGCATGTGAACTCAACAGCATAGACTCCCACTGAATACCCAACTTGTCAGCAGCAGAGACCAATGATAATTTTCTAATATGTCTTTCCCAGCCTACCCGGTTTCCCTTTTTCTTCCACACAAGTGTTTCACTTTCACTTCTTTATTTGGTTTCAAAATTCTTATATTTGTAATCTGTCTCTTTTTCTGAGAACTGAGACTCACATAGCTTTCTTTGACAAACCTTATCATAAATCAGATGGCAATGGATATTGGGTGACACACTCCATCAAAGCCAACTCCTAGTGATACAACAAGCATCTCAGAAGAGTAGAAATTGAATGAAGTTCAGGTGGAACATTAAAAAATGAATAACTAGACAAGGAAGACATTTTCACTTCTCCAAATAGATTGCAACTGTCTGTACAGCAAACTTGATTTAGTTTTTGGTATTAGGAATGAGGTAGGTACACAATAGTTGCCTTGTTTTTATGACTGAAGTCGTTCTTGCGAACTATTCCACTTAGTCTTGCTCCACAACTTCTTCATTCTATATTCTTGGTTGTCTTTAAAAAGATAATATAGGCATAATAGAATGGGAAGATGTCTTATGATTAGATATATTAGGATTAGAATCCAGGCTAACTACTCGCTACCAGTAAGTGTAACTTGCATAAGGAAATTGAGCCTTTGTAACTTAATCTGCAAAATGAATATTATTATATAACTTGAGTTAAATTTGAAATAATTCAATAAGCTATTTTATGTAAAAATACCTAGAATAGCTATCATGGAGCCACCTAAAGAGTTGGTATTTTGCTGGAATTAATAGAATGTGAGGAAGATAATGTGGAACCCTTTATTCGCTCCTTTTCTAAGACAGAAATGCCCCAACCTTAGCGGTAGTCCTGAATTTTTCTTAGGGTTTCTTATTACCCAGTATCTTCACCTGCTTTCCAAGATTTGAATGCTATAATTCTTCTCCTTCAATGGGATTATATTTTAATGACAGTAGAATATTCAGTAGTTTATTTTTTTTAGTTTTCTCTGAACTCTGCCATGCTAATCATGATGGTGACAAAAGGTGTTAGACATAAATCCTCTCTCCATGCTCTAACCTTCAGTGAGAGATCTGGCTTATGAAGAACAAAAAGGCACAAAGAGTCTAACATAAAATAATGATCTACTCTATCATTACATTCCTACACTGCTATAAATAACTATCTGAGACTGGGTAATTTATGAAGAAAAGAGGTTTAATTGGCTCATGGTTCTGCAGGCTGTACAGAAAGAATGGCTAGGAGGCCTCAGAAAACTTGCAATCATGGCAGAAGGCGAAAGGAAAGCAAATGCGTCTTACCATGGCAGAGCAGGAGTGAGAGACAGAGTGAAGTGGGAAGTGCTACACACTCTCAAACAATCAGATCTTGTGAGAACTCCATCACAAGAACAGCAAAGAGGAAATCTGCTGAAATGATCCAGTCACCTCCCACTAGGTCTCTCCCCCAATACTGGGAATTACAATTCGACATGAGATTTGGGTGGGGACACAGAGCCCAACCATATCACTGACTTTACCTCTTTTCCTCCTCCTATGCCAACTTTTCCCAACACAGTCTCCATAAAAACACTTTCATAGTCAAGAGTAAATTAGGCCATTTCTTATCTAAGAGAATTAACAACAGGACTGGCTGGATAGAATTTTGTTATTCTCTTATATAGATAAAATGATGTTTTTCCTGCCTGGAGTCATCTTCCTACCTAAAGACTAGGCAAGACTAGGTGAAACTAGTTTCCTAGACTAGGAATTCCTGTTCTAGATCACAGGAATTAAAGATGTTCTTAGAATTTATAGACTGTTTAGCTCACCAGTGTAGAGAGGAGATAAGAATTTGTTAGAAGTCATGGCTAGGGATAAAGAGTACACACATTACACTTATTCTCTATGTCATTGTCTTTTTAAGGATCTCAAACACAGTGATTTAGATTTGAAAGGAGTTTAGAGATACTGGATTCTTTCTCCTGATTCTAAACTCAGTAATCACATATGTTTAAATTGTGCTAAAACTGTGATTATACTATTTCTCAGTAGTTTCTATATTCTCCGGTTTCAATTTAACATTTGTTAATTTTAACTTTTATCTGCTTAAATACCCAATCTTGTATTTGCCTTATTATGTTGTACAATTGATCCAATGATAACTGTATATTTAAATGATTAGATAGAAATTTCACTCATTACAATGATTCAAAACATATCAACAAAGCAATGCTTCACCAAAACAATATAAGTTAGTCTTTGTACATGATCTGAGTCACTGTGGAATATCACTTCAAGAACAGGTGGCTTTGTGTTCATATATATATATATATATATATTTTTTTTTTAAAGATGAAGTTCCTGGTGATGGAAGTCTTTTGAATTAGATGTATAAATACATGTTTTCCTTTGCAATAAAACTTTTTGAAATATGTATCTCAGTAGTCCCTGAATTCAGTCTACGTATGTCATCCACAAATCCCTTCATTTTTGTCATCACATACACATCATCACAATCATCCTGTCAGTACTGTGAATATACCACATTACTATTTCATTTAAAGTATTCTTAGGCTGGGCGCGGTGGCTCAAGCCTGTAATCCCAGCACTTTGGGAGGCCGAGACGGGCGGATCACGAGGTCAGGAGATCGAGACCATCCTGGCTAACACGGTGAAACCCCGTCTCTACTAAAAAATACAAAAAAACTAGCCAGGCGAGGTGGCGGGTGCCTGTAGTCCCAGCTACTCGGGAGGCTGAGGCAGGAGAATGGAGTAAACCCGGGAGGCGGAGCTTGCAGTGAGCTGAGATCTGGCCACTGCACCCCAGCCTCGGCGATGGAGTGAGACTCCGTCTCAAAAAAAAAATAATAATAATAATAATAATAATAATAATAAAGTATTCTGATGAAAACGTCAATTGCCTGAAGAGTTATCACATGTTAAGGTGTTGTACTAAGATAATAAGTACTGCATTCCTTTCAGCAAAAAGATACTAGTTAGAAATAGACACAGATAATTTGAGAAATAGAAAATATAAAGAAGACTGAAGCAAATATAAAGTCTTCACCAAAAAAAGGAAACATGACCTTGGATCATTGCAGAGCAATATTGTATGTAATTGATGAACATGAACAAAACACAGATGTGAATGTCATCAGGAGACCCATGCCATCAGAGTGTCCCTGGTAAATAGGCATAGAAAGAGATAGATTAGGCACTCCCTTTTGTAGTCCATAACTCAATGAAAGTACAAATATATTGGTCCTTCTTGTAAACTCCACCAACTACCCCCCCCAAAAAAGAAAGAGAAAATCACTTATCCTCGGTTTATTTTTCCCACAGCTCATATGGAGATACAACTGGGTACTGAATGGTTGGGCAAAAGCATTATCATTTGTCCTTATTGTTCACTTACTCACAGGTTTATTGCTGGGACCCGTAGTCTATGCAATTCCTCTGCACAGGCATTTGACCTGTATTTCCTTCATCTTTATACCATAGATGATGGGGTTGAGCATTGAGGGCAGGAGAAGGTAGAGACTGACAAGGAGAATATGGGTATGAGGTGAGATATCATGACCAATGCGATGGGTAATAGAAGAAAAGAGTGCATGCACATAAGTGACAAGGATGAAAAAGAGGTGTGCTGAGCAGGTGTTGAGGGCTTTGCAAGTGGCATCTCAAGAGCTGAGGCGTACCACAGCCTGGAGGATGAGGGCATAAGAGAAGCCAATGAGCAGCAGATCAAGTCCCACCACAAGCAGGATCATGAAGAACCCATAGATACGATTGGGCCTGTTGTGGTTACAGGCCATCTTCACCATAGCCATGTGATCACAGTAGGTATGAGGAATGGCTGTGTGGCAGAAGGTTAATCTTTGAAGTAGAAGAGGCATGGGTAGGATAAGGATCACACCCTTGGCAAGAGCCAGCAGTCTCAGGCGTCCAACTAAAGAATGGTTCAGAATTATGTTGTAGCGTAAGGGCTCACACATGGCCACAAAGCGGTCAAAAACCATGAAAACAAGGAGGGCTGATCGTACCACGGATGATCCATGGATGAACAACATCTGAGTGAAACAGGCATTGGCAGCTATGTCCCGATCATTGAACCAGAAGAGGCAGAGGAGTTCGGGCACCACAGCCAGAGTGGATATGAGGTCAGCCACCATCAGTAGGGCCAGAAGCAGGTACATTTGTGAATGAAGTGTGGGCTCTGTGGCCAACAGGAAAAGGATAGAACCATTGCCAATGAGGATAGCCAAAAACATGGAGCAGAAAGGAACATATAGCCACAAGTGCTGTGACTCTAAGCCAGGTATGCCCATCAGCGTGAATGTCATGAAGCTGGAATGGTTGAGGATCAGCATGGTTGAAATAGTTGGCAGTTGTTAAAGTTTTACACCTGTCAATGAGACATGGTTGGTGCATTTTTATTACTGGGTTTGGGTTCTAAAGACTTGCTGAGACAAGGCCTAGAGAGAGATGGCAGAATGGACCTTTGAGATCATTAAATCCACAATCTGGTTTCAACTCTATCTCTAAGCACCTACATTGCTTTCACAATAATTTATTTATGGGACTTTGGCTTCTTTTCTGTATAAAGGATATTGTAGTGAACATTTATTCTCACCTTTTCCAGTTCAGCAATTCTACATTTTAAGAAGTCTGACTAAATAGGATAAAACTTTATCTTTGATAGAAAGATGGAAAAACTTGATAGAAAAGCCATAACCGTCTCCTTGGGAAGCCTCCAAAATATATAAAAAGAGAGGAAACATATTTTTCCCCCACCTTGTTCCAGGGGCTCTGAACTGTTAGAAGAACTGAGTTCCTTTGCTTTTATGTTTAGTCCCTCTTTTAGAGATCCACTTTTAAGTGGTGATTGCCTCACTCCCCTTGGGGCCTTCTGGGTTTTGGCCGACAAAATATGAAAGATACAATGTCCATATAAAAACACTATCAAGTGGCTATTTCCCATCGTCTCCTGAGTTATGCATATTTGTAACTTGGGGAAAATCCATTGAGGTTTTGGATTTGACTCTTGCATCTCTCTCTCTCTCTCTCTTTACTATAACTGACCTTCATGTGTAAATTGTATTACCTTTAATCATGAGGTAAGTATTTGCTTTAAATTTGTACACTGGGCTACCTAAGAGTACTCATTCTTTAGTTTTTATCATAAATTAAGCAGAATTTATCTCTCTTTCCAGGGATCCATGGACACTTTAAGTACTAATTAAATCAAGAACTCTTTCCACCAATTCCTACCTCTATGGTACCAACTGTCTTTCATTTCCTATGCATTGTCCAAGCTATCTATTTTTTGGTTGTAGACATTCAACTTAAGCTTATGGCCTCCGGTCATAGTTCCATATGTTGGGGAATTATATTTAGAAATCCTCTGAGCTGTGCAGTTGTGAAGCTGATTAATAGTTCTTAGAGGAAGCAGGTGTTCATACATCTGCATAATGAGGGAAATCTGTATTAAATCTGGATTTCTAATAGGAAGCTAATCTTTACTATTGAGTGCATGGTATGGGGAGAAAGAACCAATAACACAGAAAAAAAACCTTCAACTGAATAAAATTAGCATTTTGAAAATAATACTAACATGAAATATGGAAAATAGAAATGTAGAACGTACTTAGATAGAACTTTGCACTCATGCCTGAGCAGACACTAAGAACAATTAGTTCTGATACAAACAAGTAATATCCAGATGAGGTTTGTGGAACAGAATCTGTAGATTGTGCATAATACAGGAAGAAAAGCTTAAGTTGAAACAGAGACATTTTGTCTAGTGATATAGCTAGGAGTTCTATAGTTATATTAGAAGTTCAGTGTAGATAACATGCATGACATTTTCATGACTTTGTGAATCACTAAACTCATTAACACTATTATAAGATATAATTTCCCCCCTTAAAAAACAGAGACAATACTTGAATATTTGAGCTATTCCTCTGGAGCTTAATGATTTCACAAATAATTGTTTCAGATTATTAACAATGTTATTAAAATAAATTTTTCAATTAAACTCCACCCCATAGCAAGATCCTGGAAACTTGCCTGCATGTAGCAAAATATAAATATTAAATTTGCTTATGCTAAGTAGTTTCTGCATATTCTTTGACTTTTAGAAAACATAGTCATAGTTCATTTCAGTACTCAGTCTAGCATCTGAGTACACCTGTCATTAATTATAATGCTTTTTTCCTGCTTTTATAAAGCCCCCAGCTAAAGATCTCTGTTTTTTCACAGATATCCAATCCTAACTGATGATTATAACTAAAATTCTGGGAGAGCAGCACTTCTTATGGATTACTCTCTTAACTATGCTTATATCACTGAAAATTCTAGATGTTCCTAGAACACCAACAAGATTTAACCTAAAGAACATTACCTCAAGGCATTTAGTAATCAAACTCCCAAAGGTTAAAGATAAAGAAAGGATCCTAAAGCAGCTAGAGAAAAGAAACAACATATAAGGAGCTCCATCCAATATGTCTGGCAGCAGACTTTTTAGTGAAAACCTTATAGGCCAGGAGTGAGTGGCATGGCATAAGGTATTGCAAATGCTGAAGGAAAAAAATATTTTATCCTAGAATAGTATATCCAGTGAAAATATCCTGCAAACATGATAGAGGAATCAGGTCTGTCTTACAAGAAATACTAAAGAGAGAACTTCAATCAGAAAGAAAAGGATGTTATTGAGCAATAAGATATCACCTGAAGGTACAACACTCCCTGGTAATAGTAAGTACACAGAAAAACACAGAGTATTATAACACTGTAACTGTAGTGTGTAAAATACTCTTATCCTAAGTAGAAAGGATAAGTAATGCACCATTCAAAAATAATAACTACAAAAACTTTTCAAAACATAAACAGTAAAAATAAGACAAAAATAGAAACCACAAAAAGTTAAAAAGTGATAGGATGAAGTTAAGGTGTACAATTTTTATTAGTTTTCTTTTTGCTTGTTATTATGTTTATGAAAGCAGAATTAAGTTGTTATCAGCTTAAAATAATGGAATATAAGATAGTATTTGCAAATCAGAAAGCATACAACAGATACAGAAAAAATAAAAGGCAAGAAATTAAACGATACCACTAGAAAAAAATCACCTTCAGTAAAAGGAAGATAAAAAGGAAGACAAGAAGAAAAAGAAGACCACAAAACAACAAGAAAACAAATAAAATGGCAAGGGTAAGTTCTTACTTGTCAATAAAACCAATGAATGAAAATGAACTAAACTCTCCAATCTAAAGACACTGATGGGCTGAAAAGATTAAAGAAAACAAGACCCAATGACCAGTTGCCTACAAAAAACACACCTATAATGACACACATAGACTGACAACAAAGGGATAGAAAAAGATATTCCTTGCCAATGGAAACCAAGATAGAGCAGAAGTAGCTATACTTATATCAAACAAAATAGATTTCAAGACGAAAACAATAAGAATAAACAAAGAAGATCACTACATAATATAAAGGGTCAGTTCAGCAAGAGTTAATTTTAAATATATATGCACCTGACACTGGAGCACTCAGATATATAATGCAAATATTATTAGACCTAAAGAGAGATATAGACTACAATACAATAATAGCAGAAGACTTCAACACCTCACATTCAGCATTGGACAGATCTTCCAGACAGAAAATCAACAAGGAAACATTGGACTTAATCTGCACTATAGACTAAATTGACCTAATAAACATTTATGGAATATTTTGTTCAACAGCCGCAGAATACACTTTCTTTTCCTCAGCGTGTGACTAATTCTCAAGGATAGACCATATGTTAGGTCACAAAACAGCCCTTAAAACATTAAAAAAATCAGATAGTATTAAGCATCTTCTCTGACCATGATGGAATAAAACTAGAAATCAATAGCAAGAAGAATTTTGGAAACTATACTAATAAATTTAAATTAACCAACATGCTCCTGAATGACCAGTGGGGTCAATGAAAAAATTAAGAAGAAAGTTGAAAAATTCCTTGAAACAAATCATAATGGAAACCTAACATACCAAAACCTATGGGATACAGCAAAAGCAGTACAAAGAGGGAAGCTTATAGCTACAAGTACCTACATCAAAAAAGAAAAAAAACTTCAAAGAAACAACCTAATGATGCATCTTAAAAAACTAGAAAAGCAAGAGCAAACCAAACCCCAAATTCAAAGAAATTATAAAGATCAGAGCAGAAATAAGTGAAATTGAAAAGAGAAAAACAATACAAATGATCAATGAAACAAAAAGTTGTTTTTTGAAAAGTTAAACAAAATGGACAAAACTTTAGCCTAAGAAAAAAGAGAAAAGGCCCAAATAATAAAATTAGAGATAAAAAGGAGACATTACACTGACACTGTAGATATTCAAAGGGTCATTAGTGTCTACTGTAAGCAACTATATGCCAGTAAATTGGAAAACCTAGCAGAAATGGACAAATTCCTAGATACATACAACCTACCAAGACTGAACCATGAAGAAATCCAAAACCTGAATAGACAAGTAACAAGTAACAAGACTGAAGCCATAATAAAAAGGCTTCAAGGAAAGAAAAGCCTAGGACCTAATGGCTTCACTGCTGAATTCTGCCAAACATTTAAAGAAGAACTAATACCAATTCTGCTCAAACTATTCAAAAGATATAACTTGGAATACTTCCAAACTAATTCTACAATGCCTGTATTACCCTGATACCAAAACAAACAAATAAACCTCAAAGAATAAAGAGGAAACTACTGGCCAATATCACAGATGAATATTGATGCAAAAATCCTCAACAAAATACTAGCAAACTGAATATTACAACACATTAAACAGATCATTCATTATGACAAAGTGAGATTTATCCCAGGGATGCAAGGATACTTCAACACATGCAAATCAATCAATGTGATACATTATATAAAGATAATGAAGGACAGAAACCATGTAATCATTTCAATCGATGCTAAAAAAGCATTCGATGAGATTCGACATCCCTTAATAAGAAAAACCCTAAAAAAACTGGGAATAGAAGGAACACACCTCAATATAATAAAAACCACATAGACAGACCCACAGCTAGTATCAAACTTAATGGGGAAAAACTGAAAGTGTTTACTCAATATCTTGAACACTACAAGGTCACCCACTTTCACCACTGTTCTTTAATACAGTATTAAAAGTCCTCGGCTAGAGCAATCAAACGGGAGAAAGAAAGAAAGACATCCAACTTGGAAAGGAAGAAGTCAAATTACCCTTGTTTGCAGATGATATGATCTTATATTTGGAAAAACCTAGCCTCCACTAAAAATACTATTAAAACTGATAAATTCAGTGAAGTTGCAGGATACAAAATCAACATACAAAAATCAGTAGTATTTTTAAATGTCAACAGTGAATAATCTGAAAAAGAAATCAAGAAAGTAACCCCATTTACAATAGCTACAAATAAATCAAAATATCTAGGAATTAACTTAAACACAGAAGTGAAAGATCTTTACAGTGAAAACTATGAAACACTGATGCAAGAAATGGAAATGGACACAAAAAGTAGAAAGATATTCCATGTTCATCAATTGGAAGAATCAATAGTGTTAGAATGTGCATACTATTCAAAGCAATCTACAGATTCAATGCAATCTCTATCAAAATACTAACATTTTTGGCAGGAATAGGAAAACCATCCTAAAATTTATGCAGGACCACAAAAAGATCCAGAATAGGCTAGGCTATTATATGCAAAAAGAAAAAAACTGAAGGAATCACATTATCTGACTTCAAATTATACTACACAGCTATAGTAACTGAAATGGCATGGTAATGGCATAGCAACAGACCTAAACACCAGTGGAACAGAGTAAGGGAACCCAGAAATAAATCTATAGATATTCAGTGAACTCATTTTAGACAAAGGTGCCAAGAACATACACCGGGGAAAGGACAGTCTTTTCAACAAATGATGCTGGGAAAACTGGATATCCATACGCAGAAGAATACAACTAGACCCCTATATCTCAACATATTAAAAATATCAAAGAAAAATGGATTAAAGACTTAAATCTAAGACCTTAAACTATGAAATGAAATTACTGAGGAAAACATTAAGGAAACTCTCCAGTACATTGGCATAGGCAAAGATTTCCTGAAAATACCCTACAGGCACAGGCAATCAAAACAAAAATTGGATTGCATTAAGTTAAAAAGCTTCTGCACAGGAAAGGAAACAATCAACTAAGCAAAGAGACAACCCACAGAATGGAAAAAATATTTCCAAATTACCCACCTGACAAGAGATTAATAACCAAAATATATAAAGAGCTCAAACAACTCTATAGGAAAAAATATAATCCAATTAAAATAGGGAAAATATCTGAACAGACATTTCTTAAAAGAAGACATACAAATGACAAACAAGTATATAAAAAGATGCTCAGCATCATCGATCATCAGAGAAATGCAAATCAAAACTACAATGAGATATAATTTCATCGAAGTTAAGTGCTTTTTATTCAAAAGTAGACAATAAGAAATGCAGGTAAGGATGTGGAGAAAAGGGAACCCTCATACACTGTGGTTGGAAATTTAAATTAGTACAACCACTATGGAAAACAGTCTGGAGATTTCTCACAATACTCAAAATGGAGCTACCATTCAATCCAGCAATCCTACTCTTCAGTAGATACCCAAAAGAAAGAAAATCAGTATACTGAAGAGATATCTGCACTCCCATGTTTATTGCAGTACCATTCACAATAGTCAAGCTTTGGAAGCAACCCAAGTGTCTATCAGCAGATGAATGGATAAAGAAAATGTGGTGCATATACAGTGCAGTATTATTGAGCCATATAAAAGAATGAGATCCAGTCATTTGCAACAATATATATGGAACTGGAGGTCATTATGTTAAGTGAAATAAGCCAGACAGAGAAATACTAACATTGCATTTTCCCACTTATCTGTGGGAGCTAAAAATTAAAACAATTGAACTTAAGGAGATAGAAAGTAGAAGGATGGTTTCTTGGGGGTGGGACGTGTAGTTGGGAAGGAGGGGGATGGAAGAAATGGGACAAATAAATAAGACCTAGAATTTGCTTGCACAACATGGTGACTATAATAAAAAATAACTTAATCTTATGTTTTAAAATAACTAAAAGAGTATAATTTGATTGCTTTGAAACTCCAAGGATAAATACTTGGTGTGATGGGTATCCTGTTTGCTGTGATGTGATTATTACACATTGCACACCTATATCAAAATATCTCATGTAACCCATAAATATATATACTTACTATGTACTCATCAAAATAAAAAATTTAAAAATAAAATAATTATAAAATCCAATATCTATAAAATCAATGCATTGTTAAAGTTGCTACAAATGATTACACAGAATATCAGTGCCAGATTCTTCCACACACTTAAAACTCATCTTCATTCACAGAGCAGCTGTACTAGGTTTAGTCTAAGCATTCAAAAAATAAACTAATTGATGAGATATTGACGGATTTCTTTGTTAATTCTGAAGCTAACAAGACATAAAGAGAGAATGTGAATAGAAATAGAATACAAATAGAGAGAGTGGAAGAACCATTAATGAGTCAGAAGAATTATAGATTACAGTCTCTTATTCTATCCTCACTCTTGCCTCACTTCTGGGTAAAATAAATATTTATACAGATGAACTGAATTCCCAGTGACAATGTTCATCGCCATCCCTGCACACTCTCATCTTCTTCTAATCTTCTAACCTCCTTCCCACTAAACCAATCTCTTTTTTTTTTAATGGCTGTAAGATCTCTGCCCTCTTGTCCTTCATGACACTGTCCCCCACTTCAATGCACGGATTACTGTAACATCTATAAAATGTTGCACAATTCTGATAGAATGCATCATTCTTTTATATTTTTGCAATCTTAATTGCACTCTCAATTGGCAATAATTATTTTTCATGTACCATTTATTTCAAAAGCCATTACTTTCCAGAAGGCCAACAGTTATCATCTCACATTTAATTTATCAGATAATGACATTTTCCATTTGTCATATAAAAAACAAGTATAGTTATAGTATTTCAATTATCGAAAAAACATTGTCAGACATTGAATTGTTGCAAGAAGTATAGAATATATGGTCCTTGCAAGACCACCCTTATCCTATAGCCTTTACACCTGCCTCTGTAGCATTTAGGGGAGGCATGCTCTTAATAAAACTGACAGTTCTCTTGAACCAAAGGCAGTCCACGACAAGAGTTACAGGAGACCTGCAGTTCTTATGCTTTTGGCAAAACAGCTCTCATCCTCCAACCTATGCTTCCTCCCCTATCAACACACAACATTCCTTATACCCTTTGTCAATACAACCTATCTGCAGAACAGTACCACAAAAGAATAGAATTTGGTTCTGAACAAAAGAAGGCTTTCAGAACTAATCATACCTCACATCCTTATTTACTATTGACATTTTAAGAAAACAACCTTTTTGGTCAAACTCAAGTACCATTATTTTTATCATTACATGTGTATGAAATCTCCTAATTATTTTTAATTCCATAGCTACTTGTTAGTTCCAAAATATATTCTGCCCTTTAGAAATCAGAGAGTATGGTAAAAAAAACATACTTTCCATGAAAATTCACTTTACCTTCTTCCTCTAACAGAAAGCAGGCTATGCTCTGAGCATATTGCATTCTAAACAGCCATACCAAATGGAAGATACTTTTATAAATCTCGCTGCTCACAGACCACAGATTCTAAGAGTGCAGGTATGTATTAGATTCTCTTGCTCCCCATTGTACTTTCCAGATCTTTGTTTCTCTTCTCACTTTAAAATCATAGGCCCCGATGAAACACAGACTGTCGTATCACACTACCTGTTCCGCACTCCCTTTTCAGTTACTTCTGATGCTCTTAGTCACCTTTTCTCAGCAAGTTGTGCTTTTGGTACTTTTTTTCATATCAAGGTAGGTTTTTCATGCCTTTCCCTCTGTTACTACTTCTGTTAGAACGGTTGCCTATCATTGATTTGTATCAGCAATGAAAAAGAAGCTTGGCCTTTTGTTTCTTGACTTCCTTGTTCTTAATAGTCTTTTTCTTCACCCCACATCAGCCACTCAGAATATTATAAATAATACACTAGAAAATGGCATCACCTTTAAAATATTGTTTTTAAGGATCTTACATTTAACTTTTATGTTTAGCTCATGTTTTTCTAGTTCATTTTTGTCAGTAACCTTCTCTTTCAGCAATTCCTTGACATCATAAGGGTTTCTAATCCATCAGTGCTTCCGCCTTTTCCTATTACCATCTTACCACCTCACCAGTTAGTTAGAAACTATGTTCAATCACTATAATCACTTTCATAGGTTTACATTCCACTTCTTCGTTCTCCTCTCTCTTAATTGTACTAATACAGTAAAGATGCAATCCCAGCTCTGTCTGCTTTGCAACTACATCTGAACAGCTGAATATGACTTCAGTAAACACATTCGTCATCACTGATTCTAGTTTAGCTATAATCCTCAGGGGGAATTGTCAGCACACCCAGGCAATCATAGTATGTTTCTATTAACACTTCTACTCTGTGAGACCTTTTACTGTCTTTCTTCTTAATCTCGCAACACTTACACCTCTCATCTAAAATAAAATGCTATTTCTGTGTATTTCATAAGAAAGTAGACGAAACCAAAACAATTTCCTCATTTCCCCAACACCAAAAAGTAGCACTCACTGCATTGGTACTGTGTCTTCCTGTAACAATGGATGACCTGCTGCCACACTCTTATTTAAGGCTTACTCGTCTGCTTCTAAAATGAATGTTTTCTTTTCCTCTTATAAAAACTTCATCCTGCAATTATACTCTTCTCTACTGCCTCATCAGCATTTTACTTCTAGTGAGACTTTCCATTACTCTCATTTTCACCATCATTATTCTAGCCAGAACATCCTTAATTTTTACTTGGACAACTGATAGAACTCTTTACTGATTGTTCTGCTTCTCTCTTGCCTATGTACTACTTATTGTTCATGAAGCAGCCATGTTATCTTTAAAATCTTAAAAAATATAAGTAGTATGATATCATAACAGCTTATCATCATATCATCATAATGGCTGCCTGTTATATAAAGAATAATATCAAAAGTCTGTGCCACCATGTACAAGGCACTGTGACGTACTCTGATCATAAATACTCATGATCCGCGTGAGGTACAAGGAGTCTCTGGATTCAGCTCACCTCTCCAACTTCATCTTCTATACCCTCCCACTTGCTCACTTTATTCTTGGTCTTTTCTCTTCTTTATGCATGATAAGTTTGTCTCTGCCTCAAGGTACCTGTCTTTTGCTATTACATCTCTCCACAAATCTTCACATGACTTACTCTATTTTTATGTGAATCTGTGAAGATATTACTGCTTCTTAAACTTCTATTTTAGTCACATTAACCAACATGTCAGCTTTTAAAACAATCTTTCTAAAAAATAAATGCCTTTATTCTTGATGGAATCAAAAAGTAATTCAAAGTCCTGACTGCGTCTTTGAAACAACTGAAGAGTTTAAAACTTACTGATATGTAGGTGCCACTGATTGAATCTGAATGTATGGAATTGGACCCTAGAAACAAACTGTTTTCAGAGCTTGTGGAGGCCTTTCCCTGTGTAACCATGTTTTGAATGACCAGCCCAAGAGCTGAGTCAGAAACTGTAGATGCAAGAGTGCTCAAAACTCAGTAATTCTTTTCTTCTTTGTTCTTTCTGGCCCTTTGCTTCTCATCTTCCTTTATTATTCTTTGTCCAGTAGTATAACTTACATATGAACAGACAGTCACAACACAAACCAATAAATGTTATAACTGAGATTTAAAAGAGTTTACAGAGTTTGAAGGGACTCTTCCTTGTAGAGGGGACAAATAAAATTTTAAGAAAGTGTGATTTATTATAGCCTGAAAAAATGACAAGAGTTAGTCAAATAGAGAGGTGGGGAGAAATAATTCTAGATAGAGAAAACAATAAGAGGAGAAACACAATATCAGAAAATTTAGGTATATTTAAGTAATGGTGAGGAATTCAGTGTGACCTTGATGTCAAATACCTGGAGTCCTGGAAACAAGGTCAGAGGTGAATTTGTGATTGACAGCTCCTTTTCCTTAGAATAGTTTTCACATCACATTCCTCTTTTCTTGACAAACACATGTTCAACTCAATCTTATCCTCACCTTCCTCTTGCCCATATCATGGCTTTGTCCATATCTGTACTCCATTGCCTGACACTTAAACATTAAATTTCTTTTCTTTACTTGATTCTTCTCATTAACTAGCATTTATTAAATACTCACCATGAGCCAGAATTTATAAACCAACTCCACCTTTTCATGCTTGATAATGTGTTTGCATTATTTTAAAGTCCTGGATTCTTGAATCTTTTACTCATTCACCTTCTACATCTTCTGTAAACTTGCTCAACTTTCAGAAGGCAGGCAGTACTTTCAGCTATCTGGGATAGAGGGTTGCCGTGTGGCTAGGAAATAAATGCCAGGTAGACAGAATCTGTTAAAGCTCCAGATAGAAGAAGCTTAGGGAAAACCATCTGATTTTTAAAAGGGGAGGTGGGGTTAGTTTATTTAATTATTTAAATTAGAACTTACCTAGAGCACTATATTGTTCCTACCATGTTCTTTTCTTCTGATAACCAGAGCGTTGACATTTGGAAGTCACAGCTTAAATCTGCCCGTCTCATGTTTCATGGGACACTATCTTTGCTGAGCTAGGAAGGAAAAGCCCCTGAGGAGTTCCCTGTCTACCCCAGCCTTCCTTCTGCGTTTCTTTCCTGAACCCAACATATAAGTTTTCTCATTACAGTGAGCCAAGTCTCTCTCGCGCTATGTAAGGGAGATTTTGAAGTCTGTGATTTTATTTTCCAAGTAATCTGGGCACAGCCATGACTCTCCAGAGATCAAGGATAAAGGAAGAATGGAAGAAGTCCTTTATTAGAGTATCCCATTGGGCCTCTTATTCAAAGGGCAACATGACCTGAAAAGGAGTTTTCAGAGGAAAAGAGATAATTGTGTCCTTTTCCAGTTTTCATGTCATGATATAATAACGGTGTTATGGCCGGGCGCGGTGGCTCAAGCCTGTAATCCCAGCACTTTGGGAGGCCGAGACGGGCGGATCACGAAGTCAGGAGATCGAGACCATCCTGGCTAACACTGTGAAACCCCGTCTCTACTAAAAAATACAAAAAACTAGCCGGGCCAGGTGGCGGGCGCCTGTAGTCGCAGCTACTCGTGAGGCTGAGGCAGGAGAATGGTGTGAACCCGGGAGGCGGAGCTTGCAGTGAGCTGATCCAGCCACTGCACTCCAGCCTGGGCGACAGAGCGAGACTCCGTCTCAAAAAAATAAATAAATAAAAAAAATAACGGTGTTATGAGACTTATTTCTATTTGTTCTGAAGTTTGTTGAAGCAGAAAATCTTTGTCAACTTTATATTACAATGATAAATATCTTACAATACAATATATACAAGTAAACAGTTTCTTTACTTGAGGTTATACTTTCACCTTTACTGTATATTGTTACGTATCTCTTCAAAATATTACTGTCATTTTATACACCCATACACAATATGAAATTCCCCATTTTCCCACTTTTTTTTTTTTTTTTTTTTTTTTTTGAGATGGAGACTCGCTCTGTTGCCCAGGCTGGAGTGCAGTGGCGGCTCACTGCAACCTCCGCCTCCCTGGTTCACGCCATTCTCCTGCCTCAGCCTACCTAGTAGCTGGGACTACAGGCGCCCGTCACCACACTCGGCTAATTTTGTGTATTTTTTAGTAAAGACGGGGTTTCACCATTTTAGCCAGGATGGTCTCAATCTCCTGACCTTATGATCTGCCCACCTCGGCCTCCCAAAGTGCTGGGATTACAGGCATGAGCCACTGTGCCTGGCTCCCACATTCTTGATAGCAATTGATATGGCTTATTTTTGCTAATCTGATACATGTGAAATGGCATCTCACTATTGTGTACACTTGTATTTTTTTCTGCTAGCCTTATTAGCTAATTAAATGAACTTTCTTTTCATGTATTTTTGCCTAATTTCCTAATGGGCTGTTACTCTTCTTGGAAATTGATTTGAGGTTACTTTTATTTCAGCTTATATCATAAAAACCCTAACACATATGTATTTCATTAATTCTCTCCTAATGTCTCCTATTTTCTCCTAATTTCTTCTATTTACTCAAATGCTGTCATTTCATGTTATACTAACATAAATTATAAAAAAGGAACTATATCAATTGCTTCATTTGTGGTTTGTGCATTGTGTCTTAATTTTTCTTGTGTTCAATACTATATTCCTGCAAAATAAGGATTTTTATATAACGTAAATATAACATTAAGAATTTATTTTCAATTCATCTGAAATTCATGCTTTTATGGCTCATTAAAATGTCATATTTCATTACATATTTAAGTACATTAACATCTAATCTCAAATACTGATTAGTGCATTCTATCCTTTCTGATTAGTAATGTCATATATGTTTTAAAAAGTTAGAAATTTGTTTCTAGGCTCTTCATTCTTTTTTTCCCCAGTGTTATTCTAGTAAAAGTTTGACACAAACTTCTACATTTTAAAATAATTTGTAAGGTATGATAGGGCAAGTCTCTCCATATTGCTCTCACAGTCTTGGTAATTTTTATACTTTTCTTTTTTCTTTTTTTTTTTTTTTTTTGAGATGGAGTCTTGCTCTGTCGCCCAGGCTGGAGTGCAGTGGCCGGAACTCAGCTCACTGCAAGCTCCGCCTCTCGGGTTCACACCATTCTCCTGCCTCAGCCTCACGAGTAGCTGGGACTACAGGCGCCTGCCACCTCCCCCGGCTAGTTTTTTTGTATTTTTTAGTAGAGACAGGGTTTCACAGTGTTAGCCAGAATGGTCTTGATCTCCTGACCCTGTGATCCGCCCGTCTCGGCCTCCCAAAGTGCTGGGATTACAGGCATGAGCCACCGCGCCCGGCCACTTTTATTTTTTCATATTAATTTTATTATTTGTTGAGTTCTAGAGATTTCCTCTTGGTATTTTAATTGGAATTCCATCTAATTTATAGATTCATTTGAAACGATTAGATATCTTTATGGTATTGAATCTTTTATTCAGGTTTATGATATGGTGTTCTCTTTTATTATGCATTTTATATTCATTAAAAATTCCATAATGTTTTATAATTTTTGCTTATCTCTTTATTTTGATCTTGTATTTATCTATCTATCTTGTTGAAATCTTTATAGACTAACAAATTCTCTGTAGATTCTTTTATACTTTCTATGCAAATTGTAATACCTTTCATGTTTCTTATTTTTTTTAATATCTTTTCTTCTTATTGCATGGCTGTGACCTTTAGTAAAAAATTCAATATAGAAGGAGTAGGGGGATTGCATACTCCTTTTTATTCTTGCTTTAGAAGCATTTAGAAATGTTTCTAACTTTTTTACCATTTATTACACATTTCTAATTTTTTAGTTCAGCAATATCTCATACTGCTTGTGTCTCATATTTTCTTAAAAAGTAGTATAGTCAGTCTAAGATTACATACCTATTTTCATTGGGCTTTTGTAGTAACATTATATTCTACTTTCATTTTTGCAGTGTCTGATTTGTGTCTTATTTCCATTTCTAGTGCTTATTGCAAACACCCCAAATCCCTTGCGGAATACAATAATGACATGATAAAATAAATGGAGAAAACACATTGGTTTCTTTATTTGTCAAGTATATACACAAACACATTCAAGGGATCGGCTTACATAATTATGGAGGCTGGCTAGGCAAGTCCGAAGTTCACAGAGTGGACAGTCAAAGAGTAAAAATCACAAGCATGCTGGAATCTGTCCAGGCATGGGATGAAGCTGGTTTCTAGAGGTATGAGCCTTTCTTTTTCCAAGGAAGGCCTAAGTCCCCTTTTAAGGTCTTTTAACTGATTAAGTCAGCCCCACCCCAGATAATTCACCTAACTTAAAGCCAACTGATTGGGGTATTCCGGTACATCTCTGCAATAACTTTGCAGCAACACCTGTATTTGTGTTTGAATAACTGAGAGTGGTGTGTGTGCAAGGCAGTGGCTGTTATTTCCCTTCCATCTTAAGTCTCACAAGAGATTATTTCTAGTAGCCCACTTATCTGAAAAGATAATAGAAAGTAAATACGAGGGAATATACTTTGCTTATGCAAGTTGACATTCCACAGGGCTATTATATTCTCCATAGAATGCATTATCCACAAATTTTCCCAGAAGTTGCCGAAAGGTACACTTGTTTTGTGGGATGAACAAAAATATTTCTGGTGAGTTGAAGGCCTTTGGAGGCATCTTTAGCTCTAGAAAGATAAAAACGTTCAGGTCAAGATTCTAGGAAAGGAAAGTTGCTGCAAGCCTGTTCTGCTCTAGATTTTTTACATGACTTATTAAGGATATTTGTGGTAGCCACATTGTCCAGTAGAATTCACGGAGAGTACAGACCAGATAGTAGTTTGGGGAGAAAAAAATAAAAAAATAATTTTTTTTTTTGGAGTGGTAGTTCTTTAAAGTATGATCTCTTGACCAATAGCATTCCCTTTAATTGGAAACTTGGTAGCAAAGGCAAGTTTGAGGTCTTGTTCCAAACTCACTGAATTAGAAACTCTGGGGATGTGGATGAGCAATCTGTGTTTAACAGGAGCAGTAAGTAATTTTGAAGTACAAGAACATTTTCAAACCACTGGCTTAGAGAGCCTCTCAGGAGCTAAGATAGGGTATGACCATCAGAATTCAGATGCAGTCCAGGTGTGGGCACTGTTTTATGGTAAGGACAGATCTCCTTAGATAGGGTGTGGCTGGAGGAGAAAATAACCAGGGGAGCTTTTGGAAAGAGATTAAGGAGACCAACTTAAGTAAAGGTGATAAGGAGTCCAACTGTAGTAAACTGTGGAAAAAGACTACACTTCTATATTGACAATTCTCCAAACTCTCCCTGCATAATGTGGAATCCAGATCACAGCAGGAGCTACTTTTCTCAGAGGTTTAAGACACTCATTCATAACCTGAAGAAGGTCTGGGTTGCATGGTGGAGTAAATTACGGTAGTGGTAGGGCTATACCAAATATATATTTGAGTATTAGAGTATTGGCACCAAGAGTAAGTTAGTCCATAGAAAAATTAGATTTTAGGTTTAATGCAAATGAGCTCTCTGACAATGCAATTTACTGAAATAAGTACGATGGACAGGTTTTCAGCAAAAGCTACCAGGAGATATAGGTTTGGTAGTGCTTAATGCATGTCTTCTCTGGTGTGCTCAGTTCATAAGATAATTACTTTACATGGTGAAAGATTGCCTTTAATAAGTCATATCCTCTAGATATTATGTATGGGTAAAATTTCCTATTGAGTTTCATTACCATCTTGCTATATAATTCACAGGTAATATAAAAAAGTCAGCAGAGCATTTCACAAAGGCAGTCAGCAAGTCTGGGAACATGTGCAGTAAATTCTCTACAGTATTGGAGTCTTAGGAAAAAGTAAACATGGCAAAATGCGCCAGAGATAATCACAGAAAAGAGTGGAAGGAAAAGAAAGCATGTCCTGGAATCCTTTGGGTGGTGGAGCTGCCTTCAAGTAACCACAGTATTTGTATCCTCAACGACTCTAAAATGTTAGGTATCTTTATGGAAATAGTGCCAGTACTGATATGTGGGGAGTTAGAACGAAACAAAAGCAACAGGAAAAGAGTTCCAAGGGAACAGACTACAAATACGTCTTCCCTGAACCTTTAACAAAAGCCTCTGGCTTCAATTTCACATTTTGATCTGGACTGCATCAGAAGAGTAGGCCTGAATGCCCAGTTTCCTAGGGAACATAGAGGCTCCCTAGGCGGCTCTAGCCTTAAACTCAGTGCAAGCCACCACACTCCCGGGAGGCTATGAAATATATCTCAGATAGTTGAGAGTGAGCAGAGACTTGTAATGTTCTTGCAATCTTCTGAGGATGCTTATACACTGCAATGCCTTCTCTTTTCTGCTCTCCTGGAATCATGTGAGTTTGGCTATGAAAAGACTCTTTCCTAGCCCTCAAGAGAAGTTTTTTTGTGTGCAAACTGGTTGTGGAAAGTTTGCTTAAAAGCATGGAGAATAAGATTTAAAGACCAGGAAAGGAAATTTCCCCAAGTAACATATCTGTAGAGTCTGATTTGGAATTTTAGTTAGCAGGCATTCTGAAAAGAAATTATAGTTTGGCGTTAGGCTGAGTAGATGGAAAGGGGAACACAGTGGGGAACTGCCTGGAAAGGAAGAAGCAAGTGATACGTTAACCAGATGAAAGACATGCGAGGCATTGTGAAGAAAGTTTATGGCATTTACTATAATATTCCTGAAATTACTAACAAGCAATAATTTCTCATGAAGCACGGAAGGGGGAATTTGTGTGTCTAGTGAGATGGACAGACACTATAAAGATGAATAGCATGAAACTAGGCAGAAGGAATCAGCAGAACCTTAGATTTCCTTGAGCTTTCGCTTTCCCCCCCCTAGTATTCTGACGTCAGGCAGAGGCAGTCCAATTCTAGCTATGCTCTGGTGCAGACAGGCTTACAGCCTTTGGTTTCAGGGCATGGAAAACCTTCTCCACTCCCAGGCCTTCCCTCAATTGTGATGTTAGAACTTTTATCTTACTGAAGATATTGGCTTTAATGTCACAATAAGCATCAGATTTGTGATTGGGTCAGAGAACAAGTTCAAACTAAGGTATGAGTGAGAAGGGTCACAAAAGTTTATCAATATCACAGAATACTTTGTATAAGGAAAGATGTGAGATCACAGATCTGCAAGTTGGATGGAATAGTGCTGGAAGTGAGGGAATGGATAAGAGCACATGGCTCTATAAAAGACTGGTGTGTGCAAAGCTTGGGGTTCCTAAAAAGAAAAGACTAGAGGAACCAAGAGGCACTGCAAGTTTAATGTTCACTTACATCAGTTAAAGGGGGAGTGAATCTAATCAAGTAATATAGGGTCATCTGTGCTCAGTCCAGTTTCTTCAAGGGAAAAACCTAAAATGCAAAAGGAACCTCAAAAAAATCATCAAATTAAGCCTCCTGGCTCTGAGTAAGTGAATTTGTAAGAAGACCGAACACTGTAGGAAATGTGGCATAAACTAAAGAGTTGGGGTGATGCTGTGAGCGGGGCTCCTCTACTTCTGTATTCTGAGTTCAGATCCATTATCTGTTTTGAGCCATCAGTTGAGCAGAGATCACATTTGCTAATAAATTAAATTTATGTCATCAAAGCCATAGCTGAGTGCATCCAATTTGGCTGAGAGCAATCAGGAAAGTTGTTTTCCAAATTATTGTTGTATAGCCCTGGAAGGCATACAGAAAAAAATTATAAAGAACAATGTGTTTACAGTTTATCAACAAGCTTTCCCTATAATGGAGCAAATTAGATTGAATGTAAACTAGTTACTCATATAAACATATACACTAAGACAGGATTCTAGCTGGTTAAGAAAACTGCAGTGAGGATTCTGCATTGGATATGAGATTGTTTCCTGTTAAAATGAAGGTGATGATAATAAACAACATTTATTAAGCATCTTCTGTTGACCACACACTGTAGTGGATACTTTTCTTTAAATTCTCACCAGCTTGTAAAGTGTTATTCCCTTTGTGCTTTTTAGAAAACTGTAAGATTCTGGAGGAAAATTGACTCATGCAAAACAACACTGCCAATAGGAGGTAAACACAAAGATTTGTTCCCAGTTTTGTGGGTTCCAATGCCTACATTTGTTTTAACCACTGAACTTTGCTGCTCTAAATCCCTAAGATTTTATACCTCTGAAATAGCTTGCCTCTTCAAACAATACATGAAGGCAATTTTGAGATCTGGCATACATTCTTACCTGAATATTAGGTGGAGGTCTGGAAAGTGCAAACCATATCAGTAATGGTCACACATTTGACCACATCCAAACTTTCCCCTTAATGTGTTTCTCTTTGGGAAAGATAAGCCCCTCACTGAAATTGACTGGAGCCTTGTATCTTTGCTGCTTCTGCTCTCCTAGGCATAAGCTCACAGAGCACTGTGTGCAAGGCCCTTCATATACACCTCTGTTACAGCAGTTTATCCCTCTCTTTCCTGGAAGTCATATCATTTGTTGACTCTGAGCTGTGATCAGATTAACACTGTCACCACACTCCTCTTCTTCAGTTAGTTCCTAAGTCTCTGAAAACAAAAAACAGTAGTTGATCTTGTTCACCAACATCTCTGGACTTTCTGGTGTGGTTTAGTCTTTTAAATCCATGTACATTCCCAAATAGGAACATCTGTGCAGTTAAAAAATGGAGAGGCCCCTTTAAATGTATGCTCTCAGTTACTATATACACAGAGTAGCTGGTCTGTTAAAGAAACAGGAGAGTTTAACTCTCCTCCCACCTAATGTGTACACACCCAAAGGGAGAAAGTGATATGGCAAAGAGCTGATTCTCCTTTGATAACTATATTCTAACTCCCCAGATTTCCTGACTTTTTTGTACTGATCATCACAGTATCTCCAGCTTTAAAAATAAGGCTAGTTATATATGAGACATTATATATTAAATATTTGTGGTTGACACACGAATATAAATTTCCAGGCAGTGAGTTTGCATACTCATCTTGAAAACTTTTAGCTAAAATGATTTCTCAACTTTTATCATAATGATTGCTCCTCTGTTTATTCCCAAGCCCATGGTCCCACATACTCTGCATAATTCCTTTTAGCTTAAGTAACACTTGCTGTGGATTGAGTCCCCTTAGGGGCTGGGGTACTGGAAAGGTTGGATAAATTAGAGAATAGTATACTTTTTTTTTTTCCATAAAAAGACATTAGTCATCACTGTCCAGGTAAAGTCAAAGTACTCTTGTAAAATCACTTCTTGCCATTGTGGAATGGTAACATTGAGAAGGACTGGACTATACCCTTTCTTAGAAATCAACAGGTACTGCAGATAGAATGTGAATAAAGGGTTGACCAAGATGTGGGCTGAAAACGTTTGGAACTTTCCGTTTCGGAAACAGAGTGAAGTCCAAAAGGGTTACCTTCAACACTTCAGGGAAAGGATAGCTGAAGCATCTTATGAAATTTCAGATGAAGATTGAGAAGATATATGTGAAAATATATCTATAGCTTAGTAAAAAGAGTGGAAATGACTAGAGTAATATTAAGTTCAAAAATAATTACTAAGTACATGGCCCCAGGTTAGAATCTATTCCAACTTAAAAGACAAGAAAAAAAATGTCCAAGATTACCCAGTGAACTATGTTTATAGTTTATGTCACTAAACTGATAGCCACACCTAATCTCTTCTTATACTCCATAAAAAAGAACGTGTGTGTATGTGTGTGTGTTTCTTTGTGGGTATGTATGTATTCAGGTATATTCCTATAGCCTTAGTTAGGAGACAATTCTAGTTTATCTGAAGGCTTATTTGACCTATTTCTCACATTCACTTATTTTATTTAATCAGCATTATGTATCAGGTATTATTCAAAGCTCTTTAGAAATCTTTAGAAATATTAACCCATATAATTCTCTTCTCTACAGGGAATAGATATGATTATTATTGCTATTTTATGGATGATGAAGCTTTCTAAACATGATATAGCTAGTAAGTGTTACTCTTCTCTCATTTCTTTCTCTGTTCTATCTTGTTCCTCCAGGTAATGTGATGCCATGTGGAGGTTTCTGACCACAGAGAACGTCCAGTACTCTTGGCCACAACATGGAATCTCCTAATCACACTGATGTTGACCCTTCTGTCTTCTTCCTCCTGGGCATCCCAGGTCTGGAACAATTTCATGTGTGGCTCTCACTCCCTGCGTGTGGCTTAGGCACAGCCACAATTGTGGGCAACATAACTATCCTGGTTGTTGTTGCCACTGAACCAGTCTTGCACAAGCCTGTGTACCTTTTTCTGTGCATGCTCTCAACCATCGACTTGGCTGCCTCTGTCTCCACAGTTCCCAAGCTACTGGCCATCCTCTGGTGTGGAGCTGGACATATATCTGCCTCTGCCTGCCTGGCACGGATGTTCTTCATTCATGCCTTCTGCATGATGGAGTCCACTGTGCTGCTGGCCATGGCCTTTGATCGCTATGTGGCCATCTGTCACCCACTCCACTATGCCACAATCCTCACTGACACCATGATTGCCCGCATAGGGGTGGCAGCTGTAATGCGAGGGTCCTTGCTCATGCTCCCATGTCCCTTCCTTATTGGTTGTTTGAACTTCTGCCAAAGCCATGTGATCCTACACACATACTGTGAGCACATGGCTGTGGTGAAGCTGGCCTGTGGAGACACCAGGCCTAACCGTGCGTATGGGCTGACAGCTGCACTGTTGGTCATTGGGGTTGACTTGTTTTGCATTGGTCTCTCCTATGCCTTCATTGCACAAGCTGTCCTTTGCCTCTCATCCCGTGAAGCTCCGTCCAAGGCCCTAGGAACCTGTGGTTCCCATGTCTGTGTCATCCTCATCTCTTATACACCAGTCCTCTTCTCGTTTTTTACACACCACTTTGGCCATCACGTTCCAGTCCATATTCACATTCTTTTGGCCAATGTTTATCTGCTTTTCCCACCTGCTCTTAACCCTGTGGTATATGGAATTCAGACCAAAGAGATCCGTAAAAGAGTTGTCAGAGTGTTTCAAAGTGGGCAGGGAACTGGCATCAAGGCATCTGAGTGACCCTGGAGTGTAGAAGGGACTGAATCCAAAATAAAAGAAACTTTTCAAGGTAAAGAATCTTCAGTATGTAAGACCAGAAAGAGCTTCTAAGAGGGGGATAATGTCTTCTGCAGAACCTTCTAGACCATTTCCAAGAATGATAAATCACAGAGAAGGGCATTCTTTCTTTCCTTTCAGAGAAGTGTAAACATGGGAAGATTCTTGCAACCTGCGTAACGTGCAGATATTGAAAACAACCCATTGTATTCTGGAGGGTTTCTACCCTGCTGCAGTTTAGAAGAGTCCCTGCATAGCCATAAGATCTCTTCTCATTTCCTGGCACCTTTCAATATTCCAGGCATGGATTTCTAATTTTATACCTTAGGATATAGCAGCTATCTTGCCAGCTGCAAGAATCAGAATATAGGAAAATATAGCCACAGTTAAAGAAGTTAATGCCACAAAAGATTTATTATGCTTTTCCATAAACCCTATATTTCTCCATTAGAGCTTCAAACCGAGAGGAGAAAAAAGATCCACCAATATCCACAATATTACTTAGTGGCAGAACAAGGGCTTGAAAACTAGAATCCTTTAGTAGAAAACAATAGGACTTCTATGAATGAGGGCACAAGAGAGGTTAGGAAGAACTCTTCATTTCTAGACATTTTCTATTTATCTCACAGGTACACTCCTGTCTCCAGCCTCTCGGGAACTAACTTAAGTCTGAATGACCTTGGATATCATCCCTCACAAGCAGGTTCCAAATATTCTTGTACATACATGCAATGGGAGGATCTTACGGAAGTCACTGACTTATCTCCTGAGTCTATAAGAAATGGTCACTTATCCAAACCACTCAGAATGGGAATTCTTAACCATTAAATTATTCATTATTTATTAATTCATCTATGTATTTATAATGAAAAGAAGATCAAACTTGATCCTAGTTAACTCTGTGTGGTGATGGAAAGTTCCTAACTTATCCATGAAACTAAGATTGGAAACCAGTTACTGTACATACTGAGCTTTCTGTCCACTCCTTACCAAATAGCTTCAGACAATTTATCAAACACATTCTCTTAACAAATTAGCACTTTCAATTTTGAGTTCGCCAATGGTACACACTTTTTGCTTGTCATCCACTCATATGCCATCCTACCCTGCTAGGTGGAGGGAACACAAAACTCCCCTGTGGAAGTTCACAGATGCTCCTGTCCTGGGAAAGTATCAGTCCTGAGGTAGAAAGTCAATGTCCAGCTCTTCAAAACTCTCAGTCTCTGTCAGGAATTTAAGTGTTTTATTGGGATACTGCAAATATGTTGGAATAAACAGTGTGCAAATAGTGAAACTCAATGAAGTAGGCTGAACAGTGTCCATTATTCAAAGAAAAAAACATCACTTTTTATGAGGAGAGTACCAGTATATGGGCTGTCACTGGTTTTAATTTTTTTATTCTAATCCTCAAATTGAGATATTCTTAATAGATTTTTAAGAATCATATACCATTCTAACACTACAGTTTATCAACAAAATTACTTTTGTCTTCTCCAAATTGGCCGTTTTTCTAGCACAAAAACCTACAACCCCAACTGTGTAATAATCTTACACTGTATCATGGGTTTCTGTACTTTGTAGAACATTTCTAAAGTATATTGTAAGCAATATACTTATAAGCACTGCTTGTTCATAACTTCTCTCTTTAACTTGAATCTCAATGCTAGATGTCTGTGTGTTCACCTTTTATGATTTGCAATAAGTGTATATCATGATCAACCCCTTATACACCTGCTACTCATGTTTGTAATATTACATTAATTTCAATCCCATAAAAAATGAAATGACAAGGAGTGAACTATCTCCAATTATAATCTGCATATAAACTTCTCACGTGTAAAGCCCTGATTTCGTCCTTTCTTGCTATATTCATGTGTTACCAATTTCTTTTTCTTTTCAAGAAAGCCTCTTATTCCCTTGGGAGCCTAGACCATCAGTCACTTCTTGCATTTCTGCTGTTTATAACCCATTTGAATTTACTGGCACCTTTGCCCTATAGAAAAATTTCTCATAACCTTAGTGATTTTTTTTAAATGAAAGTTTATGAAAAATATTTTTGGAACTAATTATTGCTGCATTCTTATGTCCTATTCTTCCCTTGTATTACAATCTAACTTCAACCAGAAGTTGATGTTACCAGAGAAATACCTGTCATCAAAGTCAGCAGTAACCATTTTTAACTGAACTACCTTAAATTGTGTTATATTATGACCTACTTCTCCAAAATCTATCCACTGCAATTTCTGTGATCCCACACAACCCCAGTTTTTCTTTCATGTCTCTAATGTTTTTCATCCTCTTCTCCTTATTTTATTTTTAATGAACCTGACTTTGAAATGTTGGTGCTTCTCAGAGATCCATCTTTGGCTAACTTCTCACTCATTCCAATCTAAGTCCATAGCAATGGGGACTATGAAAGGAAGAGCTGAAAACCCAGAACAGTGTCAAGGCAGAGGGCTTCCTGCAGGAGACAGCAACTAGATATCTATGCAGAAAACACTGTGCTCTTCAATGCATTAGGAAACTTCTTTTACCTTTTTGTTTCTTTCAGTTATGACCCATGGTGTGCTTAGCTAATTCCTTCCCACTGTCATTATCTCTTGCTTCTGATGATATCATCTTGAACTCAACTTGACTAAAAGCAGACTTCAAATTATATTAGTATTTGGAATCTATTCCTTGTAAGATTAAGCAGTGGGTAATTGTTTTTATATAACACTACTCAGCATCATTTTTGCCCCTGCTTTTTCTTGGTTTAGTACTATTGGATATTTGACTTGAAGGGCAGTACATAGCCCAGTGGGTAGGGTCAAGCAACAGAGCTCACCCTAGTGACTTGTGATTTGATACAGGAATAAATCCATGGCTTACGTTGGTGACCTGTGTGTCTGCTCTTATATTGGAAATATTGAGAAACAAGCATATTTGTCATTGGTGTTGCTTAGCTGGTAAAATATAAATCTGGAGATGTCAGTGGCCATTTAGCAATCATTTAAGAAGAATCTGTCTGTGGCTGAATACAGAAGAAAGCAGAAACAAATAACGTAAAAATATAGATAGCTAATATTATTTGAATGCCTGGAGCCAGCAGTGATTAAATACATTTCTACTGCTGTATACTTTATTTAATAGAACACATAAATTTATCTTCTTGCTTAAAATATTTTGTGTTGGACTTTAGCATTAGATTGGTGTAAAAGCAATTGTAGTTTTGGCATTTAAAAGTAATGACAAAAGCCGCAATTACTTTTGCACCAACCTTAACATATCCCTGGAGAAAAGGAACTCTTGAGCCCATCACTCAGTCAAGGTCTCAGCCATAGCAGCAGAAACAGACCCACACTCTCTCTCCCATTCTTTGAGGGATAGTAGACAAGAATTGTATTGATAGAAGTCTATTAATTTCCAGATGTCTCACAGAACTCACAACCACCTTCAGATTCCATTTTATACATCCAACAATAGGCCCTAAACAAGAGTAAATGAATGCAAAAAAGACTGGCTAATAGAAAGTCTCCACACTGAAGCACTGAGGAAAAAAGTAATGAAAGAAACAGAACATGAAGCATGAAATACATGTAGGATGCAGACAAGAATATTTGCATATGTGTAGTTGGCTTTTTGGAAGGAGGGGAGGGAAAAAATAGTCAAAAATACATATTTTAAGAGATGATGACAAAGAACATTGTAAAACTAATAAAATACATTAATTCAGAGATGCAAGAAGTTTAGCAAACGTTAGTAGATTAAAGATGAATAAAATCCACATTAGATACACTAGAGTTGAATTAGACATGCATTATTGAACTTCTGGAAGCCAAAGGCAAATAGAAGAATGTTTAAAGCAGTCAGGAAATGTGCATAAGATCTTCAAATGAGTTAACTTGACACTAACAGCTGATTTAGCAACACAAATGATTAAAGATATTTCATTGTTTTTAAAATTCTGAGTGGTAAAAAAATAACTTTCAACTATAAAGCTGTAGCTAGGAAACACATATTTTAATTACGAAGGTGAAATAAAGACAAATGAACAGTCAAAAGTTTGATCATAGAGGATATACCTTAGGAAAAAAAAAGGTAATTGCTTTAGAAAGAAGAAAAATAATTCCCTTTTCCTTTTAAACAATATTTATTAGGAAATTTAAAATGTACACATTTTCAAATAATTCAGTCATCAGAAAAGGAATAATAGAAATTGTATAAAAACATTAAGCTAAACAAGTTCATATATTCTGCTTATCAAAGCACTTGGGATACTGCTAAAATGTATAATTCACAGTATATTCTAGCAAAAAAGAAAGCATGAAAAATGAGCATGTGCCCATTTGAGGAGGTCAGGGAAAGAAAGAGATTGTTTCTAGAGAAAAGAGGAGAAAGAAAATAAGTTTAAATTCATATATAGTTTTTTTTGTATATTTGAAAGTGTTTACTTTTCTCTTATTTCTCTCCTTATGTCTCTCGAACCCATTACAAATAGGTTATAACCTCCTCACTCTATGCAAACCACTCTTACTAAGATCATCAATATTCTCCTTAATCCAATGATCATTTTTTAATCTTCATTTAATTTTGCCCAGCAGTGCTTTTGACACAGTTGATTACTCTCTCCTCTATGAAATTCTTTTTGTACCTGCCTTTCTTTTTTTTTTTTTTTTTTTTTTTTTTTGAGGCGGAGTCTCGCTCTGTCGCCCGGACTGGAGTGCAGTGGCCGGATCTCAGCTCACTGCAAGCTCCGCCTTCCGGGTTTCCGCCATTCTCCTGCCTCAGCCTCCCGAGTAGCTGGGACTACAGGTGCCCGCCACCTCGCCCGGCTAGTTTTTGTATTTTTAGTAGAGACGGGGTTTCACCGTATTAGCCAGGATGGTCTCGATCTCCTGACCTCGTGATCCGCCCGTCTCGGCCTCCCAAAGTGCTGGGATTACAGGCTTGAGCCACCGCGCCCGGCCTGTACCTGCCTTTCAGCACGGTTGGATATTCCTTCTCAGTGTTTGATGCAGGTTACTATTACCTCCTACCTCTCGGTAGTAGACAGATTCGAGGGTTCAGTACTCAAACTTTAAACTGCTCCTTTATATATACTCACTTATTTGGTTTTAAAAAGCCACATACCTTTAAATGCCATCTTTATGTTGATGACTCACAAATGTATGTCTTCACGAAAGACCTCTTTCCAGTTGCCTAAAAACTTGCATGTCTAATAGGCATATGAAATAAAATGTTAAAAATTGAGCTTCTGTCCATTCCATACTATTGCTCATATCAGTAAATTTGTATTCCTCTAATTGCCTATCTGAAGAACAACTTAGTGTCATTTTTAATTCTTCTAATTTTTCTCACACATCACATGCCATCCACCAGCAAATCCTACTGTCTCTACTTTCAAAATATATTCAGACTCTGACACTTCTCAACACTTACATTGCTATCATGTACATCCAAATCATCAACATTTCTCCTCTGAATTACTGCCATAGTCTTCTAGATGTGTCTGCTTCTTTTCTTGCTTTCCTACAAACCTAAACCTTTTTAACAACACAGCATCCAGAGTTATCTTTTCTTTTTCTTTTTTTTTTTTTTTTGAGACGGAGTCTCGCTCTGTCGCCCAGGCTGGAGTGCGCTGGCCAGATCTCAGCTCACTGCAAGCTCCGCCTCCCGGGTTTACGCCATTCTCCTGCCTCAGCATCCCGAGTAGCTGGGACTACAGGCGCCCGCCACCTCGCCCGGCTAGTTTTTTGTATTTTTTTTTAGTAGAGACGGGGTTTCACCGGGTTAGCCAGGATGGTCTCGATCTTCTGACCTCGTGATCCGCCCGTCTCGGCCTCCCAAAGTGCTGGGATTACAGGCTTGAGCCACCGCGCCCGGCCCAGAGTTATCTTTTCAAAACAAAAGTCAAGAAATAATCATCGCTTGAACCCGGGCATTGCGGTTAGCTGAGATTGCACCATTGCACTCCAGCCAAGGTGACAAGAGTGAAACTCCACCTAAAAAAAAAAAAAAAAATTACTCCCTTGCTTGAAAATTTTACAATTATTGCCCTTTTACTCATGTTACTCACTAGAATGGCCAGTTATACCTGAGGTGCACCCTTGGCCACTCTTCTATGCCACTGGATTGTGCTTCTCTCCAGACTTCGGGACAGAGATTTTGTCTTACTTTGTTTTTAGTGTCTATGACAGAACCTGGCACATAAAAATACTCAATAAATACTTTTTTCAGTCAAAAAAATAAATGAAATTAATAAAAGAGCAAACAAATAGTGGAGAATTATCAAGGCTAAAAGTTACATTTTTGAAAAGACTAATAAATATATTAGTGAGTTTAATCAAATATTTTGATTAAAATAATGAAAGAAGCCACAAATAGACAATATACAGTTTTAAAATACCAGATAGTGCTCATAAAATACAATGAATAAATTTGTGCTAACGGAAATAATTTAGACTAAATAGTTTTATAGAAAAATATAAATAATCCAAAATTAGAAAAAATAGAAGATGCAAATAAATCGATAAACATTAAATAAATGAAATAACTACTTAAAAATACCCACTTTTTGCCCTGTCAGGATTGTGATCTACTAAAGGCTAGGGCCTTGCTTCTCAACCACTACCAACTCAGTCCTAGATCATTCTCAAAATATTCTATCTAACCTTCAAGGAATGTTTAATCTATTGCTTTCATACAACTTCAGGAAATGGGAAAAATGGAGAAAGCTTTCCCTAGGTTATTCTCAAAATATTCTATCTAATCTTCAAGGAATGCTTTATCTGTTGTTTTCACACAACTTCAGGAAATGGAAAAAATAGAGAAAATTTTTCAACTGATTATATGAAACTGGAATTATGCTATAGCCAAAACAGATAAGGTCAGTACAAAAAGCATGACAGAAATATAACAATGTCCCTTGAGAACATATGTAAACAATATCTTAAATAAAATATTAGAAATTTGAATCTAGAAATAAATCTACCTCCACAAAATACATCTGGACAAATTGGGTTTATCTCTGCGATAAAGTGTCGTGTTGTTCAAAGTTTACAGATACATTTTTCATCACATTTGCAGATAAAAAATAACATGTTTCTTGGTATATGCAGAAATATAATTTGATAGACTTCACAATCAGTAATGAGAATAACTAACTTATTGCATATTCCAAAGTAGCTAGAAGAGATGATCTGGAATGTTTTCAATACAAAGAAATAATACATGTTTGAGGTAATGGATACCCTAATTACCTTGATTTGATCATTTTACATGGTGTGCGTGTATCAAAATATCACAAGTACCCCACAAACATGTACAATTATTACGTGTCAATAAAATGAAAGAAATTGGAGAACAAAAAAGTCTTTAATTACAAAAACTCAACTACTAAGAACTGAAAGAAATTATCTTATTAAAAAGTATTTTAAAACTCTCCAAAAAACCTAAGCAAGCATCACACTTATCATCCTACCTCACCTCCAGATAAGGTAGTAAACCCAAAGGATAGTACAATAAGGTCCCAGTCTAAGCCATGACACAAACTTACGAGATAAACACATGTTTTGTGTGGTTTTATTGTTTTTTTTTTTTTTTTGCTGATTTTTGTGTTCAACCCACTAATTTTGGAGTGGTATTTCATTCTTCATTATTGTGAAGATGGGTAACTAATGCAAAAATTAACTCATGGTGGCTGCTGCTATAATAAAACCTAAAATGTATGGTTTCAGTGATAGATGGAGGCTGAAAAAAATGGCAAGAAAATTGCTGTAGGAGGTTCTAAAAATGGTGACCCTCTTTGTAAAAACTGTTATCTGCAGTGAATTTGAAGATATGAAATGTATTCAATAAAGTTTTGGATTTGATTACTATGCAATCTTTTTTAAGATAAAGTAGATAAAGGTAAGTAGATAAAGGTGGTTTCTAAAAGACTCTCTAAGCTGTACAATAGCACTTCTAGGAATATTAAAGGAGTTGTCTGCAACTCCACTGCAGTTGGATGTGCCTAAAATAGGAGAGAATGGATCTACAGAGGAAGATGTGATTAAAAAATGACTGTGGGCATGGCTTATAATAATACAAAAGGTCCTATAGCTATTTATTTAGAGAAAGTGGAATACCCAAACATTCTAAAAACTGCTGTGCACTGTGTCTGACTTGTTACTAGTATACAGGGAGCTGAAACATTAATTAGATCCCCTTTTACGATGAAAGTATGAAGGAGCCTGGTATAAAATCCTGAAACAGGTCTGACTCACAATAGGATCTATGATCTATGTGAACCATAATCTGTGGATATACCTAGTGATCATTTTTCTATTTCTAAATGCATAATTAGAATGAGCATATGCAGTAATTGGCAGAATCCACACTTTGATTCCCTGGTCTTTGGAATTAAATTTTTTTTATAAAAGAACAAATGGAAGCATCTGGAATTCCCCCTCTCCCTTAATAGCCAATATATTAAGTGAAATACAATATCATGTTGTGGAGGTAAAGGCAGAAGTTAATAACTTCCTTAAATATCAAATGTATATACATGTGATTGTCCCATCTTAACTCCATTTACTTCACTTCACCAGTCTGGCCCTTACAAAGATCATATTGATCTTAGAGGATGAGAGTAAATTGCAGTTGCTATTCCAGATGTATTATCTCTACTATATCAGATTAATATGGTCTCAGGCACTTAGGATGCAGACTTGATCTGGTGAATTTAATTTTCATATATATCAAAAAGGAGGTTGAGGAACCGTTTGCATTCACTGGCATGGAAAACAGTACACATTTATAGCCATTTATTAGTACTGTATAGGCTTTCTCCTCTGTTATAATAATACAAAGAGATCTGAACTGATTGGGCATCCCATAGCAAATCACCCTTATTAATAGGTACTATATTAATCAAATGGTAAAAATATTGTAGGCTTTACTCAGACACCCGCACTCCAGAGACTGAATGATAAATCCTACATAGATTCAAAATTCTACCACAGTAGTAAAGTTTTTAGTAGTGCAATATTTTGAGATATGCCAGAGACAACCTACAATAATCAATGCAAGAAGAAAATAAATCTAAAAAGATAAGATACTTTAAAAAATAAATAAAATACTTTAAAAAATAAAATTGAAGGCATAATAAAACTTTTAAAATAATTTCGTTGGTGAGCTCTATCAAAGATTTAAAATAAATCTTATCAAACTCTCTCTGAAAAATAGAGGACACTTCCCATCTCATTTTATGTGACCAACCTATTATGAATACATAATTCTTTTAATTACATTGAAATAAAGTGAAATAATGTGTTATAAATACAGAAGTAAATATCCTCAATAAAATATTTAAAAATTAGATATAACAATATGTAAAGATGAAAATGCCTAATGACCATGTAGGCTTTATTCTAGGAATGTGAGACTGATTTCAAGTTTGAAAATTAATCATTGTAAATTCACCACATTAACTGAATGAGAATAATTTGATATGATAATTTCAATAAAGGTAGAAAATTGATAAAATTCAACACCCGTTGTTGATTAAATCCAACAAACAAACAGCTCCAAAAACACTGAAATGAAAAACATTCCAAAAACTGTAGTTTTTGGAGTTACAGTTACAAACTGTAGTTATAAAAAGAAGGGTTCTTCCACAACCTGATAAAAGGCATCTAATATATCCTACACCTAACATTACACCTCCTGGTAATATACTGAACTCTTTCTCTCTATAACCATGAACAGGCTAAGAGATTCTCTTTCACCATTTTCTATTTTATGTTATCCTGGAGTTTATAGCCAGTGTAATAGGCCATAAAAATAAAGGTCTAAATATTTCAAAATAAAGTACAAACATTTTTTGCATATCACATAATGATATAGAAAATGCTAAGAAACTATTAGAAACAATAAATGAATTTAGCAAGGCAACAGTAAACAAAGTCTACATTTTAAAATCAATTATGTTTCTATTCAAAAAGCAAATGATTGGAAAAATAAAAGAATATCCTTTATAATAGCACCAGGAAATACAAAATATAAGATAACTTTTAAAAGTTTATGAAAATTGGAATTAAAACATAAAAATAAAAAATATACACTTTATTTATCAACATGAGCTTTATCAAGTTCAAAACACTTTTATAAGCAATGATACCAGCCATTTAGTCTATTCCTAAAGAACTGAGCATCCTGGGAACTCAACCATGGCAGTGTCAATGTAGTCTTTTTTCCATTATTAATTGAAGAGAAATGGTGTCCTTTACACATTTTTTTATAATTAGGAAATTAAAATAAGTTAGAAGGCAACAAATCAGGGCTATAAGGTAGACGCCTAATGATTCCTCATCAAAACTCTAGCAAAATTGTCCTTGTTTTATGAGAGAAATAAGCAGAAACATTGTCATGGTAAAAAAGGACTCTCAGGTGAAGCTTTTCCAGAGAGTTCTTACCTACTGCCTAGTTAGAGCCAAAAACTGAGATAAAACGTATTGCAGTAAAGGAAGAGTTTAATTACTGCAAGGTAATCTAGCCAGTAGTACAGGAGATATTTTTCAAAGCTGCCTCTCCAAGAATTCAGGGACTAGGATTTTTAAAGGGTGATTTGGTTGGCAGAGAGTTACAGAATGGATGCTGCTTATTGGTTGGGGATGAAATTGTAGGAGTATTAAAACTGGTCTTCATGCCCTCAGTCAGTTCCTGGGAAGTAGGGGAGTCACAAGACCAGTCAAGTCAGTTCCTTGGTTGGTGATATGGTTTGGCTGTGTACCCACCCAAATGTCATCTTCAATTGTAGCTCCCAAAATCCCCATGTGTCATGGGAGGTAATTGAATCATGGGGTCTGGTTTTCCCCATGTTGTTCTTGTGATCGTGAATAAGTCTCATGAGATCTGATGGTTTTATAAATGGGAGTTCTCCAGCACATGCTCTCTTGCCTGCCACCATGTAAGATGTGACTTTGCTCCTCATTCACCTTCCATCATGATTGTGAGGCCTCCCCAGCCATGTTAAACTGTGAGTCAATTAAACCTCTTTCCTTTATAAATTACCCAGTCTCAGGTATGTCTTTATTAGCAGCATGAGAACAGACCAATATAGTTGAGGTCATGGGCCACTGGTCCACTTATGGTCAGTTGGTCCATTTGCAGCAAAATCTGAAAAATATCTCAAAGACCAGTCTTAGGCTTCACAACAGTGTTTGTGACTGCCAGCTACTATGGAAAAGCAAGTTAGGAAACAATGGCAGGTTAACAATGCCTATAGCTTAGCAGAAAAGTCCACTTCCACCCCTGCTGTTAGTCGTGGGTCCTCTTCAATTAGGGCACAAACAAGATGAATTTCTGCCTCGAAAATTGATGTGGATGCTCTGTGCTTCAGGATTCACCTCCGACATCATCTTATCGCTTTTAAAATGAGTTATCCATTTGTAAAGTGTTAATTTATTTTGAAGCATTGTCCCCATAAACTTTTCATAAAGCATTAGTGATTTTACCATTTTTATACTGAAGGTTGACCATAATTTTTTTTTTAGCATTGAATCATTTTCTTTTTTAAAATTTCAACTTTTATTTTAAATATGGGGAATACATACACAGGTTAGTCACAAGAGAATATTGTGTAATGCTGAAGTTTGGGGTATGGATCCCATCACCCAGGTTGTAAGCATAGTACTTGTTTTTACTTCTCCTGCTATAGTAATCCACAGTTTCCATTGTTTCCATATTTATGTTGATGTGTGCTCAATGTTTAGCTCCCACTTGAAGTGAGAACATGTGTTATTAGATTTTATGTTCCTGTGTTAAATTCACTTAAGATTATGGCCTCTAGCTGCATCTATGTTAGTGCAAAAAAACATGATTTTATTATTTTTTATGGCTGCATAGTGTTCCATGGTATGTATGTACCACCTTTTCTTTAGCCAATCTGCCTTTAATGGGTACCTGGATTGATTACATGTCTTTGTTATTGTAAATAGCACAGTGATGAACATACAAGTGCACGTGTTTTTTGGGGTAGAAGGACCTATTTTCCTTTGGGTATATACCTAGTCATGAGATTGCTGGGTCAAAGGGTACCTCTGTTTCAAATTATTTGAGGAATTTCCAGACTGCTTTCCACAGTGGCTGAACTAATTCACATTCCCATCAACAGTGTATGAGCATTTCTTTTCTCCAAAACCTCACTGGTATTTGCTGTTTTTTGGCTTTTTAATAATAGTCATTCTAGCTGTTGTGAGATGGTATCTCATTGTGGTTTTGATTTGCATTTCTCCAATGATTAGTTATGCTGAGCATTTTCTCATATGTTCGCTGGCTGCTTATATATCTTCTTTTCAGAACTGTCTGTTCATGTCCTTTGCCTATTTTCTAATGGGGTTATTTGCTTTTGCTTATTTATTTATCATTATTATTATTATTTTTTTTTTTTTTACAGATTCTGGAGACGAGATCTTTGTCAGAGGCATAGTTTGGGAACATTTTCTTCCATTCTGTAACTTGTCTGTTTGCTCTGTTGAGAGTTTCTTTCACTCTGCAGAAGCTCTTTAGTTTAATGAGGTCCTACTTGCCAATTTTTGTTTTTGTTGCAATTGATTTTGGAGACTTAGCCAAAAATTCTTTCCACAGTATGGACATTTTAATGATGTTGATTATGTTATCCATCAATGATCATGGAATGTTTTTCCATTTATTTGTATCATCTCTGATTTCTTTTAGGAATTTTTTTTTAGTTCCTTTTGTAGAGATCTTTCACCTCCTTGGTTAAAAGTATTCCTAGATACTTCATTTTGTTTGTGGCAATTGCAAGATTGTTTTCTTGATTTTATGCTCAGCCTGGATGTCATTGGTGTATAGAAGTGGTACAGACTTTTGTACATTGACTTTTGTATTCTGAAACTTTAGTAACGCCATTTATCACTTCCAGGAGCCTTTTGGTAGAGTCTTTAGGATTTCCTAGGTATAGAATTATGTCAACAGCAAATAGAGATAGTTTGACATCTTCTTTTCCTATTTGGGTGCCTTTTATTTCTTTCTCTTGCCTCATTGCTCTGACAAGGACTTCCAGTCCTATGTTCAGTAGGAGTGGTGTGAGTGAGCTTTCTCATCTTTTTCCAGTTCTCAAAGAGAATGCTTTCAGCTTTTGCTCATTCAGTATGATGTTGGTTATGGGTTGGTCATAGATACCTCTTATTACTTTGAGGTATGTTTCTTTAATGTCTATACTATTGAGGTTTTTATCATGAAAGGATGTTGAATTTTATCAAAAGCTCTTTCTGCATCTATTGAGATGATCACGTGTTTTTGTTATTAATTTTGTTTCTGTGGCAAATCACATTTATTTGTGTATGGTGAACTAGCCTTGCATCCGAGGAATAAGACTACTTGATTGTGATGTATTAACTTTTTTAAGTGTTGCTCGATACAGTTTGCTAATATTTTGTTGAGGATTGTTGTGTCTATGTTCATGAGTGATATTGTCCTGAAGTTGTGTGTGTGTGTGTGTGTGTGTGTGTGTGTGTGTGTGTCTGCAAGATTTTGGTATCAGGCTGATGCTGGCTTCATAGAATGAGTTGAAAAGGAGTTCCTTTTCCTCAATTTTTTGGGAATAGCTTCAGTAGGATTGGTACTAGTCCTTCTTTGTACAGCTGGTAGAATTTGGCTGTGAATCCATCTGGTCCTGGGCTTCTCTTAGGTTTTTAAACTAAAAAGTTGATTCAATTCAGATTACTGATTAAATTTCAGAAGTTGATATTGGTCTATTCAGGGTTTCAGTTTCTTCCTGATTCAATCTGGGGAGATTGTGTGCTTCCAGGAATTTATCCACTTCCCCTAGATTTTCTAATTTGTGTGCATAGAGTTATTCATAGTGCTTTCTGAGGATATTTTGTATTTCTGTGGAATCAGTTGTAATTTCACCTTTCTCATTTCCTATTGTGCTTATTTGGATCTTCTCTTTCTTTTTCTTTGTTAATCTAACTACAAGTCTATCTGTTTTATTTATTTTTTTAAATGTCAACTCTTCCTTTTATTGATATTTTATATAGAATTTTTACATCTCAATTTTATTAAGTTCTCTAATTTTACTTATTTCTTTTCTCCTGCTAGTTTTGGGTTTGGTTTGTTGTTATTTTTTCTTTGTATTTTTTAGTTTTTTTTTTTAGTGCAAAGTTAGATTGTTAATTAAAGATATTTCTAATTTATTGATGAAGGCATTTGAAGCTATAAACTTTCCTCTTAACACTGCTTTGGCTGCATCTCAGAGATTTTAGTAAATGTTGCTCCTATTTTTATTAACTTCAAAGAATTTTGTGATTTCCGCCTCAATTTCAATATTCACCCGGGAGCTATTTATGAGTAAGTTGTGTAATTTAATGTATTTACATAGTTTTGAGAGCTCTCCTTGGAATTAATTTCTATTTTAATTACACTGTAGTTTGAGAGTGGGCTTGGTATGATTTCAATTTTTGTGAATTTACTGAGGCTTGCTTTCTGACCAAGCATGTGGCTGATCTTAGAATATGTTCCATATGCAGATGAGAAGAATGTATCTTCTGTGGTTGTTGGGTGGAGTGTTCTATAGGTGTCCATTAGATTCAACTGGTCAATTTTCAGGTTTAATGCAGAGCTTCTTTGTTAGTTTTCTGCCTCGATGATTTGTCTAACACTTTCAGTGGAGTGCTGAAGTCTCCCAGCATTATTGTGTGGTTGTCTAAGTCTTTTCTTAGGTTAAAAAGAACTTGTTTTATGAATCTGGGTCCTGCAATGTTGGTCGCATATATATTTAGGACAGTTAAGGCTTATTGTTGGATTGTACCCTTCATCGTTATGTAATGTCCTTCATTGTCCTTCTTAATTTTTATTGCTTTTAAGTTTGTTTTATGTGCTATAAGATTAGGGACTCCTGCTTTTTTTTGTTTTCTGTTTGAATGGTATATCTTACTCCACCATTTTATGTTGAGCCTGGGTGTGTCATTATATGTGAGATGGTTCTCTCGAAGATGACAGATGGTTAGGTGTCTTTTTATCTAGTCTGCCACTCCATGTCTTTTAAGTGAAATGTTTAGCCCATTTACATTTAAGGTTAGTATTTATATGTGTAGTTTTTGATCCTGTCATCATGTTGTTAGCTGGTTGTTATTTAGACTTGATTGTGTAGTTGCTTCCTAGTTCCTGTGGGCTATTTGCTTAAGTATGCTCTTGTGGGAGCAGGTGTTGTTCTTTCAAATTTATGTGTAGCACTCCCTTAAGGATTTTCTATAAGGCTAGTCTAGTTGAAACACGTTTTTTCAGCATTTGCTTGAGAAGGATTTTATTTCTTCACTTACGAAGTGTAGTTTGGTGAGATATGAAGTTCTTGGTTGGAATATATTTTTCTTTAAGAACACTGAACATAGGCTTCATTTATGGAAGTTTTCAGAGGGATAAGGCTGTCTATAGAATGTTTGTTACTGAATTCTTGCTCTTGGTTTCACAGAGAGAAGAATTCGTTTTTTGATGTTGTAGTTTGGACTGCCATCCCCTAGAAGGCACTTGAGAGCAATGGGCCATAGACTCTCAGCCACTTGGTTCCTTTGTGTAGCCTCATGGCTGCGGCTGTGCTCTGTGATATTGGGAGAGAAGAGACATCCTCACCAGGGGCACTCCTGGGCGTTGGTGGAGCCACCTGTGACCACTCACACTGTGCCTGCGATTTTGTTTCCATTGTTGTTATTCAGACCTGAAGGCCACGAGGCTCCTTTAGTGAGAGGTATGGTAGGGAGATAGGCCATACCTTTACAGAACCAGCCCTCTGTGTGTGTTGGCGGTGGAGGGATTAGACGGACATACTTAGATCCAAGAGCAGTCCACAAACCTGTACGACTCACCCCTTTCAGTTTTTTGAAGGTGTGGGCTCCACCCTCATTCAAGTGCCAAGCCCAGATCCCAGCTCAGCACTCCTGAGCTGTGGGCCTCAGCCCTGGGGCCCCAGGACCTGCTTATGGCTTCCTTCTCCAGATGCTTAGGTTGGGTTCTGGGTGTGCTGGGGTATCTGAAAGGCTTTCAGGATGCCAGGATATATTCAGGTGGAGTAAAACACCCTGGTTGGGCCATGGAGGCTACCTACAGGATGGCCAAGCAGGGGCCCTAGGCTGGCAGGCAGGTGGGCCTGCAGGACAGACATACCCAGCCCCACAGAGAAGCAGGCCCTGCTTTCTTCCTGGTGGCTAGTTGGGGACAGAGTCTCTCAGAGGGAGACAGATGGCCCTGAGGTGTGGCCAGGGCTTGCTAGAGCTGATCCACACTCAAAAGTCCTCAGCTTTGCACTTGGTATAGCTCCATCTTTGCCTAATTGCCAAGGAGATCCCCTTTTCAGCTCAAGCATTGATGGGGATGTGGGGTTCCCTGCAGCTAGGATTTCAGAGGTCTGAAGTAGGGACTGGACAGTCCCACAGTTCCTTCTCTCACCCATTCTCTGGGTGCATTTTGGGCAGGGAACTAGGCCTAGTGTTCAAGTACCCTATGCAGGGTTCTGAGCTTCCTCCTTCTTCAGCCTCAGCATCTGAGTCTTTTTGAGTCTTTCCTTCATCTGCATTCAATGTTTTTTCTCTCCAAAGATCTGTTCAAATTATGTTGGTGTAGTCAAAATCATGCTCTCCCTGTGGGGGTGGCACTTCCTGGATGCATCTGGTTGGCCATCCTGCCATTCTCTCTCTCACCATAAATTTGATGTTTCTTATTGCCTCCATTTTGGCAGAATCCAAGTTGTTCTTATAAGGGCTCTTTTCAAACTGATGTCTTATTCTTCATAGGCATAATAAGTTTAGACATTACAAGTAAGTATAAGTTTGTTTGGTGGAAAACAGTTTTGAAATCCATGCTGCATCAGTCCGTTTTCATGCTGCTGATAAAGACATACCTGAGACTGGGCAATTAACAAAGGAAAGAGGTTTAATGGAGAACTCATAGTTCCATGTGGCTGGGGAAGCCTGATAATCATGGCAGAAGGTGAAAGGTATGTCCCACAAGGTGACAGGCATGTCTCACAAGGTGGCAGATAAGAGAAGAGAGTTTGGCAGGAAAACTCCCCTCTTTAAAAACATCAGATCTCCTGAGACTTACTCACTACCATGAGAACAGCATGGGAAAAACCTGCCCCCATGATTTAATTACCTCCCACTGGGCCCACAACATGTGGGAACTCAAGATGAAATTGGGGTAGGAAAACAGACAAACTATATCACATGCATTTTTAAATAATACACATTTCCATAAAAGTTTTGATGACTTTTCTTATTTTGTGATAAATTAATCAAGTCCATACAATATTTCAAAACACTCCTGAGATAAAGTAACTTCAATATGAAGGCAAATGATGTTTATGGATTTAAAGTTTCAGTATTCTACAGACATCAGTTTTTCAAAGGTTTATTTATAGATTTATGCAGTCTATGTAAAAATTTCAGCAAGCATCTTTAGAATGTTCCTAGCTAATTTTATAGTTCACATGAATATATATAGTACTAAGAATGACCCAAATGATTTTGAAAAATTGGAATGAAATTAAAGACTTAGACTACCATATTTAAAGATCTTTATAAATACACAATACTCAAAACTTTTGTGTCAGTGTAAATAAGACAAATGGATCAATGTAACTGAATAGAGAACCCCAAATTGATGCACATACACAGTCAGTTGTCCATTGCACATGTGTGAAGAAGACTTAATGGGGGAAAAGAAATCTATTCAACAAATATCACTGAAATTATATGATATGCATTTGGAAAAATAAATTAACTTTACTAGCTTATATTATACAAAACTTAATTTGAAATGCACCTACCTGTCAAAAATAAAATGAAATCATGTCAGAGAATAAAATAATAATTTTACTATAATGCAAAAAGGACAGATGGTGATCCAGAAGAGTTTAAACCAAGTGGTAAGAAGCTCACCTTACAGTATTTATAGCACAGCTTATAGAGCATAAAGGAAGAAATATTTTGATCTTTTTCATAATTGGTGGTTATACATTAACTTTTTAATTTATTTTTTGGAGAAAACAAAGCTGTTTAAACAGAATTGTCTATAGCCGATTAGTTTGATTTTACAGATCTTGCTGAGAAGAATGTAAAGTTTACATTTTGTATTTATGAATGGTAACAGCATTTGGGGAAATCAAAATGAGTTAAGTTTTGGTTATGTGCTCATAGGCAGTTTGTTTTGGGGTGTAGCTAAACTGTGGAGCCTATTTTTCTTTAACAATCATTAGCATAAAAACAAAAGATAAAGCTATATAGCTCCTGGAAGAAAATACAGAATAATAATTTGGTTGTAGGCAAATATTACTTAGGACACACAGATAGAATGCATGAACATAAAAATGGTAAATTGTACTCATTGAGTATAAACTTGCTCCCCAAAGAGAGATAAGAAAATGAAAAGGCATGCCACAAACATGGAGAAAGTTCAGCATATGCTGAAAACCTTTCAGTTTAGAGAAGAGAGTGTTGCTGTCTTTAAGTCTTTGTAATATTTCACTTTTATATTGTCCTTGTACACCAGGAATACATAAGGGTGGGGGAAATAGTCAGAGACAATTTCTCGTGCATCACATTATGACTTCTGTGGTGAGGTTCTAATACAGTAGAAATTCTTAAACATCATTTACACATGTAGGGTAGTCAAAAGGTACAGCCTCATCCCCTCCATCCATGTATAATGTTCAGTTAATACAGAATTTAGCCATAATGTCTAATTTGAAGAGCAATGCAAACTAAAAATTTTCAGGAAGAATCCTTTTCTAAGTGAGCACTGGGCTAATGGATTCACTTTTTTGGCAGGTTATGAAAAGGACATAGAGGAATTACTGCTTAATTACTTCATATTCTGCAGTCTAAGTGCTCTAAGTTGCTGGGGGTCAGATAAGTTCCTACATCTCATTTACTTCTCATTCATTGTAAATGAGATTCTTTAAGCATTTTGTATGCTCAAGAAGTGTACTGGAAGAAAGCAGAGAAACCAGCAGGGGAGGCAAGAATTGTGATAATATCAAATTATTATTTGATGTAATACAGTAAAGGGTTTTCTGGCACCTCCAGAATTGTTGTGTACGTCTCAGAATTGTAAGCCTTTTCTCCACATTAAAAATAAATTTCTCATTAATCTGCAGCTTCCTTCCTGTTCTTGGTCCAAACATTTCCCTAAAACATTACCAAATGGTAGCTCTTAATTTCCTCTAACTAAACATAAAAAATATATTGTATCAAACCCACCTACATATGCAAACATTTAACCACCTTTTCTAAGGCTAAGTGAGAGGTACCATTCTTCCAGTTTGAGGTAGGTCTTTGCATGTGAGCCTTGGAAGGTGACTCTCATCATCTCTCCTCTTTTCAGCACTCATATGCTCTTATTTATCCAATTCTGTCTGACTTATCAACAATCTATTTTTCTCTCTACCAAATGGTTCACACCAACCTCCAAAGATGCATTATTTTTCCCCATCTTAAAACAAGAAATGCTTTTTAAAATTTAATTTTTATTTTTGATGTATATTTTCATTTTCAATAGACTAATAATTATATATAAGGGATGCAGTGTGGTATTTTGATATATGTATACTTTGTGGAATGATTTATCAGTCTAATTAACATAACCATCACCTCATAAAGTTATATTTTTGCAGTAAGAACATTTTAAATTTATTGTTTCAGCAATTTTGAAACATACCATATATTATTATTGACTGCAGTCATCATGTTGTACAATAGTTCTTGAAAATTTACTACTCCTGAACAACAGGGGAAGCAGCAGAGGCCTGTGCAGACGTGAACGACTCTGTCTGACAGCTTTGAAGAGAGTAGTGGATCTCCCAACACGGAGGTTGAGATCTGAGAACGGACAGACTGCCTGCTCAAGTGGGTCCCTGAAACTTGAGTAGCCTAATTGGGAGACATCCCCCACCAGGGGCAGTCTGACAGTCCACACCTCACAGGGTGGAGTACACCCCTGAGAGGAAGCTTCCAAAGTAAGAATCAGACAGGTACACTCGCCATTCAGCAATATTCTATCTTCTGCAACCTCTGCTGCTGATACCCAGGCAAACAGGGTCCGGAGTGGACCTCAAGCAATCTCCAACAGACCTACAGCTGAGGGTCCTGACTATTAGAAGGAAAACTATCAAACAGGAAGAACACCTATACCAAAACCCCATCAGTACATCACCATCATCAAAGACCAGAGGCAGATAAAACCACAAAGATGGGGAAAAAGCAGGGCAGAAAAGCTGGAAATTCAAAAAATAAGAGTGCATCTCCCCCTGCAAAGGAGCACAGCTCATCGCCAGCAATGGATCAAAGCTGGTCAGAGAATGACTTTGATGAGATGAGAGAAGAAGGCTTTAGTCCATCAAACTTCTCAGAGCTAATGGAGGAATTACGTACCCAGCGCAAATAAACTAAAAATCTTCAAAAAAGAGTGGAAGAATTGATAGCTAGAATAATTAATGCAGAGAAGGTCAATAATGAAATGACAGAGATGAAAACCATGACATGAGAAATACGTGACAAATGCACAAGCTTCAGTAACCGACTCGATCAACTGGAAGAAAGAGTATCAGCGATTGAGGATCAAATGAATGAAATGAAGCGAGAAGAGAAACCAAAAGAAAAAAGAAGAAAAAGAAATGAACACAGCCTGCAAGAAGTATGGGATTATGTAAAAAGACCAAATCTACGTCTGATTGGGGTGCCTGAAAGTGAGGGGAAAATGGAACCAAGTTGGAAAACACTCTTCAGGATATCATCCAGGAGAACTTCCCCAACCTAGTAGGGCAGGCCAACATTCAAATTCAGGAAATACAGAGAACGCCACAAAGATAATCCTCGAGAAGAGCAACTCCAAGACATATAATTGCCAGATTCACCAAAGTTGAAATGAAGGAAAAAATCTTAAGGGCAGCCAGAGAGAAAGGTCGGGTTACCCACAAAGGGAAGCCCATCAGAATAACAGCAGACCTCTCGGCAGAAACTCTACAAGCCAGAAGAGAGTGGGGGCCAATATTCAACATTTTTAAAGAAAAGAATTTTAAACCCAGAATTTCATATCCAGCCAAACTAAGATTCATTAGTGAAGGAGAAATAAAATCCTTTGCAGATAAGTAAACGCTTAGAGATTTTGTAAACCACCAGGCCTGCCTTACAAGAGACCCTGAAGGAAGCCCTAAACATGGAAAGGAACAACGAGTACCAGCCATTGCAAAAACATGCCAAAATGTAAAGACCATCGAGGCTAGGAAGAAACTGCATCAACTAACGAGCAAAATAACCAGTTAATATCATAATGCAGGATCAAGTTCACACATAACAATATTAACCTTAAATGTAAATGGACTAAATGCTCCAATTAAAAGACACAGACTGGCAAACTGGATAAAGAGTCAAGACCCATCAGTCTGCTGTATTCAGGAGACCCATCTCACATGCAGAGACATACATAGGCTCAAAATAAATGGATGGAGGAAGATCTACCAAGCAAATGGAGAACAAAAAAAAGCAGGGGTTGCAATCCTAGTCTCTGATAAAACAGACTTTAAACCATCAAAGATCAAAAGAGACAAAGAAGGCCATTACATAATGGTAAAGGGATCAATTCAACAGGAAGAGCTAACTATCCTAAATATATATGCACCCAATACAGGAGCACCCAGATTCATAAAGCAAGTCCTTAGAGACTTACAAAGACACTTAGACTCCCATACAATAATAATGGGAGACTTCAACACTCCACTGTCAACATTAGACAGATCAACGAGACAGAAACTTAACAAGGATATCCAGGAATTGAACTCATCTCTGCACCAAGTGGACCTAAGAGACAGCTGTAGAACTCTCCACCCCAAATCAACAGAATATACATTCTTCTCAGCACCACATCGCATTTATTCCAAAATTGACCACATAATTGGAAGTAAAGCACTCCTCAGCAAATGTACAAGAACAGAAATTATAACAAACTGTCTCTCAGACCACAGTGCAATCAAACTAGAACTCAGGACTAAGAAACTCAATCAAAACCGCTCAACTACATGGAAACTGAACAACCTGCTCCTGAATGACTACTGGGTACATAACGAAATGAAAGCAGAAATAAAGATGTTCTTTGAAACCAATGAGAACAAAGATACAACATACCAGAATCTCTGGGACACATTTCAAGCAGTGTGTAGAGGGAAATTTATAGCACTAAATGCCCACAAGAGAAAGCTGGAAAGATCTAAAATTGACACTCTAACATCACAATTAAAAGAACTGGAGAAGCAAGAGCAAACACATTCAAAAGCTAGCAGAAGTCAAGAAATGACTAAGATCAGAGCAGAACTGAAGGAGATAGAGACACAAAAACCCTCCAAAAAATCAATGAATCCAGGAGTTGGTTTTTTGAAAAGATAAACAAAATTGACAGACCGCTAGCAAGACTAATAAAGAAGAAAAGAGAGAAGAATCAAATAGACGCAATAAAAAATGATAAAGGGGATATCACCACGGACCCCACAGAAATACAAACTACCATCAGAGAATACTATAAACACCTCTACACAAATCAACTAGAAAATCTAGAAGAAATGGATAATTTTCTGGACACTTACACTCTTCCAAGACTAAACCAGGAAGAAGTTGAATCCCTGAATAGACCAATAGCAGGCTCTGAAATTGAGGCAATAATTAATAGCCTACCCACCAAAAGAAGTCCAGGACCAGATGGATTCACAGCTGAATTCTACCAGGGGTACAAGGAGGAGCTGGTACCATTCCTTCTGAAACTATTCCAATCAATAGAAAAGAGGGAATCCTCCCTAACTCATTTTTGAGGCCAACATCATCCTGATACCAAAGCCTGGCAGAGACACAACAAAAAAAGAAAATTTTAGACCAATATCCCTGATGAACATCGATGCAAAAATCCTCAATAAAATACTGGCAAACCGGATTCAGCAGCACATCAAAAAGCTTATCCACCATGATCAAGTGGGCTTCATCCCTGGGTTGCAAGGCTGGTTCAACACTCGCAAATCAATAAACGTAATCCAGCATATAAACAGAACCAAAGCCAAGAACCACATGATTATCTCAACAGATGCAGAAAAGGCTTTTGACAAAATTCAACAGCCCTTCATGCTAAAAACGCTCAATAAATTTGGTATTGATGGAACGTATCTCAAAATAATAAGAGCTATTTATGACAAACCCACAGCCAATATCACACTGAATGGGCAAAAACTGGAAAAATTCCCTTTGAAAACTGGCACAAGACAGGGATGCCCTCTCTCACCACTCCTATTCAACATAGTGTTGGAAGTTCTGGCTAGGGCAATCAGGCAAGAGAAAGAAATCAAGGGTATCCAGTTAGGAAAAGAAGAAATCAAATTGTCCCTGTTTGCAGATGACATGATTGTATATTTAGAAAACCCCATTGTCTCAGCCCAAAATCTCCTTAAGCTGATAAGAAACTTCAGCAAAGTCTCAGGATACAAAATTAATGTGCAAAAATCACAAGCATTCTTTTACACCAGTAACAGACAAACAGAGAGCCAAATCACGAATGAACTTCCATTCACAACTGCTTCAAAGAGAATAAAATACCTAGGAATCCAACTTACAAGGGATGTAAAGGACCTCTTCAAGGAGAACTACAAACCACTGCTCAGTGGGATAAAAGAGGATACTAACAAATGGGAAAACATACCATGCTCATGGATAGGAAGAATCAATATCGTGAAAATGGCCATACTGCCCAAGGTTATTTATAGATTCAATGCCATCCCCGTCAAGCTACCAATAAGTTTCTTCACAGCATTGGAAAAAATGGCTTTAAAGTTCATATGGAACCAAAAAAGAGCCTGCATTGCCAAGACAATCCCAATTCAAAAGAACAAAGCTGGAGGCATCATGCTACCTGACTTCAAACTATACTACAAGGCTACAGTAATCAAAACAGCATGGTACTAGTACCAAAACAGAGATATAGACCAATGGAAAAGAACAGAGTCCTCAGAAATAATACCACACATCTACAGCCATCTGATCTTTGACAAACCTGAGAAAAACAAGAAATGGGGAAAGGATTCCCTATTTAATAAATGGTGCTGGGGAAATTGGCTAGCCATAAGTAGAAAGTTGAAACTGGATCTTTTCCTTACTCCTTATACGAAGATTAATTCAAAATGGATTAGAGACTTAAATGTTAGACCTAATATCATAAAAACCCTAGAAGAAAAACTAGGTAGTACCATTCAGGACATAGGCATGGGCAAGGACTTCATGTCTAAAACACCAAAAGCAACGGCAGCAAAAGCCAAAATTGACAAATGGGATCTAATTAAACTAAAGAGCTTCTGCAGAGCAACAGAAACTACCATCAGAGTGAACAGGCAACCTACAGAATGGGAGAAAATGTTTGCAATCTACTCATCTGACAAAGGGCTAATATCCAGAATCTACAAAGAACTCAAACAAATTTACAAGAAAAAAACAAACAACCCCATCAAAAAGTGGGCAAAGGATATGAACAGACATTTCTCAAAAGAAGACATTCATACAGCCAACAGACACATGAAAAAATGCTCATCATCACTGGCCATCAGACAGATGCAAATCAAAACCACAATGTGATACCATCTCACACCAGTTAGAATGGCAATCATTAAAAATTCAGGAAACAACAGGTGCTGGAGAGGATGTGGAGAAATAGGAACACTTTTACACTGTTGGTGGGATTGTAAACTAGTTCAACCATTATGGAAAACAGTACGGTGATTCCTCAAGGATCTAGAACTAGATGTACCATATGACCCAGCCATCCCACTACTGGGTATATATCCAAAGGATTATAAATCATGCTGCTATAAAGACACATGCACACGTATGTTTATTGCAGCACTATTCACAATAGCAAAGACTTGGAATCAACCCAAATGTCCATCTGTGACAGACTGGATTAAGAAAATGTGGCACATATACACCATGGAATATTATGCAGCCATAAAAAAGGATGAGTTTGCATCCTTTGTAGGGACATGGATGCAGCTGGAAACCATCATTCTTAGCAAACTATCACAAGAAGAGAAAACCAAACACCGCATGTTCTCACTCATAGGTGGGAACTGAACAATGAGCTCACTTGGACTCGGGAAGGGGAACATCACACACCGGGGCCTATCATGGGGAGGGGGGAGGGGGGAGGAATTGCACTGGGGAGTTATACATGATAAAAATGATGAATTGATGGGTGCTGACGAGTTGATGGGTGCAGCACACCAACATGGCACAAGTATACATATGTAACAAACGTGCATGTTATGCACATGTACCCTAGAACTTAAAGTATAATAAAAAATAAATAAAAGAAAAAAAAAAAATAAAAAATAAATGTGAAAAAATGCATTAAAAAAAAAGAAATGGTTTTACCATGTGAATAAAAATGTTGATTTACCTCCTATTAGAAAACAAACAAAAAAAAAAAAAAAAAGAAAGAAAGGAATAGGAGTGAAATGGAAGTGCTCTCCTGGAAAAAAAAAAGAAAATTTAGTACTCCTCTCTAACTGAACCTTTATACACTTTGGTCAACATCTCCCCATTCCCCAGTTCCCCACCTTTCACCCTTTTCAGCCTGTGGTAGCCACCATTCTACTTTCTACTACAAATGACTCTAAACTCCAGCTTCCAACTCTAAACTTCCAACTTGTGCCCTATATTTTCTTGTTCGTACAACTTCCTGTAAAATTTTATGTGCACAAAATTTTTTATTTCCTAGCCTTTAACTTACTCTTTAGCCCATGCCAATATGACTTTTTCTTATGCATTTCAAAAATAGACAATCTTTTCAAAAAGTCATTTGTAACCTCCAAGAGACTGAATCCATCAATATTGCTTAAAACTATGTTTCATTAGATCTGTCAGTAGAGTAAAATTATGAATCAATTTCTTTGCCTTCTTCTTTAAAAATCAATCTGTTTTTTCCTATATAGGTTATTTTGGGGCTCTTTCTTTCTCAACATTTACCTAGACATCACGATGAGTTTCTCAAAACCAGATGCTAGATCACCTTCTTTCTGTCAGTATCCTCACTTGCTAAAGCATCTATTTGTGCTAATAGCAATAATTCAAATATTCCAGTGATTTCCAAATAAAATAATAGTCACCCCAATTTTTCTCAAATTGTTCCTTTGCTCTCTGGAACTACTTTTTCATCTCTTTGCTAAATAATCATCTCTTGGACACTTCAAAGGCAGGCACCTCATATTGGTCATGACCTCATTTGAACTCATTCTCTTCCCTCATAATCTTGTTCTTCTCCAATCATCCTTAGGTACATGAATGACATATTCCATTCCAGTGCACATACCAGAAACTTAGAGTTATTTTGGAGTCATAAATATTATCAAATTTACATCCTGTATGACTTTTATATCCATCCATTTCTCTTTATGTTCACAGCTTAAAATAAAGCTGTCTCACTCATTAAGTACTGTTGTCAGTGTTCATCCAACTTATATTTATTCTTGCCATGTACAAACTGGTCTTCACATTGCTGCTATGCCTAAATTATCCTAAAACCTTTCGGTGGCTCCATATCATGTTAGCATAAATTTACTTAAAATTATCTGACCACTGTGATCTCAGTAGTACCATCTCACATCACCTCCCATGTTCCACCACACCTTGAGGTTTCCAGACACATTGTTGTCACCTTGAGGTTACCTTGTTATTACGCTGAGATTACCAGACATATTGTTGTAACACTCTGTTGTTAACTTGACTATGCCTTGTTCCCTCTCATTTTAGCATTTAAAGATTCCTGGATAAAAAGTGTTTTTTCTCCCCACCCCAACACAGATACCATAGTTATCTTCTATTCAAACAGTTGTCCTCAGAACAAACATTTCTTCAGGAAATCCTCTCTGACAACAAGATATTAATTTATTTTTTCTTCATGTGAACTCATCACTTGGTACTTTTGCTTTAAAGCACAAATCCCAGTCTATTATTATATATTTGCTTGATTTTTTAGTCATTATTCTATCCCCCCACCTCAACTAGACCACAATTTCAATAAGAACAGGAATGATGTCTGTTCTATTGATCACTTTATGCCTAACATGTTTTTCAAACACAGTCAGAACTAAATATATATTTTTGAATGAATGCTTTCTCCTTTAAAAGTGTTTAAATAAATCTCCTAGCCACAGAATTTAGAACACTCAGAGTTTGTGTGCTTAAAAACCATTCAAACACTCTAGAATTTTTCACCTTTCTAGGTTCATTTTGATTTAATAAATGAAGATATTCTTATATTCATGTAAATTCTTAAGTTACATTAATAGGATACATGTTTTTGAGTTTAACTGCTTTCTATTCTAGTGGGGTTTAATATCCTAGGAATTCAAATTTCTCTATAGGTCTTTCATCATATCTGCAAAGGAGGTCTGTTATGCTTAGGTCACTGAGCTGCTTAACTACTCTCCATAAATTTCAGAAGTTTATAATTTCTGTGCCATATCTTAGCTGACAGCACATCTTGTGTTAAAGCATCTTTCTCATAAAGTTCTGTTTCTGCCCAGTAGAAAACTTCTGCCACTGCTAGGATCCCAGACTGTAAGCCTTTGTTCATAAGCACGGTAAGTAATAAAATCTTCTCATGGTCGCTTTGGCTAAATTCCAGAGAGTTCAATGGCTTATCCTAAACATTATGTTGTTTTGTCAACATTCTGCAAAAAAGATTGACATTTCTCTCTGCTTTAGTAGCATATAAAGGATTGGAGGGCCTTTGCAAAAAAGGTTGAGGTCAGAATTAGAAAATATTAAGGCTCACATGGTGCACTAGAAGTTACCTTGTCTATAAACAAAAAACAGCACTGCCAGATTATCTTCAGGGTTCATATATTAACTGTTTTATACAGCAGAATAATATTCTATGTCACGCTAGAATATAATTGTAAAAAAAATTAAAAACAATTATTTTTCTGTGAGCTCAAACATACATCTTCTCTTAATTGTATCACACATATATAAATCAGAAATAAATTTTAATAGTGAAAGCACCAAAGATAGAAGATTATGCAATATTAGGACGTAAAGCAATAAATGAGGATTAAGTAAAAATATCAGGCCTTGTACATCAAATGGGTTACACACTTCCACACATCCAGGATAAAACTATTGTGTTTAGAATTCTCCTCTAAAAGCTCAAAGTAAAACTAGCTTTATTGTGTGTGCCTTTTAGTCATTCAAATTTTCTGTAGATACATTTAGACAATTTTACTCTTTATCAAATTACATTCACCATTAAAGAATGATGATTTATTCCATCATTTGGGAGTATATGTTTATTCAAACATATAGGCAATAAGAAATATCTGAAAGGAAATACATTTAGTTTTTAGTAAGAATTGATACAATAAAAGAATTTTATTTTCTTCCAGATTTTTTTGATATTTAACAATAATTATATCAAAGTAAATCCATAACTAATACATTAAAAATAACATTTTAAACTTTGAACATGGCTTTCCAGTTTTTGTTTCTTGCTCATAAACCTGCAATAGCTTCCACCATGGCAAAAATATTGGCAATAAAATGCCTTGAAAAATTACTAATTTTAGTATAGAGTAAGTATTATATATATCTGCAGTGTAGAATACAAATAAGTTCAAAGCAAGAGATCATATTCACTTCAGTTTGAGTCATATCTGAGAGTGTTTTATGCAAAATGAAGGATTGTAATAAATAATAATAACAACAAATAAACAAGGATCATAATAATAAAGTATTGTATTTAAAAGAAAATGTGAAGCCATGCATTATTTTAAACAAAGGAATACCAATGTTTGAAAGATCAGATTGCTAGCAGAAAGAAAGAAGTGTGGAAAATGAGAAACATTTGCTCCAGGCAGGTTGCAGAAAGAATACTGAAAAAAAAAAGAGTGCATATGAAGTAAAGAAAAGAAATCAACAATATAAGAAGGTAATTATTTGCAGCAAGGGAAAGTTAGTTTTCTAGATTCAAGCTTGTCTGGTTGAGCCACCATACAGAACAAAAAGTACATGGATAACAACAAAGTCTTAGAAAAGATAATAAGTCTAATTTTAACAGTGATTTTTGAACATTGAATGGCAATTCCTTCAACATTATGGACAAATAATTCTTGTTTATTAAATAAGTTAAAATTACTGTTTGATAGATAGAAAGTTTTAGTTGTACAAGATGAATAAGTTCTAGAGACCAGCTGTACAACATTGTGCCTGTAGTTAACAGTGTAAAGAGCACTAAAAAAATGAATAGAGTTGATCTAATATCGTGTTGTTACAACAGTTATCTTTAAAAGCGTCTTATTAGTTTTACCTAAATCCTGTATTTATGTCTTTATAAGTTCTCTAAGATTCAACTATAAAAAGCTTACTAAGGTATGTCTTAATTATATGACTTCTCACATGGAAAAATTCCGCTATAATCACTAACTTCCTTTTAAGCTACTGTTTTGCAACCTCGTCAGAAGTGCATACAAAGTAGAATATGAAAGAAAACTATCCCCAAATCTGCAATATGATTTATTTCTGCAAATATTTACAAGACTATGATATCAAAATTTTGGAAGACTATGTAAGACATTAATGGACATCTACAGCAACTTGAAATGATGCAGCTATAAATTTCATCTCCTATAATTCTTCATTTTAAAAACCTAGTTATTACTAGTTGATAAACCTCTGAGTCAAGTCAAGTAACACTGAGACAAATACAAGGAAAACAAGCACATCCATTTAATCTATATAATTTCTAAAGAGAAGAAGAAAGACTTAGAAAAACACTACAATTTTATTTCTGTGGTGGTTCCAACCTGTGATAACTGAGAACAATACAAATAGAGACTTGAAATTCATGTTGAATCATGAATCATATGTCTGCATCTCTCAAAGTCTCCAATAGCTCCAAATTCCAGGTCTCTGAGTTTATCCTGCTGGGATTCCCAGGTATTCACAGCTGGCAGCACTGGCTATCTCTGCCCCTGGCACTACTGTATCTCTCAGCACTTGCTGTAAACACCCTCATCCTCCTCATCATCTGGCAGAACCCTTCTTTGCAGCAGCCCATGTACCTTTTCCTTGGCATCCTCTCTGTGGTCGACATGGGTCTGGCCACTACTATCATGCCTAAGAACCTGGCCATCTTCTGGTTTGATGCCAAGGTCATTAGCCTCCCTGAGTGCTTCGCTCAGATTTATGCCATTCACTTCTTTGTGGGCATGGAGTCTGGTATCTTCCTCTGCATGGTTTTTGATAGATATGTGGCTATTTGTCACCCTCTTCGCTATCCATCCGTTGTCACCAGTTCCTTAATCTTAAAAGCTAACCTGTTCATGGTGCTGAGAAATGGCTTATTTGTCATCCCGGTGCCTGTGCTTGCAGGACAGCATGACTATTGCTCCAGGAACAAAATTGAACACTGCCTGTGCTCTAACCTTGGGGTCACAGCCTGGCTTGTGATGACAGGAGGCCAAACAGCATTTGCCAGTTGGTTCTGGTATGGCTTGGAATGGGGAGTGATCTAAGTCAATAAGACTGTCAAAATATATACTGTCATATATTTTGATTCTGTACTCTCTACTTAGACTGAACTCAGTTGAAGCTGCAGCCAAGGACCTGAGCACTTGTAGTTCACATCTTACCCTCATCCTTTTCTTTTACACTATTGTTGTAGTGATTTCAGTAACTCATCTGACAGAGATGAGGGCTACTTTGATTCCAGTTCTACTTAATGTGTTGCACAACATCATCCCCCCTTCCCTCAACCCTATAGTTTATGCACTTCAGACCAAAGAACTTAGGGCAGCCTCCCAAAAGGTGCTGTTTGCTCTTACAAAAGAAATAAGATCCTAGAGACCTTCTCCATGATGTACATGAACCTCAGCTTCTCCTAAACTGGATAGTAAAATTTCAAAGAGGATAAATGAGTAAGTGCATACCTTTGGGATTCCCTTTTTATGTTTGTATGTAAATAATTGTGAAAGCTTCAGAAAAGATACAAAAAATCACAGTAGCCTAAAATATTGACAAAAACTAAATATATAAATATATTGAGAATATGGAAGAATTTTCTACCAAACCAAATTGGATTTAAAGAACTTAATGATTTATATCTATCTCATAAACTAAATAATAAAAATGAATATAATCACACACCCACACATACACACACACATACATTCATTCAGAGAAATTAATGATTGGGACATGAATTATAGGTCATGCTTACATATCGTTAGCTATAACTTGGGAGCAAAGTCAGTCTCCCTGAACAAGCATTACCCCAGTAATATGGAATACAGAGGCCGGAAAAGAAAGCAATTCAGACAAATAAAGCCAAATCAGAAAATGATGAGGATTTAGGTGGAGTATGAGACGACTCAGCTTGGACAGACAGAACCCAAAAGATTCATCTAGCTAGAAGGATCTGGTGCTTGTGCCATTTGCCTCCCCAGTTTGCTCTCTGCCCTTTGTGCACTGCTCTGTAAACTGGAGGGCTGACTTTCACATATTGTAAGCCCAAACTCCTTTGTCTTTCGGTGTTCAGTTGAATTGAGCCTATGTGATGCTGCGACAGATTATAGTTCAAGAGGAGAGGCTATTTATTATTCAACTTCCAGCCTGCTTTGACATTGGGGTTCTCACTGGATGTGTCCCTTCTCCGGTCACCCACCTGCTACAACTACAACTCTTAGGGAAATATAGTAACAGGCTTGTCTTGCCTTCTTTCTTCAGGCCAAGGGGCTGATAAAGACTTCCTGATAGTAGTCTCTGAGTGCCCAGCATGCATTACTTTTTCAATATCCAGTTTTGTTTTCTTAAAACAACCTACTACTCAATAATAGCTTCATTAAATTGTCTTCAAACTCACATTTCTTTGTGCCTTTTTTTCCCTTTCTGAGACCCTGACAGACTCACTGGCTTTATTTATATCACTAGCATCTATCTCTACCATAACTACTCATCCACTACTACTACCACATCCACACAAGAATGTAGGCAGCTTCAGCAAAATCTTTAGATGATCAGATATAAAGACACTGTAGGCAGGAGGTAGATATAGAATTTTTTCCCTGTGAAATTTTTACTTTGAGAGTTTTCTTTTCTTTCTTTTTTCTTAAAAAATAATCCTAAGCAATGAATGGGCAAAATAAGGCTTAATCTATTATTGTCTTGTATTTCAATATTTTCCAGACCACTTTCCATTAAACACATGCTCAGATTATGTCATTAAATAGTTGGGACATTCCTTGAAATATGAGTATTAATTTCAGGTGCGGGAATACCAGTTGCCAGAAAGTCTATTATACATTATATAATGTCAACTCCTCTTCCAGTTACATGTAAAAAGTAAACTCTATCAGTTCTCAGGTAAAATGAAAATAATGTAATGTATCTTTCTTATTAGTCTGGCCTTTCACACAAACTTCAATTTTTTTTCATTTAAAACTTAATAAAGAGAAAAGACCTCATGCCCTTTGTACTCATAAGACTACTTTTTTTTTTACTAACAATATAGTTGAGAACATTAAGATAATTTAAGAAAATGTATGTTTGACATTTTCTATAAAGTTACAAGAAGATAGTGTTCGCATTAAATAAGAATTACCAGCTGGGCACAGTGGCTTACACTTATAATCCAAGCGCTTTGGAAGGCCAAAGTAGGAGGATCACTTGAGGCCAGGAGTTTGAAACCAGCCTGGGCAACATAGTGAGACCCTATCTCTATAAAAAATACAAATCAATAAAAACAAAATTAGGTAAGCATGATGGCTCATGTTGATAGTCCCAGATGCTTGTGAGGCTGAGCTGGGAGGACTGCTTGATCCCAGGAATTTGAGGCTCCAGTGAACTGTGATTACACCACTGCACTCCAACCTAGGTGAAAGAGCGAGACTCTGACAAAAACAAGCAAGCAAACAAACAAACAAAAACAACAACAACAAAAAAACCCAAAAACAACTATGGCAAGAGGGCAGTTCAATGAAATTCAATAGCGATGACATGTTATTCCAGCAGAAATAACTTACATATTACAGCTTAGAAAAATAAAAAATTGTAAAAATATATGTGTACTTTTCACATGTCCCTTCAAGGGAACCTGATATGAGTAGCATTGTTGACTGTTGCCCTCTGGCTTCTATACCATTAGATGCACCTGTACCTTCGCACAAAGTTCATGGTTCCCTTGGCTGCTCCCAGACAATGACCAGACACAGTAAGAGAATGAGAGCTAGGCCATTCTGGCCAGAAATGAAACTCCTTTAATGGTCAACTTTTGCATGAGGGCTCTGAACTGGCCTGGTTAAGACTTTCTCAGAGCTGCACTGAGGGCTGATACTTTTCTTAGGCAATCTTTCCTTTTCTCTCTCTTTTCTTAGTTGTCAGAGCTGAATCATGGTCTAAAGATTCTTTTCATGTTTTTCTCCCTTCTTACCCTTTACATTTCACATTTTTCCCCCAATAAGCCTATATGATGATTAATCCTATCTAGTTGTCTGCTTTGTAGAGCACTAAACCCAACACAGATCATAATGAGAGTGAAATGATACATTAGGGGACACATTTAATCCCCCAGCACAAGGAAGTGACCCAATGTTGAAAATTTTACCAATTGTGATGTGAGAAAATGCACTTGCGGAGGGAAATGCCCTGGCTGGTACAACTCTTTTAGGCATTTGAAAGATATGTGGAGGGGTGGACAATGGCAGGAAGGACAGTGGAGCTGACTGATTATTGCTATGCTATATTGAAACTACATAGAGTAATAATGACAAAATGAAGGCAGTTAACAAATAGTAAAAATTAAGTGTGATAGATTGCAAAGCTTGCAAAGATGCTCTTATCTCCTGAAGTAAAAAGGGTAACAACAACTGGGGAGTAAACTTGGGGCATGAAAATTGAGTTTTGGCCGGGTGCAGTGGCTTTTGCCTGTAATCCCAGTATTCTGGGAGGCTGAGGCAGGGAGGGCTCTTGAGCTCAGCATTGAGACCAGCCTGAGGCAACATAGGGAAACTCTGTCTCTACAAAAAGTACAAAAATTAGCCAGGTGTGGTGGTGCATGCCTATAGCTCCAGCTACTCGGGAGGCTGAAGTGGGAGAATCACTTGAGCATGTGAAGTGGAGCTTGCAGTGAGTCAAGATAGTGCCACTGCACTCCAGCCTAGTGGAGCTTGCAGTGAGCCAAGATGGGACCACTGTATTAAAAGAAAAAAATAAAAGGAAAGAAAAGAAGAAAAAGAAAATTGAGTCTCAGAACGCCATGATTGTTTAATGCTTAACAAGACAGAACTATTATACCAAGGTGTGCACTCTGGTTTAGAAAATCTGGGACAATGAAACAGGGGATATGGGTATCTGAATGGATGAACTTGAAGATGTGTTTTGCAAACTAGCTCACTCCTTTATTTGTAACATGAGAGCTAACACTACTGTTACACAGGAAGATAATAAAGACTATGGTTACTGCCCTCTCTAGATTGTATGGTTACCCATACATTCTATGGTTACGGCCCTCTCTAGATTGTCAGGCTGGTAACTATGGTTAAATTCCAGTATGATTATGGCATGAACAAGCTGCAAGAAATACATACTGTGCACTGGAAGAAGTCAGGAGTTTGAAAATTAAGGGAGCTTAATCAAGAGGATAAGATCATAAGATATAAGAACATAGAGAATAAGCAAGAATTTATTGACTTGGGAAAATTATTATGGACATTATATTGAATACCCTGGTCAGAATTCCTGGAGATGGGTCAGACTCACTATGCCAGTGACTCTTTGAAGCCTGGAAAATGTGATGGATGATGATAAGTCAAGTGGTAATGGCTGAGTTTCCCTGGCAGCTGGGCATTGCAATGCACTTGAGGAATGCAAAGATGAAGCAACTGGGAATGCTGAAATCGACATATTACATGAGGCCAAAAGAGTCACTAGAGAAGTATGTTCTGTGGAATGCCCCACAGAACATATTTCACCAATGAATACACTAGTGAGTGGGGGCACCAGTATTACTAAAATGTTCAGTTATGGCTCTCCTATTCAGAGCAGGTGTGAGGATAGGAGAGATAGTCAAAGAGCTGGATTGTCTAGTGGTTGTGAGGGTGATAGACCTTTGAAGTAACAGATAGCAAGTTGAGGCAAATAACTGCCAGAAGCCAGGGGGCAGCAATTATTTAAAAACTAGCAAGGGTAAACTAGGAGCCAAAGAGGCTTCACTTGCAGGGAGTTATGGAAATGGTGTCCTTAAGAGCAAATTAATAGGCAGCGAACAAGGGGGTTGCTTGCTGCAATCACAAGAAAGCAGGAGTGGAGGAGCAGAAAGTATAGGCAGTGGCCTCAATGAAATATCATCATCTCCCTTTTCCAGTTTTCTGAGTTGAGCCAATTTTCCTACCTAGAACCTTCTAACTGAGGACATGGACAGGACCCCAGGGATAAGGAACCTATCTGCAACACCTATCTTTCCTGCGGGAAATACACCAAGAGTACCCCATTTATAATAGTTCTATTTAAATTTTTTTTACTTTACCATGGTGCAAAAGCAATACGCATTCAGCACATTCCTCCACTTGTAATGTGGTTACATCTGGATAAACTTATAGTTCAATACATCATAAGTCAGAGTACACTTTTGACTTAATGATATTTTCAATTTATGATGAGTTTGTTAGAGTGTAATCCCATTGTAAGTCAAGGAGTGTTTGTATATTCTACTGATTGTTCCAGTCCTTTGAAAATAGATTTCTGGCCATTGACTTGGGTGACAACTCCTGGGAATAAGAGAATGTCTGGGCATTTTGATGCTATTGATAACTGGACCATCATGTCTCCCACAAGCAGTCTGCCTTTGTTAAAATGTGGGGTAGATAGGAACAGGTAATAAACAAAGTCCTGACTGAAGTCTGGTTTTCAGTAGGGTCTGTTCTCTCATGGATCCATCTATTGGTCATTCCCTGGCCTATGTCAGAAGTCTATGATCAGAAGTAATTACTACACAAACAGTCTCTGACTTACAATGGTTCATTTTAAGATTATTTTACCAAGGGGTGAAACCAATACTTACTCAGTGAAAACCTTTTTTAACACTTGGAATTTCAATATTTTCCTGGGCTATCAATATGTGATAAGGTACTCCTTCATGAGGCAGAGTAGTGGCAGTGAGCTGCAGCTTCCAGTCAACCATGATATTACTAAAACAATTCATATTGTCTAATGTACCATAGTGAATAAATAATGTGAGCCTTTCAACACTTTGTTATAAAGTAGGCTTTGTTTTAGATAATCTTGCCCAACTATAAGCTAATATAAGTGTTCTCAACATGTTTAACGTAAGTTAGGCTAAACTGTGATGTTCAGTTGGTTAGAAGCATTCTATGTATTTTCAATATTACAATATTTTCAGTTTATGATGGATTTTCAGAGACATAATGCATTGTTATTCAAGAAGCATCTATATTGCTTCCTAGGCCTTTTGGATATAGTATGTAATGATATGTGGAAAACCATAAAACTGATCCTCTAATAGAAGATAGTAAATCTTTAAAAATCACATTGAAACAGATAGAGATTAGTGACATCATTAAGTATCTAAATAACCTACGTGATGATAGTTTCAATCATATGTTGATTTACTTGTAATGGTTAATATTAAGCATCAACCTGATTGGAGGGAAGGATGCAAAGTATTGTTCCTTGATGTGTCTGTGATGGTATTGCCAAAGGAGATTATCAATTGTTCAATGGACTGAGAGAGGCAGATCTACGCTCAGTGTGGTTGGGCATCCAAATAGCTACCAAAGCGGCTAGAATAAAGCAGGCAGAAGAAGGTGGGAGAAGCTGACTTGCTGAGTCTTCTGACCTAAAACTTTCTCCCATGCTGGATTCTTCCAGTCCTCAAACATCAGACTACAAGTTCGTTGGCTTTTGGACTCTTGGGCTTACACTAGTGGTTTACCAGGGGCTCTAGGGCCTTCAGACACTAACTGAAGGCTGCACTGTCGGCTTCCCTACTTTAGAGGTTTTGGGACTTGGACTGAGCCACTACTGACTTCATTGCTCCTCAGCTTGCAGACAGCCTATCACCTTGTGATTGTGTGAGTCAATTCTATTTAATAAACTATATTTCATGTATGCCTATATCCTATTAGTTCTGTCCCTCTAGAGAACCTTAATACAATTCTCCAGTCTAACACCTACAGAAACAGGATGGATCTTGGAGAATAACTGTAGGCTACTAAAAGTTCAAACAAGTAGCATTTACAATTGCAATTGCTAGGCTGTTGATCTTGGAAAAAGTTAATATGCTCCTAGGCAATGATTTACAGCAATTAATCTGATAATTGCATTCTTTTTTAATTCCAATAAAAAAAGAGAATCAGAAACAGTGCAAAGTGAAATGAGTAACACTACATATTCTTAGCAAAACACATTCAGTAGACACTGTACCTAAAATTTTGAAAGTTACTCTTTCCTTGGGCTAGAAATATGCTGTTGTTTTTTAGCATATGTACGGCTTTCTGCAGGCCTAGAGTGGTTAATAGTGTTGTTGAAGTCTACTGTATTCTTACTTTACTTTGTGTGTATTTTTTCCTTTATTAAGTATTGAGAACGAGTAATAAAATTTCTACTTTTGCTTTTAGATTTGTTTATTTTGTCATTGAAGATCTAAAAGTTCTTGTTTCATGAATTTTGAATTTCTTTTATTAGAGGCATAAACATTTACAGTGTTTATATTCTCTTGATTAATTTACCCCTTAACATTACGAAATTAGTCTTGGTAACATACTTTGCTCTGAAATTTACTTTGATGTTAAAATAAACACTTCAAAAATCAAAATGTTCTGCTTCAAGATGGCTGATTAGAAGCAGTTAGTGTGCACCTCTTTCATAGACAGAAATCAAAATAATAAGCAAATATTCATATTTTGAACAGATTGTCTAAGACAGCACACAAGAATTCATCAGAGAAGTGACAGAAATCATAGAAAGAAAGGAAAATGCAATTACCCTGTTCCTGCTGGAGCATTTTGGCTGTGGCCCAGTGCTCTTATGAGAACCCAGTTCCCAAAGACATGCATTTTTTCCCTGGGGCTCCCACTGCCTCTACTACTGCCACCACCTCCAGGCCTGGGAGGGAATGAGGAGTCCAGACATCTTTGCATGCACCAAGGAAGGACACTGTCACTTCTGAAGGAGGGAGGCATGAGCGAACCGTGCACCTTACAGCTGCCTGAGTGGACTGCTCCTGCTACAGGAGGCCTGCCCTCTCTAGCAGCAGGTCAGCAGTGCAGCTCCCTGCCCCATTGTGAGCATTTTGGCTGTGGCTGGGTGTCCTTCTGAGAGCCCATCCTGGAGAGGCTTGTGTTCTGCCCTGAGGCTCCTGCCATCATTGATACCACCACTGCCACTGGACCAGAAAGCAAATGAGGAGAACTGGCACCCCTTTGTGCACCATAATGACGTATACTGCCACTGCTCCTGTGGGAGGGAGGCACATGTCCCTCTCACAGAAGCCTGTCTCCACTTATCCCACTGAGGGATCCTGTCTTCTTCAGTGGCCAGCCTGCAATAGAGCTACCCTGTTCCCAACTGCTCATTTCAGGTGCAGCCCAGTACCCTTCTGAGGTCTCAATCTGTCCTGGGGCTGCCACAGCCTGAGTGTTTTGCTGCTACTTGAGAGTTTACCTGACCACACCTGAGCATTCTGCTGGTGACCTTGGAACCAGCCTGACCCTACTTATCACAGCCAGCGCCAGAAACCTTGGGACCTGAGGACAAGTCAACTAGTTCAGTTCCAGTCCAGGTCCTCCTATACTTGTGCATGCCATCCAGGGTGCCATTTAGGGGCCTGAGAATTGCATAGCCTAGTTCATCACCACAGGAGCATGTTGACCTCCCTTGGGGTGTGAGGTCCGGTGGCTCATCCAGCTAACATCACCACATTTGAAACCCCCTTGCCTGTGTGGGAAGGCAGAATCCCTCCACCTCTCTATATGAGGCAGCAGCATTTCTACATTGGAGAACAAACAAGCCATAAAGCCGTCTGCACTGTTACAGAGAAACATGGGACAGTTGTTTTCTGTGACTCTCAGCTGCATTATGATCTAGAGATAGACAACAGTGACTGTCTAAACTGAGAGTCACAAGTCCCAAGACATGAGGTGACATATTCCTGCCTGCCTAGAATGTGGAGATGGTCCAGCCCCAACCCCCAGTGCACAGACCAGGGCATATTTCACCAGGAGCTTCCCTAGCCACCCAGTCATGTCTGGTGCCTGCACTTGTCATTGGAGAATTTGTGGGCAAGTGGGTAAGCTTAGCGGTTCAACTCTGCCTAACTTTGTCAACTCTCCCCTGCCATTCCACACAGCATCTCTTCCCCTTCCCACTGAATAGGGAACTCAGATCACTTGACATTCCACAGACCATCCCACCTACTGAAACAACAGAAAACATCTTCCGTAAACAAAAATTGAGCACATACTTATCTGCTTCTGTTGCAACTGGCTCTTACCCATAAGCACCACCTACTGGCCTGTTGAACTGCACAACCCGATACAAAACCTGACAGATGTGCACAGTCCTAAATAACCAAAGACAAAGGATGCTATTCAACATATACTAAAATCACAGTCACACCATCAAGGAAGGACAAGTTCCATCCAAATGAAAGTCAATTAAAAAATAAGAAGTGACAGCTTTTCCAGAAAAGAAGGAACCAATGTAAAAACTCATACATTATGAAAAAACAGAGTGTGTGACACCAATAGAGGATCACATTACTTTTCCAACAATGAATCCTAACCAAAATGGAAATTCTGAAATGACAGAAAAATAATTTAAAATATGGATTGTAAAGCAGCTCAATAAGATTCAAGACAAAGTTTAAAACCAAGACAAATAAATCAGAAAAACAATTAAGGATATGAAAAAACAGGTAGATGACATTTAAAAAAGTACAGAATTTCTGAAACTAAAAATTAACTGAAGGAATTACAAAATAGAGTTGAAAGCTCTAAATGAGACCCAGCATAATAGTACATTTCAGAGACTGAAGCCAGGTTTTTAAATTAACCTAGAAGAAAGCAAGCAAGAAAGAGAGAGAGAGAAAGAGAGAGAGAGAGAGAGAAACAGAAAGAGAGAAAGAAAGAAAAGAAAGAAAGAGAGAGGAAGAAAGAGAAAAGAAAACAGGAAGGAAGGAAAACTTAAAAAATGAACAAAGCCTTTGAGAAACATGGGTTTATGTAAAATGATGAAACCTGTGAGAGATACAGGTATTCCTGAGGGAGAAGATAAATAAATAAAAAGCTTGGAAAACTTTTTTGAGGAAATAATTCAGGAAAATTTCTCTAGTTTTGCTAGAGGTGTAGATATCCAGCCACAAGAAACTCAGAGAACACCTGAAAAATACTGTGTAAGATGAATATCACCAAGGCATATAGGCGTCAGACTATCTAAAGTCAATATGAAGGAAAAGATCCTAAAAGCAGCAAGAGGGGCACATCAAAATACCTGTAAAAGAAATCTTGTCGGCCGGGCGCGGTGGCTCAAGCCTGTAATCCCAGCACTTTGGGAGGCCGAGACGGGCGGATCACGAGGTCAGGAGATCGAGACCATCCTGGCTAACACGGTGAAACCCCGTCTCTACTAAAAATTACAAAAAAACCTAGCCGGACGAGGTGGCGGGCGCCTGTAGTCCCAGCTACTTGGGAGGCTGAGGCAGGAGAATGGCGTGAACCCGGGAGGCAGAGCTTGCAGTGAGCTGAGATCCGGCCACTGCTCTCCAGCCTGGGCGACAGAGTGAGACTCTGTCTCAAAAAAAAAAAAAGAAAGAAATCTTGTCAGAGTAACAAAGTACAGAAATCTTACAAGCCAGAAGGGACTGGGGTCCTATTTTTAGTCTTCTTTAACAAAAGTACTACCAGCTAAAAATTTTGTGTTCTGATAATTGAGCTTTGTAAATGAAGGAGAAATAAGTCTTTCCCAGACAAGCAAACACTAAGGAAATGTGTCACCACTGTACTGGCCCTACAAGAAATTCACAAAGGACTTCTAAAACAAGAAAATAAAAGAGTGATACTTGCCACAATAAAAAACAAGTGAAAGTAAAAAACTCATAGATCTTCTAAAGCAACCACAAAAATGGGACTACAAAGCAATTAGGTAACAAAGAACAAAATCTCACATATTAATATTAAGCTTGAACATGAAGTACTAAATGCTCCACTTAAAACATATAAACTGAGAAAATGAATTAAAAACAATATTCAACCATATGCTGCCTATTAAAACCCACCTAATGAGCACAGACATTCACAGGCTCAAAGTAAAAAGGCATAAAGAGATGTTTCACACAAATGCAAAACAAAAGCAAGCAGGAGTAGTTAGCTATACTTATATAAGACAGACTTTATATAAACAACAGTGAAATAAGACAAAGAAAGACATTGTGCAATGTTAAAGAGATCAGTTCAAGAAGAAAATGTGACAAAATTCTGAACATATATGCATCCAACATCAGAGCAACCAGATTCATAAAACAAATACTACTGGACCTAAGTAAAATGGTAGAAAAAATACAATAACAGGAGTTATTATACACCAGTGACCGCCCTAGACAGATCACTGTGGCAAAAAAATCAACAACAGCAACAAAACTCTGGACTTAAATTGCCCTCTAGACTAAATGCTAAACAGACATTTACACAACATTTTACCCAACAACCACAGAACATACATTCTTTCTGTTGGCACATGAAACACTCTCAAAAATTGCTCAAATGCTTGGCCAGTCTCTATAAACTTTCAAAAAATGAAATAATATCAAGCATCTTCTTAGACCACAGTGGATTAAACTAAAAATGAATACCAAACGGAGGTCTCAAAAATATACAAATACTTGGAAATTAAACAATCTGCTTCTGAATAATCTTTGGATAAACAACAAAATCAAGGCAGAAATTTTTTAAACATTGAAACACATGAAATAGAGACACAATATACCAAATCATTTGGGAAATGGCAAAAGCTGTGCTCAGTGGGAAGTCTATAGCATTAAATGCCAACATTAAAAATATAGATGGATTTCAATTTAAAACCCTAACATTATACCTCAAGGAACCAGGCAAACAAGAATAAGTAAAACCGAAAGTTAGCATAAGAAAATAAAGAACAAATATCAGAGAAGAGCTAAGTGAAATCGAGACAGAAAAATACAAAGATAAAGAAAATGGAAAGTTGATTCTTTGAAAAGATAAACAAAATTGATAGACCACAGCAAGATTCATGAAGGAAAAAGAAAATTGGAACAACAAAATCAGATACAATCAAAATGACATGACAAATGATGCCACAGAAATATAAAAGATTATTAGAGACTATAATGAACATCTCTGCAGATACAAACTAGCAAACCTAAAAAAATGGATAAATTCTGGTTAACATACAACCTCCTAAGATTCAATCAAGAAAAAGTAGATATACTGATCAGACCAATAACAAGTAGTGCAACTGAATCTTCTAACAAAAAATGCCTAGGACCAGAGGAATTCCCAACCACATTCTACCAGACATATAAAGAAGATTTAGTAATAATCATACTGACACTGTTTCAAAAAATTGAAGAGGAGGTAATCCTCCTTAACTGGTTCTATAATCCCTATTTCATCCTGATTCCAAAGCCAGGTAAGGACGCAACACAAAAGAAAATTGCAGGCAAATATTCCTGATGAGAATTGATACAAAAATCTTCACAAAATACTACAAGACAATCCAACAGGACGTTAAAAAGACAATACACCTCAGTGAAGTGGGTCTTATTCCAGTCATGCAAAGGTTGTTCAACAAATGCAAAGGTGGTTCAACAAATGCATGCCCTTATGCCCCTGAGGCCTAACATAGGAGCATAACACAATTAAAAACAAAAGACTGGCCAGTGGCTCATGCCTGTAATCCCAGCACTTTGGGAGGCTGAGGTGGGTAGATTACCTGAGGTCAGGAGTTTGAGACCAGCCTGGCCAACATGGCGAAACCCTGTCTCTACCAAAAATACAAAAATTTGCCAGGCATGGTGGTGCATGCCTGTAATCCCAGCTACTAGGGGAGCTGAGACAGGAGGATTGGAGGATCGCTTGAACCTGGGAGGCAGAGGTTGGAGTGAGCCAAGATTGTGCCACTGCACTCCTGCCTGGGCAACAGAGTGAGACTGGGTCTCAAAAACAAACAAACAAACAACATTTTAATACATGTGGAAAAAGCTTTTGACAAAATTCATCATCTCTTCGTGATAAAAACTGTTAACAAACTAGGCACTGAGGGAACATACTTAAAAAATAGTAAAAGCCGTATACATCAAACCAACAGTCATCATTACTGAATGGGGAAAAGTTGAAATCATTTCTCCCAGCAACTAGAACAAGCCAAAGATGCCCATGTTCACCACTCCTATTCAACATAATATTGGAAGCTCTCTCTAGAGCAGTCAGGGAAAACACATAAATAAAAGGCATCCAAATTTAAAAAGAGAAAGTCAAACTATCTCTATTTGCTGATGATATGATCTTATATATAGAAAACCCTAAAGACTCATCCAAAAGGCTCCTAGACTTGAAAATTGACATTGGTAACATTTCAGGACATAAAATCAAAGTACATAGATCAGTAGCATTGTTATACACCAATACTGATCAAGAAGAGAACAAAACCAAGAACTCAAATTCATTTACAATATCTAGAAAAAAATATACAATTCTTAGGAATACATGTAACTATGCTGGTGAAAGATGTCTACAAGGAGAACTACAATACACTGATGAAAGTAATTTTAGATGATGCAAACAAATATGGAAAATCATCTCATGCTAAGGAATTGGAAGAATCAATATTGTTATAATGACCATACTACACAAAGCAATCTACAGAGTCAATGTGATCCCTATCAAATTACCAACATCATTTTTCACAGAATTAGAGTAAACAATTCTAAAATTCACATGAAACCAAAAAAGAGCCAAATAATCAAAGCAATCTTAAGTAAAAAGAAAAAATCTGGAAGCATCACATTATCTGACTTCAACTACAATGCTATGGTAACCAAAACAGCATATTAACCAAAATGTATGGTAACAGCATTTTCTTTTTTGTTGTGTCCTTACTCAGCTTTGGTATAAATAAAGACACATAGATCAGTAAAACAGAATGGAGTATTCAGAAATGAAGCTTCATACTTATGACAAACTGATCTTCGACAAAGTCACTAAAATAAACACTGGGGAAAGGTCACACTATTCAATAAATGATGCTGAAAAATTGGGTAACTGTGTGTAGAAGAATGAGCCTGAACCTCTATCTCTCACTATATGCCAAAACTAATTTAAGATGGATTCAAGATTTAATCACAAGATCTAAAACTATAAATATCCTGGAAGAAAACCTGGGAAAAATTCTTCTGGATATTTAGGCAAAGAATTTATGAGTAAGTTGTTGAAAGGAAATGCAATAAAAACAAAAATAGATGAATGAGACATAAGTAAACTAAAAAGCTTCTGCAAAACAAATGAAACAACACAGTAAGCCGACAACATACAGAATGGGAAAAAATATTTGCAAAGTATGTGTCTAACAAAGAAGTAATATCCATCATCTACAAGGAACTCAAGCAACTCAACAAGAACACAACACCATTCAAAAGTGGGCAAAGGACACAGACACTTTTCAAAAGAAAATATACAGGTGGCCAACAAACATATGAAAAAGTACTGAATACTGCTTATCATCAGAGAAATGCAAATTAAAACCACAATGAAATATTATCTTACATCAGTCAGAATACCTGTGATTAAAATGTGTATACACACCGGATTTTGTCATGGAGAGAACTTATATACTGTTAGTGGGGATGTAAATTGGTCAACCTTTATGGAAAACAGTATGGAGATTTTTCAAAGAAATAAAATTAGAACCACCATTTGAACCATTAGAACCACCAGCAATTCCACTACTCTGTATTTACCATAAGGGAAATGAATCATTATATAAAAAAGATATCTCCATTTGTATGATTATCTCAGCACTATTCACAATAGCAAAGATAGGGAATCAAACTAAATGTCCATCAATGGATGACTGGATAAAGAAAATATGAGATAGGCTGGGCACAGTGGCTCATGCCTATAATGCCAGCACTTTGGGAGGCTGAGATGAGAGGATCACTTGAAATCGGGAGTTGGAGACCAGCCTGGCCAACATATTGAAACCTGTCTCTAGTAAAAATACCAAAAAAAAAAAAAAAGGAGGGCATGGTGGTGCAAACCTGTAGTCCCAGCTACCGGGGATGTTGGGTTCATGGTAAGAGAGAGGGTTGGAAATACATTGGTCAAAGTTTACAAAATTAGTTCCAGCTATTTGGAATTCCAATGGGAAGGAATTGCTTGTGACCAGAAGTTCAAGGCCAACCAGGCTTTGCAGCCTATTTTTCTCTAAAAAAAAAAAAAAAAAAAAAGAATAAAATAAAACAAAAACATAGTTATATAGGAGGAATAAGTTCAAGAAATTTATTGTACAGCATCATATCTATATGTAACAGAAATGTAGTGTATTCTTGGACAATAAGGGAGATTCAAATGTTCTCACCATAACATATATGTTAGCTTTAGCTTGATTTAGCCTTTTCCACAATGTGTGTGTGTGTGTGTATATATATAGTTTCAAAACATCGTGTTGTACATGACAAACATCTACAATTTATACAACAATTAAAAAAGGAATACAAAAAGTGGGTAAGCCTAACAAAAGAGGCATTTCTTGTGACTATATACTGAGCCTACACCCCAGTCGTAGACAATATTTATTCTTTTCAATCACATATAAAACATTAAACCAATCCAGATCTTATTCTTGTTAATGAGATCACTCAATACCATCAACAAGCGCTGTAAAGAAAAATAAGTGAAAATAGTACAAGTAACTACTGTCACAATGTATTAAAACCAATAATATAAAATTTTTAAATCCAGTGTACTTACTACGGTAGCATAGTTAAATGTCAATTAGACAACAAGATCTTATCAACTTGGCATGTAACTATTGTCATGAATAAATGGGGACCCTAATACACAATAAAAATTTATTTTGAGGAAAATATCAGGTAAGAAATGTCATAGAAATATCATACCCATGTTCACTTATCATAGTATTTCTTTCAAAAGGATCTACATATATAAGATCAAGCTATGTTACATGAATTACACACATCTAACATGAACTTTTAATCAGCTATAGTAATTCTGTTTTGAAATGGACTAGTTTTATAATGTTAAATTAAAATTATAACATTTATGTTATAATACAACATGATAATTTTTGTTAAAGCATATCTAGTTAATGCATAGCAATACATATATATGATTTTAATTAAGATAAATCTATACCACAACTTCATTTTAAGTGTTAGAACTATGAGTACTTTTAATTTCCTTATAAACACCTTTATGTTTTTTCAGGTTACTCAGCACATGTTATTATTTTTATCTTCATAAAATGGATATAAATTGTAATCAGTTATTTTTAGCAATAATAAATTTTTAATTATTGTATCATGATGATTATTTCAAGGTTTGTATATTCCTCTGAGTTTTCCTAATTTAATGTATAAGTGTAATAAGTTTAAACTTTTGATTACATTTTAGATCACCCAAATATTCATAATTCATTTGTCTCACCTGAAAAAGTAAAAATTTTATTAAAAAACTAAACTTTTTGAACCTAGGGCTATATTTGCATAGTTCCCAGCCTGCTTTGGAAAGCAGAAAGTTCTAAATGAACATTAATTAAAAGAAGTAAAATGATATATTAATACAAAAAATTTAGAAAATGGATCAGTTTATGAATGAACAAAACATTCTCTACTTCTATGCTTTTGATATCTTTCCCACAGGGCAGTGGAAAAGAAGAAAACATTAATCTGCAGTAAGTATTAAATCCTAGTCTTTATTAAAAGAACTTGTGTTCACTTTCATTCTCTCCCTGACTCATATATACACTCTAACACACAAACACACACATATGCGATTATTTGCTTATATATGTATCATTATTTGGACACTAAGAATGGAAAGTTCTTGTTCTTTCTCCTCTTCCCATAGAGGTTAACTTGATTCTCACACCAGCATCTGTGTCTCTGATATTCTTAAACATCCCCTTGGGACACATAACACATATTTCTCTTTAAGGCTCAGTTCAATATTTCATACATAAAGGAATTTATAGGCTCATGGCCTTGGACATATATTCATTCTAGGACTGTGATTTTTTTTTACCAAGATTCTTTTTTTTTTTTTTTTTTTTAATGCAAGGAATAGGAAAACCAAAATATTCCTTTTATTCTTTTTTTTTTTATACTTTAAGTTCTAGGGTACATGTGCATAACATGCAGGTTTGTTACATATTTATACTTGTGCCATGTTGGTGTGCTGCACCCATCAACTCGTCAGCACCCATCAATTCATCATTTATATCATGTATAACTCCCCAATGCAATCCCTCCCTCCTCCCCCCTCCCCATGATAGGCCCCAATGTGTGATGTTCCCCTTCCCCAGTCCAAGTGATCTCATTGTTCAGTTCCCACCTATGAGTGAGAACATGCGGTGTTTGGTTTTCTCTTCTTGTGATAGTTTGCTAAGAATGATGGTTTCCAGCTGCATCCATGTCCCTACAAAGGACACAAACTCATCCTTTTTTATGGCTGCATAGTATTCCATGGTGTATATGTGCCACATTTTCTTAATCCAGTCTGTCACAGATGGACATTTGGGTTGATTCCAAGTCTTTGCTATTGTGAATAGTGCCGCAATAAACATACGTGTGCATGTGTCTTTATAGCAGCGTGATTTATAATCCTTTGGGTATATACCCAGTAGTGGGATGGCTGGGTCATATGGTACACCTAGTTCTAGATCCTTGAGGAATCGCCATACTGTTTTCCATAACGGTTGAACTAGTTTTACAATCCCACCAACAGTGTAAAAGTGTTCCTATTTCTCCACATCCTCTCCAGCACCTGTTGTGGCCTGACTTTTTAATGATTGCCATTCTAACTGGTGTGAGATGGTATCTCATTGTGGTTTTGATTTGCATTTCTCTGATGGCCAGTGATGATGAGCATTTTTTCATGTGTCTATTGGCTGTATGAATGTCTTCTTTTGAGAAATGTCTGTTCATATCCTTTGCCCACTTTTTGATGGGGTTGTTTGTTTTTTTCTTGTATATTTGTTTGAGTTCTTTGTAGATTCTGGATATTAGCCCTTTGTCAGATGAGTAAGTTGCAAAAATTTTCTCCCATTCTGTAGGTTGCCTGTTCACTCTGATGGTAGTTTCTGTTGCTCTGCAGAAGCTCTTTAGTTTAATTAGATCCCATTTGTCAATTTTGGCTTTTGCTGCCGTTGCTTTTGGTGTTTTAGACATGAAGTCCTTGCCCATGCCTATGTCCTGAATGGTACTACCTAGATTTTCTTCTAGGGTTTTTATGGTATTAGGTCTAACATTTAAGTCTCTAATCCATCTTGAGTTACTCTTCATATAAGGAGTAAGGAAAGGATCCAATTTCAGCTTTCTACTTATGGCTAGTCAATTTCCCCAGCACCATTTATTAAATAGGGAATCCTTTCCCCATTTCTTGTTTCTCTCAGGTTTGTCAAAGATCAGGTGGCTGTAGATGTGTGGTATTATTTCTGAGGACTCTGTTCTGTTCCATTTGACCAAGATTCTTAACACCTGGAGTAGATTGTTTACAGATCACTGTTCTGCTATCCAGACATGAAGGTACTGAAAATATACAAAAGAGGGGATAGTGACAAAATTTATTTTCTGTGGGCAGCAAGATAAAGTGAAGAGAGGTTTTGGGTATATCTCGGCTGTTTATCATTTTTCCTGCTAAGTCATTGATTCCAATCACATAGTTGGAAGGAAGAAGTGTTGTGTGAGGTTGAGTTCTTTTGCAAAACGTTTATTTTCCCAAGTCAAGCATTAAAATCATTGTGAATTATGGTGATTATGATTATCTGTGTATTTCTCTATTTAAATGGGAATCCTTTTTCACTAGTGGTGGAAGTCAAGTGTGGATTACCCCCATAACAAGGAGAAATGAGAGACTAGTCAAAGAATATTTACCCATTCCTCTTGCTTCTTACCTGCTGTCCTTTACTTCCCCCAAATCACAGTCTAATTTTCCTTGGTTATTTCCTGGAAAGACTGAGATAGGACTTTTGTTTCATCTGTTTGCAGTAGCAAAATCTAATCTACATGGAACAAGCAACACTCATATGAGAAGGTGGGTCTACTAGATTGGAGGTGGTTGAACAACAACAACAACAAAAAACAAATTTATTGCTTACAGAGTTTAAAAATTAGGTTAAATAGAAGATAACATGTATCAAGATTACTTTTCCAATGACTCTTTCCACACTCCAGCATAGTGAAGTCAAATTTCTTTGCAGAAGAAGTTGAACTTTGATGTGTAGAAACTATTTTAAATTTGTTTTAGAAAGGAAACTGCATACGTTTGTAAGTTATTAATAATACTTAGATAGTTATGTAGTTCTTGGAGAGCTCTGCAAATGTGTTGAAGATGGGTACTAAATTGTTGTGTAAGCATAAAGCCAGTTTTAGTGGCTAAAGTCATACCTAAAACAAGAAAATATAGGAAATATTAATAAGATATTTATCTAGTATTTAGATAAAAGTGTGCATGTAATCTCAGAAGAAAATACATTCTATTTTCGGTTTAGGAGATATTTATGCTTCCCCTATTTTCTCTACCTAGTTCTAACACATGGATACTTATTCCACATGCAGTGGAATGATGAACACATACTTGGATATGTGCAGGTTCAATATAGATCTACAAGTATATTTTCAATATAGATCTACAAGTATATTTTCTGCACATAATTCAATGTGCAGACATTAAAAATAGCATTTTTCATTACTTGAAATAGTCACTTTAACTCGAAGAGAAGCTGCAAAAGTGCATCCTGAGCTGCTATTTACAAAGCAATGCATAACCAAAAACAAGTACTGAGCATCACATTTAAGATACTGTTCCAGAAAATCAAACACCGCATGTTCTCACTCATAGGTGGGAACTGAACAATGAGATCACTTGGACTCGGGAAGGGGAACATCACACACCGGGGCCTAATCATCAACCCAAATGTCCATCAGTGACAGACTGGATTAAGAAAATGTGGCACATATACACCATGGAATACTATGCAGCCATAAAAAAGGATGAGTTTGCATCCTTTGTAGGGACATGGATGCAGCTGGAAACCATCATTCTTAGCAAACTATCACAAAAACAGAAAACCAAACACCACATGTTCTCACTCATAGGTGGGAACTGAACAATGAGATCACTTGGACTCGGGAAGGGGAACAACACACACTGGGGCCTATCATGGGGAGGGGGGAGGAGGGAGGGATTGCATTGGGGAGTTATACATGATATAAATGATGAATTGATGGGTGCTGACGAGTTGATGGGTGCAGCACACCAACATGGCACAAGTATACATATGTAACAAACCTGCATGTTATGCACATGTACCCTAGAACTTAAAGTATAATAATAAAAAAAAAAGATACTGTTCCATATATTAACGTGAGATGGAGAAAAGAATCATGACCCTATTGAGTAGCTTGTAATAAATTTTTATAAATTATAGAAAAAGTAGTTTTATAAATGGATTGTTACCACTGTCATTAATGTTAGTTATTTTGCTTAATAATATATTGTAAAACATCTGAAAAATGAGGCATGTGTAAGAAATCTGAAAAGTATAATGGTGACTACAAATATAAAATATAAATTCACAGTATATAAATTCTGTCTGAAAGGCAGAAACTTGTAATTTTGATGGTCAAAGAAAAACATTTCATGTATTGAAAAGACTATCTTTTATGCTGTTTCACAAAATAACAATTAACACACTTCTTAAAATTCCAAAGCTAAAATTTCAATTTTTGAACCATCCACTTACCTTAATTAGAAAATTAAAAATTAGTTTATAAGCTGCTATGTAATGTAAGTGTAACTTTGGTAAGTCCTCATACTGACATTGTCCTTCCATATCAACAAAGTGAGAACGTGAATTTAAGTGTTTTTCATTATTTGTATTATAGAAAAACCTTATTAAACCTGGACAAAAAAATAATTTGGTACAATTACCTTTAATTATACAATGCTAAGTGTTTTATCTTCTCAAAGCGATCTTGACTTGCGTGTTTTAGCTTTGAATTCATTTTCCTACTATTAGTATATCCTCTCCAAGTATGAGGTACACTGTTTATCTAAAAATGTTATGTTTGCATATATTTTAAACGTTTGTGTATAATTTTCATTCTGATGAAATCTTATACTGCATATATAATTTTAAAAATTAATTGGAATTATTTCAACTTGATGGGAAGTTTAAATTGTTTTTATATCCAAAACCAATGTTTGTTCTGGCTTTGTCTTCTTATTTTTTTCTTTCCACTTTGTAGTCTCTTTGTTTCTCTGCTTTATGAGAGAGATGCCTTGTTTTGTTTATCTTTTCTGGTAATTTTAAGTAAAACTTTCTCTTTTTTTTCTTCTAGTGCTTTCTTTTACATATTCCAAGTAATATTAGGTTGGTGCAAAAGTAATTGTGGCTTTGTCATTAATGGTAAAAACCACAATTATGCTTGCACCAATCTAATAATACTTAGATTATAATTTAATAATTCTCAAAATAAAGTGTGATGGGTGATTAATTCACTTCTTCACTTATTTGTTTATTTATTTATTTTAAAATTAACATTTATTGAGTATCTAATATGAGAGATTTGATTTACTCAGCTCTGAGGATGTTTTACCAGACACTGTGCTTACATCAGTGATTTCACTGAATTTTGGAGAATTCCTAAATATAAGTTGATTTTCATAATATCATGAGGGAAATATAATTAAAGAGAATAATTATTTGAACAAATCAACTTATTACCTGTAATCATGGCTGTTGGTAGCTACATTATCTTAAAATAATTTAAAGGATGGGTCACTATCATGTTCAAAGGACATTTGAGACCTCCTAATGATGGTTTTGCTTGCAGAGTGTATAGGGATTAGCTACATTTGAAGGGAGTGGGCAAAGGGAGCACCAAGGAAATAGAGGTTTGCCTATCACAAAGCTGAGAGTGTCAGTGTGATATGAGTAGGAAATAGCAAACAGCAAGAGGAAGAGAATGTTGTTCCTACCACTTTGACCTGTCAGAATTCTAATCATGTTCCAGGTCTGAGAGCATCTGTCTTCTTCTCTAGGAGCATCTCCTGAGTCTAGGTCAGACACACAGGTGCTCCTATGACACCCAGTATAACCCTAACGTTCTGTAATGACTCGACGACACATCCTTGAAGAGCATGCCTATTAACAAGTTTAACCTGTGTTTTTCTACTATTTTCAAAACAAGTTGCCTTTTGATAAATCTGATCTGTCCTTTTGATCTTACCCAATAAGGCAGAATTTTCAAGTGACTGTATTTCCTATCAGACAATAATCTTAAAATAGTTTAGTTTATTAATGGAGGGCAGGATGAATACCTCCTCTAATGGGGCACAAAAGAGAGTTCGTTTGATGGCACTCGTGATTCCTACGGTGTTAATTTTTGTAAGTATTGCCAAAATGACTGGAAGCCTGAGAAGAAAATACAAATATGGTTATTGAGCACTTAAAATGTGGTAGCATGTTTTAACATACTAAGTCCTTTAATCCTCTTGGCAGTTAAATTTTTGTTATTATAAATTCTAACATACATATGCAATTTTACAATTAATACAATTACATGTTGATTGATTTTTACAACCTGAATCTTGTATATCTCACAACCAAATCAAGTAAGAGAACATGACCAGCAACTCACAAGACCCTTCTACCACACACTGCCTTTCAGTTATCACTCTCTCTCACTTTATAAAAAGAATAATTTGATCCATTTTTTGTATTTCATTTAAAGAACACAAGGTGTTACATACAATTTTAAGTATTTCTTTAAAAATTAACACATATTGCGAGATTCGTCTGTATTATGCATATAGTCATAGATTGTTTATTCTTATTGTTACATGGTATTTCATTGTGGGAATGTACCAAAATTTATTTACCCATTTGATGTTGGTGAACATTTAGTTCTTTTCCGGGTTTAGGCTATACTACAAATCATGTTTCAATAAGCATTCTAATTGATGTATTCTAGTAAACATATATATATATATATAGTTTTGTTGGAAATGGCAATGAGGGTCATGTGTATATTTATCATTATGAGATATCCAATAAACAGTTGTTCTAATTTACATATCTACCAGCAGTAAACGAGAGTTCCAGTTGTTCTACATCTTTGCCAATGCTTGGTATTTTTAGTTCTTTTCATTTTAGCTGTCCAGTTTGGTATGTCACTACACACCAAAAAAAGGTGCTTTGTCATGAGAGATATAATTTTTACTTTTTTCTGATTAATATAAAAGTTTCTGCCTATTTACATGTTCATTGGCACTTTTATTTCTCTTTTGAAGTGTATGTTTCTTCCTGCAACTTTTTCTTACTGATATTGTTGAAGTACTTTCTATATTTTGTGTATGTATGCATTTGGATATCTTCTAGTTTGTGTTGACTAGATACATAAAGAACAAAAAAGATATCTTGAAAACTGAAAATACTGAATCAAAACTTCATTGACTTTTTTAATTTTAAATTTTTGTGGGCACGTAGTAGGTGTATATATTTATGAGTGTATGAGGTATTTTGATAGAAGCATACAATGTGTAATAATCCCATTAAAGGCCCAGGCACGGTGGCTCACACCTGTAATCCCGGCACTTTGGGAGGTTGATGCGGTTGGATTACCTGAGGTCAGGAGTTCGAGACCAACCTGACCAATGTGATGAAACCCTATCTCCAATAAAATACAAAAATTAGCCAGGCATAGTGGCGTGTGCCTGCAGTCCCAGCTACTCGGGTGAATGAGACAGGAGAATTGCTTGAATCTGGGAGGTGGAGGTTGCAACCGAGATCGCACCAGTGCACTCCAGCCTGGGTGACAGTAAGACTCTGCCTGAAAAAAAAAAAAAAAAAAAAATTCCATTAAAGTAAATGGGGTATCCATCACCTCAAACATTTATCCTTTCTGTTACCGACAACCCAATTATACTGTTTTAGTTGGTTTTTTGTTTGTTTGTTTGTTTTGTTTTGCTTTGTTTTGAGATGGAGTCTTGCTCTGTCGCCCAGGCTGGAGTGTAGTGGCAGGATCTCGGCTCACTGCAAGCTCCGCCTCCCGGGTTCACGCCATTCTCCTGCCTCAGCCTCCCGAGTAGCTGGGACTACAAGCACCTGCCACTACGCCCAGCTAATTTTTTGTATTTTCGGTAGAGACAGGGTTTCACCGCGTTAGCCAGGATGGTCTCGATCTCCTGACCTCGGATTAACCCGCATCAGCCTCCCAAAGTGCTGGGATTACAGGAGTGAGCCAACACGCCTGGCCCTCTTTTAGTCATTTTAAAATATACAATTAAATTATTATTGACTATAGACACCCAATAAATTTACTAATTTTTGAGACTCCAAACTTCATTGAGTAATAACTTAACTAAAATTTCCAAATTATTTGAACAGTGCCTGAGTACCTATTAATAAATATCAGTCATTCATTAAGAATAAAAATTTAAAAGTCAGCATCTCATCTCTTGGATCATCAGTGAGGTAATCAGATGACTCTTCTTTAAAATAACATCTATATTGAGATGAGTATAGTTACAGTTAAGTAAGATATTCTAATAAAAATATCATTTGAAAAGTCAGAATTATACTTGATTATAAATCTATGAGATTGGGAATATGTCTTTTTATAAAAGAATTAATGTTTGATTTGCATCTGTGTTGAAAACTTAGACTGCTCAATAAGAATTTTTTACTGAATCAATAAATTAATCAATCAATAAAACTCAACAGACAAACAAAATTATTCCTCAGAAATTTTGTTATTGGACCATTAAAATGCATTATGGAATTTTTAAAAGTTGGGGTGAGAGGGAGACAGTAAACATAACCTATATTTTCTCTTGTCTTTTTCTTAACTCTAGGAAAACCCAAATAGCTCAAATTTTGAGCTATTTCATAACCTACCAGACTTATCATGCTAACACTGAACAAAACAGACCTAATACCAGCTTCATTTATTCTGAATGGAGTCCCAGGACTGGAAGGCACACAACTCTGGATTTCCTTCCCATTCTGCTCTATGTATGTTGTGGCTATGGTAGGGAATTTGTGGACTCCTCTACCTCATTCGCTATGAGGATGCCCTGCACAAACCCATGTACTACTTCTTGGCCATGGTTTCCTTTACTGACCTTGTTATGTGCTCTAGTACAATCCCTAAAGCCCTCTGCATCTTCTGGTTTCATCTCAAGGACATTGGATTTGATGAATGCCTTGTCCAGATGTTCTTCATCCACACCTTCAGGGGGTTGGAGTCTGGGGTGCTTATGCTTATGGCCCTGGATCGCTGTGGCCATCTGCTATCCCTTACACTATTCAACTATCCTCGCAAATCCTGTCATTGCAAAGGTTGGGCTTGCTACCTTCCTGAGAGGGGTACTACTCATTATTCCCTTTACTTTCCTCACCAAGCGCTTGCCCTACTGCAGAGGCAATATACTTCCCCATACCTACTGTGACCACATGTCTGTAGCCAAATTGTCCTGTGGGAATGTCAAGGTCAATGCCATCTATGGTCTGATGGTTGCCCTTCTGATTGGGGGCTTTGACATACTGCGTATCATAGTCTCTTATACCATGATTCTCCGGGCAGTGGTCAGCCTCTCCTCAGCAGATGCTCGGCAGAAGGCCTTTAATACCTGCACTGCCCACATTTGTGCCATTGTTTTCTCCTATACTCTAGCTTTCTTCTCCTTCTTTTCCCACCGCTTTGGAGAACACACAATCCCCCCTTCTTGCCACATCATTGTAGCTAATATTTATCTGCTCCTACCACCCACTATGAACCTTATTGTCTATGGAGTGAAAACCAAACAGATACGAGACTGTGTCATAAGGATCCTTTCAGGTTCTAAGGATGCCAAATCCTATAGCATGTGAATGAACACTTGCCAGGAGTGAGAAGAGAAGGAAGGAATTACTTCTATTTGCCTCATGCAGGAGCTGATAAAATCTTTCTGGAAGTACTGTATTGATCACAAAACGGAGTGCATTCTCAACATCACTGGAAGGCCCACCAACATTTCTGTATATTTTATACATTCTCAGTCATGTGAAGGACCAGTCTAATAATTAAACCATATTTTATTTGACATAACCTGATGAGTCCATTTTTTATGAAAAGAAAAATCTAAGTAGAAGGAGATGATGTGAGTCCTCTTTTCAATGATCACAATTTTCAGATTAATAGGCAGTTATTACTTTTGTCTGGAAAACATGTGCTATATATTTCTCATAACTACCAAAAATCTATTTCTTCAATGACATTTTCCTGAAGGAGAAACTAGAGTGTATCCCATAAAGTCATTACTATAATGAGTTTTAAGTCTCTAAGCATCTAACTAAATTAATATTAGACTGCTGAATAGGTCACATAATTATTTCACAACAGAATAATTGGATATTTCATTTTCTTTAAAGGGGCTTTTAAAAAAGCAGAGTCTGGAAAGAGAGGTAGAGCTCTTAACCAAAAATAAAAAACAGTATAATTTTTTTTCTAAGACCTGCATGAAAGAGGATCAAAATCTACTTGTTTCATTTTATCTCTAATTGTGAATCTAGTAAGGAAAATTGGGTATATATTTCTAATATTTAAGATTTACCCAAATTAGAAAACAAATGAGAAACTATAGAACACAGTACTTTCATATTAATGTCTCATAAACTAAGTCAATTATATAAGGAGCATAAACTCAAATTTTACTGTTATTTTTCTATGTCCAACTGACAAGAAGACACATACTTCCCTGAAATTTAGTTACCTATGGTCATCAAATTGCATTTATTCACTTAGTGAATCCTTCTTGACTATCTTGCATTTTACAAGCTGGCCAAACAGGAGCACCCTCTAAAATATAATTATCCTCCATGTATCACCGTATTTCAGTATTTGCTATACCCTAAAGCTAAAAGTTGTCAATATTCTCTTTACTTCCTCTCTTCAACCTGACATCACTCTTCTCCTAGTTTTTCTTTCTCTTATCCCAGCTGTTATCTGAAATTGCTATTGTCAACTTCACCAATGCTTTTCCATGTTAACAAACTAAACCTTCTTTGTTCATCTCACACTCTTTCTCAGGAATATTGATTTCAGTTCAGTATTTCCAATATCTTAAAAATTATATTAGCTTTACTTCAGAGACACTACATATTTCATTTATGCAATGCACTTTGTTTAACTTTGATTTGTTTTCTACATTCTCTTCCTAGGTGTTCTCCTTTAGTGTCATGGTCTTAAGTATTTGCTATAAAATTATTGATTCCCCAAAGGAAACTAAGGTTCAGAAAACTGTTTTCCACATACTCATTCTTCATGGCACACTATCTTACTTACACAGGTCAATATCTCCTTTTTCCCTCTGTATTTTCCAAGTCTACTCCAATTTTCCATCTCCTGCTCCTTCAGTTTATCTCCCAGTGATTTTGGCATAACTTTTGGTATATTTTAGTTTCCTTAAAAATAGATGCTATTATTCAGTGATTTACTGTGTTTTAATTTAAATACATTTTATTGTGCTAAACAACTTAATCTGCTAATTTCTCACTCAATACTTTAAGATGTATTTATCTTAAATATTTATCTCGGAACATGTATTTATATTTTATACTTGTCAATTTAATGTATATTACTTATTTCAAAATTGTTAAGTTGGCTAGATACGGTTTTGATAAAAAATTTGCATCTACTAACTTCACAACACACAAAAATCACTTGTGCTTCCATACACCATCCTTGAACAATGTGAAATGGAAATTAAGAAAACAATCTCTTTTACAGTAATAATATCAAAACGAATATAACACTTTGGAATAATTTTTTTTTTTTTTTTTTTTTGAGACGGAGTCTTGCTCTGCCACCCAGGCTGGAGTGCAGTGGCGGGATCTCAGCTCACTGCAAGCTCCGCCTCCCGGGTTTACGCCATTCTCCTGCCTCAGCCTCCGGAGTAGCTGGGACTACAGGCGCCCGCCACCTCGCCCGGCTAGTTTTTTGTATTTTTAGTAGAGACGGGGTTTCACCATGTTAGCCAGGATGGTCTCGATCTCCTGACCTCGTGATCCGCCCGTCTCGGCCTCCCAAAGTGCTGGGATTACAGGCTTGAGCCACCGCGCCCGGCACTTTGGAATAAATTTAACCAAAAAGGCAAAAATTTATGCACTGAAAACTACAAAACTTTTTTTTTTTTTTTAAGGAAGACGCAAATAAATGGAAAGGTATTTTATGTTCACATTTTAGAAGACTTGCCACTGTTAAAATTTTCATACTGCATGAGGTAACTATGAACTTAGTGCAATCCTTATTTAATTCCTAAAGAAAATTTTTATAGAAATAAAAAAGCAGTGCTAATATTCATGTGGCACTACAAAGGACTATAAATAACTGAAACAATCTCGAGAAAGAACAAAGTTGAAGGCCTCACACCTCATTATTTAAAAATATGTTATAAAGCCACAACAATTAAAACACTATGTATAAATAAGTATAATAAACTAAAACAGTACAGTATTAAGACACATAGACCAATGGAATAGAGAGCTCAGAAATAAATCCATGCACATATGGTTAATGGGTGTTCAACAAGGGTGGCAAGAAAACACAATGGGGAAAGACAGTCTCTTTGACAAATGAATTTGGGAAAACTGAATATCCATATGCAAAAGAATGAAATTGGACTCTTATCTTACACCACATACAAAAATAGATTCAAAGTGGATCAAAGACTTAAACAAAAGAATTAAAACCACAAAACCCCTAGAAGAAAACAAAATAGAAATATTTCATAACATTGGTCTTGCCTATGATTTCTTAGTTATGACATTAAAAACACAAGGAAAAATAGCAAAAATAGGCAAATGGGACTATATCAAACTGAAAAGCTTTTGCACAGCAAAGCAAACAATCAATAGAGTAAAACAGCAAGTTATAGAAAGGGAAATAATATTTGTAAATCATATATCTGATAAGAGATTAAAATCTAAAACATATAAAGAACTTCTACAAATCAATAAAAAAAGAAAAAGAAAATGATTAAAAAATGACAAAATGACTTGAGTGACATTTCTCCAACGATGTAATACAAATGGCCAACACGTATATGAAAAAATGTCCAGTGTCACTAAACATCAGGGAAGTGCAGCTCAAAACCACAATGAGATATTACCCTTAAGATGGCTATTATCAAAGAAACAAAACCTAAGATGTGTCGGCAAGGATGTTGTAAAAAGGGAATCATTATGATAATGTAAAATGATGAAGCTTCTGTGGAAAACAGTCTGGAGTTTCCTCAAAAGATTAAAGGTAAAACTACCAAATGATCCAGGCTCCCCACTTCTGGCTATTTGCCCGAAAGAATTGAAAGTAGGATCTAGAAAGGATGCTTTCATTCCTACTTTCATTGCAGCAATATTCACAGTAGCCAAGATGTAGAAGAAACTAAATGTCCACTAATGGATGAATGGTGAAAGATAATGTGTTATATATATATTCACTTGAATACTATTTAACAATAAGATGAGGAAATCTTGTCATGAGCTGCAAAATAGACGAATTCTCCAAACATTATACTAAGTGACATAAGCTATTCACAGAAGGATAAATACCATATAATTTCCCTTAGATGAAATATCTAAATTTATCAAACTCATAAAAGCGAAGGTAAAATGGTGATTATCAAGGGCTGGAGAAAGCAAGAATGGAGAGTTGCTGTTCTGTGGATATAAAGCTTCAATAATGCAAGATAAAAAGTTTTAGGGATTTTCTATACAATAGTTTGCTTATAGTTAACAATACTGTACAGTCAAAAATGTTAATATAGATCTCATGGGTTTTTAAATCACATTAAAAAAGATTGTTGAATGATATATTAGAAATACTGAAAGAATAAAATATGTACTTATTCATTGAGGCTTTTATATCCAGCCAAACTGTTCTTAAAAAAAAAAAAAAAAAAAGATGAAATAAAGACAATATCCCCCCAAAATATCAAAATACTAAGAAAATAATTGCTATATTCCTGCTCTAAGAAATAATAAAGAAAAACCTTCAAGCTAAATAAAATATATCAAATGCAAATTTAAATACACAGAAAAAATAAAAATAACTACAAATGGTAAATATGAAATTAAAGACTGCATTTATATATTTACTAAGACATTACCAGATGAAGGCAACTGGAGAGCTTTTTGTTTTTCACCAGCATATCTACTCTAAACAATGGCCAAAGGAAATTCTCCAAAGACAAAAAAAAAAGTAGAAAAGAAGAAATGTTGAGGCATCAGGAAAAAAGAAAGAACCTAGTAGGCAAACAATGTGTACAAAAACGATAGTCTCTTTCTCTTTTTTTTTTTTTGAGGCGGAGTCTGGCTCTGTCGCCCGGACTGGAGTGCAGTGGCCAGATCTCAGCTCACTGCAAGCTCCGCCTCCCAGGTTTACGCCATTCTCCTGCCTCAGCCTCCCAAGTAGCTGGGACTACAGGCGCCCGCCACCTCGCCCGGCTAGTTTTTGTATTTTTAGTAGAGACGGGGTTTCACCGTGTTAGCCAGGATGGTCTCGATCTCCTGACCTCGTGATCCGCCCGTCTCGGCCTCCCAAAGTGCTGGGATTACAGGCTTGAACCACCGTGCCCGGCCGATAGTCTCTTTCTCATCGTGAGTCATCTAAATTGTTTAACGGTTGAAAAAATATTATGTTTGATATAGTTTTAAATGTATTTAAGAAAATTGTATTCTAAATGGGAAAGGGTAAAATATATAATGAGAACTAAGATTTCTACACTTGAACGAATAAAATGATGGCACTAGTAGACTGTGATGGGTTGTGTATATATAATATACTATATAGAGTAACCACTAATAAAGCTATGCAAGCAGATGACCTTCAAAACGTATATGTAGATCCAAACAGAATTCAAAAAATTTCTATAAACCACAGTAAGCCAATAAATATAAAAGGAGAAATAAAAAGCAGAGGGAAAAGTTAGAAAGCAATATATCAAAATTTTGCTCTATATATGCACATATATGTATACATATACAAATATATGCACATATACATATGTATATGAATACATGCATACATATGTGCATATATTTGTACATGTGTATATATGCATATATCTATGTATATACATATATGTATGTATGTATTATATATACACACAGATATATTAGACTGAAGCTCTAACATATCCATATAATATAAATTAAAAATGTCTAATCAAAATGTTATACTCAAGCCATAACATATCAGTAATTACATTAAATGCTAATGATCTAAATGTTCAATTAAAAGATAGAGATTGTCAGAGTGGTAAAAAACCAAAACTATGGCCCATCTATATGATGTCTATAAGACTTACTTCATATATAATAATATAGTCAGTTTGAAAGTAAGGTGATTGAAAAAAGATATACAAACAGTAATCAAAGGAAAGTAAAGGCAGTTGTATTAAGAATAGATAAAGTAGACTTCAGGTAAAAGGAAATTACCAGAGACAGAGAGAAAAATTACGTAACAATAAAGGATCAACCCACCAAGAAGACATAGTAATCTTAAATACACATATGCACCAAACACTACACCAAAAAAAATGTGAAGCTAATATAGGTAGAACTGAAAAAAGAAATTTAAAAAGTTACAGTTACATTTGGAGACTTCCACATATCTCTCAACAATTGATAAAAACAACTACACAGAAATTTAGCAATGATATAGAACTCCACAACAGCATTAATCAACAGAATCTAAAAAAATTTATAGAACATACTACACAGCAATAGCAGAATACACTTTCTTTTCAAGAACCCATGAAGCAAGTACCAAATTAGATCTATTCTGAACAATGACATAAATAACACTTTAAGATATTTTGAAGTACACAGTGTATGTTCTCCTGCCAGAATGAAATCAAATCAGAATTTAATGTTTAAAAGTGAACATCTCCAAATACTTGAAAACTAAGTTAGCAGCACATTTTAAAATAATCCTTGGGTCAAGAGAAAGTGTCAAGGAAAAATGTTTAAAAGTATGTTGCAATGAAGGAAAAGAAAGTTCAACATATCTAAAATTGTGGAACACTGCTAAAAGTATTACTGTGAGGAACATGTGTAGAATTAAATGATTAGTTTAGACAAAAGAAGAAGTCTCAAATCAATAATCTAAGCTCTCACCTCAAGCATCTAGAAAAATATTTAGGTTATAAATTCAAAGCAAATAGGAAATAAAGATAAGAGCAAAATTAATAAAACTGAAAATAGAAAAATAATAGAGAATATCAATGACACATAGAGCTGTTTCTTTGAAAAGATCAATAAAATTTATGAATTCTAGCGAAATTTGTAAAAAACAAAAGAGAGAGAAGATACAAATTGCCAGTATCATAAATGATACATGAGATATCACTGAAGACTCTCTGCAGATATTAAAGAACAATAAAGGAATACAATGAACAACTCTAAACAAATACATTTGACATCTTAGATGAAATTAACAAGTATAATAACCCTGATATCGAAAACCAGATAAAGATGGAACAAAAAAAGCTATAAACTCTTATCAATATAAATGCAAATGTCCCTCATCAATATAAATGTAAATATCTCTAACAAAATGTGAACAAATATATTTCAAAGATATTTTTTATAAATTATATATCATGGACAAGGGAGTTTTATTCCAGGAATACAAGACTAACTCAGAGTTCAATATCAACATAATACACCATACTAACACACTTATATATATAAATTATATGACTTTATATTGATATTGCAAATTTATTTGACAAAATCTAACACATTATTGATTGAAAAAATCAGCCCCTCTGGAAAAAAAGCAGAAATTAAGATAAGCTTTCTCTATTTCATAAACAGCATCTACAAAACACCTGCAGCTAACATTGTATTTGATGAAAAATGGAATTGTTTCTACCTAAGATAACAAACAAGACAACAATCTTCACCTCACTACCCTTTTTAAACATTGTGTCATAAGTTCTAACCAGTGAAACAAGACAAGAAGATAAAAGACTTAGACTAAGAAAGAAAGAAATAGAACTCTCTTTATGTGTAAATGTCATAATTGTTTATGTAGAAGACACCAAGGCTATACCATAAAACCTGATAGAACTAAAAAGTGAGTTCATTAAAGTTATAGAAAGCAAAATAAACATCCAACATCAATTGTTGATACACATCCTAATAATGAACATAAGGTCACAGTTTTTTAAAATACAAGTACTGTACATGATATTATCTTGAATTCACATGTAAATATTTCCTTATTTTTCAACATCTGTATATAATATGTATACTCAAAATTTTTTAACACTGACATTTAATAAATAAAAAATACAAATAAATGAAGAGAGATAACAACGTTCATGACTGGGATGATATACAACAATGCTCCCCAAACTGATACAGGTTTAATGTAGTTCCTATAAAAATCCCAGCAAGATTTTTGGTTGATATAGACAAATTTATTTTAAAATTTATTTGGAAAGTCAAAGAAAGTAGAATAGGTAGAACAATTTTAGAAGAGTAATAAAAAAGAGAAAACAATCTTTCCAGTTTTTTTTTTTTTTTTTTGAGGCGGAGTCTCGCTCTGTCGCCCGGACTGGAGTGCAGTGGCCAGATCTCAGCTCACTGCAAGCTCCGCCTCCCGGGTTTACGCCATTCTCCTGCCTCAGCCTCCCAAGTAGTTGGGACTACAGGCGCCCGCCACCTCGCCCAGCTAGTTTTTGTATTTTTAGTAGAGACAGGGTTTCACCGTGTTAGCCAGGATGGTCTCGATCTCCTGACCTCGTGATCCGCCCGTCTCCGCCTCCCAAAGTGCTGGGATTACAGGCTTGAGCCACCGCGCCCGGCCCCAGTTTTATAATAAGGCATTATATGGCACAGTTATCAAGACTGTTGTATTTGTAGAGGATAGACATACACATCAATGTAATAGAATAGAGAATCCAGAAATAGACTCATACCAACATGTTCAACTGTGGCAGGCCATGTCTCACAAAAGCTAAACAGACAGGCCTTCATAACAATTGGTTCAGCATTGACTGAATGGTTAGGTTAAATGTTAAAGACTGAGAGAGCCAGTGCCCTTATACAAAGGCCGAAATGAGTAATAAAGCCTCACCAAGAGTCTTGCCCAGGCCTTCCTGGGCCTTTGAGCTTGACAAGACAATGAAGCAATGCTCATAATCCTGCTACCAGGACCCATTTAGGACTAAACAAGTTTTACTGAGGGGGTGGGGGGTGCTAAAGGAACTCCCCAGAGCTCCATAATTTAGTGGCAGACAAGGGTAATCATCGTCAGCACCTGGACCCATCTAAACTAAGTAAATTTACTGAGGCTCTGGAGGAAGGTACCCAAGGCTCAGAACACAGCTTCCTCCTGACAATGTTTCTTTAACCCGTGATGTGTGTTAAGAGGAGCGAACCAATGTTCTGTTTCTGACTGATTATAATGCAACATATGTACCATTAAAGTATCTCATCTACTTTGGGCCTACTTTTTTTTTAAAGTTTTGAAATGTTTTTAATAGTCCAAAATAAACTCATATTATACAGGGTTAAAAAAAAAAAATCCACAACGACTGTGGAAACTGTTTCATAAAAGAATACTTCGTATTGAATGTGTATGTGATGACCGAACATTAACTTTGCTGAATGAAACCAGATGGCAAATCATTAGTTTTGATCTTGGATACACTGCTACTGCAATCTCAACAAAATAATGCAGACTAGAAAGCACCTTACAGAGCAACTAGTAAAATATCCTTTTTTGAAATGATTGACCCTAAGTAAAACAGGATAACAGAGCTGGAGTTAAAACCTAGGTCTCTAGACTCCTTGCCTAGAGGCCATACTACTGAATATGTGACTTTTGTTGAGACCCCAGTAAACGGTGCTTAAAAATAAATTGTTTATCTATCAAAGCATAAGGTTATGCACATATAAGGCTGGCTGCAAAATCCTTTACAAATAAAAGTATACCCTATAAGTGCACACACCAAACTCACGTTTCATTTCTATTGTCAGTTTGCACCTCCATTTGATATAGTTCACGAAGTACAGAAAAACTTTTAGGCTGAACTTCAATAGGTAAGGAGGCAGCTTTAGACTAAACTTGATTTAACACATACTGACAGATACATGAGAGAAATAAAAGGCTTCCTGGCATACACAAAAATGTGATTTGATAGATTTCACCAACTATTCATGGCAATAAAGAAAAAAGGAGCTCAATAAACCAGGAACTGAAAAATAATCTTTAAAAAGTTTAAAACAAAAAGCCTAAGCATGTATCGCACTTACTGTATTATCAGAAGCATCCCAGTTGACCTCCAGATATGTGAGTGAACTCAGGAGAGAGTAGAATAAGGTCACAGACTAAGCCATGGACCGATGACTTACGACACAAATGCATGCTTAGTCTGTTCGGTTCGTTGCACCCCACAATGACAGACGCTGACCTTTCCAGGCCTCAGTGCTAGTCCTGGTGACAAATCATACCACTCATGCAAAAACACAGCTTTCACAACTCTCCTTAACACTCTACAAGTCAGCCACTGGAGAGAGTCCAATCCTAGTACCTACTGCTGGTGCACACACTCCATACTTGTTGCCCACACTTGCTGGCTGTGGGGGCCCTTTTCCAGCTCCAGGGGAAGTGATCCAATCTCCAGCAGGAAACTAAAATGCCTATGGTGGCCCCCGCTGCCGGGTCGCCAAACAGTGCCTGACATTGCATGAGCTGGGATTGATAATGGCATCCTCTCAGTCTCAGTTCTGCAGCTTTCTCCAGTGTTACCACCTCCTGGCCTCTCCCCCAGTTAGCTCCAGGTCTTTGGAAAAACAAAGTGCTCTCTGGGTGGCTTTTTGCTGCATGGATGCTTAGTGGAAAAGTGAATCCATGAGGGGACTCTGCCTCTTTTACATATTAGGGCTTCACTCACTTTTATTAGCCGAAGCCATCACAAAGCCTACTTGCCAACCTTCTCTTCCCTGCGGTCTGGAGTGTCTTTCACTTTTCATGTAAATTTCCATATGCCTTCTCGAATAAAAGCTCACACAGTGTTGATCTTTACACACCATTGTGCTATTTCCAAGGGGGTGTGGCATGCTATGATAAAAGCCTCTAATATGCAATCTTGGAAAACAAAACCTCCTATAATGACAATTCTGTGGGATAATGCATATGGTAATTAACTTGGTTTAGCCATTCCGTGGTGTATTTATTTCCAAGCATCATGTGGTACATGATAAACATATACAATTTTATCTGTCAAATTTATAATAGAATATTAAAAAATCAATCAGCCTCATAAGAAATGAGTTATTTATTGTGAATATATACTGAGCTTACACCCCAGTGATAGACAATATTCATTCTCCTCAAGTACATGTAAAATATAAACAAAATCAGTTCATATTCTTGTTAATGAGCTCACACAATGCCATCAACAAATCCTGTAATAATACAAGGAACAGCCATCACAATGTATATAAACAAACCGAATTTGGAGAATTCCCAAATATGAACCAATATTTATAGTACCACGAGGTAAACATAATTAAAGAGAATAATTATTTGAACAAATCAGTTTCTTACTCCCTAATCATGGCTGTCAGTAGCTACATTATTTTAAAGAATTTAAAGGATGGGTCCGTATCACATCCAAAGGACATTTGAGACTTCCTAATAATGGTTTTGCTTGCAGAATGTGTAGGATTAGCTACATTTGAGTGGAGTGGCAAAGGGAGCACCAAAGAGATAGAGGATTGTCTACCACAAAGCTGAGAATGTCAGTGCGATATGATAGGAAATAGTAAACAGCAATGGAAGGCAGTATTGTTTCTCCATAATTCTAATTATGGTTCAGGTCTGAGAGCCTCTTTTCTTAATAGCTTCTCCTGAGACTAGCTTAGACGCACAGATTCTCCTATGACACCCAGTATAACTCTAACATTTTGTAATAACATGAGAACACATCCTTGAGGAGCATTCTTATTAACAAGTTTAACCTGTGTTTCCCTACTATTTCCAAAACCAGCTGCCTTTGGATAAATCTGATCCATCCTCTTGGTGTTATTTAATGATGTAGAATTCTCATGTGACTATATTTGAATATTTCCTGTGATGAGGCACAGAAGAGAGTTAATTTGGTGAAATTTGTAAGTATTGCCAAATGGCTTCCAGCTTGAGAAGAAAATACAAATATGGGTATTGAGCACTTAAAATGGGGTAGTGTGTTTTAACATGCTATGTCCTTAAATCCTCCTGGCAATGCAATTTTTGTTTATATAAATTATAATACACACAAACAATTTTTACAAGTCAAATCACACATTGATGAATGTAAACTGAATCCTGTATACCTCACACCCAAATCAACTGAGAGAATAGGATTAGAACCTCAGAAGTCCCATCTACCTCATACTGCCTTCCCTATCCCACTTAGTGAAAATACTTTTTCTAATTAGTAAAAAATAATTTGATCAATTTTTGTATATTATACAAATGATACCAATCATAATACATTATTTTGTCTTTACGAAAAAATTAGCACAGTTTGTGAGATTCCTCTATATTGTCCGTGAAGTTGTAGATTTTATATTCTTATTGTCATATAGAATTTCACTATGGGAATGTACCAAAATTCATTTAACCCATCTGATGGTGATGGACATTTAGATATTTCCAGTTTTAAATTTTTCTACAAATCATCTTGCAGTAAGCATTCTAATTGAAGAGTTCTGGTGATTGCATATTTATAGTTTTGTGTGAAATAGACCTGATGGTTATGCATATCTTTATCATTACAAGATATTCGAAAATTAGTTGGTCAAATTTATAACCTGCCAGTGGTGTACAAGGTTTCCAGTTGTTGTACATTCTCACCAATACTTCATATTCTTTATACTGTATGAATCCACTTAGATAAAATACCTAATGTAGTAGAACACATAAAAGCAGAACAAAGAGCCATAGTTACCAGGAGCTAGGGGGAAAAAGAATGGGAAGTTACCATTCAATGGGCACAGAGTTTTATTCATGCAAGATAAAACAGTTTCAGAGATCTGCTATACAGTATGTTGCTTATAGTTAGCAATACTGTACATTTAAAAATATGTCAAGAGGACAGATCTCACACTAAAAACAGAATGTAATTGAATGGCATATTAAAAATGCTGAATAAAAAAATTACTTGTTTACTGTGACTTGTATATCCAGCAAAACTATATTTCAAAAAGAAGGTGAAATAAAGACAATCCCCAGAGAACAATAACAGAATGTATGAAAATAGGTGCTAGAATGACTGCTCTAGGAAATAATGAAGAAAAATTTTAAGCTGAAGAAAATATGTCAATCAGAAACTTAAATATACAGAAAAAAATAATATAACTAGAAATGGTAAATATGTAGGTGAAATTAAAGACTGAATAAGTATATTCACTATGATATCCCAAGAAGGAAAAAAAAAGTAAGAGTTTTTTTTTCACCAGCATACACTGAAACAATGGCTAAAGGAAATTCTTTTTTTTTTTTTTTTAAGTGAAAGCAAGCCTAATAAGAAAATAAAGGAATAAAAGAATGGCTACTCAATAGGCAGAGCAGTCCCAAGGGCTGCTGATTGGCTATTTTTATGGTTATTTCTTGATTTTATGCTAAACAAGGGGTGAATTATTCATGAATTTTCTAGGAAAGGAGTGAGCAGTTCCAGGAACTGAAGGTTCCTCTCATTTTTAGATCATATAGGGTGACTTCCTAACATTGTGATGACATTTATGAACTATCACAGTACTGGTGGAAGTGTCCTTTAGTAGCTAATACATTATAATTGGCACACAATGAGCAGTGAGGATGACCAGAGATCACTTTCATTGCCATATTGGTTTTGGTGGGATTTGGCCTGTTTCTTTACTGCATGTTGTTTTGTCAGCAAAGTCTTTGTGACCTGTATCTTGTGCTGACCTCCTGTCTCATCCTGTGACTGAGAATACTTTAACCTCCTGGGAATGCAACCCAGTAGGTCTCAGCCTTATTTTACCCAGCCTCAATTCAAGATGGAGTCCCTCTGGTTAAAATGCTTCTGACATATTTTCCCCTTCTCTTATACAAGGGCATCCTTAATTCTAAGGGTTTTAGAGGGAGGAAGACCCATCTTCTGTAATTCATTCAGGCTGAATAGGGGCAATGATATTTGTCCCTAGCTATTAGGGCCTCTTTTGTTCAGGGTAGAGAGGAGTTCAGTCAGAAACTATCAGTATTAGTATGTTGAGGGTCATTCATAACTTTGAGTTTGGAAAAAAAGGTGATATCTGGAAGATCAATAAGTGTTCAATTTAAGAAATTTTCAGTAAGCTTATCCTGCATTCTTACACAGAGTACAAGAGCAATATATTCCACAACAGTAAACAAAATAAGTAAAACTATCCCAAGCAAACAAAATTAGAAGGCTTTCCATGAACTAGGAAGTTGTTGAAACCAAGCTGATATGTGATTGCTAGCTGATTTCAGTATGTGCCCAGAATTAGAATATTGATCCAGATTTTTCCATTACACATCTCTCTTCTTTCTTCTGAGCTGCAGCCAGAGATCACTGGATGATTCATATGAATAAGAAGTCAGTCTAAATTGCAGAAAATAACTAAAAAACAACTGATGAGACTAGAATCTAATAACAAGTGTGCCATAGTTTTTGAAACATAATTTTTGTTTCTCCATTCTCATTTTTTTTGTTGTTGAAAACATATAATAATATGACCAATTTGTTTGCAAAAATAAGCTTTAATCTTATACTTGGCCTGATTATTTGTATAAAGTGTAGCAAGAATAATTTTTTTTTTTTTTTACATAAGCTGTTTCTAAATTGGTTTTGATGGAACTATGTTCCATATAAGGAATCTCAGATAAGAGTTTTTAAAGCCAAGCCCAGCCATGAGTTTGTACTGTCAAATACCTATATGAGTTGAGTAAATTCCTCTCCCCTTGAGATCCCAAGATAATCTGGGGCTCCTGGGGCCTGTTAGAAAGTCACATTCTTTACACAACACAGGTCAGGAACCCCATACAGGGACTGTGCAGACAAGGTATGTGGCCAGTTTTCCCAAGGGGCTTTTATTAGCTCTACAAGTCAAATCTGATTCCTTATAGGAAAGCACACCATTCTAGTAAAAGCCTTGGTAAAATACTCAGTTTCTCCAACTGTGTCTTGTTGCAAAAGAAAACATTCTTATGGCACTTATGCAAATAACTGTAGTTCTATAAGTTAAGAATATTCACAAATAGTTTCCAAATTCTGGAGAAATCAGGTAGAAAAAGAAACAAATATGCTTCAAATTTCACTTACTGGAGTATATTCAATTGCTACAAGCTGTAAATAACTTAGGAAAAGTTTTCTTGGCTTTGAGAAACAAAACAAACAATCAACAATGTTTTAAGCAAAAGGTAAAAAAAAAAAAAAAAAGAATACTTCAGACTCCTATTAGTTTAGTCCATGCAGTTAATTTCTGTTCTGCTTGATATTTATGAACATTCCAGATCTCCATGATAGTCATGAAAATTTTTTCCTTTATTCTAAAGTCACAAATAACAATTTTTGAAAGTCATAGATTCCGTTTATGTCTTTAAAACATTTAGCAAACCTAGTATCTGACCTGCCTAGTCTAGACCAAATGTCTAAATTTTGAAGATATTTTTGTTTTACCAATAATCTTTAAAACTGTTTTTATTTCTCAGCACTTACTAAAGTCACATGCACTAAAAGCATTACAGTTTTAATTTTTCTGACAAAATATTTGATTTAAGCACTTGTTATTTTAATCACCACTCTCTTATATATAAATATCACTCACACAACACATATAAATACACAGACAGAAGATCCAGTACTTGTAAGATTTTTAATTTGACAGTTTCTTAATTGGATTACTGGCTTTGGGGTGGAGCCCTTGAAGGAACAGGGCCAGTAAAGCATTCGTTTTCTATGGCTTAATAAGCAGGCACAGCTGGAAGGCAAAAGAGGTCCCAAAAATTAAGGGTCCCATTTTTATGCCAGATCCTGGATCCCCAAAAAGAGGGAATCAGCCCATCTCCCACAGGAGTCTTATCTCTCAGTGGGGGATTGGGAACATTGCCATACCCTCCATGCAGCCAAGAGTGTGATTCTCTAATCCAAATGTACAAAGAGCTGAGTATCTCCCCATAACTGCCATTAGCTATCCCCAAGAGTATATTTCCTACCTAGCTGTTACACACCAAATTTCTCTCATAATATGAAGTAATTTCTGATTCCCCACAAAAGTCAAAAACATCAGACAACACAATGCAAAACAGACCAGAGCCTTAGATTTTGAGAAGGATCTATCCATTTCTAACTCCTGGGGATTCATGAGGAAAACAGAAGTTTTTTCCAAAAACGGGGTTTGTGGCTCCCCCTCTGTTTTTCCCATGGAGTCCCAGACTGTTAGAGTTTGAATATTCACTTTTAATTAGTTGACTCTTAACCATAGCAGTCTTTTTACCAGACTCTAGCCAGGTGAAATAACCAATATTTCTGGATTTGAACTTTACCAAAGGCAACCTCCAAAGTGCTCAAAGAAAGAAAAATTCAAGATGGGAAGTCAGCAGTTGTACATGGAGAGGAAGAGAATAAACAAATGGTAAAGGTCATGCAGATATCAAGCAAAAAAGAACTCATTCTCTAAGCCAGGAATTGAACATGAACTCAGTCAGTGTGAAAAGATAAAACCTTAGCTACTGAACTATAGCATTGGACAGTTTCTATTTACCTTCCCAAAAGGATCCTAGAGAAGTCAGTTTTGAGCTTTTAAAGGCTTTTAACTGCTTGAGATAGTACTTAGAGCTTTCTATGACTTGAGCCCCTAAAACTTTTGTCCTCCAGATGGCAGAGACCAAGAGAAAGTACCATGTGGTTACAAGGTCAAGATCCCAAGGACAGAATAAGATGAGAGGGAAACTTCACCCAGTTTCCCTTTACCACAGTAAAGTTTGTAACTGACCAGTTTACTGGGAGGTCATGAACAGCAGGCTTAAAGAAGTTCTAGCCCCAAATTCTTTCCTATCATGCTCCTTTTTCTGACAGGAAGATATAGAAAGACAAACTCACAGTACAAAGTACACCAGATTTGCTACAGCTTAAGACCAGCCTCAAAAATCCCTTTTCCCATTAATCAAAACTTTACAGAGGAGATAAACAGTGATTTTTACCATTCACTCAACCAGTTTGCACAGAGAGAGGGAGGCCAGAACTCTATCTGGAAAGAAATTCTCACCCTTTTGCCAGCATGCCAGGATTCTAGGTTCTCTTTCTCTGAGCAGCCCCAATGACTTTGCTCATGCATCAAAGACCTGAGGGCCAAGCTGTAATACAAAGAAAAATAATCTTTTTTCATTTCATGGAAACACAGACAAAAGCCTCTCAATGTTGTAAGATGCTGCCCAACCAGTTGCATGGAGGACCCAAATTAACATTTTCTATTCCTACCAGAGCAAAATACATGTGAGAAAACATAGACATTAGCCACTCCACTTAACACTCAAAATCGAATTGGCAAGCCTCAAACTTGCCCCCAATTTTGCTCTGTCATCTTTAATCCATTCAAAGTGGGGTAGAATGACCTTCTGACCAGAAGTTTCAAAATGTGTTCTCTGGGCAAGATGAGAGTGGACATTGCTCTGAGTAACAGAAAAGATATGACATATCAATATTTACATTAAATGTTATTGTGCTAAATACACCCGTTAAAAGATAGAGATTCTCAGAACGGATGAAAAACATGAACCATGTATATAATGCCTAAGAGGCTCACTTCAAATATAATTACATAGTCAGTTTGAAAGTAAAATGATTGGAAAAAAAGATATATCATGCAAACAATAATCAAAGCAAGGTAGGAGTGATTATATTCATAAGAGAGTAGACTTCAGATAAAGAAAATTGCCTGAGACTGAGAGGAAAGATATGTAATAATAAAGAGTCAATCCACCAAGATAACTTCAGATAACACAATCTTAAATATATATAGATACATAACAATCTTAAATATACATGTTGGGGTCTGTGTGTTTCCTAAACAAAGGAATGAACACACAAGACAACACAAGACAAGACAAACATGGCGGCCACACCGAATGACATGCTCTGCTTTATTTTATACAGTCATTTGTGGAATGTTACCAAGTCACAAGACACATTGTTGTTTTTCTGACCTTTCCCTGACTTTCTGGATTTTCAAGATGTTTACATATAAACAAGCCCCCAGGGTCTGCCGCTTGCAGCTGGCTCCTTTGTCCATCCTGCAAACAGGGAAGGAACACCCTGCTTTCGTTTGCAAGAGTAGGACCTATCGGGAACGCCCTACTTCGTTTGCAAGAGCAGGACTTATCAGGAACATCTCATTTGTGAGCACGTAGTCCTCTACATTTCCCCTTTCTTTATTTACAAGTTTGAATTTCTTTCAAAACCATCATTACATGTTGGGCTCGCTGGGATTCGGTGTTTGCCCTTTGGCACCATCTCCAGTAGACTATGAAAATGACAAAAGCAAGAACAACAATCAATATGTTGCTAGAAACAGAGGTCGGCAAAGTTTTTACAGGGCTCATAGGGTTCAAAGACATCAAACTTTGTGCAATATCAGTCATCAAATCTGTACCAGTCAGCAACGGTAACTGATTGCGAAATGTTTCAGAAATGTTCTGTGTTAATTCTTGTATTTCTAGGGAAAGATTATTATGACCAATTAAAAGTCTCTTTATCTCAATCCAATTATGTACAGTGCTGTTAAAAGGAACAGGAGTAATACAAAATTGGGTAGTATTCTAATCACATTTCAACAAAGCTCGGGTATTCAACACTGTTAGCTGATCTCCCAACCAAGAAACCCCTTGTTCCAGATTATCCACTTGTTCAGTCAAATGAGCATCTATGTCTCGTTGCTGCTGCCACAACAAATGTGATTGTTCATGCCATTGTTGCACAAATTCTGCATTTTGTATACTCTGGTGTAGAGCTAATCCAGCAACAGCAGTGGTGGAAGCAATTGCTACAAGTCCTATCACTATGGTCACAATGATTCCAACCATCCTCCGACTGCGGTGGACAAGATCTTGCATAACCTTGTAAATTTGAGTAACCCCAGTAGATTCACTCCAAGTACGTGTTAAGTTTACAGGTAGCCAGGTTTCTTTTCTGGCTCTTAGTATATATAAATCGGAATGAGACTCATTCCAATTATTATTCCACCAAGTAGTATTTATACAACTTAAGAATGTACAATTGTTTGTACAGTTAACTACCCCTGTATTATTATCCCATTAAAAATTCCTGTCAACAACAAGTAAGGCTTTCTTACACATGCAATAACATATCTAGAACTATTTCAATGCAAAGATATATGGAAAGGGTTAGCAATATTAGTAAGATTTAAGGACATGTTTCCCATTAAAGTGAACATTGGTTTACCAGCAGCTAGCAACTTCCAAATATGTGCTTGTATTTGTGAAGTATTAGCCAAATATGGCATAGGGGGTGATAGACCACCATCATGCCAAATAGTAGTTTCGTTGCCATCCGCAGCAATGCTGTGATTACCTTTATGCCAACGTAGGTTGACATGACTAAATTTAGTTTGAAAGTCTCCAAGCACACTCCAATCTGTGATAAGGTAATTACGACTTTTTCCTTTTACTTCTAATAATAATCACGGCCCACTACCACAAACTAGTCCACTCTAATTGGGAAAAACCTCCAGACAAAACTTTTCCTTTTAAATATTTCCCTTGTAATGAAGGATAATACACCCACAGATTACTGTTTTGTGGCTTTTCTAAAGGCTGTTGAAAATGTTTCACCGCTGCAGACTGCTGTAATTGGTGCCAATGGTTGAGAAAATTTAAAGTAAAAAGGGCTTTCAGAATTTGATGCTTTGGGGAATCTCGCCCATCTCCCCCTTTTTGTTTTAAAAGTTGTAATTTTAGGGTAGCATTGGTTCTTTTAATACTAATTCTATTTTCTACAAATGACAATTTCTTTTTTTTCTTTTTTTCTTTTTTTTTTTTGCTACAGGGGATAATTGACAAGAACTATTTAAATCTAAATCTCTTTCTAAGGTAGCAAATAGATGTATCGTTTACACATATCAGATGGTAACCTTTTTTCTTTTAGAGCAGAAGAGCCTAATTTTTTCTGACATTCCTTTTTTTTAAAATGACCAGGTTTCCCACACTGATAGCATATACCTTGTTTAGAATTGCCTTTTAACGCCTTAGAAAGTGCCCCAGCAAACAATTGAGCATTGTAAATAGCTCCCCCAACTCTTGCACAAGCCCGAATATACTCATCTAAATTAGCTCCACTGGCCTTTAAAGGTCTTAATAATTTTTGTTGCAGCTTTCATTTCTTTCAAAAATTTAAATTGTAGGGCTGTAAAAGTCACATTCTGGCCACCGTTTGGGAACTAAGCATTGGGGCCGAAAGCAGCCCGTGTTATTGGGAATAGATCTAATTCCTCAAAATCATCTTTTTCCTTCAATTCCTTCTTTTCTCCTACAGAAGGAAAAGGCACAGAGAAAACTTGACCTGACATAGGCAAAGAGGTTGGAGGTGGAGGCAAAGGGAAATCTTTTTAATAGGGAAGGCTTGTGGCAGAGAGATAGGAGAAGCAGGAGCAGCAGCACCTTGCAATTTTAGCAACTGTTGTAACATCTCTAAAATACGCTGCACATCAGAATTTCCTTCAGAAGAAGGAGGCATTAGCTCTTCTTCCAATTCCTTGTCCTCAGCAACTGGGGTGTAAATATGTTCCTCTCTAGGATTGTTCCTCTCTAGGATCATTCCTCTCTAAAGCTTCAGATGCCTCACCTCCTGTGGCAGTATCGCCATGCTCTGAGTCAGTTTCAAATAACTCTAATGCCTGAGTAATAGAACTACACAAAGTCCACAAAGTCAGAGGCATCGTTTGCCCTCGCTGATGAGCTCAACGCAGGACTTTAACCACTTGTAACCATTCCTTTCAATTTAATTGCACTTTGGTTTGATATTGAAACCAATAGCAATGTTGTTCAACATGGGCAAACAATTGCTTCAAAGTCTTATATTCCTTAATTAACTTCTACTCCTATAGACATCAACAGTCCCTGGAGTAACCGCAAATATTTCGAGGCCGGAGAGGTGGAATTCCCTATAATTTTCCCATGGGTCCCCTTTCTTATTTATTTACCTGCCTGCAGTCTCCCCGCACCTGCCCAGGGTGTTCCCTCTCCAGTTCCTTGCTCTCATGGAGCCACTGACCCTGCTCGCTGCGCCAGATGTTGGGGTCCACGTGTTTCCTAAACAAAGGAATGAACACACAAGACAACACAAGACAAGACAAACATGGCGGCCACACCGAATGACATGCTCTGCTTTATTTTATACAGTCATTTGTGGAATGTTACCAAGTCACAAGACACATTGTTGTTTTTCTGACCTTTCCCTGACTTTCTGGATTTTCAAGATGTTTACATATAAACAAGCCCCCAGGGTCTGCCGCTTGCAGCTGGCTCCTTTGTCCTCCCTGCAAACAGGGAAGGAACACCCTGCTTTCGTTTGCAAGAGTAGGACCTATCGGGAATGCCCTGCTTCGTTTGCAAGAGCAGGACTTATCAGGAATGTCTCATTTGCGACCACATAGTCCTCTACAATACGAGCACAAACAAGACAGGATAAAAACATGGGAAGCCAAAACAAGTTGAATTAAAATGAGAAATTATGAAATCCACAGCTATAACTGGGGACTTTAACTCACTTCTCTTAACAATTAAAAAAAAGTTATACAGAAAGTTAGCAATGATATATAAGAACTTATAACACAATCAATCAACATAATCTGAAAAACATTTCTAGAACATGCTACTTAACAAGAGGAGAGTACGTTTTTTCAAGTGTCCATGGAACATGCCCCCAAACCTCTACTCAACAATGAAAGAAACCCAAACTTTTAAAAATAATTTCAAGTATACAGAGTGTATTCTCCACATAAAATGAAGTAAAACTGGAAATAAATATATTATTCTTTACATATAGAACATAATTATAATGATAGCATATTTTATATATATATATGGTAGCATATATATATATATAATGAAAATCTCCAAACAATAGAAAACTAAACAGCACATTTCTAAATAATCTTTGGGTCAAAAAGGAAGTCAAGGGATATTTTAAAAAATATATTGCCGATCACAGTGGCTCATGCCTATAATTCCAGCACTCTGGGTAAGGCAGGTAGATCATCTGAGGTCAGAAGTTTGAGACCAGCCTAACCGACATGGTAAAACCCTGTCTCTACTAAAAATTTAAAAAAAAAAAAAAAAACTTAGGCATAGTAGCTCATGTCTGTAATCCCAACTGCTTGTGAGGTTGAGGTAGGAGAATCCCTTGAACCTGGGAGGTGGAGTTTGCAGTGAACCGAGATCATGCCACTGCATGCCAGCCTGGGCAGCAGAGTGAGACTCTGTCACCAAAAAAAAAATTGTATTGAAGAAAAATGATAATTCAACATATCAAAATGTGTGGGACACTGCTAAAGTATTACCAAGAGGTAAATTCATAAAATTAAATAATTATATTAGGAGAATTAAAAGTCTCAGATCAATAAGCTCAGCCACCACTTCAATAGTGTAGAAAAAGTCAGACTATAAACCCAAAGCAAGTAGAAAAAAGAAAACAACAAAGATAAGAGTGAAATCAATAAAATTGAAAACAGAAAAATAATAGAAAAAAATCAATAAGGCATGGAACTGCTTCCTTGAAAAAAATCAATAAAATATATAATTTCTCACAATACAGTTATCTGTCTGATTGATTTAGAGATATGAAAAAGCCTTGGAATTGTGTAGATAGGATCAGTGGGACATACTGAGCATGAGAATTCCAAGTTCAGCTGTAACATATACAGTGTGATATCAGGCAAGTTTCTTACAATTTATGTGCATCAGTTTCTTTATCTATAAGGTGTAAAAATATTGGTGCCTAACACAATGGAGGTTATTATGAGTGTTAATTTTTAAAATACGTAACACACAAGGAATAATTTCTGTCACGTAAGAAGTACTATATAAGCGTTTGCTATTTTTGTTATGAAATAGATAAAGTAGTTCTGAATATAGCTTCCATTAAAGGAAAGTTTTCTGTCAATTGTGTGACATGGTTGGGGAAGGTGTGCTGTGTACACCATGCACATGCATTGATAAGCATAGACTATGAAATATTATAAAATCATATGGATTTCTTATTTGTGTATGTTCATGTGAGGTTAGCAGAGGAAGTAGGTAGGATGGAGTTGACAAATTGAATTCTTCTGCAAACTATTCCTAGGGTTACCCAGAGAGAATCAGGCTATTCTACATCCTATCAGAGAGCTAAGCACGTCATCTTCCCTTCCTTTTGTGTAATGAAGCTCAGAGTACCTAAGCCAAATACAAGAGGATGCAAGAATTTCAAACCTCTATCCTATGGTGATTCATCAATTACTTAGTGTTATTTGACCTCTAGATCTCACTACCTCAATTATTTTTGGAGTACTTTCCTCAATATTGTACAAATCCTAGAGATACAAATTGAGAGAAAATCCCTCTGAAATTTCTGTATGTATAAAACTTAAAAATGTAGGAAGAGGTTTTTTATTGTGCTTTTCCTTAAAAATAATAAAAACTAGATAAAAAATAAAACTTTCCCAAAGCCTTCCTCAAAGAGAAAACTATCATAAAATTTAGATATTTAACCCTTTTATGCCTATATTGAATAAAAGCTAGCTCTACCGTGCCCAAATTAAGATTTTTAGCAAAATGATGTGATTTGTTCCTAATTACATCTATGCCCTAGATTTGACTTGCTTCAGGCTAATTAGGTTGTACAACTCTAGGGAATAGACTTTTCTTCCACTTAAGCAGGTCCCTGAGTTTCTCTGCACTGGTCATAAAATCCTAGTCCATCTTCAGCGGCTGTAAACCAGCTCTAGGTATACTGAAGATCACTACATATGACAAATCTTACACAGGACCCCACAGTAAGTACATAGCTGGGGCCAGAGTCAGTCTTTTTAATCTTTGCAGAAATTTGGGAATGCCGTATAGAAGGGTAAGCCTCAGCCGTGATAGAGGCATCTACATAATGCTTCTTTAATGACTCTATGGAAATCATGAAATACACTTCATGTCATATTAATCTGAATACTGGAAAATTTTATAGAACCTAATACAACAAAATGTTAGACATTTCATTACCACTGTATCTTAATATCTAAAAATAAAAGTATATTACCACCAGCATTTTTAGAATGATATTTCTGTTAATTTATTGTTTCATTGTATCGTATTTTATTAGATACTCTGGAGCTTTGTAATCCTTCCCAAAATTTTTTCAAGCTCAATGTTTAGCTTTTGTATTAGACATTGTCACTCTCCAGCTCCATTTTTTTTTTTATACATATTCATGCACATGTCTTTCCTAGCTTGCTGAAACCTAATATCTGGTACCAATTTCATGCTATTAGGTATCAAAGGCCCTCATTTAAATTTACCACATAAATATTAATTATCCCATTTTGCAAGAATTTTAATTAGGCATTTCAATAGAATTTGATTCTTAACACACTCCAGAATCTAGAAATGAATTATTATATTTCATAGAATAGAGTCAAGAATTCTAGAGGCTAAGACTTTTGTTGAAGTTCATAGGGGCACACAGAATTGCATTTTCACCCAAAGTACTAGCATTTTTGCTGAACTGTGAGAATAACATATTTACGTGTGTGTCTTTCAATTGGAAATACTGGAATTGGAAACACACTTAGAGTCTCATATACACCTGCCAAGAAGTAATATTAATGTTTAGCAATCATCAATATATAAATATAATCCATTGTAAGAATAAATTGTACAGTTTTCTTCCAAGCAGTTTTTCTTTTTCTTTTTTTTTTTTTTTTTTTTGAGACGGAGTCTCGCTGTCTCGCTCTGTCGCCCAGGCTGGAGTGCGGTGGCCAGATCTCAGCTCGCTGCAAGCTTCGCCTCCCGGGTTTACGCCATTCTCCTGCCTCAGCCTCCCGAGTAACTGGGACTACAGGCGCCCGCCACATCGCCCGGTTAGATTTTTGTATTTTTTTTTTTTTAGTAGAGACGGGGTTTCACCGTGTTAGCCAGGACAGTTTCAATCTCCTGACCTCGTGATCCACCCGTCTCGGCCTCCCAAAGTGCTGGAGTTACAGGCTTGAGCTACCGCGCCTGGCCCCCAAGCAGTTTTTCGTCATAAAAGATTTATCTTAAATTTTCCTGGTATTTCAAGCTAGATCATTGTATTTTCTAAGACAGATGCCACATGAATTTTTCTTTACTAATCTATTGAACAGTGGACCCTTACTTCATTGAAGAAAAATTGATTTACTGTATTCTCTAGCAATTGAAACAATTTTTCTCTGCAGGCCATGTCCAATACTATTTTATATTTGATTCATTTATCATTTAATACCCTTGCTAAATTTTTCTAAATATATGAATGTCTATTGTTTTTTATGGTTTTTGATAATTTTGCATGTTGTTTTATGAAATTTATGATATTCTTTGTTACTTCTCACTCATTACCCAAAACATCACTCATATTCATGCATCTTCTTTATGTGCTTATGATTGGCAATCTCTTATTTTTTGCAAGATATTTACATTTAACTCCTTTGGTACAAATATACAGTTAAATAGAATAAATAAAACAGTATCTGATAGATCAGTAGATTGACTAAAGTTAACAATAATCTATTGTACATTTCAAAATAGCTGGAATAGAATGATTTAAATGTTCCTTGCATCAAAGTATCACATGTACACTGAACATCTGTACATTTATTATGTATTAATAAAAAAAGACAAAAACAAATAATTCACAAAAAAATCTATATTACTACCAGGTTTTGTTTACATATTTATTTAAAGAAATATATTTAAATGTACTTTACCATAACTATACTTTGTCATTTTCTACTAGAATTTCAAGCTTAGGTTTTGTGTTTGGCTTCATGCTAGTCACAAATACTATATTATCCTGTTAATGTCTGCTTATATCTTTTCATAATTATTTTAACTGAACTACTAATTTTATATATGACCTTGTTACATTGGTTTTCTTATCTAAGAATACCTGATTTATTCTGCTTTCAAATTTTGTATTAAAGTTTCTTTCAAAAATAGTACAGTTTTAAAAAATGTAACCTGAGAGTCTCTTTTTTAATCAGCAATTATAATCTATAAGAGTCAGTATGTTTACAGATGCATATGAATTATCTTTCATGTTTTATAATATGTATAATTTTATTTTTATTTTTCATTTTGTCTTGATGAGATATCTGCTATTCTCTTCTACCCTTGGTTGTTTCAACATGATTCTTTTTTCAATCCCTGCCTTCTTCCATTGCATTTTATTCATTTATTTATTTATTTATTCATTCATTCATTCATTCATTCATTTTTGAGACGGAGTTTCGCTCTTGTTGCCCAGGCTGGAGTGCAGTGGCACCATCTCGGCTCATTGCAACCTCTGCCTCCTGGGTTCAAGCGATTCTCCTACCTCAGCCTATTGAGTAGCTGGGACTACAGGCAGGCGCCACCACGCCTGGCTAATTTTTGTGTTTTTAGTGGGGATGGAGTTTCACCATGTTAACCAGGATGGTCTTAATCTCTTGACCTCGTGATCCGCTTGCCTGGTGTCCCAAAGTGCTGGGATTACAGGCGTGAGCCACCACCCCCGGCCTCCATTACATTTTTAATATGCTTGTATATCAGTAGCCCTAACCTCCTCATAAGCAATACAAGACTCATGGACATAAAACTGCTTATTTCTCCTTCAGTATTCATTCACATAATATAAATTGAGTGCTTATTAATGGTCTGTCTCTTGGGGAAAAACAGTGACATAAATAACGAGTATCCCACACCTTTAGGTTTCTATGGGAGATACGTATATCAACTCAATGACCTACACACTGATATATATTTTTCCTTCTTTGGGCAGTTAGACACAATATAGCATTCCCCAAGCCACATTTTAATTAAGCATTTAATTTTATGCTTAATTTAATTAAGCATTAAAAATTTGTAGAAACAATTTCATCAATGAACCTTATTTTGTTATAATATAATATATTATTACCTAGAGTAAAGTGAATATATCCCCCAAGTCAACATAACATTGCCTCCTCTGTATACTCTATAATTTTAGCACACAACTTTTAAAAATAATATTTTACCTTTATATTGTATCTTTAATATTTTAAATACTTAAAAGGAAGGAAGTAATAAATAGTGCAGAATAGTACAAGTAAAACATTTCATGAAAATTTGTTCTGAATATTTTAATTCAAATAGTAACAAAAGATTATAGAAAGGAGGTGTCAGATATAGAGAGATTAGATATTAGGAGACGTTTTGTCAAAGCATTGCTCTCAAAGTCACTGATTTGCATGCATGTCTATGTTTGTGTGTGCATGTGCATGCATGTTTTTAACTTCTACTCCAGTCATCATGGCCATATGGCCATTAGACAGCTCCCAAAACCAAAAATATGTGCAAATAGAAATAAGTAACACAAAACTATAACCAACTAAATTTACAGAACACTGGTATTTCCAAACCGCATTAAACTCTTTCATATTTGCATGGATTTACACACTTTATTAGAATGCTTACACATCAATTACCTCACTATAAAATGGGTATACTAACTTAGCATATACATTTTAATAAAAAGTAAATAATATGCATCAATACTTCATAAATGTTTAAGTACATGAATAAAGAATAGTTCACTTCTATATATTCTGTCATCAAATATCTTACCTAAAAAGCCTTCACGCATAAAAACCACTACTGTGAGTTTATACATTAGGTCTCTAAAGAAACCAACTCGTTGACAAAGACAAACTTAGGAAACCAGGCTGTGATACCAATCACTTTCAACTTGTCCTGCTCCTGTGACTTACTGCATGGAAGCTCTTAAACAAGGTCCTGATTTTATAATGTCCTATACCTTAGATATGAAAAAGTGGAAAAAATATGACCTACATTATAGAGTATTATAGATGATTAACTGAGTTATCACAGAGAATATACCAAATATCACATAGGATAATACATATCCAATAGATGTAAGTGACAACATGAGATTAACCAGGCTGAGTCACATCTCAATATCATGATACTGGGTAATTATTTTCCCGATACTTTCATAGAGATTATTAGAAATACTAATATCAAATGTTTTTCCTCTTAGTGGTGCTCCAGGAGCTCAGAGATTCCAACAGCTCTAAGTTCCAGGTCTCTGAGTTTATCCTGATGGGATTCCCTGGCATTCACAGCTGGCAGCACTGGCTCTCCCTGCACCTGGCTCCACTCTACTTCTTAGCTCTCAGTGCTAGCATCCTTATCCTGATCATCATCACCAAAAGGCAGCACTCTACCAGCATATGTACTATTTCCTGGGATCTTGGCTGAGGCAGACATGGGCCTGGCTACCGCCATCATGCCTAGGATTTTGACCATCTTATGGTTCAATGCTAAGACCATCACTCTCCCAGAGTGCTTTGCTCAGATGTATGCCATACATTGCTTTGTGGCCATGAAGCCAAGTACCTTTGTCTGCATGGCTATTGATAGATATGTAGCCATTTGTCAACCACTCCGGTATCCATCAGTTGTCACTGAATCTTTTGTATTCAAAGCAACTGTGTTCATGCACTGAGAAACAGCTTGAGTCTCATCTCAGTGTCTGTCTTGGCTGCCCAGAGGCATTACTGCTCCCGGAATCAAATTGAGCACTGTCTTTGTTCTAACCTTGGAATCACTAGCCTATCTTGTGATGATCGAAAAATCAATAGCATTAACCAGATCCTTCTGGCTTGGACACTCATGGGAAGCGACCTGGGTTTGATTATTTTATCATATGCTTTAATTCTTCACTCTGTCCTGAAGCTGAATTCTCCAGAAGCTGCATCCAAGGCATTAAGTACCTGCACTTCCCACCTCATTTTAATCCTTTTCTTCTACACAGTCATCATTGTGATTTCCATTACTCATAGTACAGGAATGAAAGTTCCCCTTATTCCAGTTCTACTCAATGTGCTACACAATGTCATTCCCCCTGCCCTGAACCCCATGGTGTATGCACTCAAGAACAAGGAACTCAGGCAAGGCTTATACAAAGTACTTAGACTGGAGTGAAGGGCACCCAATATGGAAAAGATAAGCAGTTTTTGAAAATTTTCTTCACATATTTTTGCATTATATTCACCAACTGCTGCAAATGCAGAACAATATGGAAATAACATAAAGAATTGGTGTCAACAACTGACACTTCAGAACAAAGGAGATGGAAGTAATATTTGAAATACTTGGGAGTCAAGCAAAAATCTTCATCACAAAGGGTAACAGTGATGTTATTTGTCTCAAGGAATTCAAAGAAAAGACTAGTGTAATCTGTATTTCATGTTCTTACTCACTTGTCTTAGCTAGAACTTCCAAACAGTGTTGAATAGAAGCAGTCAGAGCAGATAATATGTCAATCTATTCCTTTTAATTGAAGAGCTTGATATTTTACATTTGATGTAATAATTGATAAAATAGGAGATACTTCTGCATTTTCATTATTTGCTTTATAATGTGTCTTAAATTTTTAATTTGCAAAGGACTTGAATAGACATTTCTCTAAGATTATATGCAAATGTCCAAAAAACACATGAAAAGATGCTCAACATAACTAGTCATTAGTCATTAGGCAAATTCAATGCAAACCACAATAACACACCTTTTGGCCCCCTATATTATACATATAAATGTACTGCAAATTTATTTTTTGCAATAAGAGATTAGCAAGTGTTTGCAAGTATATGGATACCTTGAAATCCTAATACATTGTTGTTGGGAAGTAAAAATGGCACAGCTGCTGTGGAAGAGTTTGACAATTACTCAGAAATTTCAGTGCCATTAACATATGACCCAGGACCCAACTCTTAATAATACACCCAACATAATTGAAAACAAATGTTGATACAAAAACTTGTACACAAATGTTTACAGTAGCATTATTAGCCAAAAAGTAGAAGCAACTTATATATCTATAAGCTGTTGTCTTAGTCTGTTTTGTGTTGTTACAATAGAATACCTAATACTGAGTTGGAAATATAGGTTTATTTACCTCATAGTTCTGCCGGCAGGGTACTTCAAGGACGTGTCCCTGGCTTCAAGTGAGGACTTTGGTGCTACCTCATAACATGGCAGACAAGGTCAAAGGGAAAACAGACATATGCAAAGAGACAAAACCCAGTGGGCTTCCCAGCTTTATAACAACCCACTGTCATGACTAATCCACCTCCCAGAAAACTGATCCAGTTATGTAACAGAGAAAACTCAGTAACTGCCGCAAGAATAGCACCAAATCGTTCATGAGGAATCCATCCCCGGGACCCAAATGTCTCTTACTAAGTCCCCCTTCGGAATCCCACTACAACGGGGATCAAATTTCAACCTGACTTTTGGTGGAGACAAGCAAACCCTATCCACACCATAGCAGCTGCTGAATGGACAAACAAAATTAAGTATATCTATATTAGGAATTATTATTTAATAAAAAGTACCTATATGAGAAGATAGATATACTAGTCAATTTCACTATAATTATTTTGCTGTCTCTATCCCATAATCTCATGTTGTAAACCTCAAATATATATAGAATAAAACTTATCTTACAAAAATTCAACTTGATTGAATTAAAAATATGCAAATTTAACAAAATGATATAGAAAATTTTTTTAGGCCGGGCGCGGTGGCTCAAGCCTGTAATCCCAGCACTTTGGGAGGCCGAGACGGGTGGATCACGAGGTCAGGAGATCGAGACCATCCTGGCTAACACGGTGAAACTCCGTCTTTACTAAAAATACAAAAACTAGCCGGGCGAGGTGGCGGGCACCTGTAGTCCCAGCTACTCGGGAGGCTGAGGCAGGAGAATGGCATAAACCCGGGAGGCAGAGCTTGCAGTGAGCTGAGATCCGGCCACTGCACTCCAGTCCGGGCGACAGAGCGAGACTCCGCCTCAAAAAAAAAAAAAAAAAAAAAAAAAAAGAAAATTTTTTTAGTAAACAGGAAATATAAAAAGGGAATAAATTCTCCCAACAACAAACCAAAATAAATAAAGTACTGGTACAATCTGCAGCACACATGAACTTTGAAAACATTATTCTTAGGTTAGTGAAGAAAGCCAAACACCAAAGGCTAGTGTCTGATTCCATTTGTATGATATCCAGAATAGGTTAAGTCTATAGGAAAAAAAAGCAAATTAGTTGTTAGTAGGGAATGGAGACTCTGGGCAATAATGAGAGAGACCAACTAATGGTTATGAAGTTTCCTTTCAAGGTAATGGAAATATTGTGAAATTAGATAGTGGCAATGGTTGCATAGCATAATGAATGTAGTGAAAGTCACTCAATTGTATGTTTTCTTTTTTCATTTTATATAAAATTAGGGGGGACAACTGAATTTTTGGTACATGGATGTATATCTATGTGTATAGCCTGGCTGTGGTGAAGTCTGGGCTTGAAGTGTACCCATCACCAGAATAGTGTACATTGTACCTACTAAGGAATTTCTCATTCCTCACTCCCCTTCCATCCTCCCACCCCCAAATCTCCAATATTTATCTACTTCAAACTCTATGCCTATGTGTACACATTAAGTAGTTCCCACTTAAAACTAAGAACATGTGATATTTGCTTTTCTGTTTCTTAGTTATTTCACTTAAAATGACGGCCTCATAATCTATGCATGTTGCTGCAAAAAACATTATTTCATTTGTTTTCATGACTGAGGAGTATTCCATTTTATATCATACCACATTTTCTTTATCCAGTCATCTATTGATGGATACAGGTTGATTCCATATCTTTCCCTGTTATAAACATACTAGTGCCAATATTTTTAAGTGTAATTATTTTAAATGCAATTATCTTATTTTGGGTAGATACCCAGGAGTGACATTGCTGGATGAAATGGTAGTTCTAGTTTTAGGTTTTTGAATATTTCCACATTGTTTTCCATAGAGGTTATACTAACTTACACTCAATATAAAACAATATAAAAAACTGCTAAAATTATTATCTACATGTATATTTGCTATATAATTTTCTGTAAAATAAAAGAACATAGATGTCTGAGAACAGGAAAATACTTAAGGAAGTGTGTAAAATATAATGTGCTTTTATTTAATCATAATACTGAACAATCTTTTTTTGAATGTGCTTAATATAAACATTAACTGAAAATGATAGAATATTTATTTTAAAATTGATATTATCCAAACATTTGTCAAAAGCATATATAGCAATTGTATATAAAAGAGTGTACCAAAAGTTACCTCTACATTATTATAGAATTAGGTTCTAATTATCTCTGTGATGATCTCATTTTTATTTTTACAATTAATAAAGTAAACCTTTTTCTTCTAATTAAAAACACATAAAATTAGATTAATTATTGTCTTATTATCACACTTATTGCATCACCATTATTATCTCAAAATTAAGGCATCTATTTATTGCTAGTTCAATATTCATGTGTAATAAGTCTGAACTTTTGATTACTTTTTACAATTCCATAATATTCATCACCAATCTTCCTTGGAAATAAATTCCTTGAAACTCGAAGCCCATGTTTTCTGATGCTTTTTTCGTAGTTCCTAGACTAACTCTGAAAGTAAGAAGCATTCAATGATGTTACTTAACACATGAAAACATAAAAAAAGGAAGATGCAAAAGTGTCTGTGTGAGCTATTAACACATTCTGTGCTTGCTGCCAATTTGTATGCCACAAGGCCTTAAGCAAAAAGAAACAACTCTGCAATCTTATTAATATCATAATTTTTAAAATAAAACATCCTGTGTTCTTTTTCATTTCCACCCACATATACATGACCACACATAAGCACAAGTACAGATACATTCATAGGAAAGTATTCACCAGTTACTTATGTGGCATCATATAGGTGATGAGCATAGAGTGTTTCCACCCTTTTATCTCCTGTGAGCATTGTCTTAATTCCAACACTGTGACCCTAATTATATGAAATATCCCCTTGGGACATATAACACATAATTTTCTTTAAAGGCTCATATCAGTAGTAAAGGAATCAAGGGATTTTAATGTTGAGGGGAGTACATGTACATATATTGCAGGATTCTCAAGTGTTCTTTGACCAAGATTCTGAACATTTGGACCAAACTGCATTCAGCTCATTCTATTGGCATCTGGAAATTAGGTATTAAAAGACATAAAAAGGAGACAAGGGTAGTGACAGGATTTTTCTTGTTGTAGTTCATAGTAGATAAATTGGAGAGGTGTTTTGCTAAAGTGTACAGAAACTTTGAGTGTATACTATTGATTATTCTCAGAAATAACAGATTTGATTTCATCCACTTAGTTTGAAGGCAGAAGTTTTGCAGACGTTTGTTTTGCAGAAATATGTTTATTTCCCCAATTTTCAGGTTTTCATTCAGTGAAACTTTTCATGATGATTTTGAATATTTATAAATAAAACAAATAAGAATCATTGAAAATGATAAAGTCAGGTATGAATCAACCGATAGCATGGAGAAAAAATAGAAAACAGTTCTTACGGTCAGTGTTCTGCCATAATCAAGTTTTTACCTGCCCTCCTCTTTTCCCTTAGAATAAAAATCTAATTAACTGGCTTTACTCCTAGACAGACATAGTTGTGACTGTGTTTCATTGACTTTGGATAGCAAACATACTTGGATGAACCTACAGTTATTTTGAGAGAAGAGCATGGTCTGTAAAGATTGAGCACGGTCAAGTGAGAAAACAAAGTTACTAGCTACAAAGATTGGGATGAAAGTACACAACCGATGATATCAAAACCATACTTTATAAATGGTGGTATTTGTGTTTAATGTTATCACTTAATAGACCTACTCACTCTCACAGCATAATACAAATCTATTATTCTTGCAGAATTATAAAGTTATATAGCATTAAAAACATTTTGTAAGCTTCTAGTTCTTGATGAGACTCATCACTTTTTTTTTAAATTGTGGCCCTCATTCAAATTCTGATAATTAGGAACTCATCATATTGGGGACTAGAAGGTATTATAATTTCCCTTTTTCATAAAATATTAAGCTGAATTATCTTTCTCTCATCACCAGCAATTATATAGGTTTGTGTAAATTTACATTGCCACAGCAGTCACATTGCCCAGCTGAGTTGCCAGCAAGTATAAATATCATTCTCAGAGGCAATTTATAGTACATTTCAAAGAGACATCTTTCTCAATCAAAATCTCTTTCCCTTTGACTCTCTGGAAGCACAAATTAGAGAAATATAGAAAGTGGCATGTAAGAAAAAATGAAAATTAAGCTGCTGTACTAAAAGAAGAGAGAATTAACAAAGTAGAATACATTTTTGCTAACTTTTAAAAAAAAACATTTAAAATTTCTTTTGGAGAAAGTATTATATAACTTGTGCTTAGTGCTATATTATTTGGTATCAACAAGATCTTTAACTGAGATGCCTGTAAATGTAATTGAGATGAGAACTAAACTTTTCATGTAACAACAAAGTCAGTTTTAGTAATTAAAACTATATAAACAGGAAACACAAGAGACATAAACAGGATATTTATGTGTTTCTCTTTTATAGTTATACTTTTAATATATATCTATATATAATATATAGATAATATAGAGATATATATTAATATAAAGTATATTAATATATAATATATAGATATATGTTAATATAAAGTATATTAAATATATAATGTGAGATATATAATTGAATATATAATGTGATATATTATATATAATGAAAGATAAATGTATAGTAAATACAAATAAAGTAAAATATTATAAATAAAGTAACAATATATATAAAATATATATGATGTTAAATAAATATATAATGTGAGATAAAGACAGCATAAGTCATCTCAAAGATATATTTTTTATTTTCAACGTAGAAGTATCTTTACTTTCTCTAATTTCTCTACTTGCTTCTGTTACAGAGACACATAGAGTTAAGGGTTGATTGCTTAAGGTTCTAGGGAGCCAAGCAAGATGGCCAAATAGAAACAGTTCCAGTCTCCAGCTCCCAGCACCAGCGACACAGAAGTCAGGTGATTTCTGCATTTTCAACTGAGGTACCGGGTTCATCTCACTAGGGAGTGCCAGACAATCAGTGCTGGTCAGCTGCTGCAGCCTGACCAGTGAGAGGTGAAGCAGGGTGAGGCATCACCTCACCTGGGAAGCACAAGAGGGAAGGGAATCCCTTTTCCTAGCCAGGGGAACTGAGACACACAACACCTGGAAAATCACGTAACTTCCACCCCAATACTGTGCTAAACCAAGGATTTTAGCAAAAAGCACACCAGGAGATTATATCCCACACCTGGCAGGGAGGGTCCCATGCCCACGGAGCCTGCCTCATTGCTAGCACAGCAGTCAGCGATCTAAAGGCAAAGCAGCAGCGAGGCTGGGGGAGAGGTGCTCACCGTTGCTGAGGCTTAAGTAGGTAAACAAAGTCGCAGGGAAGCTGGAACTGGGTGGAGCCCACAGCAACTCAAGGAGGCCTGTCTGTCTCTGTAGACTCTACCTCTGGGGACAGGGCACAGCTAAACAACAACAACAAAAAAAGCAGCAGAAACCTCTGCAGATGCAAAGGACCCTGTCTGACAGCTTTGAAGAGAGTAGTGGATCTCCCAACATGGAGGCTGAGATCTGAGAACGGACAGACTGCCTGCTCAAGTAGGTTCCTGACCCCGAGTAACCTAACTAGGATACATCCCCCACTAGATGCAGACCGGCAACCCACACCTCTCATGGTGGGGTACACACCTGAGAGGAAGCTTCCAAAGCAAGAATCAGATAAGTACACTGGCTGTTCAGCAATATTCTATCTTCTGCAGCCTCTGCTGCTGATACCCAGGCAAACGGGGTCTGGAGTGGACCTCAAGTAACCTCCAACAGATCTACAGCTGAGGGTCCTGACTGTTAGAAGGAAAACTAACAAACAGGAAGGACACCCACACCAAAAACCCCATCAGTACCTCACCATCATCAAAGACCAAAGGCAGACAAAACCACAAAGATGGGGAAAAAGCAGGGCAGAAAAGCTGGAAATTCAAAAAATAAGAGTGTATCTCCCACTCCAAAGGAATGTAGCTCATTGCCAGCAATGGATCAAAGCTGGATGGAGAATGACTTTGATGAGTTGAGAGAAGAAGACTTCAGTCAACCAAACTTCTCAGAGCTAAAGGAGGAATTAGGTACCCAGCACAAAGAAACTAAAAATCTTGAAAAAAGAATGGAAGAATGGCTAAGTGTAATAATCAATGCAGAGAAGGCCGTAAATGAACTGACAGAGATAAAAACCAGGACACGAGAAATACGTGGCAAATGCACAAGCTTCGGTAACTGATTCGATCAACTGGAAGAAAGAGTATCAGCAATTGAGGATCGAATGAATGAAATGAAGTGAGAAGAGAAGTCTGAAGAAAGAGGAAAAAGAAATGAACAAAGCCTTCAAGAAGTATGGGATTATGTGAAAAGACCAAATCTATGTCTGATTGGGGTGCCTGAAAGTGAGGGGGAAAATGGAACCAAGTTGGAAAACACTCTTAAGTATGTCATCCAAGAGAACTTCCCCAACCTAGAAAGGCAGGCCAACATTCAAATTCAGGAAATACAGAGAACATCACGAAGACACTCCTCGAGAAGAGCAATTCGAAGACACATAATTGTCAGATTCACCAAAGTTGAAATGAAGGAAAAAGTGTTAAGGACAGCCAGAGAGAAAGGTCAGGTTACCCCAAAAGGGAAGTCCATCAGACTAACAGCAGATCTCTCAGCAGAAACTCTACAAGCCAGAAGAGAGTGCGGGCCAATATTCAACATTCTTTTTTTTTTTTTTTTTTTTTTTTATACTTTAAGTTCTAGGGTACATGTGCATAATGTGCAGATTTGTTATATATGTATACTTGTGCCATGTTGGTGTGCTGCACCCATCAACTCGTCAGCACCCATCAACTCGTCATTTAAATCAGATATAACTCCCAATGCAATCCCTCCCCCCTCCCCCCTCCCCCCTCCCCATGATAGGCCCCGATGTGTGATGTTCCCCTTCCCAAGTCCAAGTGATCTCATTATAGTATTCCATGGTGTATATGTGCCACATTTTCTTAATCCACTCTATCACTGATGGACATTTGGGTTGATTCCAAGTCTTTGCTATTGTGAATAGTGCCGCAATAAACATACGTGTGTATATGTCTTTGTAGCAGCATAATTTGTAATCCTTTGGGTATATACCCAGTAATGGGATGGCTGGGTCGTATGGTACATCTAGATCTATATCCTTGAGGAATCGCCATACTGTTTTCCATAATGGTTGAACTAGTTTACAATCCCACCAACAGTGTAAAAGTGTCCCTATTTCTTCCCATCTTCTCCAGCAACTGTTGTTTCCTGACTTTTTAATGATTGCCATTCTAACTGGTGTGAGATGGTATCTCATTGTGGTTTTGATTTGCATTTCTCTGATGGCCAGTGGTGATGAGCATTTTTTCATGTGTCTGTTGGCTGTATGAAAGTCTTCTTTTGAGAAATGTCTGTTCATATCCTTTGCCCACTTTTTGATGGAGTTGGTTTTTTTTTCTTATAAATTTGTTTGAGTTCTTTGTAGGTTCTGAATATTAGCCCTTTGTCAGATGAGTAGATTGCAAAAATTTTCTCCCATTCTGTAGGTTGCCTGTTCACTCTGATGGTAGTTTCTTTTGCTGTACAGAAGCTCTTTAGTTTAATGAGATCCCATTTGTCAATTTTGGCTTTTGTTGCCGTTGCTTTTGGTGTTTTAGACATGAAGTCCTTGCCCATGTCTATGTCCTGAATGGTATTCCCTAGGTTTTCTTCTAGGGCTTTTATGGTATTAGATCTAACATTTAAGTCTCTAATCCATCTTGAATTAATTTTAATATAAGGAGTAAGGAAAGGATCCAGTTTCAGCTTTCTACTTATGGCTAGCCAATTTTCCCAGCACCATTTATTAAACAGGAAATCTTTTCCCCATTTCTTGTTTTTCTCAGGTTAATCAAAGATCAGATGGCTGTAGATGTGTGGTATTATTTCTGAGGACTCTGTTCTGTTCCATTGGTCTATATCTCTGTTTTGGTACCAGTACCATCCTGTTTTGGTTACTGTAATATTGTAATATGGTTTGAAGTCAGGTGTCGTGATGCCTCCAGCATTGTTCTTTTGACTTAGGATTGTCTTGGCAATGCGGGCTCTTTTCTGGTTCCATATGAACTTTAAAGCAGTTTTTTCCAATTCTGTGAAGAAACTCATTGGTAGCTTGATGGGGATGGCATTGAATCTATAAATAACCTTGGGCAGTATGGCCATTTTCACGATATTGATTATTCCTCTCCACGAGCATGGTATGTTTTTCCATTTGTTAGTGTCCTCTTTTATTTCACTGAGCAGTGGTTTGTAGTTCTCCTTGAAGAGGTCCTTTACATCCGTTGTAAGTTGGATTCCTAGGTATTTTATTCTCTTTGAAGCAATTGTCAATGGAAGTTCATTCCTGATCTGGCTCTCTGTTTGTCTGTTACTGGTGTATAAGAATGCTTGTGATTTTCGCACATTGGTTTTGTATCCTGAGACTTTGCTGAATTTTCTTATCAGCTTAAGGAGATTTTGGGCTTAGACAATGGGATTTTCTAAATATACAATCATGTCATCTGCAAACAGGGACAATTTGACTTCTTCTTTTCCTAACTGAATACCCTTTATTTCTTTCTCTTGACTGATGGCCCTAGCCAGAACTTCCAACACTATGTTGAATAGGAATGGTGAGAGAGGGCATCCCTGGCTTGTGCCAGTTTTCAAAGGGAATTTTTCCAGTTTTTGCCCATTCAGTATGATATTGGCTGTGGGTTTGTCATAAATAGCTCTTATTATTTTGAGATACGTTCCATCAATACCAAATTTATTGAGCGTTTTTAGCATGAAGGGCTGTTGAATTTTGTCAAAGAACTTTTCTGCATCTATTGAAATAATCATGTGGTTTTTGTCTTTCTTTTTTTGTTGTGTCTCTGCCAGGCTTTGGTATCAAGATGATGTTGGCCTCATAAAATGAGTTAGGGAGAATTCCCTCTTTTTCTATTGATTGGAACAGTTTCAGAAGGAATGGTACCAGCTCCTCCTTGTACCTCTGGTAGAATTCAGCTGTGAATTCATCTGGTCCTGGACTTTTTTTGGTTGGTAGACTATTAATTATTGCCTTAATTTCAGAGCCTGTTATTGGTCTATTCAGGGATTCAGCTTCTTCCTGGTTTAGTCTTGGGAGAGTGTAAGTGTCCAGGAAATTATCCATTTCTTCTAGATTTTCTAGTTGATTTGTGTAGAGGTGTTTATAGTATTCTCTGATGGTAGTTTGTATTTCTGTGGGGTCCGTGGTGATATCCCCTTTATCATTTTTTATTGTGTCTATTTGATTCTTCTCTCTTTTCTTCTTTATTAGTCTTGCCAGTGGTCTGTCAATTTTGTTGATCTTTTCAAAAAACCAACTCCTGGATTCATTGATTTTTTGGAGGGTTTTTTGTGTCTCTATCTCCTTCAGTTCTGCTCTGATCTTAGTTATTTCTTGCCTTCTGCTAGCTTTGGATGTGTTTGCTCTTGCTTCTCTAGTTCTTTTAATTGTGATGTTAGAGTGTCCATTTTAGATCTTTCCTGCTTTCTCTTGTGGGCATTTAGTGCTATAAATTTCCCTCTACACATTGCTTTAAATGTGTCCGAGAGATTCTGGTATGTTGTATCTTTGTTCTCATTGGTTTCAAAGAACATCTTTATTTCTGCCTTCATTTCGTTATATACCCAGTAGTCATTCAGGAGCAGGTTATTCAGTTTCCATGTAGTTGAGCGGTTTTGATTGAGTTTCTTAGTCCTGAGTTCTAGTTTGATTGCACTGTGGTCTGAGAGACAGTTTGTTATAATTTCTGTTCTTGTACATTTGCTGAGGAGTGCTTTACTTCCAATTATGTGGTCAATTTTGGAATAAGTGTGATGTGGTGCTGAGAAGAATGTATATTCTGTTGATTTGGGGTGGAGAGTTCTATAGATGTCTATTAGGCCTGCTTGCTGCAGAGATGAGTTCAATTCCTGGATATCCTTGTTAAGTTTCTGTCTCGTTGATCTGTCTAATGTTGACAGTGGGGTGTTGAAATGTCCCATTATTATTGTATGGGAGTCTAAGTGTCTTTGTAAGTCTCTAAGGACTTGCTTTATGAATTTGGGTGCTCCTGTACTGGGTGCATAAATATTTAGGATAGTTAGCTCTTCCTGTTGAATTGATCCCTTTATCATTATGTAATGGCCTTCTTTGTCTCTTTTGATCGTTGATGGTTTAAAGTCTGTTTTATCAGAGACTAGGATTGCAATCCCTGCTTTTTTTTGTTCTCCATTTGCTTGGTAGATCTTCCTCCACCCCTTTATTTTGAGCCTATGTATGTCTCTGCATGTGAGATGGGTCTCCTGAATACAGCAGACTGATGGTCTTGACTCTTTATCCAGTTTGCCAGTCTTTGTCTTTTGGTTGGAGCATTTAGTCCATTTACATTTAAGGTTAATATTATTATGTGTGAACTTGATCCTGCCATTATGATATTAACTGGTTATTTTGCTCATTAGTTGATGCAGTTTCTTCCTAGCCTCGATGGTCTTTACAATTTGGCATGTTTTTGCAATGGCTGGTACCAGTTGTTCCTTTCCATGTTTAGGGCTTCCTTCAGGGTCTCCTGTAAGGCAGGCCTGGTGGTGACAAAATCTCTAAGCATTTGCTTATCTATAAAGGATTTTATTTCTCCTTCACTGATGAAACTTAGTTTGGCTGGATATGAAATTCCGGGTTGAAAATTCTTTTCTTTAAGAATGTTGATTAGTCTGATGGGCTTCCCTTTGTCGGTAACCCGACCTTTCTCTTGGGCTGCTCTTAAAATTTTTTCCTTCATTTCAACTTTGGTGAATCTGGCAATTATGTGTCTTGGAGTTGCTCTTCTGGAGGAGTATCTTTGTGGTGTTCTCTGTATTTCCTGAATTTGAATGTTGGCCTGCCCTACTAGGTTGGGGAATTTCTCGTGGATGATATCCTGAAGGGTGTTTTCCAATTGATTCCATTTTCTCCCTCACTTTCAGGCACCCCAGTCAGATGTAGATTTGGTCTTTTTACATAATCCCATACTTCCTGCAGGCTTTGTTCATTTCTTTTTCTTCTTTTTTCTTTTGGTTTCTCTTCTTGTTTCATTTCATTCATTTGATCCTCAATCGCTGATACTCTTTCTTCCAGTTGATGAAGTCAGTTACTGAAGCTTGTGCATTTGTCACATGTTTCTTGTATCATGGTTTTCATCTCTGTCAGTTCATTTATGGCCTTCTCTGCATTATTTATTCTGGTTATCAATTCTTCCACTCTTTTTTCAAGATTTTTAGTTTCTTTGCACTGGGTACGTGATTCCTCCTTTAGCTCTGAGAAGTTTGATGGTCTGAAGCCTTCTTCTCTCATCTCATCAATGTCATTCACCATCCAGCTTTGATCTGTTGCTGGCGATGAGCTGCGTTCCTTTGGAGGGGGAGATGCGCTCTTATTTTTTGAATTTCCAGCTTTTCTGCCCTGCTTTTTCCCCATCTTTGTCGTTTTATCTTCCTCTGGTCTTTGATGATGGTGACGTACTGATGGGGTTTTGGTGTCGGTGTCCTTCCTGTTTGTTAGTTTTCCTTCTAACAGTCAGGACCCTCAGCTGCATGTCTGTTGGAGATTGCTTGAGGTCCACTCCAGACCCTGTTTGCCTGCGTGTCAGCAGCAGAGGCTGCAGAAGATAGAATACTGCTGGACAGCGAGTATACCTGTCTGATTCTTGCTTTGGAAGCTTCCTCTCAGGGGTGTACTCCACCATGTGAGGTGTGGGGCTTCGTTCTGCCCCTAGTGGAGGATGTCTCCCAGTTAGGCTACTCAGGGGTCAGGGACCCACTTGAGCAGGCAGTCTGTCCATTCTCAAATCTCAACCTCTGTGTTGGGAGATACACTACTCTCTTCAAAGCTGTCAGACAGAGTCGTTTGTGTCTACAGAGATTTCTGCTGCTTTGTTGTTGTTGTTGTTTAGCTGTGCCCTGTCCTCAGAGGTGGAGTCTACAGAGACTGGCAGGCCTCCTTGGGCTGCTGTGAGCTCCACACAGTTCGATCTTCCCAGGGCTTTGTTTACCTATTTAAGCTTCAGCAATGGCACGCGCCCCTCCCCCAGCCTCACTGCTGCCTTGCAGTTAGATCGCAGACTGCTGTGCTAGCAATGAGGAAGGCTCTGTGGGCATGAGACCCTCCCGGCCATGTGTGAGATATAATCTCCTGGTGTGCCCGTTTGCCTACAGCACAGTATTGGAGTGGGAGTTACCTGATTTTCCAGGTGTTGTGTGTCTCAGTTCCCCTGACTAGGAAAAGGGATTCCCTTCCCCCTATCGCTTCCCAAGTTAGGAAATGCCTCGCCCTGCTTCAGCTCTCGCTGGTCAGGCTGCAACAGCTGACCTGCACTGATTGTCCAGCACTCCCTAGTGAGATAAACCCAGTACGTCAGTTGAAAATGCAGAAATCACCTGTCTTCTGGGTCACTCATGCTGGGAGCTGGAGACTGGACCTATTGCTCCCTGAAAGAGGTTAGCAAACTGTTTGATGAAGACAGAGTTGTATCTCTGTGAGATGCATTCACATATCACAAAGAAGTTTCTCAGAAAGCTTCTTTCATGTTTTTAATTGATGATATTTCCTTTATCAGGATAGGCCTCAATGAGATCAAAAGTGTCCTTTCTCAGATACCCCAAAGACAGTGGTAATAGACTGCTCCATGAAACGAAAGTGTAACTCTGTGACATGAATTCACATATCACAAAGCAGTTTTTCAGAAAGCTTCTCTCTAGTTTTTATCTGAGGATATTTACTTTGTCAACTTAACCTTCATTGCACTAAGAAATATCCCATTGCAGATTTCAGGAAAATAGTGTTAGCAAACTGATTAATGAAAGAAAAAATGTAACTCTGTGAGTTGCATTCACGTGACACAATGCAGTTTCTCAGAACACTTCTTTTCCTTTTTTATCTGACGATATTTCCTTTCTCACCATAGCCTTCAATGCGCTCCCAAATTTCGCTTTGCAGATTCCCTGAAAGTAGTGTTAGCAAACTGCTTCATGAAAACTGATTTGTAACTCTGCGAGATGAGTTCACATATCACAAAGAAGTTTCTCAGAAAGCTTCTTTCACGTTTTTAATTGAGGATATTTCCTTTATCAGGATAGGCCTTAATGCTATCCAAAATATCTCTTCTCAGATTCTCCAAAGTCAGTAGTAATAGACTGTCCCATGAAATGAAAGTGAAACTCTTTGAGATCAATTCCCACATCACAAACAGTTTCTCAGAAAGCTTCTTTCTAGTTTTTATCTGAAGATACTTCCTTTGTCACCGTAAGCTTCATTGCACTAAGAAACATTCCATTGCAGATTTCAAGAAAACAGTGTTAGCAAACTGATCAATGAAAAGAAAAGTGTAACTCTGTGAGTTGCATTCATATGTCACAATGAAGTTTCTCAGAACGCTTCTTTCCAGTCTTTATCTGACGATATTTCCTTTTTCACCATAGCCCTCAATGCACTCCCAACTATAGCTTTGCACATTGCACGAAAGTAGTGTTAGCAAACTGCTTCATGGAGACTCAGTTGTAACTCTGTAAGATGAATTCACATATCACAAAGAAGTTTCTCAGAAAGCTTCTTTCTCGTTTTTAATTGAGGATATTTCCTTTATCAGGATAGGCCTCAACGTGATCCAAAGTATCCCTTCTCAGATTCCCCAAAGACAATGGTAATAGACTGCTCCATGAAACAAAAGTGTAACTCTGTGAGTTGAATTCACACATCACAAAGCAGTTTTTCAGAAACATTCTTTCTAGTTTTTATCTGAGGATATTTCCTTTGTCACCTTAAGCTTCACTACACTAAGAAATATCCCAATGCGGATTACAAGAAAGCAGTGTTAACGAACTGACCAATGAAAAGAAAAGTGTAACTCTGTGGAATGCATTCACATGACACAATGCAGTTTCTCAGAAAGCTTCTTTCCAGTTTTCATCTGACGATATTTCTTTTTCACCATAGCCCTCAAAGCACTCCCAAATATCGCTTTGCAGAACCCTGAAAGTAGTGTGAGCAAACTGCTTCATGAAGACTGAGTTGTTATTCTGTGAGATGAGTTTACATATCACAAAGAATTTTCTCAGAATGCTTCTTTCACGTTTTCAGTTGAGGATATTTCCCTTATCAGTATAGGCCTCAATGCGATCCAATGTATCCCATCTCAGATTCTCCAAAGTCAGTTCTAATAGACTGTCCCATGAAGTGAAAGAGCAACACTTTGAGATGAATTCCCACACCACAAAGCTATATCTCAGAAATCTTATTTCTAATTTTTACCTGAGGATACTTACTTTGCCAACTTAACCATCATTGCACTAAGAAATATCCCATTGCAGATTTCAGGAAAACAGTGTTAGCAAACTGACCAATGAAAGGAAAAGTGTAACCCTGTGAGTGGCATTCACATATCACAATGCAGTTTCTCAGAACGCTTCTTTCCAGTGTTTATCTGACAATATTTCCTTTTTCACCATAGCCCTCAATGCGTTCCCAAATATCGCTTTGCAGGTTGCCCAAAAGCAGTGTTAGCAAACTGTTTTATGAAGACTGAGTTTTAACTCTGTGAGATGAATTCACATATCACAAAGAAGTTTCTAGAAAGTTTCTATCACGTTTATAATTAAGGGTATTTCCCTTATCAGGGTAGACCTCAATGTGATACAAATATCCCTTCTCAGATTACCCAATGACAGTGGTAATAGACTGTTCCATGAAACGAAAGTGTAACTCTGTGAGATTAATTCACACATCAAAAAGCAGTTTCTCAGAAAGCTTCTTTCTAGTTTTATCCGAGGATATTTCCTTTTTCACCGAAAGCTTCATTGCACTAAGAAATATCCCATTGCAGATTTCAAGAAAACAGTGTTAGAAAACTGATCAATGAAAAGAAAAATGTAACTCTGAGAGTTGCATTCACATGTCACACTGCAGTTTCTCAGAACGCTTCTTTTCCTTTTTTATCTGACGATATTTCCTTTTTCACCATAGTCCATAATGCGCTCCCAAATATCACTATGCGGATTCCCAGAAATGGTGTTAGCAAACTGCTTCATGAAGACTGAGCTGTAACTCTGTGAGAGGAATTCGCATATCACAAAGTAGTTTCTCAGAAAGCTTCTTTCACTTTTTAAATTGAGGACATTTCCTTTATCAGGGTAGGCCACTATGCGATGCAAAGTATCCCTTCTCGGATTCCCCAAGTACAGTGGTAATAGACTGCTCCCAGAAGCGAAAGTGTAACTCTGTGAGATGAATTCACACATCACAAAGCTGTTTCTCAGAAAGCTTCTTTCTTGTTTTTATCTGAAGATATTTTTTTGCCACCTTAACCGTCATTGCACTAAGAAATATCCCATTGTAGATTTCAAGAAAAGAGTGTTAACAAATTGATCAATGAAAATAAAAGTGTAACTCTGTGAGTTGCATTCACATGTCACAATGCAGTTCTATGAACACTTTTTTCAAGTTTTTATCTAACGATATTACCTTTTTCACCACAGCCTCAATGATCTCCCAAATATAGCTTTGCAGATTCCCCGAAAGTAGTGTTAGCAAACTGCTTCATGAAGACTGAGTTGTAACTCTGTGAGATGAATTCACATATCACAAAGAAGTTTCTCAAATATCTTCTTTCATGTTTTTAATGGAGGATATTTTCTTATCAGGATAGGCCTCAATGTGATCCAAAGTATCCCTTCTCAAATTTCCCAAAGACAGTGGTAATAGACCGCTCCATGAAAAGAAGGTGTAACTCTGTGAGATGAATTCACGCATCACAAAGCAGTTTCTCAAAAAGCTTTTTTCTAGTTATTATCTGAGGATATTTCCTTTGTCATCATAAGCTTCATTGCACTAAGAAATACCCATTGAAGATTTTAAGAAAGCAGTGTTAGGAGACTGATCAATGAAAAGAAAAGTGTAACTCTGTGAGATGCATACACATGTCACAGTGCAGTTTCGCAGAACGCTTCTTTCCAGTCTTTATCTGATGATATTTCCTTTTTCACCATAGCCCTCAATGCGCTCCCACATATCTCTTTGCAGATTCCCCGAAAGTAGTGTTAGCAAACCGCTACATGAAGACTGAGTTGCAACTGTGTGAGATGAATTCACATATCACAAAGAAGTTTCTCAGAAAGTTTCTTTCACGTATTTAATTGAGAATACTTCCTTTATCAGGATAGGCTTCAATGTGATCCAAAGTATCCCTTCTCAGATTCCAAAAAGACAGTGCTAATAGGCTGTTCCATGAATCGAAAGTTTAACTCTGTGAGATGAATTCATGCATCACAAAACAGTATCTCAGAAGTCTTCTTTCTAGTTTTTATCTGAGGATATTTCCTTTGTCACCATAAGCTACAATGCACCAAGAAGTATCCCATTGCAGATTTCAAGAAAACAGTGATAGCAAACTGATCAATGGAAAAAAAGTGTAACTCTGTGAGTTGCATTCACACGTCACAATGTAGTTTCTCAGAATGCTTCTTTCCAGTGTTTATCTCACGATATTTCCTTTTTCACCATAGTGTTCAATGCGCTCCCAAATATCGCTTTGAAGAATTCCTGACAGCAGTGTTATCAAACTGTTTCATGAAGACTGAGTTGTAACTCTGTGAGATGAATTCACATATCACAAAGAAGTTCCTCAGAAAGTTTCTTTCACGTTTTTAATTGAGGTTATTTCCTTTATCAGGGTAGGCCTCAATGCGATCCGAAGTTTCCCTTCTCAGACTCCCCAAAGACAGTGGCAATATGTTGCTTCATGAAACAAAAGTGTAACTCTCTGAGATGAATTCACACATCACAAAGCAATTTTGCAGAAAGCTTCTGTTTAGTTTTTATCTGAGGATATTTCCTTTGTCACAGTAAGCTTCATTGCACTAAGAAATATCCCATTTCAGACATCAAGAAAACAGTGTTAGCAAACTGATCAATGAAAAGAAAAGTGTAACTCTGTGAGATGCATTCACATATCACAGTGCAGTTTCTCAGAACGCTTCTTTCCAGTCTTTATCTGATGACATTTCCTTTTTCACCATAGCCCTCAAAGCACTCCCAAATATTGCGTTGCAGACTCCCAGAAAGTAGTGCTAGCAAATTGCTTCATGAAGACTGAGTTGTAACTCTGTGAGGTGATTTCATATATCATGAAGAAGTTTCTCAGAAAGGTTCCTTAACATTTTTAATTGAGGATATTTCCTTTATCAGGATACGCCTCAATGTGATCCAAAATATCCCTTCTCAGATTTCCCAGAAACAGTGGTAGTAGACTGCTCCATGAAATGAAAGTGTAATTTTGTGAGATGAATTCACACATCATAAAGCAGTTTTCCGCAAGCTTCTTTTGGGTTTTTATCTGAGGATATTTACTTTGTCAACTTAAGCTTCATTGCACTAAGGAATATCCCATAGTAGTTTTCAGGAAAGCAGTGTTAGCAAACATATCAATGAAAGGAAAAGTGTAACTCTGTGAGTTGCATCACATGTCACAATGCAGTTTCTCAGAACGCTTCTTTCCAGTTTTTATCTGACAATATTTCCTTTTTCACCATACCCCTCAATGCGCTCCCAAATATCGCCTTGCAGATTCCCCGAAAGTAGTGTTAGCAAAATGCTTCATGAAGAATGACTTGTAACTCTGTGAGATGAATTCACAGATCACAAAGAAGTTTCTCAGAAAGGTTCTTTAACATTTTTAATTGAGGATATTTCCTTTATCAGGATATGCCTCAATGCGATACAAAGTATCCCTCCTCAGATTCCCCAAAGACAGTGGTAATAGACTGCTCCATGAAACGGAAGTGTAACTCTGTGAGATGAATTCACACATCAAAAAGCAGTTTCTCAGAGAGCATGTTTCTCGGTTTTTTTTTTTTTTTTAGGATATTTTCTTTGTCACCATAAGCTTCATTGCACTAAGAAATATACAGTGCAGATTTCAAGAAAACAGTGTTGGCAAACTGACCAATGAAAAGAAAAATGTAACTCTGAGAGTTGCATTTACGTGTCACCCTGCAGTTTCTCAGAACGCTTCTTTTCTTTTTTTATTTGACGATATTTTCTTTTTCACCATAGCCCTCAATGATCTCCCAAATATCGCTTTGTGGATTCCCAGAAAGTGGTGCTAGCAAACTGCTTCATGAAGAGTGAGCTGTAACTCTGTAAGACGAATTCACATATCACAAAGCAGTTTCTCAGAAAGCTTCTTTCACTTTTTTAATTGAGGACATTTCCTTTATCTGGATAGGCCACGATGCGATGCAAAGTATCCCTTCTGGGATTCCCCAAGTAGAGTGGTTATAGACTGCTCCCAGGAGCGAAAGTGTAACTCTGTGAGATAAATTCACGCATCACAAAGCAGTTTCTCAGAAAGCTTCTTTCTTGTTTTTATCTGAGGATTTTTTTGCCACTTTATGCTTCATTACACTAAGAAATATATCATTGCAGATTTCAAGAAAAGAGTGTTAACAAACTGATCAATGAAAATAAAAGTGTAACTCTGTGAGTTGCATTCACATGTCATGATACAGTTTCTCAGAAGGCTTCTTTCTAGTTTTTATCTGACGATATTTCCTTTTTCACAATAGCACTTAATGCGCTCCAAAATAAAGCTTTGCAGAATCCCCGAAAGTAGTGTTAGCAAACTGCTTCATGAAGACTGAATTATAACTCTGTGAGATGAATTCACAGATCACAAAGAAGTTTCTCAGAATGCTTCTTTCACATTTTTAATTGAGGATATTTCCTTTATAAGGGTAGACCTCAATGTGATCCAAAATATCCCTTCTCAGATTCCCCAAAGTCAGTGGTAATAGACTCCCCCATGAAACGAAAGCGCAACTATTTTAGATGAATTCCCACATCACAAAGCAGTCTCTCAGAAAACTTCTTTCCATTTTTTTTCTGAGGATATTTCCCTTGTCACCGTAAGCTTCATTACACTAAGAAATATCCCATTGCAGATTTCAAGAAAACACTGTTAGCAAACTGATCAATGAAAACTCTGTGAGTCGATTCAAGTGTCACAATGCAGTTGCTTCTTCCCAGTTTTTATCTGACGATAATTCCTTTTTCACCATAGCCCTCAAAGGGCTCCCGAATATCGCGTTGCAGACTCCCAGAAAGTAGTGTTAGCAAACTGCTTCATGAAGACTGAGTTGTAACTCTGTGAGGTGAATTCATATGTCACAAAGAAGTTTCTCAGAAAGGTTCTTTAACATTTTTAATTGAGGATATATCCTTTATCAGGATACACCTCAATGTGATCCAAAGTATCCCTTCTCAGATTTCCCAGAAACAGTGGTAGTAGACTGCTCCATGAAATGAAAGTGTAATTTTGTGAGATGAATTCACACATCATAAAGCAGTTTTTCCGCCAGCTTCTTTCGGGTTTTCATCTGAGGATATTTACTTTGTCAACTTAAGCTTCATTGCACTAAGGAACATCCCATAGTAGTTTTCAGGAAAACAGTGTAAGCAAACTGATCAATGAAGGGAAAAGTGTAACTCTGTGAATTGCATCACATGTCACAATGCAGTTTCTCAGAACGCTTCATTCCAGTTTTTACCTGACAATATTTCCTTTTTCACCATACCTCTCAATGCACTCCCAAATATCGCCTTGCAGATTCCCCGAAGGTAGTGTTAGCAAAATGCTTCATGAAGAATGACTTGTAACTCTATGAGATGAATTCACAGATCACAAAGAAGTTTCTCAGAAAGGTTCTTTAACGTTTTTAATTGAAGATATTTCCTTTATCAGGATATGCCTCAATGCGATACAAAGTATCCCTCCTCAGATTCCCCAAAGACAGTGGTAATAGACTGCTCCATGAAACGGAAGTGTAACTCTGTGAGATGAATTCACACATCAAAAAGCAGTTTCTCAGAAAGCTTCTTTCTCTATTTTTCTGGGGATATTTCCTTTGTCACCATAAGCCTCTTTGCCCTAAGAAATATCCCATTGCAGATTTCAAGAAAAAACTGTTAGCAAGCTTATCCATGAGAAGAAAAGTGTAACTCTGTGAGTTTCATTCACATGTCACCATGCAGTTTCTCAGAACGCTTCTTTCCAGTTTTTATCTGACGATATTTCCTTTTTCACCATAGTCCTCAATGTGCTGTCTAATATTGCTTTGCAGACTCCACAAAAGTAGAGTTAGCAAACTGCTTCATGAAGACTGAGTTGTGTCTCTATAAGACGAATTCACATATCACAAAGAAGTTTCCCAGAAAGCTTCTTTCACGTTTTTATTTGGGGAATTTCCTTTATCAGGACAGGCCTCAATGCCATCCAAAGTATCCCTTCTCAGTTTCCCCAAAGACAGTGGTAAAACACTGTTCTAACAAATGAAAGTGTAACTCTGTGAGATGAATTCACACATCACAAAGCAGGTTTTCAGAAAGCTTCTTTCTAGTTTTTATCCTAGGATATTTCCTTTGTCACTTTAAGCTTCATTACACTATGAAATATCACATTGAAGATTTCAGGAAAACAGTGTTAGCAAACTGATCAATGAAAATAAAAGTGTAACTCTGTGAGTTGCATTCACATGTCACTATGCAGGTTGTCACAATGCTTCTTTCTAGTTTTTATCTAACGATATTTCCTTTTTCATCGTAGCCCTCAATGTGCTCCCAAATATCGCTTTGCAGATTCCCCGAAAGTGGTGTTTGCAAGCTGCTTCAGGAAGACTGAGTTTTAACTCTCTGAGATGAATTCGCATATCACATAGAAGTTTCTCTGAAAGCTTCCTTCACGGTTTTCATAGAGTATATTTCCTTTATCAGGATAGGCCTCACTGTGACTCAAAGTATCCCCTCTAAGATTACAAAAAGACACTGGTAATAGACTGCTCCATGAATCGAAAGTGTAACTCTGTGAGATGAATTCACGCATCACAAAACAGTATCTCAGAAATCTTCTTTCTAGTTTTAGTCTGAGGATATTTCCTTTGTCACAGTAAGTTTCATTGCACAAAGAAAACTCCCAAGGCAGATTTCAAGAAAGCTGTTAGAAAACTGGTCAATAAAAAAAAAAAGTGTAACTCTGTGAGTTGCATTCGCACATCACAATGCAGTTTCATAAGAACGCTTCTTTCCAGTGTTTATCGGACGATATTTCCTTTTTCACCATAGTGCTCAATGCGCTCCCAAATATCGCATGGCAGATTTCCCGAGAGCAGTGTTATCAAACTGTTTCATGAAGACTGAGTTGTAACTCTGTGAGATGAATTTACATAACACAAATAAGTTTCTCAAAAATTTTCTTTCACGTTTTTAATTGAGGATATTTCCTTTATCAGGATAGGCCTCAATGCGATCCAAAGTATTCCTTCTCAAATTTCCCAATGACAGTGGTAGTAGACCGCTCCATGAAATGAAGGTGTAACTCTGTGAGATGAATTCACGCATCACAAAGCAGTTTCTCAGAAAGCTTTTTTCTAGCTTTTATCTGAGGATATTTCCTTTGACACCATAAGCTACATTACACTAAGACATGGTAATAGACAAAGAACTTTCACAAAGAACTTTCTCAGAATACTTTGGATTGCTTGGAGGCCTACGCTGATAAAGAAAATATCCTCAATTTAAAAGTGAAAGAAGCTTTATGAGAAACTTCTTTGTGATCTATGAATTCATCTCACAGAATTACAACTTAGACTTCACGAAGCTGTTTGCACCACTGTTTTCGTGGAATCTGCAAAGTGATATTTAGGAGCACAAGGAGGACTATGGTGAAACAGGAAATAACCTCAAATAATAACTAGAAGAAGTTTTTTTTTTTTTTTTGAGGCGGAGTCTCGCTCTGTCGCCCGGACTGGAGTGCAGTGGCCGCATCTCAGCTCACTGCAAGCTCCGTCTCCCAGGTTTACGCCATTCTCCTGCCTCAGCCTCCTGAGTAGCTGGGACTACAGGCGCCCACCACCTCGCCTGGCTAGTTTTTGTATTTTTAGTAGAGACGGGGTTTCACCGTGTTAGCCAGGATGGTCTCGATCTCCTGACCTCGTGATCTGCCCGTCTCGGCCTCCCAAAGTGCTGGGATTACAGGCTTGAGCCACTGCGCCCGGCCTAGAAAGAAGTTTTCTGAGAAAGTGCTTTCTGACGTTTGAAATCATCACACGGAGTTTCACTTTTCCCTTCTTGCAGCAGTTTGCTAACACAGATTTCGTGGATTCTGCAAAGTGATGCATGGGAGCTCATTGAGGGCTATGGTGAAAAAGGAAATATCCACCAAGAAAACTGGAAAGAAGCGCTCTGAGAAACTGCATTGTGATGTGTGAATGCAAGTCACAGAGTTACACTTTTCTCTTCATTGATCCGTTTACTAACACAGTTTTCTTGAAATCTGCAATGGGATTCTTCTCAACGCAATGAAGTTCACGGTGACAAAGGAAATATCCTCAGAGAAAAAGGAGAAAGAATATTTCAGAGAAAGTTCTTTGTGATCTGTGAATTCATCTCACAGAGATACACCTTTCTCCTCATGAAGCCTTTCGTTAAGACTGTTCTCATGGAATTTGCAAAGTGACATTTGGGAGCCCATGGAGGGTTATGGTGAAAAAGGAAATATCCTCAGATAAAAACTGGAAAAAGCGTTGTGAGAAACTCCATTGTGACATGTGAATGCAACTCACAGAGTTACACTTTTCTTTTCATCGATCCGTTTGCTAACAGAGTTTTCTTGAAATCTGCAATGGGATATTTCTTAGTGCAGTGAAGCTTTTGTTGAGAAAGGAAATATCCCGGAGAAAGACCAGAAAGAAGCTTTCTTAGAAACTTCTTTGTGATGTGTGAATTCATTACACAGAGATACACTTTCCTTTCATGAAGTACTCTATTACCACTGTCTGTGGGGAATCTGTGAAGGGATACTTTGGATCACATTGAGGCCTACGTGGATAAAGGAAATATCCTCAATTAAAAACGTGAAAGATGCTTTGTGAGAAACATCTTTGTGATCTGTGTATTCATTTCACAGAGTTACAACTTAGGTTTCATCAGACAGTTTGCCGGCACTGTTTAATGGAATCTGCAACGTGATATTTGGGAGCGCATTGAGGCCTATGGTGAAAAAGAAAATATCCTCAGATAACAACGTAAAAGAAGTTTTCTGAGAAATTGCTTTCTGATGTGTGAATTCATCACACAGAGTTTCACCTTCAACTTCTTGGAGCAGTTTGCTAACACAGTTTTCACGGATTCTGCAAAGTGATACTTGGGAGCTCATTGAGCTCATTGAGAGCTATGTGGAAAAGGGAAATATCCTCACATAAAAACTGGAAAGAAGCATTCTGAGAAACAGCATTGTGATGTGTCAATGCAACCCACAGAGTAACACTTTTCTCTTCATTGATCAGTTTGCTAACACAGTTTTCTTGAAATCTGCAATGGGATTCTTCTCAGTGCAATGAAGCTTACGAAGACAAAGGAAATATCCTCAGATTAAAACGTAAAAGAAACTTTCTGAGACATTTCTTTCTGATTTATGACTTCGTCTCACTGACTTACACCGCTATATCGAGGAGTCGTTTGGTAGCACTGTGTGTGTGTGGATTCTGAGAACTGATATTTCGGATGGTTTATTCCACAAGAACAGTCTAAGTGAATGGCTTCATGAGGAGAGAGAGGTAGCTCTGTGAGATGAATTCACAGATCACAAAGAAGATTCTCAGAAAGCTTCTTCCTTGTTTTTATCAGAGGATATTTCCTATGGCCCTATAGTCTTCAAAGGATCCGAAATATCAGTTCTCAGATTCCACAAAAACAGGGCTAGCAAACGGCTCCATCAAATACAGGTGTAACTCAGTGAGTTGAATTCACACATCACAAAGCAGTTTCTCAGAAAGGTCTTTCTTTGTGAGCTGAGGTTATTTGTAGTCTCGCAGCGCCAATGTGTGCCTTATTGCAGATTCTGTGAAAACTCTGTTACCAAGTTTCTCAATGAAAACGGTAATGTAACTCTGTGAGCTGAATTCACTCACAACAAAGAAGATTCTGAGAAGGCTTCTCTGCAGATTTATCTGAGGATATTTCATTATTCACCATGGGATTCAACGATATCCAAGGCATCACTTCTGAGATTCCACAAAATGAGTGCTAGCAAACTCCTCCATGAAAGGGTGGTGTAACACTGTGAAATGAATTCACACATCACAAAGCAGTTTCTCAGAAAGCTTCATTCTGGTCTTTCTTGGAGGATATTTCCTTTGTCCTTATACTCTTCAAAACCATCCGAAATATCACTTCTCAGAATCCACGAAAACAGTGCTAGGAAACGACTCAAAGAAATAGTGGTGTAACTCTGTGAGATGGAGTCGCACATTAGAAAGCAATTTCTCAAGAAGCCTCTTTCCCTTTTTTATCTGAGGATATTTCCTTTGTCACTGTCAGCTGTATAGCGCTAAGAAGTATCCCATTGCAGATTTCAAGAAAACTGTGTTAGCAAACTGATCACTGAAGAGAAAAGTCTAACTCTATGAGTTACATTCAAACATCACAGTGCAGTTTCTCAGAACGCTTCTTTCCAGTTTTTATCTGAGGATATTTTCTTTTTCACCATAGCCCTCCATGAGCTCCCAAATATCACTTTGCAGAATCCACGACAACAGTGTTAGCAAACTGTTACAAGAAGGGAAGGGTGAAACTTTGTGTGATGAATTCACACATCAGAAAGCAATTTCTCAGAAATCTTCATTCTAGTTATTATATGAGGATATTTCCTTTTTCACCATGGGCCTCAATTGGCTCCCAAATATCACTTTGCAGATTCCACACAAACAATGATAGCAAACTGCTGCATGAAGACAAAGTTGTAACTCGGTGAGATTAATTCACATATCATAAAGAAGTTTCTCAGAACGCTACTTTCTAGTGTTTATTTGAGGATATTTCCTTTGTCACCAGAAGCTTCCTGGCGCTCAGAAACATCCCAATGCAGATTTCAAGAAAACACTGTTAGCAAACGGATCAATGGAAAGGAAAGTGTAGCTCTGTGAGTTGCATTCACATGTCACAATACAGTTTCTCAGAACACTTCTTTCCAGTTTTTATCTGAGAATATTTCCTTTTTCACCATAGCCCTCCATGGGCTCCCAGATATCACTTTGCCAATTCCACGAGAACAGTCTTAGCGAGCGGCTTCTTGAAAAGAAAGGTGTAACTCTGTGAGATGAATTCACAGAATTCAAAGAAGTTTCTCAGAAAGCTTCTCTCACATTTTTATCGCAGGATATTTCCTTTGGCCCTCTAGTCTTCAAAGGGATCCGAAGTATCAGTTCTCAGATTCCACAAAAACAGGGCTAGCCAATGGCCCCTCGCAATACAGCTGTAACTCAGTGGGTTGAATTCACACATCACAAAGCGGTTTCTCAGAAAGCCTCTTTCTTTTGGAAGATGAGGTTATTTGTGGTCTCGGAGCACCGCCGTTTGTCCTGTTGCAGATTCTGCGAAACCTCTGTTAGCAAGCTTCTCAATGAAAACAATGATGGAACTCTGGGGGTTGAATTCGCCCACAACAAAGAAGTTTCTGAGAAGGCTTCTCTGCAGATTTGTCTGAGGATATTTCATTATTCACCATGGGATTCAACGATATCCAAGGCATAACTCCTGAGATTCCACAAAATGAGTGCTAGCAAACTCCTCCATGAAAGGGTGGTGTAACACTGTGAAATGAATTCACACATCACAAAGCAGTTTCCCAGAAAGCTTCATTCCGGTCTTTCTTGGAGGATATTTCCTTTGTCCTTATACTCTTCAAACCCATCCGAAATATCACTTCTCAGAATCCACGAAAACAGAGCTAGGAAACGGCTCCAAGAAATAGTGGTGTAACTCTGTGAGAAGAAGTCACACAAAAGAAAGCAATTTCTCAGGAAGCTTCTTTCCCTTTTTTATCTGAGGATATTTCCTTTGTCACCATCAGCTGCATAGCACTAAGAAGTATCCCAATGCAGATTTCAAGAAAACTGTGTTAGCAAACTGATCACTGAAGAGAAAAGTGTTACTCTGTGAGTTGCATTCACACATCGCAATGAAGTTTCTCAGAACGCTTCTTTCCAGTTTTTATCTGAGAATCTTTCCTTTTTCACCATAGACCTCAATGAGTTCCCAAATATCACTTTGCAGAATCCACGACAACACTGCTAGCAAACTGTTACAAGAAGGGAAGGGTGAAACTCAGTGTGATGAATTCACACATCAGAAACCAATTTCTCAGAAAGCTTCTTTCTAGTTATTATCTGAGGATATTTCCTTTTTCAGCATGGGCCTCTATTGGCTCCCAAATATCACTTTGCAGATTCCACGAAAAGAGTGTTAGCAAACTGCTTCGTGAAGACTAAGTTGTAACACTGTGAGATGCATTCACAGATCACAAAGAAGTTTCTCACAAAGCTTCTTTCACTTTTTTTTTTTTTATTACACTTTAAGTTCTAGGGTACATGTGCATAACGTGCAGGTTTGTTACATATGTATACTTGTGCCATGTTTGTGTGCTGCACCCATCAACTCGTCAGCACCCATCAATTCGTCATTTATATCAAGTATAACTCCCAATGCAATCCCTCCACCCTCCCCCCTCCCCATGATAGGCCCCAATGTGTGATGTTCCCCTTCCCGAGTTCAAATGATCTCATTGTTCAGTTCCCACCTATGAGTGAGAACATGCGATGTTTGGTTTTCTGTTCTTGTGATAGTTTGCTAAGAATGATGGTTTCCAGCTGCATCCATGTCTCTACGAAGGACGCAAACTCATCCTTTTTTATGGCTGCATAATAATCCATGGTGTATATGTGCCACATTTTCTTAATCCAGTCTGTCACAGATGGACATTTGGGTTGATTCCAAGTCTTTGCTATTGTGAATAGTGCCGCAATAAACAAACGTGTGCATGTGTCTTTATAGCAGCATAATTTATAATCCTTTGGGTATATACCCAGTAGTGTGATGGCTGGGTCATATGGTCCATCTAGATCTATATCCTTGAGGAATCGCCATACTGTTTTCCATAATGATTGAACTAGTTTACAATCCCACCAACAGTATAAAAGTGTTCCTATTTCTCCACATCCTCTCCAGCACCTGTTGTTTCCTGACTTTTTAATGATTGCCATTCTAACTGGTGTGAGATGGTATCTCATTGTAGTTTTGATTTGCATTTCTCTAATGGCCAGTGATGATGAGCATTTTTTCATGTGTCTGTTGGCTGTATGAATGTCTTCTTTTGAGAAATGTCTGTTCATATCCTTTGCCCACTTTTTGATGGGGTTGTTTGTTTTTTTCTTGTAAATTTGTTTGTGTTCTTTGTAGATTCTGGATATTAGCCCTTTGTCAGATGAGTAGATTGCAAAAATTTTCTCCCATTCTGTAGGTTGCCTGTTCACTCTGGTGGTAGTTTCTTTTGCTGTGCAGAAGCTCTTTAGTTTAATCATATCCCATTTGTCAATTTTGGCTTTTGCTGCCATCGCTTTTGGTGTTTTAGACATGAAGTCCTTGCCCATGCCTATGTCCTGAATGGTACTACCTAAGTGTTCTTCTAGGGTTTTTATGTTATCAGGTCTAACATTTAAGTCTTTAATCCATCTTGAATTAATTTTCATATAAGGAGTAAGGAAAGGATCCAGTTTCAGCTTTCTACTTATGGCTAGTCAATTTTCCCAGCACCATTTATTATATAGGGAGTCCTTTCCCCATTTCTTGTTTCTCTCAGATTTGTCAAAGATCAGATGGCTGTAGATGTGTGGTATTATTTCTGAGGACTCTGTTCTGTTCCATTGGTCTATATCTCTGTTTTGGTACCAGTACCATGCTGTTTTGGTTACTGTAGCCTTGTAGTATAGTTTGAAGTCAGGTAACATGATGCCTCCAGCTTCATTCTTTTTGCTTAGGATTGTCTTGGCAATGCAGGCTCTTTTTGGTTCCATGTGAACTCTAAAGAATTTTTTTTCTAATTCTGTGAATAAAGTCATTGGTAGTTCAATGGGGATGGCATTGAATTAAATTACCTTGGACAGTATGGCCATTTTAACAATATTGATTCTTCCTTTCCATGGGCATGGATATTCTTCCGTTTCATTGTGTCCTCTTTTATTTCAATGAGCAGTAGTTTGTATTTCTCCTTGAAGAGGTCCTTTACATCCCTTGTAAGTTGGATTCCTAGGTATTTTATTCTCTTTGAAGCTATTGTGAATGGGAGTTCATTCATGATTTGGCTCTCTGTTTGTCTGTTACTGGTGTATAAGGATGCTTGTTATTTTAGTGCATTGATTTTGTATCTTGAGACTTTGCTGAAGTAGCTTAACAGCTTAAGGAGATTTTGTGCTGAGACAATGGGGTTTTCTAATTATACAGTCTTGTCATCTGCAAACTGGGACAATTTGACTTCTTCTTTTCTGAACTAAATACCCTTTATTTCCTTCTCTTGCCTGATTGCCCTAGCCAGAACTTCCAACACTATGTTGAATAGGAGTGGTGAGAGAGGGCATCCCTGTCTTGTGCCAGTTTTCAAAGGGAAAGATTCCAGTTTTTGCCCATTCAGTATGATATTGACTGTGGGTTTGTCATAAATACCTCTTATTATTTTGAGATACATTCCATCAATACCGAATTTATTGAGCGTTTTTAGCATGAAGGGCTGTTGAATCTTGTCAAAGGCCTTTTCTGCATCTATTGAGATAATCATGTGGTTCTTGTCTTTGATTCTGTTTCTATGCAGGATTCCGTTTATTGATTTGCAAATGTTGAACCAGCCTTGCATCCCAGGGATGAAGCCCACTTGATCATGGTGGATAAGCTTTTTGATGTGCTGCTGAATCCGGTTTCCCAGTATTGTATTGAGAATTTTTGCATCAATGTTCATCAGGAATATTGGTTTAAAATTCTCTTTTTTTGTTGTGTCTCTGCCAGGCTTTGGTGTCAGGATGACGTTGGCCTCATAAAATGAGTTAGGGAGGATTCCCCCTTTTTCAATTGATTGGACTAGTTTCAGAAGGAATGGTGCCAGCTCCTCCTTGTACCTCTGGTAGAATTCAGCTGTGAATCCATCTGGTCCTGGACTTCTTTTGGTGGGTAGGCTATTAATTGTTGCCTCAATTTCAGAGCCTGCTATTGGTCTATTCAGGGATTCAACTTCTTCCTGGTTTAGTCTTGGGAGAGTGTAAGTGTCCAGGAAATTATCCATTTCTTCTAGATTTTCTAGTTGATTTGCGTAGAGGTGTTTATAGTATTCTCTGATGGTAGTTTGTATTTCTGTGGGGTCGGTGGTGATATCCCCTTTATCATTTTTATTGCGTCTATTTGATTCCTCTCTCTCTTTTCTTCTTTATTAGTCTTGCTAGCGGTCTGTCAATTTTGTTGATCTTTTCAAAAAACCAACTCCTGGATTCATTGATTTTTTGGAGGGTTTTTTGTGACTCTATCTCCTTCAGCTCTGCTCTGATCTTAGTTATTTCTTGCCTTCTGCTAGCTTTTGAATGTGTTGCTCTTGCCTATCTAGTTCTTTTAATTGTGATGCTAGAGTGTCAATTTCAGATATTTCCTGCTTTCTCTGGTGGGCATTTAGTGCTGTAAATTTCCCTCTACACACTGCTTTAAATGTGTCCCAGTGATTCTGGTATGTTGTATCTTTGTTCTCCTTGGTTTCAAAGAACATCATTATTTCTGCCTTCATTTCGTTATGTACCCAGTAGTCATTCGGGAGCAGGTTGTTCAGTTTCCATGTAGTTGAGTGGTTTCATTGAGTTTCTTAGTCCTGAGTTTTAGTTTGCTTGCACTGTGGTCTGAGAAACAGTTTGTTATAATTTCTGTTCTTGTACATTTACTGAGGAGTGCTTTACTTCCAATTATGTGGTCAATTTTGGAATAAGTGCGATGTGGTGCTGAGAAGAATGTATATTCTGTTGATTTGGGGTGGAGAGTTCCATAGATGTCTATTAGGTCTGCTTGGTGCAGAGATGAGTTCAATTCCTGGATATCCTTGTTAACTTTCTGTTTCGTTGATCTGTCTAATGCTGACAGTGGAGTGTAGAAGTCTTCCATTATTATTGTATGGGAGTCTAAGTCTCTTTGTAAGTCTCTAAGGACTTGCTTTATGAATCTGGGTGCTCCTGTATTGGGTGCATATACATTTAAGATAGTTAGCTCTTCCTGTTGAATTGATCCCTTTACCATTATGTAATGGCCTTCTTTGTCTCTTTTGATCTTTGATGGTTTAAAGTCTGTTTTATCAGAGACTAGGATTGCAACCTCTGCTTTTTTTTGTTCTCCATTTGCTTGGTAGATCTTCCTCCATCTCCTTATTTTGAGCCTATGTATGTCTCTGCATGTGAGATGGGTCTCCTGAATACAGCAGATTGTTGGGTCTTGACTCTTTATCCAGTTTGCCAGTCTGTGTCTTTTAATTGGAGCATTTAGTCCATTTACATTTAAGCTTAATATTGTTATGTGTGAACTTGATTCTGTCATTATGATATTAACTGATTATTTTGCTCGTTAGTTGATGCAGTTTCTTTCTAGCCTCGATGGTCTTTACATTTTGGCATGTTTTTGCAATGGCTGGCACTGGTTGCTCCTTTCCATGTTTAGGGCTTCCTTCAGGGTCTCTTGTAAGGCAGGCCTGGTGGTGACAAAATCTCTAAGCATTTGCTTATTTGTAAAGGATTTTATTTCTCCTTCTTATGAAACTTAGTTTGGCTGGATATGAAATTCTGGGTTGAAAATTCTTTTCTTTAAGAACGTTGAATATTGGCCCCCACTCTCTTCTGGCTTGTAGAGATTCTGCCGAGAGATCTGCTGTTAGTCTGATGGGCTTCTCTTTGTGGGTAACCCGACCTTTCTCTCTGGCTGCCTTAAGATTTTTTCCTTCATTTCAACTTTGGTGAATCTGGCAATTATGTGTCTTGGAGTTGCTCTTCTGGAGGAGTATCTTTGTGGCATTCTCTCTATTTCCTGAATTTGAATGTCGTCTTGCCCTACTAGGTTGGGGAAGTTCTCCTGGATGATATCCTGAAGAGTGTTTTCCAACTTGGTTCCATTTTAACCCTCATTTTCAAGCTCCCCAATCAGACGTAGATTTGGTCTTTTTACGTAATCCCATACTTCTTGCAGGCTTTGTTCATTTCTTTTTCTTCTTTATTCTTTCGGTTTCTCTTCTCGCTTCATTTCATTGATTTGATCTTCAATCGCTGATACTCTTTCTTCCAGTTGATTGAGTCGATTACTGAAGCTTGTGCATTTGTCACGTATATCTCATGTCATGGTTTTCAGCTCTATCATTTCGTTTATGACCTTCTCTGCATTAATTAGTCTAGCTGTCAATTCTTCCATTTTTTTCAAGATTTTTTGTTTCTTTGTGCTGGGTACGTAATTCCTCCTTTAATTCTGAGAAGTTGGATGGACTGAAGCCTTCTTCTGTCATCTCGTCAAAGTCATTCTCTGACCAGCTTTGATCCGTTGCTGGCGATGGGCTGCACTCCTTTGCAGGGGGAGATGCGCTCTTATTTTTTGAATTTCCAGCTTTTCTGCCCTGCTTTTTCCCCATCTTTGTGGTTTTATCTGTCTGTGGTCTTTGATGATGGTGACGTACTGATGGGGTTTTGGTATAAGTGTCCTTGCTGTTTGATAGTTTTCCTTCTGACAGTCAGGACCCTCAGCTATAGGTCTGTTGGAGATTGCTTGAGGTCCACTCCCGACCCTGTTTGCCTGGGTATCAGCAGCAGAGGTTGCAGAAAATAGAATATTGCTGAACAGCGAGTGTACCTGTCTGATTCTTACTTTGGAAGCTTCCTCTCAGGGGTGTACTCCACCCTGTGAGGTGTGGGGTGTCAGCCTGCCCCTAGTGGGGGATGTCTCCCAGCTAGGCTACTCAGGGGTCAGGGACCCATCTGAGCAGGCAGTCTGTCCGTTCTCAGGTCTCAACCTCCACATTGGGAGATCCACCACTCTCCACAAAGCTGTCAGAAAGAGTCGTTCACGTCTGCACAGGCCCCCGCTGCTTCCCCTGTTGGTCTTCAGCTTTGCCCTGTCCCCAGAGGTGGAGTCTATACAGACAGGGAGGCTTCCTTGAGCTGCTGTGAGCTCCACCCAGTTGGAGCTTCCCAGCGGCTTTGTTTAACTACTTCAGCCTCAGCAATGGCAGGCGCCCCTCCCCCAGCCTCGCTGCTGCCTTGTGGATAGATCACCAAAGACTGCTGTGTTAGCAATGAGGGAGGTTCTGTGCCGATGGGACCCTCCTGGCCAGGTGTGGTATATATTCTCCTGGTGTACCTGTTTGCTTAAAGCGCAGTATTGGGGTGGGAGTTACCCTATTTTCCAGGTGTTGTGTGTCTCAGTTCCCCTGGCTAGGAAAAGGGACTGCCTTACCCCTTGCACTTCCCAGGTGAGGTGATGCCTCACACTGCTTCAGTTCTCGCTGGTCAGGCTGCACCAGCTGACCAGCATCGATTGTCCAGCACTCCCTAGTGAGATGACTCCAGTACCTCAGTTGAAAATGCAGAAATCACCGGTCTTCTGTGTCTCTCGCACTGGGAGTTGGAGACTGGAGCTGTTCCCATTCGGCCATCTTGCTCCCTAGGAAACAATGGGATACTTCTTAGTGCAATGAAGCTTACGGTGACAAAGGAAATATCCTCCGATGAAAACTAGAAAGAAGTTTTCTTAGAAACTTCTGGGGGATGTGTGAGTTCATCACACAGAGTTACACTTATGTTTCATGGAGCAGTCCATTAACACTGTCTTTGATGAAACTGAGAAGGGGTTCTTTGGATCCCTTTGAGGTCTACGCAGAGAAAGGAAATACCATCATTAAAAACGTGAAAGAAGCTTTCTGAGAAACTTCTTTGTGATCTGTGAATTCATCTCACAGAGTTAAAACTTAGACTTCAGGACGCAGTTTGCTACCACTCCCTTCGTGGAATCTGCAAAGCGATATTAGGGAGCCCATAGGGGCCCATGGTGAAAAAGGAAATATTCTCTAATAATAACTAGAGAGAAGCTTTCTGAGAGATTGGTTTCTGATGTGTGACTTCATCACACAGAGTTCCACCCTTCCCTTCTTGGAACAGTTTGCTAACACTGTTGTCGTGGATTCTGCAAAGTGATATTTGGAAGCTCGTGGAGGTCTATGATGAAAAAGGAAATATCCTCAGATCAAAACTGGAAAGAAGCCTTCTGAGAAATTGCATAGGGATGTGTGAATGCAACTCACAGAGTTACACGTTTCTCTTCAGTGATCAGTTTGCTAACACCATTTTCTAGAAATCAGCAATGGGATACTTCTTAGCGCAAGGAAGCTCACGGTGACAAAGGAAATATCCTCAGATGAAAACTAGAAAGTAGACTTCTTAGAAACCTCTTGGTGATGTGTGGATTCATCTGACAGAGTTACACTTGTGTTTTTTGCAGCAGTCCATTAACATTGTCCTTTAGGAAACTGAGAAGGGTTTCTTTGGATCACATTGAGGCCTACGCTGATAAAGGAAATATCATCAGTTCAAAACGTGAAAGAAGCTTTCTGAGAAACTTCTTTGTGATCTGTGAATTCATCTCACAGGGTGACAACTTAGACCTCAGGTATCAGTTTGCTAGCACTCTTTTCGTGGAATCTGCAAAGTGATATTTGGGAGCCCATAGGGGCCCATGGTGAAAAAGGAAATATCTTCAGATAATAACTAGAGAGAAGCTTTCTGATAGATTGCTTTCTGATGTGTGACTTCATCACACAGAGTTCCACCCTTCCCTTCTTGGCAAAGTTTGCTAACACTGTTGTCGTGGATTTTGCAATGTGATATTTGGGAGCTCATGGAGGGCTATGGTGAAAAAGGAATATCCTCAGATCAAAACTGGAAAGAAGCCTTCTGAGAAATTGCATAGGGATGTGTGAATGCAACTCACAGAGTTACACGTTTCTCTTCAGTGATCAGTTTGCTAACACCATTTTCTAGAAATCAGCAATGGGATACTTCTTAGCGCAACGAAGCTCACGGTGACAAAGGAAATATCCTCAGATGAAAACTAGAAAGTAGACTTCTTAGAAACCTCTTGGTGATGTGTGGATTCATCTGACAGAGTTACACTTGTGTTTTTTGCAGCAGTCCATTAACATTGTCCTTTAGGAAACTGAGAAGGGTTTCTTTGGATCACATTGAGGCCTACGCTGATAAAGGAAATATCATCAGTTCAAAACGTGAAAGAAGCTTTCTGAGAAACTTCTTTGTGATCTGTGAATTCATCTCACAGGATGACAACTTAGACCTCAGGTATCAGTTTGCTAGCACTCTTTTCGTGGAATCTGCAAGGTGATATTTGGGAGCCCATAGGGGCCCATGGTGAAAAAGGAAATATCTTCAGATAATAACTAGAGAGAAGCTTTCTGATAGATTGCTTTCTGATGTGTGACTTCATCACACAGAGTTCCACCCTTCCCTTCTTGGCAAAGTTTGCTAACACTGTTGTCGTGGATTTTGCAATGTGATATTTGGGAGCTCATGGAGGGCTATGGTGAAAAAGGAAATATCCTCAGATCAAAACTGGAAAGAAGCCTTCTGAGAAACGGCATTGCGATGTGGAATGCAACTCACAGAGTTACACGTTTCTCTTCAGTGATCAGTTTGCTAACACAGTTTTCTGGAAATCTGCAATGGGATACCTCTTAGCGCAAGGAAGCTTTCGGTGACAAAAGGAATATCCTCAGATGAAAATTGGAAGGAAGCTTTCTTGCAAACTTCTTGGTGATGTGTCAATTCATCTCACAGAGTTACACTTAAGTTTCATTTAGCAGTCCATTAACACTGTCTTTGAGTAACCTGAAAATGGCTTCCTTGGATCGCATTGAGGCCTACACTGAGAAAGGAAATACATTCAGTTCAAAACGTGAAAGAACCTTTCTGAGAAACTTCTTTGTGATCTGTGAATTCATCTAATAGAGTTACAGCTTAGTCCTCAGGAAGCAGTTGGCTAACACTCTTTTCGTGGAATCCGCAAAGTGATATTTGGGAGCCCCAGCGCTCATGGTGAAAAAGGAAATATCGTCAGATAATAACTAGAAAGAAGCTTTCTGAGAGATTGCTTTCTGATGTGTGATGGCATCACACAGAGTTCCACCCTTCCCTTCTTGGAACAGTTTGCTAACACTGTTGTCATGGATTCTGCAAATTGATATTGGGGAGCTCATGGAGGGCTATGGTGAAAAAGGAAAAGACCTCAGATCAAAACGGGAAAGCAGCCTTCTGTTTAACTGCATTGCGATGTGTGAATGCAATTCACATATTTACACGTTTCTCTTCAGTGATCAGTTTGCTAACACAGTTTTCTGAAATTCTGCAAAGGGATACTTCTTAGGGCAATGAAGCTTACGGTGACAAAGGAAATATCCTCACATGAAAACTAGAAAGAAGCTTTATTAGAAACTTCTTGGTGAGGTGTGAATTCATCTCACAGAGATACACTTATATTTCGTGCAACAGTCCAATAACGCTGTCTCTGAGGAACCTTAGAAAGGCTTCTCTGGATCGCATTGATGTCTACGATGATAAAGGAAATATCATCAGTTCACAACATGAAAGAAGCCTTCTGAGAAACTTCTTTGTGATCTGTGAATTGATCTCACAGAGTTACAGCTTAGTCCTGAGGAAGCAGTTGCTAACACTCTTTTCTTCGAATCTGCAAAGTCATATTTGGGAGCCCATTGGGGCCCATGGTGAAAAAGGAATCATCCTCAGATAATAACTAGAAAGAAGCTTTCTGAGAGATTGCTTTCTGATGTGTGACTTCATCACGCAGAGTTCCACCCTTCCGTTCTTGCAACAGTTTGCTAACACTGTTGTCGTGGATTCTGCAAAGTGATATTTGGGAGCTCATGGAGGGCTATGGTGAAAAAGGAAATATCCTCAGATCAAAATGGGATGGAAGGCTTCTGAGAAACTGCATTGCAATGTGTGAATGAGGGTCACAGAATTACACGTTTCTGTTCAGTGATCAGTTTGCTAACACAGTTTTCTGGACATATTCAATGGGATACTTCTTAGCGCAATGAAGCTTATGGTCACAAAGGAAATATCCTCAAATGAAAACTACAACGAAGCTTTCCTAGAAACTTCTTGGTGATGTCTGAATTCATCTCTCAGCGTTACACTTATGTGTCATGCAGCAGTCCATTAGCACTGTCTTTGAGGAACCTCAGGAGGGCTTCTTTGGATCGCATTGAGGCCTACGCTGAGAAAGGAAATATCATCAGTTGAAAACGTGAAAGAACGTTTCTGAGAAACTCCTGGGTAATCTGTGAATTCATCTCACAGAGTTACAGCTTAGTCCTCAGGAAGCAGTTTGCTAACACTCTTTTCACGGAATCTGCAAAGTGATATTTGGGAGGTCATAGTGGCCCATGGTGATAAAGGAAATATCGTCAGATAATAACTAGAGAGAAGGTTTCTGAGAGATTGCTTTCTGATGTGTGACTTCGTCACACAGAGTTCCACCCTTCACTTCTTGGAACAGTTTTCTAACACTGTTGTCGTGGATTCTGCAAAGTGATATTTGGGAGCTCGGGAACATCTATCGTGAAAAAGGAAATATCCTCAGATCAAAACTGGAAAGAAGCCTTCTCAGAAACTGCATTGCAATGTGTGAATGCAACTCACAGAGTTAAACGTTTCTCTTCAGTGATCAGTTTGCTCACACACTTTTCTGGAAATCTACAATGGGATACTTCTTTGCACAATGAAGCTTATGGAGACAAAGGAAATATCCTCAGATGAAAACTAGAAAGCCGCTTTCTTAGAAACTTCTTGTTGATATGTGAATTCATCTCACAGAGTTACACTTATGATGTGTTGGGCAGTCCATTAACACTGTTTTGAGGAATGTGAGAAGGGCTTCTTTGGATCGAACTGAGGCCTGCGATGATAAAGGAAATATCATCAGTTCAAAACGGGAAAGAAGCTTTCTAAGAAACTTCTTTGTGATCTGTGAATTCATCTCACAGAGTTACAACGTAGACCTCTGACAGTAGTTTGCTAACACTCTTTTTGTGGAATCTGCAAAGTGATATTTGGGAGCCCATAGGGGCCCATGGTGAAAAAGGAAATATCCTCAGATAATAACTAGAGAGAAGCTTTCTGAGAGATTGCTTTCTGATGTGTGACTTCATCACACAGAGTTCCACCCTTCCCTTCTTGGAACAGTTTGCTAACACTGTTGTCGTGTGTATTGCAAAGTGATATTGGGAGCTCTTGGAGGGCTATGGCGAAAAACGAAATATCCTCAGATCAAAACTGCAAAGAAGCCTTCTGAGAAACTGCATTGCGATGTGGAATGCAACTCACAGAGTTACACGTTTCTCCTCAGTGATCAGTTTGCTAACAGAGTTTTCAGGAAATCTGCAATGGGACACTTGTTAATGCAATGATGCTTATAGTGACGAGGGAAATATCCTCAGATTAAAACTAGAAAGAAGCTTTATTAGAAACTTCTTGGTGATGTGTGAATTCATCTCACAGAGTTACACTTATGTTTCGTGCAGCAGTCCATTAACACTGTCTCTGAGGAACCTGAGAAGTGCTACTTTGGATCACATTGAGACCTACGATGATAAAGGAAATATCGTCAATTCAAAAGGTGAAAGAAACTTTCTGAGAAACTTCTTTGTGATCTGTGAATTCATCTCGCAGAGTTACAACTTAGCCCTCAGGAAGCAGTTTGGTAACACTCTTTTCGTGGAATCTGCAAAGTGATATTTCGGAGCCCGTAGGTGCCCATGATTAAAAAGGAAATATCCTCATAAAAAACTGGAGAGAAGCTTTCTGAGAGATTGCTTTCTGATGAGTGACTTCATCACACAGAGTTCGAATCTTCCCTTTTTGGAAAAGTTTCCTAACCATATTGTCGTGGACGCTGCTAAGTGATATTTGGGAGCTCATGGAGGGCTATGGTGAAAAAGGAATATCCTCAGATCAAAACTGGAAGGAAGCCTTCTGAGAAACTGCATTGCGATGTGTGAATGCAACTCACAGAGTTACATGTATCTCTTCAGTGATCAGTTTGCTAACACAGTTTTCTGGAAATCTGCAATGGGATACATCTTCGCGCAATGAACTTTACGGTGACAAAGGAAATATCCTCAGATGAAAACTAGAAAGAAACTTTCTTAGAAACTTCTTGGTGTTGTGTGAATTCATCTCACAGAGTTACACTTATGTTTCATGGAGCAGTCCATTAACACTGTCTCCGAGGAATCTGAGAAGGGCTTATTTGGATCACATAGAGGCCAATGCTGAGAAAGGAAATATCATCAGTTCAAAACGTGAAAGAAGCTTTCTTAGAAACTTCTTTGAGATCTGTGAATTCATCTCACAGGGTTACAAATTAGTCCTCACGGAGCAGTTTGCTAACACTCTTTTAGTGCAAGCTCCAAGGTGATATTTGGGAGCCCATTAGGGCCCAGGGTGGAAAAGGAAATATCCTCAGATAACAACTAGAGAGACTCTTTCTGAGAGATTGCTTTCTGAAGTGTGACTTCATCACACAGAGTTCCACCCTTTCCTTCTTGGAACAGTTTGCTAACACTGTTTTCGTGATTTCTGCAAAGTGATATTTGGGAGCTCATGGAGGGCTATGGTGAAAAAGGAAATATCCTCAGATCAATACTGGAAAGAAGCCTTCTGAGAAACTGCATTGCAATGTGTGAATGCAACTCACAGACTGACACGTTTCTCTTCCGTGATCAGTTTGCTAACACAGTTTTCCGGAAATTTGCAATGGGATACTTCTTAGCTCAATGAAGGTTACGGTGACAAAGGAAATATCCTCCAATGAAAACTAGAAGGAAGCTTTCTTAGAAACTTCTTGGTGACGTGTGAATTCATCTCATAGAGCTATACTTACGTTTTGTTGTGGAGTCCATTAACACCTTCTCTGAGGAACCTGAGAAGGGCTTCTTTGGATCCCATTGAGGCCTACACTCAGAAAGGAAATATCATCAGTTCAAAACGTGAAAGAAATTTTCTGAGAAACATCTGTGTGATCTGTGAATTCACCTCACAGAGCTACAGCTCATTCTTCAGGAAGCAGTTTGCTAACACTCTTTTCGTCAAATCTGCAAAGTGACATTTCGGAGCCCATAAGGGCCCATGGTGAAAAAGGAAATATCCTCCGATAATAAACAGAGAGAAGCTTTCTGGGAGATTGCTTTCTGAAGTGTGACTTCATCACACAAAGTTCCACCCTTCCCTTCTTGGAACAGTTTGGTAACACTGTTGTCGTGGATTCTCCACAGTGATATTGGGGAGCTCATGGAGGGCTATGGTGAAAAAGGAAATATCCTCAGATCAAAACTGGAAAGAAGCCTTCTGAGAAACGGCATTGCGATGTGTCAATGCAACTCACAGAGTTACACATTTCTTTGCACTGATCAGTTTGCTAACACTGTTTTCTGGAAATCTGCAATGAGCTACTTCTTTTTTTTTTTTATACTTTAAGTTCTAGGGTACATGTGCATGACGTGCAGGTTTGTTACATTCCTATACTTGTGCCATGTTGTTGTGCTGCCCCCATCAACTCGTCAGCACCCATCTATTCATCATTTACATCATGTATAATTCCCCAATGCAATCCCTCCCCCCTTCCCCTCCCCATGATAGGCCCCAGTGTGTGATGTTCCCCTTCCCGAGTCCAAGTGATCTCATTGTTCAGTTCCCATCTATGAGTGAGAACATGTGGTGTTTGGTTTTCTCTTTTTGTGATAGTTTGCTAAGAATCATGGTTTCTGGCTACATCCATGTCCCTACAAAGGATGCAAACTCATCCTTTTTTAAGGCTGCATAGTATTCCATGGTATATATGTGCCACATTTTCTTAATCCAGTCTGTCGCAGATGGACATTTGGGTTGATTCCAAGTCTTTGCTATTGTGAATAGTGCCGCAATAAATATACGAGTGCATGTGTCTTTGTAGTGCAATAATTTATAATCCTTTGGGTATATACCCAGTAGTGGGATGGCTGGGTCATATGGTACATCTAGTTCTAGATCCTTCAGGAATTGCCTTACTGTTTTCCATAATGGTTGAACTAGATTACAATCCCACCAACAGTGTAAAAGTGTTCCTATTTCTCCACATCCTCTCCAACACCTGCTGTTGAATGATTTTTTGATGATTGCCATTCAAACTGGTGTGAGATGGTATCTCATTGTGGTTTTGATTTGCATTTCTCTGATGGCGAGTGATTATGAGCATTTTTTCATGTGTCTGTTGGCTGTATGAATGTTTTCTTTTGAGAAATGTCTGTTCATATCCTTTGCCCACTTTTTGATGGGGTTGTTTGTTTTTTTCTTGTAAATTTGTTTGAGTTCTTTGTAGATTCTGGATATTAGCCCTTTGTCTGATGAGTAGCTTGCAAAAACTTTCTCCCATTCTGTAGGTTGCCTGTTCACTCTGATGGTAGTTTCTTTTGCTGTGCAGAAGCTCCTTAGTTTAATGAGATCCCATTTGTCAATTTTGGCTTTTGTTGCTGTTGCTTTTGGTGTTTTAGACATGAAGTCCTTGCCCATGCCTATGTCCTGAATGGTACTACCTAGATTTTCTTCTAGGGTTTTTAATGGTATTAGGTCTCACATTTAAGTCTCTATTCCAACTTGAATTAATCTTCGTATAAGGGGTAAGGAAAGGATCCAGTTTCAGCTTTCTACTTATGGCTAGCCAATTTCCCCAGCACCATTTATTAAACAGGGAATCCTTTCCCCATTTCTTGTTTCTCTCAGGTTTGTCAAAGATCAGATGGCTGTAGATGTGTGGTATTATTTCTGAGGACTCTGTTCTGTTCCATTGGTCTATCTCTCTGTTTTGGTACCAGTACCATGCTGTTTTAGTTACTGTAGCCTTGTAGTATAGTTTGAAGTCAGGTAGCGTGATGCCTCCAGCTTTGTCCTTTTGACTTAGGATTGTCTTGGCAATGCAGGCTCTTTTTTGGTTCCATATGAACTTTAAAGCAGTTTTTCCAATTCTACGAAGAAACTCATGGGTAGCTTGATGGGGATGGCATTGAATCTATAAATCACCTTGGGCAGTATGGCCATTTTCACGATATTGATTCTTCCTATCCATGAGCATGGTATGTTCTTCCATTTGTTTGTGTCCTCTTTGATTTCACTGAGCAGTGGTTTGTAGTTCTCCTTGAAGAGGTCCTTTACATCCCTTGTAAGCTGGATTCCTAGGTATTTTATTCTCTTTGAAGCAATTGTGAATGGAAGTTGATTCCTGATGTGGCTCTCTGCTTGTCTGTTACTGGTGTATAAGAATGCTTGTGATTTTTGCACATTAATTTTGTATCCTGAGACTTTGCTGAAGTTTCTTATCAGCTTAAGGAGATTTTGGGCTGAGACAATGGGGTTTTCTAAATATACAATCATGTCATCTGCAAACAGGGACAATTTGACTTCTTCTTTTCCTAACTGGATACCCTTGATTTCTTTCTCTTGCCTCATTGCCCTAGCGAGAACTTCCAAGACTATGTTGAACAGGAGTGGTGAGAGAGGGCATCCCTGTCTTGTGCCAGTTTTCAAAGGGAAGTTTTCCAGTTTTTGCCGATTCAGTATGATAATAGCTGTGGGTTTGTCATAAATAGCTCTTATTATTTTGAGGTACATTCCATCAATACCGAATTTATTGAGCGTTTTTAGCATAAAGGGCTGTTGAATTTTGTCAAAAGCCTTTTCTGCATCTATTGAGATAATCATGTGGTTCTTGTCTTTGGTTCTGTTTATATGCTGGATTACATTTATTGATTTGCGAATGTTGAACCAGCCTTGCATCCCAGGGATGAAGCCCACTTGATCATGGTGGATAAGCTTTTTGATGTGCTGCTGAATCCGGTTTGCCAGTATTTTATTGAGGATTTTTGCATCGATGTTCATCAGGGATATTGGTTTAAAATTCTCTTTTTTTGTTGTGTCTCTGCCAGGCTTTGGTGTCAGGATGATGTTGGCCTCATAAAATGAGTTAGGGAGGATTCCCTCTTTTTCTATTGATTGGAATAGTTTCAGAAGGAATGGTACCAGCTCCTCCTTGTACCTCTGGTAGAATTCAGCTGTGAATCCATCTGGTCCTGGACTTTTTTTGGTGGTTAGGCTATTAATTGTTGCCTCAATTTCAGAGCCTGCTATTGGTCTATTCAGGATTCAACTTCTTCCTGGTTTAGTCTTGGAAGAGTGTAAGTGTCCAGGAAATTATCCATTTCTTCTAGATTTTCTAGTTGATTTGCGTAGAGGCATTTATAGTATTCTCTGATGGTTTTTGTATTTCTGTGGGGTCGGTGGTGATATCCCCTTTATCATTTTTTATTGCGTCTATTTGATTCCTCTCTCTTTTCTTCTTTATTAGTCTAGCTAGCGGTCTGTCAATTTTGTTGATCTTTTCAAAAACCACTCCTGGATTCATTGATTTTTTGGAGGGTTTTTTGTGTCTCTATCTCCTTCAGTTCTGCTCTGATCTTAGTTATTTCTTGCCTTCTGCTAGCTTTTGAATGTATTTGCTCTTGCCTCTCTAGTTCTTTTAATTGTTATGTTAGAGTGTCCATTTTAGATCTTTCCTGTTTCTCTTGTGGGCATTTAGTGCTATAAATTTCCCTCTACACACTGCTTTAAATGTGTCCCAGAGATTCTGGTATGTTTGTTCTTTGTTCTCATTGGTTTCAAAGAACATCTTTATTTCTGCTTTCATTTTGTTATTACCCCGTAGTCATTCAGGAGCAGGTTGTTCAGTTTCCATGTAGTTGAGCGGTTTTGATTGAGTTTCTTAGTCCTGAGTTCTAGTTTGATTGCACTGTGGTCTGAGAGACAGTTTGTTATAATTTCTGTTCTTGTACATTGCTGAGGAGTGCTTTACTTCCAATTATGTGGTCAATTTTGGAATAAGTGTGATGTGGTGCTGAGAAGAATGTATATTCTGTTGATTTGGGGTGGAGAGTTCTATAGATGTCTATTAGGTCTGCTTGGTGCAGAGATGGGTTCAATTCCTGGATATCCTTGTTAAGTTTCTGTCTCGTTGATCTGTCTAATGTTGACAGTGGAGTGTTGAAGTCTCCCATTATTATTGTATGGGAGTCTAAGTCTCTTTGTAGGTCTCTAAGGACTTGCTTTATGAATCTGGGTGCTCCTGTATTGGGTGCATAGATATTTAGGAGAGTTAGCTCTTCCTGTTGAATTGATTCCTTTACCATTATGTAATGGCCTTCTTTGTCTCTTTTGATCTTTGATGGTTTAAAGTCTGTTTTATCAGAGACTAGAATTGCAACCCCAGCTTTTTTTTGTTCTCCATTTGCTTGGTAGATCTTCCTCCATCCCTGTATTTTGAGCCTATGTATGTCTCTGCATGTGAGATGGGTCTCCTGAATACAGCAGACTGATGGGTCTTGACTCTTGATCCAGTTTGCCAGTCTGTGTCTTTTAATTGGAGCATTTAGTCCATTTACATTAAGGTTAATATTGTTATGTGTGAACTTGATCCTGTCATTATGATATTAACTGGTTATTTTGCTCATTAGTTGATGCAGTTTCTTCCTAGCCTCGATGGTCTTTACATTTTGGCATGTTTTTGCAATGGCTGGTACCGGTTGTTCCTTTCCATGTTTAGGGCTTTCTTCAGGGTCTCTCGTAAGGCAGGCCTGGTGGTGACAAAATCTCTAAGCATTTGCTTCTCTGTAAAGGATTTTATTTCTCCTTCACTGATGAAGCTTAGTTTGGCTGGATATGAAATTCTGGGTTGAAAATTCTTTTCTTTAAGAACGTTGAATATTGGCCCCCACTCTCTTCTGGCTTGTAGAGTTTCTGCTGAGAGATCTGCTGTTATTCTGATGGCTTCCATTTCTTGGGTAACCCGACCTTTCTCTCTGGCTGCCCTTAAGATTTTTTCTTCATTTCAACTTTGGTGAATCTGGCAATTATGTGTCTTGGAGTTGCTCTTCTGGAGAGTATCTTTGTGGCGTTCTCTGTATTTCCTGAATTTGAATGTTGGCCTGCCCTACTAGGTTGGGGAAATTCTCCTGGATGATATCCTGAAGAGTGTTTTCCAACTTGGTTCCATTTTCCCCCTCACTTTCAGGCACCCCATTCAGACATATATTTGGTCTTTTTACATAATCCCATACTTCTTGCAGGCTTTGTTCATTTCTTTTTCTTCTTTTTTCTTTTGGTTTCTCTTCTCGCTTCATTTCATTCATTTGATCCTCAATCGCTGATACTCTTTCTTCCAGTTGATCGAGTCGGTTACTGAAGCTTGTGCATTTGTCACGTATTTCTCGTGTCATGGTTTTCATCTCTGTCATTTCGTTTATGATCTTCTCTGCATTAATTAGTCTAGCTGTCAATTCTTCCACTCTTTTTTCAAGATTTTTAGTTTCTTTGCGCTGGGTACGTAATTCCTTCTTTAGCTCTGAGAGTTTGATGGACTGAAGCCTTCTTCTCTCATCTCGTCAAAGTCATTCTCTGACCAGCTTTGATCCGTTGCTGGTGATGGGCTGTGCTCCTTTGCAGGGGGAGATGCGCTCTTATTTTTTAAATTTCCAGCTTTTCTGCCCTGCTTCTTCCCCATCTTTGTGGTTTTATCTGTCTCTGGTCTTTGATGACGGTGACGTACTGATGGTGTTTTGGTATAGGTGTCCTTCCTGTTTGATAGTTTTCCATCTGACAGTCAGAAGGACTGTCTGTTGGTCTTTTGGAGATTGCTTGAGGTCCACTCCAGACCTTGTTTGCCTTTGTATCAGCAGCAGAGGTTGCCGAAGATAGAATATTGCTGAACAGCGAGTGTACCTGTCTGATTTTTTCTTTGGAAGTTTCCTCTCAGGGGTGACTCCACCCTGTGAGGTGTGGGGTGTCAGACTGCCCCTAGTGGGGGATGTCTCCCATCTAGGCTACTCAGTGGTCAGGGACCCACCTGAGCAGGCAGTCTGTCCGTTCTCAGATCTCAACCTCCGTGTTAGGAGATCCATGGCTCTCCCCAAAGCTGTCAGACAGAGTCGTTCGCATCTGCACCGGCCCCAGCTCTTTCCCCTGTTGGACTGCAGCTGTGCGCTGTCCGCAGAGGTAGAGTCTACAGAGACAGGCAGGCTTCCTTGAGCTGCTGTGAGCTCCACCCAGTTCGAGCTTCCCAGCTGCTTTGTTTACCTACTTAAGCCTCAGCAATGGTGGGCGCCCCTCTCCCAGCCTCGCTGCTGCCTTGCGGATCGCCGCAGACGGCTGTGTAAGCAGTGAAGGAGGCTCCGTGGGCGTGGGACCCTCCCGGCCAGGTGTGGGATATATTCTCCTGGTGTGCCTGTTTCCTTAAAGCGCAGTATTGAGGTGGGAGTTACCCGATTTTCCAGGTGTTGTGTGTCTCAGTTACCCTGCCTAGGAAAAGGGATTCCCTTCCCCCTTGTGCTTCCAGGTGAGGCGATGCCTTGCCCTGCTTCAGCTCACGCTGGTCAGGCTGCAGCAGCTGAGCAGCACCGATTGTCCGGCACTCCCTAGAGAGATGACCCCAGTAACTCAGTTGAAAATGCAGAAATCACCGGTCTTCTGTGTCGCTCGCGCTGGGAGTTGGAGACTGGAGCTGTTCCTATTCGGCCATCTTGCTTCGCCCCCCGCTTCTTTCCTTTTGAAGATGAACTTATTTGTGGTCTTGGAGCGCCACCGTGTGTCCTATTGCAGATTCTGCGAAAACTCGGTTAGCAAGCTTCTCAGTGAAAACAACGATGGAACTCTGCGGGCTGAATTCACCCAGAGCAAAGTAGTTTCTGAGAAGGTTTCTCTGCAGCTTTGTCTGAGGATACTTCCTTATTCACCTTGGGATTCAATGATATCCAAGGCATCACTTATGAGACTCCACAGAATGAGTACTAGGAAACTCCCCCATTCAAGGGGGTTATAGCACTGTGAAATGAATTCACCCACCACACAGCAGTTTCTCAGAAAGCTTCATTCTGGTTTTTCTTGGAGGATATTTCCTTTGCCCTTCTACACTTCAAACCCATCCGAAATACCACTTCTCAGAATCCACGGAAACAGTCCTAAGAAACGGAGCCAAGAAACAGTGGTGTAACTCTGAGAGATGAAGGCACACATCAGAAAGCAATTTCTCACAAAGCTTCTTTGACTTTCTCATCTGACGATATTTCCTTTGTCACCATAAGCTTCATTGCGCTAAGAAGTATCCCATTGCAGATTTCAAGAAAACTGTGTTAGCAAACTGTGAATTGAAGAGCAACGTGTAACTCTGTGAATTCCATTCCCACATCGCAAGGCAGTTCTCAGAAGGCTTCCTTCCGGTTTCTGTCTGGGGATATTTCCTTTTTCACCATAGCCCTCAATGAGCTCCGAAATATCACTTTGCAGAATCCACGACCACAGTGTTAGCAAACTGTTCCAAGAAGGGAAGGGTGGAACTCTGCGTGATAAAGTCACAAATCAGAAAGCAATCCCTCAGAAAGCTTCTCTCTAGTTATTTTCCAAGGATATTTCCTTTTTCACCTTTGGCCCCAAAGGGCTCCCAAATATCACTTTGCAGATTCCACGAAAAGAGTGTTAGCAAACTGCTTCGTGAGGACTAAGATGCAAGTCTGTGAGATGAATTCACAGATCACAAAGAAGTTTCTCAGAAATCTTCTTTCTCTCGTTTTAGTCGAAGGATATTTTCTTTGGCCCCTTGTCTTCAAAGGGAACCGAAATATCAGTTCTCAGATTCCACACAGACCGGGCTCTCCAGCGGGCCCACGAAATACAGCTGTAACTCAGTGGGTTGAATTCGACATGACAAAGCGGTTTCTCAGAAAGACTCTTTCCTTTTTCAGATGAGCTTATTTGTGGTCTCGGCGCGCCACCGTGTGTCCTGTTGCAGATTCTGCGAAAACTCGGTTAGCAAGCTTCTCAGTGAAAACAATGATGGAACTCTGTGGGCTGAATTCACCCAGAGCAAAGTAGTTTCTGAGAAGGTTTCTCTGCAGCTTTGTCTGAGGATACTTCCTTATTCACATTGGGATTCAATGATATCCAAGGCATCACTTATGAGATTCCACAGAATGAGTACTGGGAAACTCCCCCATTCAAGGGGGTTATAGCACCGTGAAATGAATTCACCCACCACACAGCAGTTTCTCAGAAAGCTTCATTCTGATTTTTCTCGGAGGATATTACCTTTCCCCTTCTACACTTCAAACCCATCCAAAATAGCACTTCTCAGAATCCACGGAAACAGTCCTAAGAAACGGGGCCAAGAAACAGTGGTGTAACTCTGAGAGATGAAGGCACACACCAGAAAGCAATTGCTCACAAAGCTTCTTTGACTTTCTCATGTGATGATATTTCGTTTGTCACCATAACCTTCATTGCGCTAAGAAGTATCCCATTGCAGATTTCAAGAAAACTGTGTTAGCAAACTGTGAATTGAAGAGAAACATGTAACCCTGTGAATTCCATTCACACATCGCAAGGCAGTTCTCAGAAGGCTTCTTTCCAGTTTCTGTCTGGGGATATTTCCTTTTTCACCATAGCCCTCAATGAGCTCCGAAATATCACTTTGCAGAATCCACGACCACAGTGTTAGCAAACTGTTTCAAGAAGGGAAGGGTGGAACTCTGCGTGATAAAGTCAGCCATCAGAAAGCATTCCCTCAGAAAGCTTCTCTCTAGTTATTTTCCAAGGATATTTCCTTTTTCACCTTTGGCCCCAAAGGGCTCCCAATATCACTTTGCAGATTCCACGAAAAGAGTGTTAGCAAACTGCTTCCTGAGGGCTAAGTTGTAACTCTGTGAGATGAATTCACAGATCACAAAGAAGTTTCTCAGAAAGCTTCTTTCTCGTTTTTAACTGATGATAGTTCCTTGATCTGCGTAGGCCTCAATGCCATCCAAGGTAGCCCTTCTCAGCTTCCTCAAAGACAGGGTCAATGGCCTGCTCCATGAAACATAAGTGCAATTCTCTGAGATGAATTCACACATCACCAAGAAGTTTCTAAGAAAGCTTCTTTCTAGTTTTCATCTGAGAATATTTCCTTTGTCACTGTAAGCTTCATTGCGCTAAGGACTTTCCCATTGCAAATTTCAAGAAAACTGTGTTAGCTAATTCCTCCCTGATGAGAAACGTGTAACTCTCTGAGTTCCATTCACACATCACAATGCAGTTTCTCAGAATGCTTCTTTCCAGTTTCTGTGTGAGGATATTTCCTTTTCCACCATAGCCATCATTGAGCTCCCAAATTTCACTTTGCAGAATCTTCCACAACAGCGTTAGCAAACTGTTCCAAGAAGGGAAGGGTGGAACTCTGTGTGTTGAAGTCACACATCAGAAAGCAATCTCTCCGAAAGCATCTCTCTAGTTATTCTCTGAGCATATTTCCTTTTTCACCCCTGGCCCCAATGGGCTCCCAAATATCACTTTGCAGATTCCACGAAAAGAGTGTTCGCAAACTGCTTCGTGAGGACTAAGATGCAAGTCTGTGAGATGAATTCACAGATCACAAAGAAGTTTCTCAGAAATCTTCTTTCTCGTTTTAGTCGAAGGATATTTTCTTTGGCCCCTTGTCTTCAAAGGGAACCGAAATATCAGTTCTCAGATTCCACACAGACCGGGCTCTCCAGCGGCCCACGAAATACAGCTGTAACTCAGTGGTTGAATTCGACATGACAAGCCGTTTCTCAGAAAGCTTCTTTCCTTTTTCAGATGTGCTTATTTGTGGTCTCGGAGCGCCACCGTGTGTCCTGTTGCAGATTCTGCGAAAACTCGGTCAGCAAGCTTCTCAGTGAAAACATGATGGAACTCTGTGGGCTGAATTCACCCAGAGCAAAGTAGTTTCTGAGAAGGTTTCTCTGCAGCTTTGTCTGAGGATACTTCCTTATTCACATTGGGATTCGATGATATCCAAGGCATCACTTATGAGATTTCACAGAATGAGTACTGGGAAACTCCCCCATTCAAGGGGGTTATAGCACTGTGAAATGAATGCACCCACCACACAGCAGTTTCTCAGAAAGCTTCATTCTGGTTTTTCTCGGAGGATATTTCCTTTGCCCTTCTACACTTCAAACCCATCCGAAATAGCACTTCTCAGAATCCACGGAAACAGTCCTAAGAAACGGGGCCAAGAAACAGTGGTGTAACTCTGAGAGATGAAGGCACACATCAGAAAGCAATTTCTCACAAAGCTTCTTTGACTTTCTCATCTGACGATATTTCTTTTGTCACCATAAGCTTCATTGCGCCAAGAAGTATCCCATTGCAGATTTCAAGAAAACTGTGTTAGCAAACTGAATTGAAGAGAACGTGTAACTCTGTGAATTCCATTCACATATCGCAAGGCGGTTTTCAGAAGGCTTCTTTCCAGTTTCTGTCTGGAGATGTTTCCTTTTTCACCATAGCCCTCAATGAGCTCCGAAATATCACTTTGCAGAATCCACGACCACAGTGTTAGCAAACTGTTCCAAGAAGGGAAGGGTGGAACTCTGCGTGATAAAGTCACACATCAGAAAGTAATCCCTCAGAAAGCTTCTCTCCAGGTATTTTCCAAGGATATTTCCTTTTTCACCTTTGGCCCCAATGGCTCCCAATATCACTTTGCAGATTCCACGAAAAGAGTGTTAGCAAACTGCTTCTGAGGACTAAGTTGTAACTCTGTGAGATGAATTCCCAGATCACAAAGAATTTTCTGAGAAAACTTCTTTCTCGTTTTTAACTGATGATAGTTCCTTGATCTTCGTAGGCCTCAATGCCATCCAAGGTAGCCCTTCTCAGGTTCCTCAAAGACAGTGTCAATGGCCTGCTCCATGAAACATAAGTGTAACTCTCTGAGATGATTCACACATCACCAAGAAGTTTCTAAGAAAGCTTCTTTCTAGTTTTCATCTGAGAATATTTCCTTTGTCACTCTAAGCTTCATTGCGCTAAGGAGTTTCCCATTGCAGATTTCAAGAAAACTGTGTTAGCTATTCCTCCCTGAAGAGAAACGTGTAACACTCTGAGTTCCATTCACACATCACAATGCAGTTTCTCAGAATGCTTCTTTCCAGTTTCTGTGTGAGTATATTTCCTTTTCCACCATAGCCGTCATTGAGCGCCCAAATTTCACTTTGCGGAACCTTCCACAACAACGTTAGCAAACTGTTCAAGAAGGGAAGGGTGGAACTCTGCGTGATAAAGTCACACATCAGAAAGCAATCCCTCAGAAAGCAACTCTCCAGTTATTTTCCAAGGATATTTCCTTTTTCACCTTTGGCCCCAAAGGGCTCCCAAATATTACTTTGCAGATTCCACGAAAAGAGTGTTAGCAAACTGCTTCCTGAGGACTAAGTTGTAACTCTGTGAGATGAATTCAGAGACCACAAAGAAGTTTCTCAGAAAGCTTCTTTCTCGTTTTTAACTGATGATAGTTTCTTAATCTACGTAGGCCTCAATGCCATTCAAGGTATCCCTTCTCAGGTTCCTCAAAGACAGTGTTAATGGCCTGCTCCATGAAACAGAAGTGTAACTCTCTGAGATGAATTCACACATCACCAAGAAGTTTCTAAGAAAGCTTCTTTCTAGTTTTCATCTGAGATTATTTCCTTTGTCACTGTAAGCTTCATTGCGCTAAGGAGTTTCCCATAGCAGATTTCAAGAAAACTGTGTTAGCTAATCCTCACTGAAGAGAAACGTGTAACTCTCTGAGTTCCATTCACACATCACAATGCAGTTTCTCAGAATGCTTCTTTCCAGTTTCTGTGTGAGGATATTTCCTTTTCCACCAGAGCCGTCATTGAGCTCCCAAATTTCACTTTGCAGAATCTTCCACAACAACGTTAGCAAACTGTTCCAAGAAGGGAAGGGTGGAACTCTGTGTGTTGGAGTCACACGTCAGAAAGCAATCTGTCAGAAAGCATCTCTCTAGTTATTCTCTGAGCATATTTCCCTTTTCACCCTTGGCCCTAATGGGCTCCCAAATATCACTGTGCAGATTCCACGAAAAGAGTGTTAGCAAACTGCTTCGTGAGGACTAAGATGCAAGTCTGTGAGATGAATTCACAGATCACAACGAAGTTTCTCAGAAATCTTCTTTCTCGTTTTAGTCGAAGGATATTTTCTTTGGCCCCTTGTCTTCAAAGGGAACCGAAATATCAGTTCTCAGATTCCACACAGACCGGGCTCTCCAGCGGGCCCACGAAATACAGCTGTAACTCAGTGGGTTGAATTCGACATGACAAAACCGTTTCTCAGAAAGCTTCTTTCCTTTTTCAGATGAGCTTATTTGTGGTCTCGGAGCGCCACCGTGTGTCCTGTTGCAGATTCTGCGAAAACTCGGTCAGCAAGCTTCTCAGTGAAAACAATGATGGAACTCTGTGGGCTGAATTCACCCAGAGCAAAGTAGTTTCTGAGAAGGTTTCTCTGCAGCTTTGTCTGAGGATACTTCCTTATTCACCTTGGGATTCAATGATATCCAAGGCATCACTTATGAGATTCCACAGAATGAGTACTAGGAAACTCCCCCATTCAAGGGGGTTATAGCACTGTGAAATGAATTCACCCACACACAGCAGTTTCTCAGAAAGCTTCATTCTGGTTTTTCTCGGAGGATATTTCCTTTGCCCTTCTACATTTCAAACCCATCCGAAATAGCACTTCTCAGAATCCACGGAAACAGTCCTAAGAAACGGGGCCAAGAAACAGTGGTGTAACTCTGAGAGATGAAGGCACACATCAGAAAGCAATTTCTCACAAAGCTTCTTTGACTTTCTCATCTGACGATATTTCCTTCGTCACCATAAGCTTCATTGCGCTAAGAAGTATCCCATTGCAGATCTAGAAAACTGTGTTAGCAAACTGTGAATTGAAGAGAAACGTGTAACTCTGTGAATTCCATTCACACATCGCAAGGCAGTTTTCAGAAGGCTTCTTTCCAGTTTCTGTCTGGGGATATTTCCTTTTTCACCATAGCCCTCAATGAGCTCCGAAATATCACTTTGCAGAATCCACGACCACAGTGTTAGCAAACTGTTCCAAGAAGGGAAGGGTGGAACTCTGCGTGATAAAGTCACCCATCAGAAAGGAATCCCTCAGATAGCTTCTCTCTAGTTATTTTCCAAGGATATTTCCTTTTTCACCTTTGGCCCCAAAGGGCTCCCAAATATCACTTTGCAGATTCCACGAAAAGAGTGTTAGCAAACTGCTTCCTGAGGACTAAGTTGTAACTCTGTGAGATGAATTCACAGATCACAAAGAAGTTTCTCAAAAAGCTTCTTTCTCGTTTTTAACTGATGATAGTTCCTTGATCTGCGTAGGCCTCAATGCCATCCATGGTAGCCCTTCTCAGCTTCCTCAAAGACAGTGTTAATGGCCTGCTCCATGAAACAGAAGTGTAACTCTCTGAGATGAATTCACACATCACCAAGAAGTTTCTAAGAAAGCTTCTTTCTAGTTTTCATCTGAGAATATTTCCTTTGTCACTGTAAGCTTCATTGCGCTAAGGAGTTTCCCATTGCAGATTTCAAGAAAACTGTGTTAGCTAATTCCTCCCTGAAGAGAAACGTGTAACTCTCTGAGTTCCATTCACACATCACAATGCAGTTTCTCAGAATGCTTCTTTCCAGTTTCTGTGTGAGGATATTTCCTTTTCCACCATAGCCGTCATTGAGCTCCCAAATTTCACTTTGCAGAATCTTCCACAACAGCATTAGCAAACTGTGCCAAGAAAGGAAGCGTGGAAGTCTCTGTGTTGAAGTCACACGTCAGAAAGTAATATTTCAGAAAGCATCTCTCTAGTTATTCTCTGAGCATACTTCCATTTTCACTCTTGGCCCCAATGGGCTCCCAAATATCACTTTGCAGATTCCACGAAAAGAGTGTTAGCAAACTGCTTCGTGAGGACTAAGATGCAAGTCTGTGAGATGAATTCCCAGATCACAACGAAGTTTCTCAGAAATCTTCTTTCTCGTTTTAGTCGAAGGATTTTTCTTTGGCCCCTTGTCTTCAAAGGAACCGAAATATCAGTTCTCAGATTCCACACAGACCGGGCTCTCCAGCGGGCCCACGAAATACAGCTGTAACTCAGTGGGTTGAATTCGACATGACAAAACGGTTTCTCAGAAAGCTTCTTTCCTTTTTCAGAAGAGCTTATTTGTGGTCTCAGAGCGCCACCGTGTGTCCTATTGCAGATTCTGCGAAAACTCGGTCAGCAAGCTTCTCAGTGAAAACAATGATGGAACTCTGTGGGCTGAATTCACCCAGAGCAAAGTAGTTTCTGAGAAGGTTTCTCTGCAGCTTTGTCTGAGGATACTTCCTTATTCACCTTGGGATTCAATGATATCCAAGGCATCACTTATGAGATTCCACAGAATGAGTACTGGGAAACTCCCCCATTCAAGGGGGTTATAGCACTGTGAAATGAATTCACCCACCACACAGCAGTTTCTCAGAAAGCTTCATTCTGGTTTTTCTCGGAGGATATTTCCTTTGCCCTTCTACACTTCAAACCCATCCGAAATATCACAGTGTGAATGCACTGCTCCACGAAACATAAGTGTAACTCTATGAGATGAATTCACCCATCACCAAGAAGTTTCTAAGAAAGCTTCTTTCTAGTTCTCACCTCAGTATATTTCCTTTGTCACCATAAGCTTCATTGCGCCAAGAAGTGTCCCATTGCAGATTTCAAGAAAACTGTGTTAACAAACTGTACACTGAAGAGAAGAGTGTAACTCTGTGAGTTGCATTCATACATCAAAGTGCATTTTCCCAGAAGACTTCTATGCAGTTTTTCTCAGAAGATATATCCTTTTTCAGCATATCCCTCAATGAGCTCCCAAGTATCACTTTGCAGAATGCCCGACAGCAGTGTTAGCTACCTGTTCCTAGAAGGGAAGGGTGGAACTCTGAGTGCTGAAGTCACACATCAGAAAGCAATCTCGCAGAAAGCTTCTGTCTAGTTGTTATTTGAAGAGGTATCCTTTTTCACAATGAACCCCTATGGGCTCCAAAATATCACTTTGCAGATTCCACGAAAAGAGTGTTAGCAAACTGCTTCTTGAGGACTAAGTTGTAACTCTGTGAGATGAATTCACAGATCACAAAGAAGTTTCTCAGAAAGCTTCTTTCACGTTTTGAACTGATGTTATTTCCTTTATCAGCGTAGGCCTGAAAGCGAACCAAAGTAGCCCTTCTCAGGATCCTCAAAGACAGTGTGAATGCACTGCTCCACGAAACGTAAGTGTAACTCTGTGAGATGAATTCACACATCACCAAGAAGTTTCTAAGAAAGCTTCTTTCTAGTTCTCACCTCAGTATATTTCCTTTGTCACCATAAGCTTCATTGCGCCAAGAAGTGTCCCATGGCAGATTACAAGAAAACTGTGTTAGCAAACTGTACACTGAAGAGAAGAGTGTAACTCTGTGAGTTGCATTCATACATGGAAGTGCATTTTCCCAGAAGGCTTCTTTCCAGTTTTTCTCTAAAGATATTTCCTTTTTCAGCATAGCCCTCAATAAGCTCCCAAATATCACTTTGCAGAATGCCCGACAACAGTGTTAGCAAACTATTCCTAGAAAGGAAGGGTGGAACTCTGTGTGCTGAAGTCACACATCAGAAAGCAATCTCGCAGAAAGCTTCTGTCTAGTTGTTATCTGAAGAGATATCCTTTTTCACAATGGGCCCCTATGGGCTCCCAAATATCACTTTGCAGATTCCACGAAAAGAGTGTTAGCAAACTGCTTCTTGAGGACTCAGTTGTAACTCTGTGAGATGAATTCACAGATCACAAACAAGTTTCTCAGAAAGCTTCTTTCACGTTTTGAACTGATGTTATTTCCTTTATGAGCGTAGGCCTCAATGCGATCCAAAGTAGCCCTTCTCAGGTTCCTCAAAGACAGTGTTAATGCACTGCTCCACGAAACATAAGTGTAACTCTGTGAGATGAATTCACACATCACCAAGAAGTTTCTAAGAAAGCTTCTTTCTAGTTCTCACCTCAGTATATTTCCTTTGTCACCATAAGCTTCATTGCGCCAAGAAGTGTCCCATTGCAGATTTCAAGAAAACTGTGTTAGCAAACTGTACACTGAAGAGAAGAGTGTAACTCTGTGAGTTGCATTCATACATCGAAGTGCATTTTCCCAGAAGGCTTCTTTCCAGTTTTTCTCTGAAGATATTTCCTTTTTCAGCATAGCCCTCAATGAGCTCCCAAATATCACTTTGCAGAATGCCCGACAACAGTGTTAGCAAACTGTTCCTAGAAGGGAAGGGTGGAACTCTGTGTGCTGAAGTCACACATCAGAAAGCAATCTCGCAGAAAGCTTCTGTCTAGTTGTTATCTGAAGAGATATCCTTTTTCACTATGGGCCACTATGTTCTCCCAAATATCACTTTTCCCATTCCACGAAAAGAGTGTTAGCAAACTGCTACTTGAGGACTCAGTTGTAACTCTATGAGATGAATTCACAGATCACAAACAAGCTTCTCAGAAAGCTTCTTTCACGTTTTGAACTGATGTTATTTCCTTTATCAGCGTAGGCCTCAATGCGATCCAAAGTAGCCCTTCTCAGGTTCCTCAAAGACACTGTTAAAGGACTGCTCGACGAAACATAAGTGTAACGCTGTGAGATGAATTCACACATCACCAAGAAGTTTCTAAGAAAGCTTCTTTCTAGTTCTCACCTCAGTATATTTCCTTTGTCACCATAAGCTTCATTGCGCCAAGAAGTGTCCCATTGCAGATTACAAGAAAACTGTGTTAGAAAACTGTACACTGAAGAGAAGAGTGTAACTCTGTGAGTTGCATTCATACATTGAAGTGCATTTTCCCAGAAGGCTTCTTTCCAGTTTTTCTCTGAAGATATTTCCTTTTTCAACATAGCCCTCAATGAGCTCCCAAATATCACTTTGCAGAATGCCCGACAACAGTGTTAGCAAACTGTTCCTAGAAGGGAATGGTGGAACTCTGTGTGCTGAAGTCACACATCAGAAAGCAATCTCGCAGAAAGCTTCTGTCTAGTTGTTATCTGAAGAGATATCCTTTTTCACAATGGGCCCCTATGGGATCCCAAATATCACTTTGCAGATTCCACGAAAAGAGTGTTAGCAAACTGCTTCTTGAGGACTCAGTTGTAACTCTGTAAGATGAATTCACAGATCACAAAGAAGTTTCTCAGAAAGCTTCTTCACGTTTTGAACTGATGTTATTTCCTTTATCAGCGTAGGCCTCAATGCGATCCAAAGTAGCCCTTCTCAGGTTCCTCAAAGACAGTGTTAATGCACTGCTCCACGAAATAAGTGTAACTCTGTGAGATGAATTCACACATCACCAAGAAGTTTCTAAGAAAGCTTCTTTCTAGTTCTCACCTCAGTATATTTCCTTTGTCACCATAAGCTTCATTGCGCCAAGAAGTGTCCCATTGCAGATTTCAAGAAAACTGTGTTAGCAAACTGTACACTGAAGACAAGAGTGTAACTCTGTGAGTTGCATTCATACATCGAAGTGCATTTTCCCAGAAGGCTTCTTTCCAGTTTTTCTCTGAAGATATTTCCTTTTTCAGCATATCCCTCAATCAGCTCCCAAATATCATTTTGCAGAATGACCGACAGCAGTGTTAGCAAACAGTTCCTAGAAGGGAATGGTGGAACTCTGTGTGCTGAAGTCACACATCAGAAAGCAATCTCGCAGAAAGCTTCTGTCTAGTTGTTATCTGAAGAGATATCCTTTTTCACAATGGGCCCCTATGGGATCCCAAATATCACTTTGCAGATTCCACGAAAAGAGTGTTAGCAAACTGCTTATTGAGGACTCAGTTGTAACTCTGTGAGATGAATTCACAGATCACAAAGAAGTTGCTCAGAAAGCTTTTCACGTTTTGAACTGATGTTATTTCCTTTATCAGCGTAGGCCTCAATGCGATCCAAAGTAGCCCTTCTCAGGTTCCTCAAAGACAGTGTGAATGCACTGCTCCACGAAACATAAGTGTAACTCTCTGAGATGAATTCACACATCTCCAAGAAGTTTCTAGGAAAGCTTCTTTCTAGTTCTCACCTCAGTATATTTCCTTTGTCACCATAAGCTTCCTTGCTCCAAGAAGTGTCCCATTGCAGATTTCAAGAAAACTGTGTTAGCAAACTGTACACTGAAGAGAAGAGTGTAACTCTGTGAGTTGCATTCATACATCGAAGTGCATTTTCCCAGAAGGCTTCTTTCCAGTTTTTCTCTGAAAATATTTCCTTTTTCAGCATACCCCCCAATGAGCTCCCAAATATCACTTTGCAGAATGCCCGACAACAGTGTTAGCAAACTGTTCCTAGAAGGGAAGGGTGGAACTCTGTGTGCTGAAGTCACACATCAGAAAGCAATCTCGCAGAAAGCTCCTGTCTAGTTGTTATCTGAAGAAATATCCTTTTTCACAATGGGCCCCTATGGGCTCCCAAATATCACTTTGCAGATTCCACGAAAAGAGTGTTAGGAAACTGCTTCTTGAGGAATAAGTTGTAACTCTGTGAGTTGAATTCACAGATCACAAACAAGTTTCTCAGAAAGCTTCTTTCACGTTTTGAATTGTGTTTTCCTTTTGAGCGTAGGCCTCAATGCGATCCAAAGTAGCCCTTCTCAGGTCCTCAAAGACAGTGTTAAGCACTGCTCCACGAAATATAAGTGTTAACTCGTGAGATGAATTCACACATCACCAAGAAGTTTCTAAAAAAGCTTCCTTCTAGTTCTCACCTCAGTATTTCCTTTTCACCATAAGCTTCATTGCGCCAAGAAGTGTCCCATTGCAGATTTCAAGAAAACTGTGTTAGCAAACTGTACACTGAAGAGAAGAGTGTAAACTGTGAGTGCATTCATACATCGAAGTGCATTTTCCCAGAAGGCTTCTTTCCAGTTTTTCTCTGAAGATATTTCCTTTTTCAGCATAGCCCTCAATGAGCCCAAATATCATTTGCAGAATGCCCGACACAGTGTTAGCAAACTGTTCCTAGAAGGGAAGGGTGGAACTCTGTGTGCTGAAGTCACACATCAGAAAGCAATCTCGCAGAAAGCTTCTGTCTAGTTGTTATCTGAAGAGATATCCTTTTTCACAATGTGCCCCTATGGGCTCCCAAATATCACTTTGCAGATTCCACAAAAAGAGTGTTAGCAAACGGCTTCTTGAGGACTCCGTTGTAACTCTGTGAGATGAATTCACAGATCACAAACAAGTTTCCCAGAAAGCTTCTTTCACGTTTTGAACTGATGTTATTTCCTTTATCAGCGTAGGCCTCAATGCGATCCAAAGTGGCCCTTCTCAGGTTCCTCAAAGACAGTGTGAATGCACTGTCCACGAAACATAAGTGTAACTCTGTGAGATGAATTCACACATCACCAAGAAGTTTCTAAGAAAGCTTCTTTCTAGTTCTCACCTCAGTATATTTCCTTTGTCACCACAAGCTTCATTGTTCCAAGAAGTGTCCCATTGCAGATTTCAAGAAAACTGTCTTAGCAAACTGTACACTGAAGAAAAGAGTGTAACTCTGTGAGTTGCATTCATACATCGAAGTGCATTTTCCCAGAAGGCTTCTTTCCAGTTTTTCTCTGAAGATATTTCCTTTGTCAGCATAGCCCTCAATGAGCTCCCAAATATCACTTTGCAGAATGCCCGACAACAGTGTTAGCAAACTGTTCCTAGAAGGGAAGGGTGGAACTCTGTGTGCTGAAGTCACACATCAGAAAGCAATCTCGCAGAAAGCTTCTGTCTAGTTGTTATCTGAAGAGATATTCTTTGTCACAATGGGCCCCTATGGGCTCCCAAATATCACTTTGCAGATTCCACGAAAAGAGTGTTAGAAAACTGCTTCTTGAGGACTGAGTTATAACTTTGTGAGATGAATTCACAGATCACAAAGAAGTTTCTCAGAAAGCTTCTTTCACGTTTTGAACTGATGTTATTTCCTTTATGAACGTAGGCCTCAATACGATCCAAAGTAGCCTTTCTCAGGTTCCTCAAAGACAGTGTTAATGCACTGCTCCACGAAACATAAGTGTAACTCTGTGAGATGAATTCACACATCACCAAGAAGTTTCTAAGAAAGCTTCTTTCTAGTTCTCACCTCAGTATATTTCCTTTGTCACCATAAGCTTCATTGCGCCAAGAAGTGTCCCATTGCTGATTTCAAGAAAACTGTGTTAGCAAACTCTACACTGAAGAGAAGAGTGTAACTCTGTGGGTTGCATTCATACATCGAAGTGCATTTTCCCAGAAGGCTTCTTTCCATTTTTTCTGTGAAGATATTTCCTTTTTCAGCATAGCCCTCAA